>NC_067282.1:64117028-64860361 GCF_020740795.1 Apus apus | reverse complement strand
ATAATTCCATTGCCTGTGCTTCACCCTGATTACAATCTAACATGGTATAAAAATGGTAGTGCTACACCAGTATCCACTATGAGGGACGCCAGGATCCATCAGCGAGAGGGCTTGCTCTGGTTTATTCCTGCAATGCTGGAAGATTCTGGACTTTATGAATGTGTTGTGAGGTAAGGAAGGGAGGAGAAAAACAACTGAATTGCTAATGCTTAAATGTGTGGTAATATATTGGTGGAACTTGAGTGTACAGAATTTATGGGTTTAGGTAGAGAGCTTAGAGCAGTTAAAAACACTGTTTTAACCATGCTTTTTGTTTGTGCTTTTTGCCTTTTTTCTTTTCTTCCACATATGTGGCACTGAAAAAGTGGTTCATACAGATGACTCTTATCTTAAAGCATGATAATATTAATGGTCTCTGTGGGTTATTTGTTTTGGATGAAGTGTAAGGTCACAAGGAGAAGTCTTAACTACTTCAGCTTTTCCTGAGTTCAAATTGCTGTTTGAAACTAGTGGATCAAAAGGACATTCTAATTTCTTCATCGGACATGGTTAAATGGAAGAAAGATCGCAGAGGAGCAAACTCTGCATGTTTATGCAGTATCACCCCATACAGGCTTTCTGGAGAGCTTAGCAACTTTGGAATGCTGTTAGAAATTTATAAATTAAAAGGCAGAAAACTATGCTTATATTCTATTTCAAAACATTACTAAATGTTACTAGTGAAAAATGAGAGTGTATGTGATGAGCAAAGCAATGTGCTAGGCAACTTCAGAGACAGTGAAAATAATACCTCCCCAATACTGTTCAAAAGATCTCAGTGCACAGAAGAGAAGAAAAAAGGAATAGGTTTTCATTTCTTTGGTACTTTAAACCTCTTCCCATATTTACAATTCAGACTAGTTCACTGGACTTCAGCATTTCAGGTGGTCAAATCTTACTTGTAATGGCTGAAATTCACTGTGTGCTGAATGGGAAAATAATTTTGGGAAGGCACACAAACTTCTTTTCCTCATGGTCTTGCCCTGACACACTGAGAACAGCTGATGCAGGCTGTTTGGGTGACCCAGAACTTATTTTAGTAGTGTGTAGTTGTGTGTTCTGATGTACATACAGTACATCAATTAGGCTGAAGGGATTTGGATTGTGAATGTAGTAACAGTGATCAACAAAAGCATCATGTGTAGGCACAGGTCACAGGCCTTTGCACCTTTCTGCTCCAGAGTCGATAATAAAGCTAAAATTGGAAGTCAGAAGAAATGCAATCCTTTCACAGGAAAACTGTCTTCTCCTGGTTGTTTGGCACTGAGGGTGTTTCAGTGTAGATATGTTTTGGGTTACTCTGCACAACTGTTGGCACATGCAGTGCTGAAAATGGCAAGGCTGGGTTGGTGCTGTGGGCTCCATAGAGCATCAGCTCTGAGAACTTCTGGCTTCTGCTCTGTTTCTTCCATAGTAGTCCCCGATTCTGCTCACAGCACCTAATCAGAGCTTCTTCCCATCTCTTGGTATGGAACACAGGGTGAGGAGCTGAGGGTGGTCTTTAAGAGCTAGGGGGGCTGTAGCAGCAGTGATAAAGCAAGGCTGGTGGAGGTGCTGAAGTTCCTCCCTGACTTGTTGGCAAGAAGGAGCATTCTTGTTAATGACCTGACTTGTTGCCTGTTCTTATTACAGGAGCCTTAACCACTCTGACAAAGAAACTATACATTTAACAGTTTTTACGAATGATAATGGCTTGTGTTTTAATGGAAAAATGAGGTTTGAACAAAAAGTGATGAGCAGAAATACTGGAAAGATTATATGCCCTGATCTAGAACACTTTAAAGATGAAGACAATGAACAGCCTGAAGTACACTGGTATAAGGTATTGTGCATGTGTATTTCAAATATACAAGACAGGAGATATTCTATTTAAAATGTGTTAGGAAGTAACTGTGAAAGCAGCTTTTGAAAGAGGTTTATCTTCTCTACGCATTGAGTAAGGCATCTATCTTGTTACACTATTGGGAAGGTGTAAGGTGGTATGGGAGGCGTATTTAAAAAAACCCAAACAGTTGACACTTTGGATTGCAAGTTTTTTCAGAGTAAGAAATGTGTTGTGGTCTGTTGACTTGTGAAAATCTAGTTTGTGTGTTGTTTATTATATGTAGAAAATAAGTTTTGAACATTGTATGTTTCCTTAAATGTAAGGCTCTGTGTAATAATCTCAGTTTTACAGAAATTAGGCTTGTCCTATCTGTTGATCATGATTCTTCTTGCTCTAATTCTGCCAAAATACTCTGTAGACTCTGCAAACTTGTATTTTATCTGTGTTGAGGTAAAATTCTAGAATAGTTCAACTCTTAATTCTGATGCTGGTATTAAAGTAGCTGCATGGGCCTGTACATGTAAATAACCTTGTTGCTGCACCTATATATCTTCTTTTCAGATAAGGTGATTCTAAACTCCTTATAATAGGTCAGGGAAGATAAGGAAGTTTTTCACTGTATTTGAATTGCTGCAGATATGGTGTTACATCCAACAGCACAAGGCACTGCTACAGCTGCTCTTATTCATCTCAGTGAAGTAGAAATGCAGGCATGTATTCTCATAAACTCTGCTACATGCTTAATAAATTTTATTACATCTGAGCTCGGTAACTGTCAAGCTATGAAACGAAGGCCGTGAACTAAAACACAGCATTTGAAAATATAAAGGATTGGCAGCAGAAATTAAAAGAGAAATGCAAATGCATCAGTCCTCATGTTAGAGTGTAGTGATGCTTGGATAAGAACCTACATTGTGGCTCTCAAAAATATCATTCTTTGGCAAGTATTTTAATAATCAGTAGAGTTCAGTAACTTACTTAATTACCAGAGTATTAGTTCCCTTAAAGCAAAGGTACTGTTGATGTATTTAGGAGTGTAAGCCTGGATTTCTTGAAGACAAGCGACTTATTTTGGCGAAGGGTGAAAATTCTGTCTTGATTCACAACGTAACTGTACAAGACAGAGGAAACTACACGTGCCGTATGGTCTTCATGTATATGGGGAAACAATATAATGTTTCACGAACCATGAGCCTGGAGGTTAAAGGTGAGTGCATTGAGGTTATTACAGTCTCTTTTTGTCTTTGCTGTATATATTTGTATGCAGGCTGAAGCTATTTTGCATGTTAATTTTCAGCTCTGTTGAATTAGAATTAATTTTTTTTCTGAATGTAAAATTGAAATACAATAATACATGTTGCAACCCTTGAGCATTGCTTCTGAGGAAGAATTGTCATGGGGAAACAAGAAGTAGCAGGAATGAGAATTAGAAGGAGGCAATGGTTACTGGAGTGGGAGGAGTTTGTTTTTGCTAAAACCAATAATGCACCATTACATTAAATTAATTTTTTTAAAAAGAGGAATTTTTGCTGAGACCATTACAGCAAAACACCTGTTTGTGGCTCTGGTGTTGGACTTGCTTACAAAGTTCACTAGAATCTCAGTTGACGGGAAGGGAGACGTGACAAGCTGATGACCTGACCAGTACCACGAGAGTAGTTCTGTCAGAAAAGTTGTCTGGAGGTAGAGTGTCCATTTTTCTAGATGAAATCAAAATTCTTACTTTAGGTGATAAAAGAACAGTGGGTTGTTAGCAGTGATCCTAGATACTGTTCGGAGTGATACAATTCCAGCCCAGTTTAAGTGTGTGTTTGTTTAGTCTTTTACTTAAACAGATACACCTGATACAGGAGCTTGGTGCAGTAATCTCTCCTTATTCCTTATCCATGTATCTGACAAAATTATTTGCGTATTTTGGTTTAATTTTCATTCTCTGGTTTTGTCTTTTATATCAACTGCCAGTAAATTTGATATTTTTTTAAAGCTATTTTTAAGGTAAGCTAGAGCCTTCTGTTAACTTGGAAGCTAAAATAGAGTAATTTGGATAGAGTACAGCAAATACTGTATTTTTACAGTTTTTACAAATATTGTAAAAGCTTTCAAACATCTCATATTACAATTTTCTGTTGTAAATTTGAAACTGGTAGTAAGTACAGTGCTACAATAATACCAAACAATACAACAAAACCACTGTAAAACTACTAGTTGAAGTAAGTCGTGGAACTCTTGCCTGAAGATTTTATTTTTCTCTTTGTTTCTTTTAGAAAGACCAGTGCAGATGAGACCAGAGTTTATTTATCCAAAGAACAATACAATTGAAGTAGAACTTGGTAAGTAGTGGCTATTTAAGTTGTTAACGTTCAGTAAAACAAATAAGCTTCTAGTCTTTCTGAAAGAACAGTTCCACTGACTTCAGCATGACTGGGAGGCAGGTACATGGATTGAGTGTATCTGGAAGAAAGTTAGTAAAACATGATTTCCACTAGTTATTTTCAAGGAAAATAACTGCTCAAGATTGGAGTCTCTTAACCAGCAGTGTTAGGTGGGATGCATTTGGCTTTTTTTATTATTAGTATCTGTCAGTTGTACGAGTTGTCAGTGTCTGTGTCTCAACATGTCCCTGGTATCCATGGAAACATGATTGTACATATATAACATTTTAGGATAGTTACCAGTTGACCATTTCACTATTTTTTCCTCCTCCTTTATTTCCTGTCTCTCTTCCCTTTCCACAACCTGGACTTCACTCCTTGTTGTAGTGTATAATAAGGATCCAGATACTGACCTTTTGTGAAACAATGAGCTGCTAGTTGATGGATATCCCAGGTATTGTTTATGTTAGAAATTTCTTAAATGGAAAATTCTGGGTATAATAAACAACTTCTTCCAAATGAGTACAGGCAGGTGGTGCAGCAGGCTGCTCAGAGAAGTACAGCCCTCCATCCTTGGAGGTTTGAGACCTGGCTGCATAAGGCCCTGAAGCAGCTGGATACAACCTCAGAGCTGGGTCCGCTTTGAGTAGATTTGTACTAGAGAGCTCCTCAAGTCTCTTCCAACCTCAATTGTTCTGTGATTCTATGGGCCAAGTATATGGTATGCATGTTGTTTCCTAAACAAACTGATGGATGCTTAGATTGCACTACATATCAGAGTTGTGTTTCCAGAAGAATGAGTTTTGGAGCTGCTTGAATTGTACTTTTTTTTTTTTTTTTACCCCCCCGCTGTTTTGTACCAAGGAGAACGGTTTCAAACCAAGCATTTGATTAAAAAGGGCATTGACTGATTTTGCTAGAGTTTCCTAGTACAAGATCTAAGCTGTTCTGGAATCTTTCGAGGAAGGATTATTACCAATTGGGTCGTTGGAGAAGCTTTGAAGGAAAGGTGCGTTTGGGCTCTGGCACCATATGGTAGCTGAGGCCAGAGCATTGTGGATTCTTCTGAAGTATGTCATACTGATGGCAGTCCTGCATAAAACAGCTACTTGCTGCTGCTTTTTTCTGACATTGAGCAGGTGGATACTGTGGATGTCAGGTGTTCTTTTTTCACGTTGAGATGCCATGCTTTTTTTCGCACAATGTGAAATATTTTATCTGTTATTAAATTGAAGTGAATGGTATTGAAACACTGGTGGGTTTTGTGGATTGGTTGGTTTGTTTTGTTGTTGCAGTTATTTTGGGTTTTGTGGTTTGTTGTGAAAGAGATCTCATTCTGCAGTGGCTGTATTCTGGTGAAGATAGTAGATTTTGACCAGAATGATGAGCAAGCTTTAATAGAAACTATGTTCTTTCAAACAGGAAGGCTTTGTTTTAAACTGTGGGAATATTCAGGATCTGATATAAATAGTATTATTTTATAGACTTATGCTGTTGCAGCCTTCAGTTGGTTATTTAATTCAGTTGGAAAGTACCACTCGTGGTACTTGCTGAGAAAATGAAGACTTGAGTAATTGTTAGTCCAGGGGCTGCCTGTGACTCAGCCTCTTTTAAGATGTGTTATGGGACAGTTTGTTTAGACTTCTTATTTTAGAATAGTATTTGTTACAGCTAGAACATTGCATTAATTAATATTTGCTGATGTATTATTGGATGCCATAGACAAGCTAAGGTTAACAAACCTTGATTGCCTTGCAGACGTTATGAAAGCAGTCACATCTGAGACTAAAAGGAGACACAAAGCCTCCACCCACAAAGTGGGTTTATTGTGGCTACTGAAAACTACAAATGATTCCCTGCTATAGAGGAACCTGTTAAAGGAAGCTGTTGAAGTTTGGGTTGTTATTTTTTTTATAAGAAGCTACTGCCATTAACAAGTAGTAATTTCTCTCTGGTACCTTTAATGGGATGCTGGAAAAGAAAAATCTTTGCTCCTATTAAATACCTGGCTGTGGATCAGAACCTGGAAGCAAGCACCTGTATGCTTTTTGCACGAGAAGTGGCAGGAGAAGGTTGTGTAGACACTTAACATTCTTGACTGTATGGAAATGGAGGGCATGGAACACTTGAGGGGTTAATTTTCCATTCAGAGAGCTGTGCAACACATTAAACCGCATCTTTAGAAAAATTCATTATTGTGATTAATTTTGTGAAGGACATGAGGGAGCATCTGTGATTTCTGTGTGAACTCTTGTTCAAGTAACTTTTTTGAATGCGAGCTAAAGGTTTATTCCATGCTTTTGATAGAGACTGTCCCTTGGTGGAAGCATCTAGATCTGATGTGGTTCTAGGAAGCAAAACACTGAGAGCATTACAGTAGGTGAATTGAGAGCCCACCTTCTCCTATCAAATAATAAATTCCATGGGTAAAATACAGAAGGAAAGGATTCCAAGAAAGCTGCTTCCTTTCCTGTAAATGGAGCTCTCTGAGGTACACTGGCAATAAATACATTCTGCAGCTTGGCTTGCTTTCTTAATACTGAGGCATTCTGTAAGGTCTAGACTATTGGTGACAAAGGACCCGAGTGACAGGTGAGCTTGCTCTGGGAGCAGAGTGTATTCAGAAACCATCTGAATGGCCAAGAAGACTCCGATCTGAAGTAAAAGATATGTGTGGTCATCAAGAATGGGGTGCAGCTCCAGGGTGTAGTTGTTTTCACGTGGTTCCTGAATTCATGCTATTACCAGTGAGGGCTCAGTTCACTTGCCTACACATAGATGTCTAGTGCTGGTTTGGGTGGTCTGGCTACTCTAGCGGTGCAGGTTTCTTGAGTCCAACCTGCCATCTCCATGCAGATGCCTTGGATGCTGGAGAGTACCATAAGTGTACATGCAGCTGATATGAGCCCTGGAGATCTTTCAGTGGAGTCTGAAAGAGCCATTCAGTTGATAAGGTCCAGATGTCTACTGTGGAGTGCAGCAGAGCTGAACTGTTACTAGCTTAGACATCCAGCTCAGATGTAGATGTGAACATTTAGACACCTACATTTACGAGGGAATTTGTATCGAGATTCAAGATGCCCAAGTGAAGATTACATGTAGATGAGTTTTAATGACTCTGTTTTTCATAAGGTAAGTGCTTTCTGTTTTTTTATAGCCTTCCTTTTCCCAGCTGTTCCCAAATCACTTGATCCTGCTTCTGTTACAAGACCTTAAATTGTTCAATTGTTCAACATATTTAAATGTTTCTGGGGTTTGTTTTGTTTTGTTTTAGGCTCTCATGTAGTTATGGAATGTAATATATCAAGTGGCATAAATGGCTTGATTCCATTCTGGCAAGTTAATGATGAGGATGTTGATAGCTTTGATAGCACCTACAGGGAACACTTTTATGAGTAAGTATCCTTATACACTGAATTGTATGTTAATTTCTAGGTGAATTAACTTGCAGTGAATTCACCATAAAGTTGACTATTAGTCAGTAATCACTGAAAAGCTGATTAGATCTGCAGCAAGTACATTATATTCCTATTGCTTGGTTTAGAAAAAAAAAAAACATTTTTTCATAAATATTGATGTATCTGATACAAATGCAATGAAACAATCATGTAGGTTTTTATAATGGTGTTGTGAAACATAATTTTGTAAGGCTTATTTATGCATTTGTTTTCATGCAATCCTTTTTGCTAGTAGATTAAAGCCATCTTATGCCATTAATATGGGAAGAATGGATTGTTCAAAGAAAAAAAAATCACCCCACTTATTTTTATTTGTGAAGTTGATCCTTTTCTAAGTACAGAGACAGCTCCTGATCCTCAGGAAAACAAAATAGAAGGTCTTGTTGCAGGTCATCTAGGTGTTTGGTTTTTTGGTTTTTTTTATGTTCAAGAAAGTTAAACACAAATTAGACTGATAAAATGAGCAATTTCTGTTACTCAGTGTCTGGTCTGTGCTGCAGCAGAGTATAGACATACTGTTTGCTTTCTCATTGTATCAATCACAGCTGTTCTTTATTTAACACTTAAAAATATAGTTAAAAGAATAAAGAAATCAATTTCAGCTGATGAGTTCACACTCATGCAGGTTTCTCCACAAAGTGCAAAATATGGCTGGAAACTTAGGTTGCAGACTGCTTTTCAAATAATCTTTTTCATTCATCTGTATCTGGTCTCCAGAAGAAGTCATAGTTCTACTTTGTCCCTAGGTTCCTTTGGGGGAATTATTACTTTCATTATAGATCTGTATACTTGGTTGCTGGCCTATAAATATTAGGGCCCCAGTTTATGGTTTTTAAGACACAGCTAAGTCTATTAGCCTTTAGGGCATGAAGTTTCTCAGCTTCATCAGTTTAGACACATGTGCAGCCCTATGCAGCTATGTTTTTATTTTTTAAAACTGCAGCTTCTTCTGAAACCAACTCGGTGCTGCTAATAAACATCTTCCAGAAAAGCACTTGAAGTATTTAACTTAAAGTGATTCTCTTAATTTTTTTTACTTGCTTAGAAGTGATATCCATTTCTAATCACTACTCTGCCTGATAATTTTCCTGTGGCAGAGATGGGTATATGCAGAACTCATCCTGTGCAAGTTCTAATTAAGATTAATAGTTCAATGTAATTTATTCAGTATCTGAGAAAATATTCTAATTGCAATAATAATGTTTCATAAAAAAAAACAGTAGCAATTTCTGAGCAATTAAATTTGTGGAGCATTTACTAGTAGCAAAACACACTGTAGGCATGGCCAACATTAAGGACTTGAGGGCTTACACCTAGGAGGTAGCTCTTTCCTCTGCTGGGAGGAAAGTTAAAACTGACTTGAACAAATCTGAACATGTTGTAAAATGCTGAGGTTAGTATTGGCGTCACACAACAGAAGTTATTGCCAATTATATATGTAATAGAAACTGGTTCTTCGGGATGTTCTGCAAAATACCCTCTCCTCCTTTAGTACATAAGGTCAAGTCACTTTGGTATATAGGGTTGGGATGCCAGTTTGTGGATACCTTTCTACTGCTGCCCCTTCCGACTTATAAATCTGCCTTAGAGCCGGATTCTATCTAGCAGAATAGCATGTTATATCTCCAAGCCTCTTTTGGCAATAGATATCAGACATAAAGGCAGCATCACCAGGTTTGTTGTCATTTAACAGCAGAGTCACTCAGCTTTTGTGAATTTTGTACATCATTATTTCTTAAGCTGCTTGGTATCATTGACTGTGGACACTGGTCTTGAGGATTCTGCTAGTATACTTAAAAAGGTTTCTGCTTCATTATCAGTATAAAGAATGCTTGGAGATTACTCTTCTCTTGACACTTATTACTAGTTATTACTAGGTTGAATAATCTTTCCTTCACAGAAATACTTATGTTGGAAGGGACCTCTTGAGATTGTCTAGTCCACCCCCCTGCTTAAGCAGGGTCAGATAGAGTAGGTTTCTCAGGGCTGTGTCAAGTTGGGTTTGAATGGTGGAGACTTCACAGCTTCTCTGAGCAGCCTATTCCACTGTTTGACCACTCTGACAGTAAAAAAGTGTTCAGATGGGAAAGTGTTTCAGCTTATACTTATTTTCTCTTGTCTTACCAGTAGGCACTACTGAAAGGAGCCTGGCTCCTCCTTCTCCACTCCTTCCAGTCAGATATTTGCACACATTGCTAAGATTCACTCCCCACTTCCCTGTTCCTGAGAAGAAAACTGAATAGCACCTGATTTCTCATATGACAGATGTTTCAATCCCTCAATCATTTTCATGGACCAGCACTGGAATTGCTCCAATAAATCCATACATCTCTTGTACTGGTGAGCCCAGAGCTGGCCCCACTACTCCAGGTGTGACTTCACCAGTGCTGTGTAGAGGGGAAGGATCATCTCCCTCAGCCATCTGGCAGCACTCTTAATGCAGGCCAGGGTGCCTGAGGACTGGCTATTCTTCCTCAGGTGCAGGATTCACATTTTGCTGTGACCTTAAGGAGTTCCCTGTCAGCCCATTTCTGCAGCCTGTCAAGGTTCCACTGGGTGACAACATGACCCTCTGGTGCATCAGCTATTCCTCTGAGCACTTTTGCAGATGATACAAAACTAGCAGTGCACTCTGTCCCCCTCAGCAAAAAATCCAACAATTCTGTGTGAATGGAAAATGCTGTCACCTTGGTCTTGAAGCTGTTTACTACAGGGCTGATAATTACTGTGCTTCACTGGCTTCTTGGATTTATAGAGGTTAAGAAGTTAATATTCTTGGTTTTTTTGATAGAGGAATCTATCCCATATTAAGCACTCATATGTCAGTTTCTCTACAGATATTTCCTTTTTATCCATTTCCAATCACAGAGAGGGGAAGCCTCATGGAGTTGCTATATCTGGAACAAAATTTAACATATCAAAAGTGGAAGTAAAGGATTATGCTCATAAATTTTTCTGTCACTTCATATATGGTTCTCAACAATTTACAGCCTACATCAAATTGGAACGCCCAGGTAAGAGATCTCATCTTGATAAAATAGTGATCAATGATGCCTGCTTCTCAGTGAGTCTGACAACACCCTACTTAAACCTGAAACTGCCTGATATGCCATAGTGCAAACTGGGTAATGCAGCTCGATAACTTTCTTTGTGACTTTTTTGTCATATTCTTAAAAAAAATTAAAGAAAATAGCACTTTTGATTTGCTTGCCTTTGTCAACTGAGCCAACCCACTGGCAAATATTATTCTCAAACTTACCTTTAGCTGGCCACACTGTAAACAAATAATTGTCTGAAAGTAGATTTGAGTTCCAGCTTGTTACCTAACTAAATTCTGCATAAAGAATGTCAGGGTTGGATTTAACCTCAGAAATCCTTTAATATACATGAACTGAAAAAATGCAGTTCATGGAGGGTGTTTGTTTTAAGGACAACAGGTCTCTTTAGGACAACAAATTAGTAGAGTTAATGACAGATCTTTGAGAAGGCTAAGGAGCTGGTTGATCTGTGGAAAACAGCATAGTCATGAAATCACCACCCCACCTCTGACTTTCTTGCTTTCTGACTGGTAAAATTTTGTACTAGTCTGCTCGCTGTACTGCTGCACTGGGATATACATCAATATTTTGGTGTTTCAGTTGAGGAGTAGCCTCATTTATCACACTGCTAAGGTATCTTTTCTGTGCAAGATAAAAGTAGGCTTATCAAATATCAGTGTTTGCAGAAAGCATACATGAAAAACTTTCACGATTTTGAATGTCTCTTTTGTCGTTCTCCAGTTCTAGCGTGTAACTGTTTTATCTTTGTTTTCTCTCTTCTTATTTCACTCTACTGCAGCTCAGAACATTCAGGGTTACCTCATTGGAGGAGGAGTTTCTTTGGTATTTTTAGTATTTTTTATTCTCTTTATCTACAAGATCTTCAAAATTGATATTGTGCTTTGGTATCGGGACTCCTGCCATCCTTTCCTGGGTAAAAAAGGTATGTTTGTGTTACAGTGCAGTGTGTTATAATGAGCCTCTACCTTCCCTTGCAAAGCAATGAGTTAACCTCATGGAGTGTGATTGGTCTTCTTTGGGGTTTTTTGAAAGGATAACACGTTTTTAGGATGTTTTTAGAATTAGTTCAGATAACAAAGGCATCTATAGGGGAAAAATCAACAGCTTTCCAGAAATCCAGTACTACCATTCCCTTCCCTGAAGATCCACTTCAGTGGTTTGAATGCTGTTCTGACAGCAGTTATTCAGATTTCTTTTAGTTAGTGTTCCTAGGGAGAGCAGTAAATGGTGGGGGGTGCTTTTCCATAGATAAACCAGGACAAATTTTACTTTCTTTTATCTTCTATTTGAAGGCACTTGTGATTATTTAATTTGCCGTAAATTCCTGGCATTCAGAAAAATATAGGTAGGTGTGCTGTCCATGAGAGTATGCTGAAGTATACTTCATATATGAAGTCATTTCCAAACACTTCAGGGGAGGTGCATAGTTAGAGAAACAAAAAATATCTTATAGAGGTGTTGAGGTTCTGTTGGGTTTTTTTGAAGTCTTTTAAATCTGGTCTTTCTGAAAAGTTTGTTCCAAAGTATCTAATACAGTTCAGACCTTGAAGTTTGCCAGATACTTGGGTTTTGTTTTCATGTCTTAAGTGGTTGCTGTGTTTTGGAACTCCAGGTTACAAAAGTGATCTATGAGTTACATGACAGCTGGAATTTTAAGTATTCAGTTGTACTATTGGAACTGCTATTTTCCAGATAATTTAGTGATAACACTATTTAGGGTTCAAAAAATTCTCAAACCTACTTAATTTTGAAGATCTCTTTTACCTATTCAGATCGAGCATACTGAATTCTAGATGGTCTGATTTTACAAATATTTCAGGCCTAGAATAGCTAGACATGCTTATATAATAGTAGGATTAGGAACTAAAACAACTATTCATGTTAGAGATTTTTTGTTTGTTTGTTTGTTTGCTTGCTTTTAGGTATTTAGAATTAATTTTTATATTAATCCTATTGCACACTCTTTAGTTTCAGATGGGAAGATCTATGATGCTTACATTCTGTATCCAAGGAACAGAGAGAGTGGCTTGTATTCATCAGATATTTTTGCTCTGAAGATACTGCCAGAAGTCTTGGAAAGACAGTGTGGATATAACCTCTTTATATTTGGGCGAGATGATTTACCAGGAGAAGGTAAACTCAGATTACACTTGAGTTTTCTAATGGGTAGCTGCAAACACAACTCAAACAGGCAATCAGATGTGATTCTAGATATCTCCCACTATTGAATGAGCTATGAATTTCTTGTTCTCTCTGATGGAGAATGAGACAGCACTGGGAGCTCCCATGAAGTCTGTTTATCTTATCGTTATTTAACTCTTCCAGGTTTTTTCAGTGCCTGGCTAGCCTAGATGTCTGGAGATGGAAGGATGATGAGGGAAACAGGACTTGAAATTGTGGTTTTGAGTGGTGACTAATGACAAGAAACATGGAAAAGTAGGTCTTGTGAATGCTGTGAAAAGAGCCTGTTGCTTTGAGGTGCCACTTGATGGGAAGACCTCTAAACTGTTTCATTTTTATTTGCAATGAGAATCACTGTCAAATCAGCAGGATGCAAAAAACAGTATAGTGGATACTTACTGCAGGTGGGGAAAAAAATACAAAGTAACATTAAGTTATCAGAAACAATCAGCAGTATCAAGGACTACTTGTACCAAGAGAAAGTTTTTACAAAGCATTGCCTTCCCTGCAAGGTTTTGATATCTTTGTGCATATGCACATCAAATATAAAATTCTAGCATCTGAAACTAAAAATTGCCAAGTCTGTCCTACTGGCTTCTCATGTGAGGTGAAATGATGAAAGTATTCTGAATCCTTCTTGGTCTTATGACTTTAGAAAAGTAGTTCTGAGACAGAATAAATTTGCTGAGTAGGCCTTAAATGAAAGTTTTTGTTTAAAAAAGATTGGATGTGAACAAACTACATAAGGTGGTTCATGAAGCATGTCTTTAGATCTGAAGGCTTTTGGCAGTGGTTTGAGAAGGAAGGGTTCCCTTGGAAGTGGAACCTAAGGTGCTGTGTTTTTTTTTTTCCAGCTTGAAAAAATGCAGTAGTCTTTTCTAAGGGTTAACCTTAGAATGGTCTTTGTGTGGTGTTTACCATACCTGCTGTTTGGGAATTAATTGTCTGGAATGCCATTGAAGGGAGAATTCTTTGCTTTCTCTCCCACTTGCATGTAGCAAAAAGCAGTTAAGCATATAAGAATAAGCCATTTAAGGAAAAAGGTCATAGTTTTACCTAGGCCTATGGTTTTGGAACTTGTTTTTGTTTTGTTTGTTTTTTGCAATTGCACTTATGATGGCAATATAATAGCCTTAGCAAGATAAGTGGTAGAGAGTTGGTAGCTCTTCTCTGTTTATGCAAAACAAGAATATAGACGTGCAGTCTATTGGTGTCAAGATTGTGTTGCATTGGCCAGATCTCTACTTGTTGGCTATATACAGTATAGTTGTTTGCATGCTCTTAATCCTGTCCCTATTTGTGAAGTACAGTGACAGAGGCAGCTGCAATGTTAGTAACAAAACCAATAAACATACAGCCTTAATTTTGCATAACCTTTTTCTCTACAGCTGTGATCAGCGTTGCTGATGAAAAAATCCGTCAAAGTAGAAGAGTGATAGTTGTCTTAGTACCAGAACCCACCTGTTACAGTGTTACAGAAGATGTGTCTGAAAAGCATCTAGCCATGTATAACGCTCTTATCCAAGATGGCATTAAAGTAATTCTCATTGAACTTGAAAAAATAAAAGATTATGAGGACATGCCTGAAGCCATCAAATATATTAAGCAAAAGCACGGGGCTATCCGATGGAAAGGGGACTTCTCGGAAAGGTCTCACTCGGCAAGTACCAGATTCTGGAAGAAAGTTCGCTACCACATGCCATCCAGAAAAAACACATCTTCATCAGGATTGCATTTGTTGCCGAAAGACTTCAGTTCTCCCTAAATAACAACAGAAAAATGATGCTGATCACTTAGGTGAACTGATGGTTTGACTGAAGGCCACATGTATCTGTTTTGTGCAGGCAATTGAATCCAGATTTTCTGGAATGGAGGTACTAGAACTTTATCTGCAGATGTGAATCGTCCTTTCTTCTGGCCAGCTCAACAGAATGCCTGGAAATGTCATCAGTACCACAGTGATGACATGGAAACCATGTAGGAAGGACATGAGGCCTTTTCTAAGAGTTGCACTGTGATTTGGTTGAATTCTTTTGGTGTTAAAAATGGAAAGGGAAAAAAACCTATCAGACCCCAGAAAACTTTTTTTTTTTAAATTATTTTTTTAATTAAAGGTTGAATATGAAGGGGACTATATTAATTACAAGTGTGATACTATGTAATGAGCATAGTCAGTGCCAGTAAATGTTTTGTTTCAATTTTTTAAATGAAATTACACACAACTTTTTTGTTACAAGTTTGCTGTTTGCCTTGTTCAGTTGGATGGAAGATAAATCCTTGTGTTTTCTGCATCAGTGTGTTACAATCCAAGAGAAAAGGTAAGAGATAATGCCAGCCCCCCAAAGTGCTATCGAACCTGACAAAGCATAAGAACTCTTCCCTGATATTTTTTGCGTTTTAAAGAATTATTTTTAGTCACTTATCCTATGCAGACATCTTAAAAAAACACCATTGTAATGCTTTATTGAGTAAAAAAAAATAATCTCCAGAAGATTTTTTTTCAGGTTAGTTGCTTAATATATTTGTTCTTATTACCCAAGTGGATTACCAATTGGCTAATGACACGGTCTCTGCCAGGGGGAGTACGGGATGGTAGGCTTCATCCCCCTTACTTTAAAGACCAAATCAAAGGGCTTCAGGGAACCTTTTTCTTTTGGGTTGCTGTTGCTGAAGGTGAGCAGGCCTGCCCCCTCCATTCCCATGTGCTTGCTCTCATATCTATCAGCTCTAAAAGCTAAATCTGACTGAAAGAACTACTGTGGAAAGTTCCTTTCCTTGGGATGGTTTTCTCCTAGATTAGTGAGTTTATATGGTTCCCAGAGGCTTCAGAGTGCAATGGGAGAAGAAAAGGGGTACTGAGGCCATGCTTGTTAAATCCGGGTATATTCAGAAAGTAGAGCTAAAATACCATTGTTGCCCAGTACTGTTTAAAAGGAGAGAGAGATGCTCTACAGGGCTCTACCCCCCGTAGTGCTTGGATTTTCTCCTTTTCCTCTCCCGAGGTGATGTAAGGAATCTGAGGTGACTTCTGAATTTTGCTGGGGCTGGATGCATTGAGGCTGGAGATGCAGCTTCTGTGCAGTTGTTTGGAAAAGGAGGTTGTTAAAACTTAATGTGCATGTTGAATCCTTTCTCTGTCCTTACTCTTCTTCCCCCCTCCCCAAACCCAATATTATGAACACCACAATTTTGTTAAGTCTGCAGTTGTTTGACTTGTGCGTGGGCAGTGATGGAGACTCTAATGATAATATTTTTTTTGGGGGGAAGGGAGTATATTTGACTGATTTTTAAAAAATTATAAAATCTATTTAATGCCATGTTTATGGCTATGAATTTTATAGGAGGAGGAGATGTGAGAGCCAGATTGCCTGTGCTTTTCAGTTTGTCCTTGAAATTTACATTTTGAAGTTATGAGATCTGTTTGTATATTGACTGTTACTGCCTTTAACTGCTGCTTGCAACTCTGAATTCATGTTCATGTCCTATCAGCTGCTTTGTTGCAGCACCTTTTCCTCTCCTCCCCTTCACACTCCAGCCTATCTCTTCTCATACAGTTCCCTTACCTTGTAACAAGCTGCTGTCTTATTGTGTCAAACATCATTTTCCTTGAAGGCTGTTGCCAATGCAGTACTAAGCAGAATTTTTTCTCTTCAGGTTTGTCCTTTGATATCTCCACTTTTTTCATCAGACAAAAAACCCAACAACAAATGTTCTGCATCCTTCAGAATCAGTCTACTAGTTTTGACACTGCCCAGTTGTGGTTTTTTTTCATTGCCTTCTCATGCCTTGATCCTCAACCAAATGAAACTGATACTGTGAGGTGCCCTCCCATGGAAGAACTGCCCAGTGAATGTATGATGTTGTGACCCTCTTGTTCTGCCTGATAAGTGGCAAAACCAGTGGAAATAGATTCCTCTCACAACTGATGTGCTTTGGATACCTCAGCATATGCTGGAAATTTGAAACTCGGCTTGTGAGAGACAGCGCTTTCTGAACTTTGCAAGTTGAGTTTGTGTTTGGTCAGAATGGAATAAGAATCTCTTCAGGATAGGAGGGGGGAAGTGCATTTGAAACATCAGACTATTTCAAACTGTTATGGTACTGGAATGTTTTATTGATGAATGTCATGTATGTATAGATCAGGGCACGTGCTAATATTTAGTTTTCATTCTGTGTTTTAGTCAGAAGTGTCAAGGGAGAAACAGTTCTGATCATGAAGTCTCACATTCACTTAGCTGTTTTATACAGTCTGCTTTTAAATATATGTTCATTGGCAGCCCGTTGTCTGAAGTTACTTACATCCATCTGAGCAAGGCCAGTTGTTACAGTTCACATCGGCAGAAGAATTCAGTGGGACAGAAGCTGTGTGGCTTGGTCACGAACTTTTCTGTAAGAATATCCCTATATCAAATGTGAAGACTAGACACTGGAAGTATTGTAGTTGCACTCTGAGGACTAGAGTACAATACTGACTTTGTGCTTCCACCTTGACAGCTTGCAGTTTGCAGGCCAGCCAACAGAGTTGCAGCATCCTCAGGCCTCCTGAATTATTTTTTGCTGACTGGAATGGATTGAATGAAAAACTTCTTGTTATCCTTATCTTTAGGGATAGGAGAGTTATTTTACTGAGCCAAAATACTGATTTTACAAAAAAATTTGTTCCTTTTGATATATTTATACAACCAATGCTAAACTTTTTGTGTATGTTTTGTACAGACACTTGGAAGGAAGGACCATTTTTGTAAATTCAATAAAGGCACTACATTTTTTTTTCCTACAGCACTTCTGTGTTTTTCCTCATTCCTCCACTAAAGCATGCTCAGAATGATGCAAGCAGCAGCCTTGACTTGCAGTGTCTTAAACAAGACTACTACATTAGATCTTCATTCAGGCTGCTGAATGTGTGTGAGGAAAAGGGTCTCATTAGCCATTGTGTTAATCTGGTTTTGGCACAACATTGGCACTAACCACCTCACCCTGTCTGGGCAAACAGGATCTGTCAGCTTGGCTCTGCTCTGTCCTGTACTCTCCCTGCAGTGAGGTGAAACTAGAGCAGCCCCAAGGCTGCTGCCACACTCTTTGGGACCAGCAGGGTCCCTAGCAATGCTCCACTGAGCAACCTTCTGCTGCAGCTTCTTAAGAGCTGGAGAAAATACAGGAGACCTCAGATGGAAGAGATGTGAGGGGCTTCTCATTAATAGCAGAGAAGCAGCCTTCTGTGCTTGGCTTCTTGGACAAGACCTGGCTTTCTCATCTGCTTTAAGAAAGCTAGAGCCTTGGCAGTGGGCATCTAAGGGCTGGTCTCGCATGAGACCTCATGGTGATTCCACAGAGGCTAACATACTTAATATAAGGTTTACAGAATAATTTTCAGTCCTAAAAGATAAAAGGAGCTTCTTCGCCCCCCATCTCTTCCACAATAGTTCAAAGCTGCTATAAGTCTGTGTACTTAGAGATTCAAGGGTTGTGATGGAAAGAGCCAATTCAGAGAAAATCATGGTTTCATGGTGACTAGTCTCAGGATGGTTTACTGTGAGAGTTGAAGCCAGCCTGGCCCAACAGGTTTCCTGCCTGGACTAGAGAAATGGTAGGAGTGTGGCCAGTAGTGTGACAAAGCCCTGCTGTGTGCACTTTTCAAAATTCTACATGAGTTCTGTTCTGTCCTTCTCAAAGCCATTGCCAGCAAAGCTTTCCATTCAGTAAGAAGAAAAAAGAAGTTAGTTCATGTGAGATGAGTAAAGCTGATATAGTTCACTGTTAATGAGCTTAAAGGGGTCCTAAGTCCTAGATGCAGCAAGAGAAAGAAGTGGGGTAAAAAGAGCTGTTGACTTCAGGAGAACACCAAAGCAGATACCCAGTGAAACAGTCAATTTCTGCATGTACAATGAATGCCGGAATAGAATTTTAGAAAAGGTTTATGATGCAAATTCTTCAAGTTTTGACTACATATAATCCATATATATTTAGGTGAGTCAGAGTGTTAAAAATACTATTCAGCAATTTTTTTCAGTAGTTCTCTGCTTGCCCTTTTAAAAACTCTTACTTGGTTTGGTTCCGATGAAATGGATATTTACACTCTAAAAATATAGATTATTTGAACAAGGCATTTCATGCTTTGTCTTTGCAGAGGGTAGACAATCTGTTCTTACTGTCTATTAACATCAGGGCCTTGAGGGCACAGTAGGCCTAACTGACCCTGATCAACTGCACCTTCAGCTCAGGACCCCCATTTTAGTCCATCCTGCTTCCTTGCTGGGGACACTGGGATGGACTCTGGCTGGGAGGAAGCTGCCAGCCCCTTCGGCATCCTGACAGGTAGTGAGGAGTCTAATTATTAAATGAATTTTAGCTTGAGTTGGTACACAAGTAGAAGCCAAATGCTTGTGCTGAGAGTGCATCCCTGTGAGAAGCTGGTTTGGTTTGCTCTTGCAGTTGCAGATTTTGTTCCTACACACAAGAAAACAAAACATAAAAGGGAATTATACACACAACCTAAATTACTTTTGTGGAGGCAACTCAGGGACTTTTCTGCTTCCGTTTCCAAGCATTGGTGTGAAATCCGAAGTGGAGCTTTCTGTTCTAATTTTAACAAGGTTAATTTTGCTGCTGCTGATGCCCCTCAGAGATGAGCATTTCTGTGTCATTTCAGAATTCAGACAGATATGAAGAGTATCTCTTCATTCTGAGCTCTAGCAGGCATCCCAGAGATGAAAAAATCATTGCTTCCAGAGGCTGAAATATTATGAGAATTCCAGTGCAAACACTTGGTTAACATTAAGTTAAAGTTGTTAGTTTCCACTGATCCCAAGAGAATAACTGGCAAAGACCAGCTGTCAGCTGTTGGTGCTTCATTTTTCAGTCCCTCTTTTCAGGCTCAACTATTGCTTTCTTCACACAGCAGCCCTGGATGCTGTTCCTTCCTCTGTTCTGCCTAGGCTACCAGCACATATGTAAATATTGTCACAGTTCCAGTGTTGTGGAATTTTTCCCAATAAACCACTGCTATGACTACAAACATTGAACAATTACTAACATAAACCAGCTCTTTGCAAAGGTCTTCCTTAATGTTACAGAAAGGACTAATGTTTTCAGTTGGATTATTTACATGTGTAGGATTATTTACATGTGTAAAGTTATTTACATGTGAAAAGGCAACAGGGAGTTACAGAAGTCTAGAATTTGTATCAGTACCATGCTGGTCCTATAAAAAAGGTTGTTATTCAAACAGTAAAGCATGATGGTAAAGGTGTTTGCTTGTTTCTGCTTTTAAAAGGAATTAATGGAAAGGTGGGCACTGGGTTGAGATGATGAACTGATAGGCAAATGAAAAACTCTAACCCTAACTAGCCAAAAGGCTATTTTTTAGTTTTCCTTTTTTATTATCTGAGTATTTTTCTACTACACAGGGTAGGTATTTCTGTAAGAAAGCTTTCTTTTAATCTAAAATTATATTGCTCAGATATTTATAGTAAAATAACAATGCTTTCTACTTTTCCCTAGTCCATAATATCCCTAGTCCGTAATATTTTATCCCAACATCTGCTGGGAGTCTTTTTGGTTGATGCTATATTCAAACATAGCAGCCCACATAAGTAGAATACTAAAAAAAAGTAGTTATACCAGGTGTAAAGAACAAGAATGAAGGTACAGACTTACTTTTTTGCAGTCCATTAGGGAAACAGAAAGTCACTCTTCCCAGCTGCTACTGATGTTCCTAGGCTAGTGCTACACCACATGTTTAGTAGATATTTTAGGGCTACTAGTTCTTTTCAGATAACATTTTTATTTGTGGCTATGTTGTTTTGTTTATCCTCAGAAAATGAGCAGCTTTAAAAATAAACCCATATGATTGAAATTAAACTCGGTAGCTACTTAACATATGTCTTCCACCTGCAGGAATGTATCCATTCCAGTGATGCACTTGATATGTTTATTGTGATCATTCAGACAGCCACCAGCTGGATTTAATTCCATTGACCACAGCTCTTTGGGCCTGGGTATCCAGGCAGTGTTTTACCCAGTGAAGCCTATACCCACGCAAGCCATGAGCAGCCAGTTTTTTTAGAGCAGCTAGAATGCTGTGGGAAATGGTGTCAAAGGCTCTACCAAAGTTTAGGGAGACAACATCTAAAGCCTTTCCCTCATCCACTCAGCAGGAAATAGAAGGAGATCACCTTGTCATAGAAGGAGATCAGGTTATTCAAGCAGGACCTGCCTCTCATATGAAGGTAATGGCTGATCCCCTGGCGAGTTCTCTCTGTGACTGTAACTGCTGCCACTCCTTAGCTCTTCCCTTTCCAAGCATTGTAATTCTGGTTTTGCAATATAACTCAGCTTTCTCTGCTCTACCATGATAATCAGTTTCCAAGATGAAGGTGATAAGAATATCGAAACAAAACAACAGGCTAATGTGGTGTAACCCAGCACTGCAACACTACTTTTGTATCTTCCAATTTTTCACTTCTATTTAAACCTTACTGAATCAAAAGTTTTTGCATAGCCTGCAGCTTAGAGTTTGGTTGGTTTTGAATATTTCTTTCTCAATAGAAGATTTATTGTTCTCCCATGGTATAATATACACCTTTTTAAGAAATACTGGAAAATGTCTTCTTTCTGCAGAAAAGCTTGTCTGTTCCTCCAACTGTTTCAGATGGCCCAAAGAAAGATATTACCTCTTGCAGCAGCTCTTGCCGTGTGTCAAGATTGCTAGCTTACTGGGCTTGCAACTTCATACACCAGTTACTCGGGAATTTAGCATAGAAACTACCTGGCCTCCTCAAATGAAACACACAAAAAACTTATAAATTTTGCTTTCTTCTTAGTTACTGTGATTTCTTGGATCATATCTTTATTTCTGTTAGCCTTGCTGCCTTTTCCTCCCAGAGGTGCTGTCAGCTGGTAGATAGATGAGAAGTTCAGTTTTGTGGCCACATGTGATTATTCTGCTCGTTCTGATTTCACTGAATTCCTACTTAATTAGTCATTTTTATAGCTAAAGAATATTTTATTAAATGTTTTAATTTACCTTGTGAAACTAGACTCCATCCAGCTTTTGCCAGTGCTCTTGATTATGACCTTGAAAACAGATCTTTTACTGGTCCCATTTTTCTAATGTTTTTTGGCCAAGACAGATCCCCTAGCCGAGTTTTGTCTTATGACCTGCAGGTGAAGTAGGAGAAAGTAAATTTGTTGGAAGCATGAAACAAATGAATCACTTTCTTTGAGGGGGAAAGGCTATACTTTGCTACAAATAGTGTGCCTGGCTTGCCTACTAGAAACCTCCTGGAAGTACTTCCTGTGCTCTACTGGTGAATAATTTGTAACTGCAAGGTTAGATTGATTGATATTTTTTTCTTGTAGCTATAAGCTTCGCATGTACAACGTTCTTAATGTACTAATTAAATTTATCTTGTACAACAAAGCTTGAAGGAGAAATGGCAGAAAAATATACATAAAGGGCTTTAAAATTCTGTTTTGGGAGGGTTTTTTTCCCTGTTTGGTTTCAAATGAAAAATATATACAATGAGTACGTGTTGCAGCCAAAACCAAAACATAAGACTGTGGCTACAAACCACATAGTTTGGCCTTGAATATACTTCCAGATGTCTTAAGAGACATGATCTGACTATAGTCTCTTTTCATGTAGAAGGGGTGATTTACCAGGAGCAGGTAAACCACAAGATTACTGATTTCTATCATTTCCTTTACAAAAGTAGCAATTACATTAGCTTGCGTTGTGTCCTGACCTAATAAATAAATAAATAAATAAATAAAATCAGGGCAGGTGTTGCCTTGATTTTTGCAGATTAAGTCAGCTGGTGTGGAGGACGCAGGGTCCACATAATGCATGAATCAAAAGACTTTATTTCAGACTAACTGCTGTCTGGTACTGTTGACAGCATGCCCAAGTGACTGGAGCTTGTCTTCAACTTCTGCCCCTTCTGAAAGGAGTCTGCTTCATGGGTGCCAGGTGTACTTAGTGAAAGAAAATGCAGAGCATAGACTTGAGAGGGAGGTCAGCTTAAAAGTGCTCTCCCAGTCCAAACCATGATGCTAATGCAGCGACACACATATGCCCGAGGGAGACAAATATATGTGAAAAGGGGAAGTTGTCAATATTTTAAACTGGGGATGACAAGTGATCTTGCAAACTGGAACAAAACTACTGGAGGATGTAGAAAAACGAGATTTGTAGTAATGAAAGGCAATGCTCTAAATTTATTCCAGACAACTTCCATCCCCATCCATACCTAAGTGAATGCTGTCACTCCGATTTCCACCCATGCATATTCAAAAGCATTGAATTATTTATGGCAGGTAACATTCTCCCTTCATTTGCTATATAAAGTTTATCAAATAAGTAAAGCAGATGCACGTGGTCATCTGATGGAAAAAGGACTTAATCAGTGATATCTTATTTAGCAAATACGTTTTGGAAAAATGCAATTTGCCAAATGGCATCCCCAAGTCCAGTCTTTTCATTTGCACTGAGGTAGCCTTCTTTGAACACCTCCTCAAATGCAGAAAAATTAACTGGGTTCCACTGCACAGATCTGATCAGGCGGATGCCGGGAAAACTTTTTGCTTGGTATCACCTATCTGTTTGCTAAATACAGTAGTACCAGAAAGTGGAATGAAAGGTACCAGTAGTAGAATTAAATAAATCAGGGTGGAAGAAGCACTCTGTGTCTGAATTATTCTCCACAGTTGTTTTTTGTTGTGTTGTTTTTTTTTTTCCAGAATACTTGTAATTTGCTTATCAAATGTGTTTATGATGTATTTTAATCATAATGAGAACATCTACCTTGGTAATTCTAAAAGGTCCGTGACTGCTGCCTATTTTGGGAGGAGCTTAAAAGTTTTCTTCTACCATACTATTTTAGTAGTTAGTCAACAAGTAAGTGACAAGGCAGCCTTGGAAATGTATCCTGTTCTCTGTTCACCACGCTACACGTAACCTGCCTCTGACTGCAGCCCTCACGTGCCACTGACTCAGAGAACGAAGAAACACCAGAAAACAGTCAACATACTGTTCCCGAAACAGCCGTAAGCTACGTAACCTCTTAAACGTGTCAGGCCTACTTAGCAGCTGTTAAGTTTGTCGATAAACACGTAGGTTCAGAGGCAAATATTTCAGCCACATGTGGCTGCCTGGGAAATTTGGACCACGCTGCCAAAGCAGCCTGTGGGAGAAGCCAGCCAAACTGCCGATGTCCCTGGAGACGTTCCTGCCAACCGGCTCTGTGGCCCTGAGGAGATCTTTCTCTTCCAGCGACGCCGTGTCCTCAGCTCGGGAAGCCTGCAGCTGCCCGTACCGCAGGGAAAAAAGAAAAGAATAAGGAAAACAACAACAACAACAACACCCAACTCAGCCACCCCCGATCTCGCAATCCTCGCTTGCAAGATTTCCTGCCGGCTCCCGCCGCGCTTCCCCGGGGCGGGGGCCGAGCCCTGGCCCGGCAGCGAGGGGCGGGACCGGCCGCCGAGGCTCCACCGCCTGCCTTCGCTCCACAAAAAGGCGGTTCTGCTCACACGCCTTCTTTTTAGCTGCCTGGGTTTAATCGGCACCGCCAGCCCGTGCCGAGACACCTGCCGGGCTGCGGCGGGGCGGGGAGGGAGCCCGGCTGGGCTCGGCTCGGCTCGGCTCGGCTCAGCACAGCCCTGACCGCCGCGGGGATGCCAGGTGCGTGAGGGGCAGCCAGGGCAGGACGAGGCCTTGGCGGCAGGAGCGAGGGCATCCGGCGGCTCAAGGGCTGCCTGGACTTCCGAGAAGGCGGCAGCCGGGGCTGCCCCCGCCCCGCTCCGCCCCCGCACGGCCGATGGGGCCGGGCCGGCAGCCGCACGGGTGGTAGGTGTCAGCGGGGATTCATTCACCCGGGCTCTGACCCGTCCCGGGGGAACCTGCCTCCTCGCTGCACCTGGGCAGCCGCCCATGAGACGGGCGGGGCGGCGGGAGCAGCCGGTGAGGGTCGGGGCAACCCCTGTGGCGATGCCGACCGGGGGGGGCGAGGGGCTGCGCCCGCCCCTGACAGCCGAGGGCGGCAGTGGGTTTGGAGGCGGCGGGAAAGGGTTAGCGATAGCCAGGGCCGCTTTCCTCCGTCGGTCGTGAACCAAGGCGTGCTCAGCGTCAGCCAGTGTGGGATAATCCGGGGGGAATATCCGCGGGTACGCGGCGACGGTCGCGCTTTGTGTCGGTGTTTTGGGGTTGTGAGGTGGCTCAGCCCGAGGTGGCGTCTCTGGGGGGAACGGAAGGTTGGGGGCGGGTTCGGAGTGGGAGTGAAATCTGTCCTAAAAGGTCAGCATGCCCCTGCTGCGTGGCCCGGTTTCCGAGAGAAAGCGTGAGAGCACCTTGTCTTTGGAGTTCAGTCGTGGCCCCCTGGTCCGGTGGGTCCCCTGGGAGCCACTGACACCCCGGGCTGGCGATTGGGAGCGCGGCTCCTGCACCGCGGAGGAGATGCATCCCCTTTTTAAGTCAGTGTTTCCAGGAACAGGTAAGAGTTTAAATGAAGAATACTGAAAAATTATTTCCTGCCATACCTGGTCAGGCCTGTCAGTGCTCCGCAGTTAAGTGGTTATCGAGATGGTCTCAGTGGTGTGACTACGTCCCCACGTGGAGGCTAACCCAGCTCTTCATCATTGTTTAGGTATTCCTCAGCACCAAAGGAATATATGGATTTGTTGCAGTAATTCTTCCTAGGTCAGAAGTGAGATGCTTAAGTTCTCATGAAGAGGCACGACATGCCTTGCAGTTAATAGAAGCGTTTAAGGTAATGTTAAAAAATATGTGTAGTGTGATTTAAAGTGTTCATGGGCTTATGTAAAAGAAATGGTGTGATACTCTGACTTCCTGTCAGTTCTCTCAATTTTGACAGCAGGATTGTCAAATATTTGAATCTGTCCGTGTTTTTGAATAAGATGTTGAAAGAGAAAGGGCCACAGGTGTGCAATAATCAGCAAAAGCCATGATTCTTCAAAACTCTGATTAGACTAGGCGGTTGGTTTTTTTTTTGTTTTGGTTTTTTTTTTTGTTTGTTTTTTTTTGTTTTTTTTTTGTTTGTTTGTTTTTTTTGTTTGTTTGTTTGTTTGTTTTTTTTTTAATGAAGTAGATTGAGTTTGAAAGGACTAGAGAGCAGAGGAAAAGGTGGCTGTACCAATTTAATGACAGATTTGAATGAGAATTATACTTTACTATGTGCTGTCATGTCTGCTGTAATTATAATTCAGGTGTGTGTATCATGGAAGACTCTTATTTTTTTAACTCTTGAGTTGATGCAAGTATTTCCTTTCAGGGTGAAACTTTATGGACATGTCCTCAGATACAGGGAATTTTTTCCCCTCTGGAAAATTTGGGCAAAGATAAATCCAGCTGAAGTCTATCCTGAGTGGTAAAGCTCCACAGGCTGATTGCAGGCTCAAGATGTGGACAAAATGACTGGGAAAAGGGAGAAATTCAACTGTTTATCATGGCAGAATGTGGTAAAAAAAATATTTTTCATTTGACTCTGCACTCATACATTTGTTATTTTTATCACAAGTGATGTAGATACATGCATAGGGCAGAGCTCAGTTTTGCTGTTGGGTGTGCCTTCCACAGAAATGCAAGTCTTTTCATTGTGAAAAGTTAAGAGATGAGGAGTGTCCTCAGAGCAGTTCATGTGTATAGTTTTACATAGGATTATAAACAGTTGCTGGTCTTCTGTGTTGGCAAAAAGCCAATTTTTACGTTCAAATAGATAGAAATAACGCTGAATTTATAGAAAAGCAGGATGCTGGAAGACTTTCCTTCAGAACCTGGCAAAATACTACTGCTGCAACTAGTGAATCTGCTGGTAGGGGCATAAAACTGCTTGAGAGATCCTGTGTAAGATGAACAGTAAAGTAAGGTAACACTGTGATGGAACAGAGATTATGAACAAAACAGTGATTCAGAGAAGTCATAAAGAGAATACCTGATCATAAGTGGAGTCTATTAAGTCCCATTTTCTCTTTATTTTTTTTTCCATTATATTATTTAATCTTTAAATGGAAAACTAGAGATTTTTAGAGTTAATTGTCCATCACAACTAATGAAGGAAGTTAGAGCTTCTGTACAAACATACATAAACCCTCTCTAGTGATTTTAAAGTTTTATACATTTGTTTTTACACTCAGCATTCTTGCAGGGACTCATTCCTTCTTAGCTTGGCAAGAAAAGACCTGCCGGATAATTTGATAAGAGATTTAAAATGAGGGAGGAGGGAAGAAAAGGGGAAGAAGAAGCAGGCATTGCAAAAAGCAGAGTGGATGACTCAGTATATGGCATGCTTCTGCTGCTCCACTTTGGTGGAGTGAGACACGGCAGCCGCAAAGTATCATCTTTGACTATCAAAATCTGTGATCAGCTAAAGACTCCTCACTAAAGGAAGGGCTTCTCTTGCTCATACTTCAGTTGCATTTGTCCTTTCACAGTGCTGTAAAAACTGTTGTGGGCTGAATAGAAAAAAAGCATAAAGGCAGAGCAAGTTAAGGAATCGCAACTAATAGATCCCTCTCTACACGTTAGAGATAATGAGCCTACCAAAGAGTCCTGAGAACCAATAAATCATTTAGGCATAAACAACCCCTTTGGGATGGGCTATGGGAACATAAACATAACAAAGGAAAAAAAACAAACCCAAAACAAACCCCGAACAGAATTTATTTATTTGTTTGTTTGTTTGTTTGTTTGTTTATGTCCCATTTGTGTTCATCTTGGAAGAGCATGGATTCCAGTGCTAGTACGTTTTCTTGTGACTAATCTTCCATGGAAGGATCTGTCTCAAACTGAGAAGTCACTAAAAGGCAATTATAGCATGAAATGATCCATAACAAAGTACCACGACTGGCTGATACTTGCTCTTATGTTCTCTTGTTGTAAATGTCTCATTTAAATCTTTTTTTAAATTTAAACCTTTGGGACCAAAAGAGCATAAAGCATAAAATGATAAATGTTTATGTATCCTCCCCAAGTCATCAGAAGAGAGCCAGGACCACTAAGCCTGGCAACTGCAGCAGACAGCAGGGTAGAAACTGCTTTAAAGAATGGAACCAGTGGAAATGAAGATGAATTAAGTAGGGAAGGAGTCAACAGTGATTTTTGTAAAGGGAAGTAATGACTCTCAAATACAAGACACGTGTTAGAATTGTATGCCTGTATATGAACACACTGGATGCAAGAGATATGGTTGATACAGTCTGCAATTATTTCCAGAAGACATTCAGCAGAGGCTGTCAATGAAGCCAGACTGCCAAAATGTATTTTTTTCCTCACATATATAACTAAATAGGTAAAAGATAAATGCTCAGTTTTTCAGGTGGAGGAGGATCATCACTATTGGAATCCCAAAGAACTCTCCAGCTCAGCTTATATTTTTAATGATCTGGACAGAGGAAAACTGTTGCAGTGGCAGAATTTGCCAACACAACAAAGCTATTCAAGCTAGAACACAGAGGTGTGAATTGCGAAGAGTGGCAGAAGGATGTCATGATAGTGAATGACTCGGTAATAATAGCAGAATAATTTTTTTGTAGATAACTATAAATAAAAATAAAAACATCCAGGCAAAATCCTAAGAATTGCCTAATTTCTGACTGGGTTTACCTGATTGTTAACATTCAGTATCTTGGGATTTTACTACATAGGCCCATGGAAATACCAGGTCAATACTTGGTAGTAATCAAAGAACAAATAGATAATTAGAAATTATTAGGAAAAAAAGACACAGAAAAAAAATTGTTTTAGTTTATAAATTTGTAGTGCACCTCTGTTTTGAAGGCTGTATGCAAGTTCTGTTCTCGTCCCTCCACCTCAGGCTGTAGCATAACTGGAGACAGTACAGAATAGGGGTGGCAAAGATGGTCAGAAATATGAAATTGGATTTAATCGAAGGGACAGTTAGAGAACTAACACTGTAACTTGGGAAAGCAAAAAATGGGGAGGAGCATGGTAGAGATGTAAAAAATCCTTTGTCTTCTGTTAAAATAGTAATATGATAATATTCTATTATAGTAGTTCAGAGCTGTCAAGTAAAACAAACAGGTAACAGGCTCAAAAAAGCCAAAGACAATTCCTATACCTACTACATAAAGGGACCCTATATAAAAGATTGGGGGAAACTTTTCACCAGATAGTGTAGTGATAGGACAAGGGCTAGTGGTTTTAAACTGAGACAGGGCAAATTTAGGTTAGACATCAGGAAGAAATTCTTCACTATGAGAGCAGCAAGGCACTGGAATAGTTTGCTCCAGGAAGTTGTGGAAGCCCCCTTCCTAGAGGTGTTTAAGGACAGGTTGGATGAGACTTTGTGCAGCCTCCTCTAGTGGGAGGTGTGCCTGATTGTAGCAGGGAGGTTGGAACCTGATGATCTTTAAGGTCCCTTCCAACTTTAACCATTCCTGTGATTCTGTTTCTTGTGTCCTGTATTAACTGTGTAATTCCTGTATTAACTGTGTAATGCAAACGTTGACTTTAAAATGTGGAAGTTTATATTGGAAACCACTAACTGAAGGTTGTTTTCCATTTCTGCAGGGAAACTTGACAGCAAAAACACTGTGTACTATTACAACAGCATTTCTGTCTTTAACTAGTACAGGTAAGTTTATAGGTGGCTGTGGAAGGTTCTGTTCTGAAACTTGTATTTTCACACAAGTAATACTAATTTTCTGTGAAAATGGCTGTAAAAGACAGGTAAAATTTATGTACATGCTGATGAGTTATTTTAAACAGTCCTAAAAACAGGGACCTGTATAGCATATTATAAGTGATATTTTATGTACTGTCTTATCACAGAATCATTTAAATTGGAAGGAAACTCTTGAGATCATCTAATCCAACCTCCTGGACTCACCCCAGGGTCAGCTAAAGCAGGTTGCCCAGTACTGTGTCCAGTTGTATTTTTACTACCTCCACAAATGGAGACTCCGTGACCTCTCTGAGCAACTTGTTCCAGTGTTTGGTCACCCTCACAGTAAAAATGTGTTTTTTTTGGTGTTCAGATGGAATTTTTCCTATTTCAGTTTGTTCTTGTTCCCTCTTGTCCATCGGTGGACAGTAGTGGCAAAAGTCTGGTTCTATGTTCTTCATTCCACCCCATAAAGTATTTACACACATTGATAAGATCCACCCACACACTCCCTAAGCCTTCTCTAGGCTGAACAGTCCCTGTTCTTTCTGCCTTTCCTCATGTGAGGATGCTCTGCTCCCTTAATAATCTTTTTGGCTCCCCATTTTCTCCAGTAAATCCAAATCTCTCTTGTACTGGGGAGTCTAGAACTGGCCACAGTACTCCAGATATGGTCTCATCAGTGCAAGCAGAGGTGAAACCTCTCAACCTTTCTCAATCTGCTGGCAAGTCCTAATGCAGCCCTGGATGCCTTTAGCCTTCTTTGCCATGGGGGAGCATTGGTGACTCATGGTCAGTTTGTTGTTGAACCCCAGTGTTCTTCTCTGCAGAGCTGCTTTTCAGCTGAATCATCTCCAGCATGTACTGGTGCCTGAGGTCATTCCTCACCAGATGCAGGACTTTACGTTTCTCTTTGTTGAAGTTCATCAAGTTCCTGTCAGCCTACTTCTCCAGCCTGTGGAGGTCCATCTGAATGGCAGCATGACTCTCTGGTGTATAAACTGATGAAATGAGTTGTAGTTGTAAATTTACAGAATGTGTCCTTAGAATTTTTTCGTGTTGGAAAATATAGCCATTTGAAAGTAATACAGCATCTACATTTCAGCAAAGTTGCTAGGCTACTTAGTAGGAACTGCTTGATTCTGCCCTTCAGCTGTCAAACAACAATCCAGTTCATTCTTAAAATATTTCAGATGTTTCTGCTGTCATCGTCCTGTCATTCCACCTGGAATTTTGCAGCAGTAAAAAATGTCATAAATTTGCATTCCTTGAGTTTCTAGTTGGAAATAGTTTGGTTTTGATTTTGGTTTGGGATTTTTTTTCTCCATGGATGGACAAGCAGCAAGGTTCACCAGTCCATTGGATAGTCTGTATTTTTGCCTAAGTAATTAATCATGTGGCAAGGTGATTATTTGATTGCCCTCCCCCCAGTAGCAGAGAATTCTACTGTCTGCATAGTTAGGTGCATATCTTACAGTTCTTTGCTGCTCCATGGAAATAATGAAGGGCATTTGGGGAGGGGCATTTCAGAGAAGCTAAGATTAAGTTGTATGTAAAAACATGACACTATTACAGAGTATTATCCTTTAGTGGCAGAAAAAGGTTTTAAGTTTCTGTGGCCACAACATACCGACACCTGGGAAATTCAGTATTTTGGTAAGTAATTTGGAAAAGATTTATCACAAAGTAGTGAGAACTGTGGATCATATGAAATTATCCCTGGTGGTTAAAGCTACTGCTGACTATGGAGAGAGCATCTGGATATTGAATGGTTTAGTGTTATAATGTATGTAAAATCAAATGGATGTTTAGGGACCTGGGTCATACACAAATAGTAGAAACAAGGATATACTGTATGTCTGCAGTATGAACATTAAGTTAATTAATAGCCACTTGGGAAAAACGCTACTTTGACATCTCTGGATGTTCTCTGGAAGCATTAGTTCTGTCATGTATGCTGGTCAGAAAACCAGTTTTCAGGAAAGGAGTAGAGCAGAAGTCAGAAAGCTTCATTACACTAACTCTATAACACTGTGATGAAAGTGAATCAATTTAACTCTGTGATTCTGGTCCTCCCATCTCAGAAATATTATATAAGAAAATGTAGAAAGATGAGTGGCAGTGTTGTCAGATAAGGGATGTCTTCTATTGGAGAAGTCATTTAATGAATGAGGAGGGCTCTAAAGTAATGAGATGACTGAGACAACATGTGATAGAAGTCTATAAAATCATAAATACCATATAGTAAGCAGATGAGGGAGTGTTCACTTTGGCATTTCTCATCACAAGGAGTATGTGATACCCAGAGAAATTATAAAAACCAATGAATGTTTTTCATGCAGAACATGAGAGGATAGAAAGGGACCTAAAACAAAGCACTGCTGTACTTGTTCTGTACTACTCTCTTTTCCTACCCATTTTCCACTGGTTGTTTTCAGAGACAGGGTTTTGGGCTAGGCAGGCACTTGCACTACATTGCTGTTCTTATATTCTAATGAAACGAGGAATTTTAGAGAACTGACTCTGGCTACCAAGGTCACATTCCTGAGTTGGTGCCTTTTTTTGTCTTACTGACAAAAAAACCAACCAAACAAAAAAACCTCATGGCATTGCTCTTTTCTCCTTGGGTCCTGGGAAAATAAAATGAACTCATTGTAAGTACTTGGAATAATTCCTCTGTAAATGCTCATAGAATGAAGGGTGAGTTGAAATTTCCTTAGCAAACTTAGTATTTCTGCAACAGCAATTCTAATTGCAGTGTCCTCTTCAGACATTAGGTACTGAAAGCATCATCTGTCTTGAAGACTCCCTTTGATTACAGTTAAGTGAGCTTAACAAATAAAAATGTTACAAGTGAAATGTGTGTGTATGCACACAAAGCAGACTGGAGAAATGCAAGTACTCCTGTAATTTGCATCTCAACTAAAACCTACAACCTACAATCTGGTGCAAATGAAGAGATTTTAAGTGTGAAGTCTGCATTCAAAAAACATTTCAGTGGTGCACCTATAGTTGTGTATCACTGAGCAGTACCCTCAACTATAAAAATAAGGGATTATAATTGTATTTTTAGTAGATGATTTAAGAATGGAGATGATAGCTTCAAGGAACTTTGTAAATGAAATCAAGAAACGAGTTCTATATATCCTTCAATGTTTTCTTTCATGTTTCATCTCTTTGCTTCAGGTAAATGTGATGCCTATGATGTGATGTTGAGGCAAAGTCTTGTGCTTGATGGGCAGCCTCTTGCTATTAAGTGTTCACTGGAGAAGAGCTTGCAAAGTGGAGATTACAACATAACATGGTATAAAGCTGGTAACCAGACAGCTGTGCATAGAGACAAACTTTCTAGAATTCATCAACAGAAGAATTTCCTTTGGTTTCTCCCTGCAATGTTAGAAGATTCTGGAGATTATGAATGTGTCATAAGGTGAAAGTTAAAAAAAATGCTTATATTGCTACAGAAAAATACAAATTAAGAAGGGAGAGTGCATTTATAGTAACTATAGGTTGGGGGAAGTCTAGTTTGACTTTTTTCTGTTTTTTTTTTTCTTCTTTTTTTTTTTTTTCCTAGTAGGCAAAAGTAAATCTGTTAGAGAAACTGTAATCTTCTCATCCTCTCTTCTTCCCCCAAAAGAATACTATATATTTTCAAGTTAGAAAATAAGCCAAATAGATTAATTTAATTATATTGTATTAATTGCAGGAATTCGACAAGCAGCTGGAAAATGGGTACAAAAGTAACAGTTTTTGAGAGGAGTGATGGTTTATGCTTAAATGAAGAATTTGCTGTAGAGGAGATGATATTCACATTATCATCTGCAAAGGTTGTGTGTCCACATTTGGACTATTTCAGGAATGAGAAGAATATTCAACCTGTTCGTTGGTATAAGGTGAGAATGCTGTGTTTTGTACTCTTGCAGCTGTCCTTTATTAAAAATAGAAATCACTGGTGCCTGTGAATTTTAAAGTAAAAACTAAAGATCTATTGTAAATGAGAGAAAATGCTTTTTAAACAGACTGGGAGAGGATTAAGACTTTAAATTGTAAACAATGTTTTTGATTAACGGGGTAGAAGTTCAGCTTAGGTGTAGGAGACTTAGATCCACGTCTCCACCAGGTGGCGTATTTTTACCTGCCAGCAAAATCTGCTGTCGTGAATTCATTTGTAAGAACTGGCAAATCCACTACGTGCTCAAAATTGTTCTGTTCAGTAAATGACATTTCATCTTCTTCACGCTTATTTAGAGGCTCTTTTTGTTAAGAGAATTTAGTGCCTTCTGCAGTATTCCTGCACCATGCCCATGCAGTGCATGTGGTGCCAAGAGTATTTACATACTTCTACAAATCCTGACACTTGCATTTCACTTCCTTATTTCTCCAAAATTGAAAATTGTTATCTATAGGATATGAACTAGAGTATCTTTGAATTAGAAACTCTGTGTGTTTTGCTTTTTATTTTCCCTGACTCACTCTTCCTCAGCCTCTGCAAGGCATCCATCCTTATGCTCTGATCCATTGAAAGTTCACATTGCATTAAAGAGAAACAAACTATGGAAAGTGGTAGTGATACAAATTAACAGAGCTCTCTACACACGTTTAGGATTGCCAGCGGCTGGAAGGGAAAAGATTTACCTTCTCAAACAGTGATCTTATAATTTTTAATGTGAGTGTACCTGATCAAGGAAACTATATGTGTGAAACTACATATACCTACAATGGAAAACAATACACCATTTCCCGAGATGTCAAGCTGACTGTAGAAGGTAAGCAGATAATTTCACTGTATTTGTGTTTGTAACAATGACTTCAAATTTTTTTCCAAGTTTCTAAAAACTAAAGCTAAAAGATCCTATTTGTGGATAGATATGCTTAGGGTTACTAGTTTGCACCTAAATACAAGGAAAATAAATGTCGGCTGAGAATTTTATCTTTATTTGTCTGTTGAAGTTTCAAAGTTGCAGTACATCAAAGCTTTGCTGCCCAGATCAGCTGCCAAGGTCCCTAAAGAGAACCCTATAGGGCTTGGTAGGCACAATACTTTCTGCAGTAGATACACCTTCTATCCTGTCTGGCTTCTCTCTCACATTATCTTCTTACAGCAAGAACAATGAACTAAACCAGCCCAAATTGTTGCAGTATTTGGACTCCTGTGTCCCACCTGTTTCCTTCAGATGATTGTCTCTTCTGGTTTTGGTTTTAAGTTCCTCAGCACAGGAACTGCTGATCTTTGATAATGTGTGTCTAGACCCTGATTTATGTTGAAGGGCCAGCAGCACAACCAAAAAACCCAAAATAAGGCCAAGCTGTAAAGCATGAACTCCTTTGCTAGCGCAACATTATGCAATTGATGTCGGATCACTAAAAAGGCTATGCTTTATCAAGGTATGAAGTAGCAATGCTGTTCTTACTTGCCAGCTGATGAAAGACATTTTCAGGTTTACTAATAGTTTGCATTACTATTTAATGGTCACTTTTTATGCCTGCCTGTTTTGTCTGTGTGTATCTGTATGCAATATGAATATGTTTCATATTAAAATAATGTCATATGTATGATGTGGATAAACAAAATATGAGGAACATAAGGTCAGATCAGATGAAGTGATCATTCTGGTCTTAAAATCTGTCCCTAGAACTTCTCTCTCAATGTAATTTCAGCTTCCACTACTCAGTAGAAGGAAAATCATATAACTCCTTTGCAGTAACTGACTGAAGGCAGCTTAGTTGTTTTTAAACACTCCAGCTGAGCAAGTCTGTGTTAAAATGGGTGATTTGAGGGCCAAACAATAGTGCAGGCCCAGTTTTCAGAAGGGGAAGGATATACTTGGGGCAATCGTGTCTTTCCCTAGGGCACTCAAATGAGACACTTTGTGATTTCTTTTTGTTAATTTGTGCTTTTGGAGAAATTATCTTGAAGCTTGGATACCTGATAGGAAATGTTCTAAAATGTCTTGCAGCTGCCTGAGACACCTGGAATTGGTATGTGTGTTCAGTGAGGCACCCTCCAAGGTGGGGTTTTATTTAGCCACAGAGACATTTTAATGTAGGTATCTAGATCTCCATCTGTTGATTACTCTCCCTTTGCAGCCTGTTGAGAGAAGTAAGCACTCCAGCTTGTCATTTATCTAGTCCTAATGTAAACATCTAAAGGGGGCCATTGGTGTTTTACTTCTGTATAGACAGTGCTGTGGGAAGAAATGTAAGGCCTTTCAATGGAGTATAGAGATTAAATTTTGCCTTTATAATAGTAAACATCTGAAATAGATTAATTGCACGCCTAAGTATTTGTCTCCAGCTTGTATCTGTAGGGTTTTGGATCACAGGCTACTCAGACTGTAGGAGGATAATACTGTAGATATTTTACCCATACCCTTCTCAGCACCTGTGCATGCAATATTGCTGGGTATTTATGCTGCAGAACAGGTAGGCCACCATGAGTGTGTGGAGATTTGTGGCATTAGATTTTGGAAGAATTGGAGCATAGCTTCAATAGCGTAGCTTCAAGGCAGGAGTAACAACTGTCTGAGATACAGTACTTTCAGTATTGAGTGATGTCTGTAATAAAATTGCTGACAACCTCCATAGGACGGGTTTTTTTTAGCTTGTACTTGAGTTATAGAGCGTTAAACAGCCTATAGCTGCCCCAGGTTTTCTGAAAAGAACTTTTCTTCTTTTGGTTAGTGAGCCCACCAAAAAAGCCGCCTGAAATATCTTATCCAAGAAACAACTCAATTGAAGTGGAACTTGGTAAGTAGTTTTCTCTACAAGAAAACATTATTTTATGTCCCAGTGAAAATTTATACCCGTGGAATGCAACTAGTTCAGTCACCAGCTCAGTTTCTCTATGTTGATCTGCTGAAGGAAGAGTTTGGGATGAGAGGGAAACAAACAAGGCATGTTGCTTCCAAAGTCCTTGGAAGTTTCTCAGATGTGAAGAAAATTGTAGTAATTCAAGTGATTCTCTGTCACATCTGTTGCTTCCCATCACTCTGGAAGATATTCTCAGAACAGATCCATCTTTGAATCTGCGGGGAAAGTGATGCCTGAGACAGGCATCTTCTTCCTGGGTTTAACCTCTTCCATCCTACCAGTTTCTTTCTGAACCTGCAGATCACTTGAATATATAGATTCTCTGTTAGAATAACTGTTCTGAAAGGCTCGTCTGTGAACAAAATTGTGTAGACTTTAATTAGAGTATGGAAATTAACTTTTAATTTTGTAACACAATTTTATAGGATCAAAACTTACAGTGGATTGCAATACAACAGGTGCTGAAGGGTATGAGGTGTTTTGGACAGGCAACGGTGTCTATATTGATGTATTTTATATGAGCAGAATTTTTGCAAGTCCTTATGAGTAAGTATATTTTCAGATTAGAAAATACCATGTTGGCAACCAAAGTGGAACTTTCTCCCTTTGACATTAAAATATTTAGTGTAATTTTTCACTTGCTTAATTAGCCTTCTTTTTAAAAACTCTCATGCTTGCCTCCTCCAATTCACTTTCTGCTTTGAAGTAGAAACTTGAAGCATTGTTGCCATATGGACTTCACATGTGATTATACTCTTTTTGGTAATTGAAAAAAATTTGTCTTGATTTCCAACATTGGAAAAAGGTGTTCTGTAGACTTACAGTCTCATAATTGTAGTACAGTTTCTACTGAGCAGGCTCTGGTCTGGCAGAAACCTCTTTCAGTTGCATCAAGCATGTCCAGGCACACGATCTTCAGCCTGTTTCTTCTGCATTGTCCTTTCCCTTCTCATCTGCCTGTCTGAAAGGTTGCAAGAGGTCAAACCTGTGCTTTACAGGAGAGATTGAAAGTTCTAGATTTAAGGACCTTGAGTTAGAGAAATGTTACTGAGATCATATGAAAAGCTAATGGAAGGCTTTGTTCAAGACATTTGTACTGAAGCTTATTGGGATAGGAGGTGAAAAGGGAGAGAAATTTCTAGTAATGAACTGGAGTTTGGGAGGAAGATAGACTTGGATTGACAAAAGCATGAAAAGAGCCTCTGGGAGAGGATGTGAGGGTGAGAAGCAGGTTAAATGGAGTCAGGAGAGAAGAAATTAGATCTGACTTGAAAAGCCAACTAAAATTGGAGCAGGAGTCAATCTGGAAGTTTCTTAAATATGACAGATTGGAAACTAAAAATAGCAGGGTTTTTGTCAGCCCTCATGGTGGTGCTATGAAGGAAAAATGTCATCATTTTTGTAAATTCTTAAGCATTATCTATGAAACTGATGAGGAGATGATAATGATATTTTCAAAGTAACCATATAGTTGTGAGAAATAAGTCATCATAAAACAGGGGGGAATAAAATGCTGAATTGAGTGCTCACCAAGAGAAAACCGTAGACAAAAATAATATATTGTAATGCCATAAACAATTGGGCCATAATGCAGAGGCACAAGGTCACTGAATTGGTTTCATAAAAGCTATGTTACTTTTTGCACTTCCTAGCACTTAAATGGTCATCTTTGCAACCATTAGTAATTTGCATTAGTGATGTTGATTCATTCATTTCTTCTTTCAGTGTTCAAATTCCTGTAACTTTTTGCTCGGTTATTTGTGTGGTTGTATACATGCCCTTTATGATATGTTTCAGACTTAATTTGCATTTTAAATGTTAACTAGAATAAATTTTCAGAAAAGAATAGTGCTTGATTAAGTACACTAGTTAGTTAATTTTGCATTTGAGATTTCCTGTTAGCAAGGTAGTGGTGTCCCTCTCACACCATGGTACAGGGCTAACTGAAGGTGAAGCATAATGAGCATTTTTGTGCCCTTGTACAATGTATGGGGGATAATCTGTGTCTCTTAATGATGCAGCCTGATGCTTAAGCTATTTCAAGTCTGTTCTGGGGGTGAAGCAGCAGTTTGTACTTCCCTCCCTCCAGCTCCAATCACACTGAGTTGGTGTTGTCTGTTGTGGCTCACCAACTTTGACGTCTTCCTTGTCCCAGAGCTGCTTACCACAAAATGACACCCTTGTACTATGGCCTGTTTCTGTGACATTTCTCATAGTGGAATTTCTCTTTCACCAAGCAGTGTGGTTGTCCAGCCACTCCTACAGTGGCTGGGAAGCCTGTAACAAGGGTTTGCCTTGGTTTGTAAGGTATATTTTTGTACTTTAGCCTGTAGAAACCTTATATTCCTTTGGGGAAAATCGGCTCAAGGTAACATCTTTCTGTTTTCCAGTATCTGTGCTAAATGTCAGTAAGGGATCCAACTGTTATTTGGTTTGCCTATGTATAATGCTATTGCTTATCTATTCTGAAGCATGGTTTATGTTTGCAGATGAAAACTACCAGTGTTGTGCTGCAACTGCTAGTGATGAAGTCTGTGGTTTTATGGCTCTATTTGTTGTCTTTTGGACAGGGAGGAAATTTCTTATGATGGGCGCCCAATGTATTCTGTGAAGCTAATAATTTCAGAAGTGACTACTGAGGATTATGATCAACAGTTTCTCTGTCAAGCTTCAAATGCCTTTGGGCATGTTGCATCATATATTATATTAAAGCGCAGAGGTAAGAAATGCTGTTATTTTGGGGGCCTGTGTTTTTCTTGACTTCCCTGGAAAGGGTTTTGGTACCAAATACTCATATCATGTTAATAGAAGGCAGATGGATTGCATTTTACTCAGTGTATGCATGTACCTGTGCATAGGGGAGAAGTCACTATAGTACTTTATTTATCATTATTAAAATAACATGTAGGTTGAAGTGAAAAATTATTCTCAAAATGGTATTAAATTTATGTAAAAGATCAGATTTGGACCACTTTGGTATTAAAAAAAAATATTTTCTTTTTGTGCAGCTCCTGATACACGAGCATGGCTGACTGGAGTGCTTGTGTCCATGTTAATTTTAACATCTATTACTTTAATAATCTACAAGATTTTCAAGATTGACTTGGTGCTTTGGTACCGTAATTCTGTCTGTGCCTTTACAAATAAGGAAGGTATGTGAGTGTGACCAGGTATGTTAGTGTAACTAGGCCATTTATTTTTTCACTTGACATCACTTCTAAGCAATAAAGTGATTATTTAATAGAATGTATGTGGAATTTTCTTGAGGAATTTTTAGATACTCATATTTTTTGGGGTATTTTTTTCGGTCATATGGGTATAGTGTATAATCATTGCTGAGGTAGTAAAGACTGCATAATATTGAAGGCAGTCATCGTAAGACAGGTCAAAAAGAACACTTGGTTTCCCCCAAATTGTCATGTTGCTTTTTGCTTTTCTGTGGTTTCTTTACATGTAAATTTATGATCACTCTGATGATGATCAATAGGTGTCAGCAGAGCTACGTCTTGTTAACCAGCTGTTTAAAAGCATACATTAAATATTTATATTGAAAATCAGACTGTCTTTTTTTTTCAGAGACTATTTTTTTCTTTTTTTTTCAGCTTTTCTTTTTTACCTAACCCAGTGCTTCTGAATTCTGTGTTATGCTGTTTACATGCCAAAGAGAAGAATGCTACTAGTTCTCCATTCTGTGATTCTTTTTATGTGTTTTTATCACTGAGGTATAAGACAAATACATTGGACAGGTGTGAAAAAATGGGAAAAAGTGCAACATTATAGATATTTTGCTTGGCAGCCCTCAGAAATTGACTGCCTGATGCTCCCCATAGCTTGAAAATAAATGGATTGTGCACACTGAGATAGTTAACACTTACTCTTGGCTGTTCTAAATTTTCTCACAGAAAAATAATTTCAACTTCTGGTTAAAAGTTCAGTTTTCCCAGAACACTTTAACAGACTTCTAATGAGAAAACGAGAATCAAAGAAACTATGTTTTGTAGCTTGTTGAGCTAAACTTGCTGAGGTAAATCTGACTTCTTGTTGACACAATTTTAACTCTTGAAACTTTCTGACCTTTTTTCCTACCTGCCTTTCCTTCACACAATTATTACAAGACAGAGTTGCCATTTCTCACCCTCTCTTGTGTTCAGTCAGAAGTGGAGATAACTGCTAATGAGTTTGTTTCAGGAGAGCTGTTGAAGAAGGTCCTGCAAGAGGACACACTCTTAATGTCTTGACATCTGTGGGGTTGGGGACTCCTTCCTGGAGGTCCCAGATCTTGCATTCAGCTCACTTGCTGTCACATCCATCCCCATGATGGGAAAAGAGGTCAGGTTTTGTGGCTGATCATTTCTCTCTTGATTTGTAGAACATTTTAGTGCTTTGATGTCATTCTGTCAGGTTGGTGAATCAGCCTGTCACTGCTATGTTTAAATAGTCCAAAATGAATCCTTGCAATAAAGGTGTGTTGCTGGTTTTAGTTTTTTAATGAAAACATTTCTGTTTGTTTTAGATGGGAAAATCTATGATGCCTATGTCCTATATGTAAAAAGCAGTGGAGGCAGAAGCTTTTATCATCTGGAAACCTTTGTTCATAGAATACTGCCTGATGTTTTAGAACAACAGTATGGATATAATCTCTTCATATTAGGAAGGGATGATTTACCAGGAGAAGGTATGCTTTAATTAGTAGAGTCTTTTGACATGTTTTTCTCTGGCTAGAAGATTGTATATACAATTATAAAATACCTATTTTTGGAAAACAAAGCTATATATTTTTTATTCTTAATGGATAATTTGTCCCTTTGTCCAATCGACAGTCTTTAATTAGTTTTTTCTTACAAAAACTTCTTGCCTAATGTTATGAGGGTCTGCACTTTCTTTTAAGTGATGAACAAATGAGGATTTAGCAGCATTAAAAAGATTGTTGAGGTTCTTTGAACAATATCTGCTCCTGACTGAAGAAAACAGTTTTTATTATGAATGTCATGCAATGGGTCATGAATCATGAATGACAGTTGGGAGAACTTAAACCTACCCATCCTCTGAGCTAGCCACTGCTCCATATATATGCAATTTTAAGATTAAGAAATACTTTACATCAGTTGTAAAGTTTCTGTGCAAACTTTGATTGTTCCTTTATTACTTACAGCTGTGGTCAGTGTTGCTGATGAAACCCTTAAGCAAAGCAGAAGGCTGATGATAATTTTGGGATCAGAAACTTCTGGTTGTTCCCTGTTACAAGACACCTCTGAACAGCGACTAGCTATGTATAATGCTCTCATCCGTGATGGGATTCAAGTGATTCTTATAGAAATGGATGAAATAGTGGACTACACAAGCATGCCAGAATCAATCAAGTATGTCAAGCAAAAACATGGAGCTATCCAATGGAATGGGGACTTGTCAGAGAAATCTTGTTCAGCAAATACAAGATTCTGGAAAAACGTGCGCTACCAAATGCCACGTAGCAGAAAGGCATCTTATTCTGAAGTGTATTTGTTCCCCCTAAGTTTGAACAGTTCTGCAGGAAAAAGCAGCTAAGATGCCCTCATTAAAATAATGCTAAGAAGGTAATTCTGAAATGTGGAGTTTTTTTAACACAATTTTTTTATATTACAAAGTAAATGTTTTCTTTAAGGAATAAAGCTACTCATCCCTTCCACAAATTTCAGCCTGCAAGAAAAACTGTGCAGCTCTGTTTCTGTTCTGTGTTTTGGACAGTGACACAATTTGTTGTGTTAGTCTCGCATGGATATGAGAAATGAATGATGTATTAGACTATTAAATAGTCATGGCCCGCGTAAATGTCATATCCACCGAAGAATCAGCTGTGAAGTCCATTTCCTGAAGTTGAAACTGCAGTTGATAAAGATCTGTTTCTGTTGTCAGCTTTTTCCTAGTGGTTCCATTCTTCTTCTTGTTGCCTCTCTGTGACTGTCTGACTTGCTTATCACTGCTAGAATCTGCACTGTGCAAGCTTTGGGGTCCCCTCCTGAGCAACATGCCTTGTCCTTGCTTCTTGAAGGGGCTGGGGAAATATATGGCATTACAGGTATATTTAAAACTCCTTGCGACACTGAACGTTTTTAAGCTCAACAGGTGATGCCAAATGCGTTCAGCAAATGGAATAGAATCTGTCACTTTTTAGACATTTGTTGACTAATTCTGGGGGTTGTTTTTAAAATTAATCTCTTGAAATGGTCAAAGAAACTGAAAATCTTTCAGATTTCTTGCAAACTGGAGCTTTCTAGACTGTGCTGCTACTTGAGGAACCAAATGTTCTCATTCCTTGTTTCAACTGTGCTAACTACAGGCACAGAAATTACTGAGAATCTATTAAGGGACTGTGCTTGGGCTGGGTATCCTGGCGAAAGTGGAAAATGGTCAGTTTTGAAACATAACCAGGTACTAATGGCAAGAAATAACACCTTGTGCTTCTGGAAGAAAAAAAATAGAGGCACGTGGCTATTTCAACTTGCTTGGGAGTAGCTTGGTACTTCCAGACCCCAATCCATTGTTCTGTGCGCATCACCATGAGAAAATGACATGCTGCTTCCTTTTAAATATGGTCTGAAGTGGCAAGAGTTTTCACTCTCCAGCCTTGAAGAGCATAATATGGATACAAATGTGAATCCTACCTGTTTTTTGGGGTTTTTTTCTTTCTTTTTTTTTTTTCTTTTTTCTTTTCTGAAGTTAAGTAGGTTCTTAGATTATTACTGGGGATAGCATCAGTCACTGAATTTCTTTCAGTTGGTTCTCAGAAGTGTGTATACTGTAGAATATACTCTTCACTGGGCTGTATTGATGGGAGAGAAAGCAAGGTCCAGGAGTACAGCATATGTTTGAAGTGACAGATTTGCAGTAGCATTTCCTGGTAAATTTTCCTTGAGAATGTCTAGCAAGACTACTTATGAGTAGTGTCTTATTCTCCTGGCTGTGAAGTTCACAGCTGTATCTTTTCCCACAGCCTCTACTGACTAGAGACTTCTTCTGAAATGTCACCAGGAAAACTGAGAACAGAATAGATCCGTGAGATGAGGTACTATTGTTCTAGTAGATGTGAATCAGGCTTCTTTGGAAATCATAGAATCATGTAATGATTTGGGTTGGTTCCAAACCTCCTGCATGAGCAGGAACACCTTCCACTAGATCAGGTTGCTCAAAGCCCCATCCAGCCTGGCCTTGAGCAATTCCAGGGAGGAAAGAAATAATAAAGAAAATATGTTGAAAGTGTGGTGGAATTTTTTTTTTTTTCAACTTCCTAATTTCATGTGCTTTGAAATAAAAAGTATTGATGACTCTAGGATTTGCAGTGCTACAGATAAGTACATTGGTTTGCATGGAGTTGTGCTGCTTTTATTTATTTATTTATTTATTTATTTTGTTTATTCTGTGAATGTGCCTTTGTGATTTCTGGCAACTTTTTTCATAGTTCTTTGCAGAGGTTTGCTACAATATCCAAGACAGGCATTTTCCCACTAAATGAGACTCCTCAAGGCTTTTAAATGAAGACAAATGATTGTGACTCAGCCTTTATCTACCTGATACTTTATTTTAGACAACCACATTTAGTATGAAATTTCACAAATATTTCAGTTGTCATTGTTAATTGCTAACTAACTACTTGAGCGTAGCATGATACGAAATGGCTTATCCTTTTATCGTGGGACTTTGTTTTGAAGCTGAATTTTGTCTCTGTTTTCTCCCCTTGAAAACATAATTTTGCAAGTCACATAGGAAAACAGACTGTTTTTTTGTGGTGCAATAGAAGAATTCCCATAGAGACAGATGTTTTAATTGTTCTTTGTTTAAAAAAAACACAACCCAAACAATCAGTTGGCCAGAGGCCTGCTTCTGGAAACTTGGTAGCTTCAGAAGAAAAATGCAAATCCAATGTGAACTGTGAAAAAGTATTTGTTCACCACAATGTGGTAGATACGTTTCAGTTTATTGTATATCCATGCTGACAGAGAAAATAGTCTGAATGTTGTGTGGTGTAAGATACATCGAAAGCACTCTCTGCACCATTTTTTCTTTTCAACCATAACTATGTGATACTTTTGTTGGTTTGTTCCTGACAATTTATTAGGGACTCCAGATGTCCCCTTTCTTGCCTTGTGATTAACTTGTCTCAGATTTTCTAATCCCACTGTATCTTTCCATCCGTAGTGTGAGGCTGTTTTGTTTTGTTGTTTGTTTGTTTTTTTTTTTTTCTGGGAGACTCCTTTCATAATTTTCCTCCCACAGCCCCCCTTCTTGCCTTTATGTCAGCTATTGCTGAAATATAGCTTGTTCCATGTCTTAATGTACACAGCTGTGACTGTATTAATTCACAGATGGAGGCTTCTTTCATGGGGAAGATTGTGACTTCTGAGCCCAAATCCAGAATTAATTGTTAAAGCCTGGTGGTGTCTATGCTATGACCCCAGACAGGACAGCCCTGACTGACTTTCCCACCCCTCCCCCTCCCCCCCCCCCCCCTTTTAATTTACCTCTGTATTGCATCTTAGCAGGTAAAAAAGCAGAAAGGTAATTCACATTTGTCCTGGTTTAAGCCAAGATGAAGCCAATTTTCTTTTTACTGATTTGTTTTTTTTTTAATTTTTTTTTCCTTCCGTGAGCTCTCTCTTTTAGCTAGCAGCAAGCTTTCCAGCTAGTGGACTGATAATGCTGCAATGTTTATGTTAGTGCCAGGACTTCAAGGACACTTTGCTCTATGGCCTCAGTTTTATCTGTAACCCCCTCTAGGGAGGAGTGGACTAGACAGACAGCAAAACTGACTGAAGTATTCCATTCCATATATCTACGTAAGCTTGGTGTACGGTCAGGGATCATGGAAGTCAACTTCCTCCCTGCTTCTTCCTCCCTTCTCTTCTGCTCATGGCCAGTGTCCAGGGAGGACTCCATCTCTCCATCACCATTGATCCACAGGCTTGTTCATTCCTGACCCTCATCACTCTCCCCTCAGCTCCTGTCTGCTCTGCTGCTCTCTCCAGCAGCTCTGGGACATTTCAGGACTGCTCACAGCTCAAGAGGTGCCGGGGGTGTTGCTGGGGGTGGGGGGGGGCAATAGGGGTTTGCACATTCCTGAATGCATTTGTATATAATTGTACATATTTTCATTTATCATTAGTACTTAATTAAAGCTGTCAAGTTTAGTTTTCAATCCTGAAAGTCTCTCTCCTTTATTATCTCTTTCCTTTCCCTACCTGGGTCGGGGGAAGGGGATGGAGAGCATTGTTGTCGCTGGTTCAGTTGCTGATCCTGAGTCAAATCGGGACAACATTTCCCCTTTATCTTGCTGCCTTGAGCTTCTGCTAGAGGGGGAAGCCTGTTCTGCCTTCTGCTCAGAGGCTGCGGTGATTTAATGACCGTACCTCCTTCTGTAGCTGCAGTCAGCTTGAAGATGAAGCAGACAGAACACAGTTCATGTTTATAAAAATCTGACCTAAGGAGATATATTTTTTTTCCTAGGAAGACTTAAGGCTGTATTACATCATAGAGCTCCAGAATACATGTAAATAAAATCAGTGGCTAGCAGCTTTACTTTTGAGTACTCCCACGTCTCTGCTACAATGCATCAACACAAGAACAACTGAGTTTTCTCCTCTCATCCCTATACTCGTTCCCAAGAGTACAGGTAAAGTACAGCACTAGACATACATGCTTGTTCCCTTGTAAGAAGGGATAATGTTAACCCAGACTTGATGCATTTTTTTAGATAAACTGAACCTTAGTCACTAGAAGTGAGCTAGAAAGTAGCACAAAACAGTTGTGTCCTCAGCCCACTCTTAAGATTGCTTCCAATGTTGAAATAGATTGGAAAAAATGGAATCTGGTGTCTGCTGGCCATCAGGGGGCAGGCACAGTTAAAATGTACAGCTAATTTGTGACTCCCTCTGAGAAAGCACCCAGGGGACTTCAGCATTGCAGCTGGAGCTAGAGCTCTGCTTGACAACGACAGTGACTTATCAGGAGTTGGTATTTCACCCTGAAGAAAGGTAGAAAGATCACCAAGTCAATAAGGTGAATTTTCTGCTCCAGGGAGGTAGGGTTTGAATTGCTGCTCCAGATCAGGTGACTTAAAGGTGTAAATTCTTTCTCATTTATTTTTGGTCCTCAGCACTTATTAGATCTTGCCCTAATTTTTTATATTTTATTTTTTTTTAAGCACAGGCTGCAGTAGAAGAGAAATCTTGAACACTGTCTCATTAGATTTTATTTTTATTTTTTTTACTAATAATTTTCCCTGATTAACTTTATTTCTGCTGGCAGTAATTAAAATCCATGTTCTCTCTTTCCCTTATCTCACCAGCAATATGTATCAGGGGAGTGCTTTTCTGCATTGTCTATGGTAACGCACCACAGGGCTGCTTCATCCCTCTCCCAGTCTCTAGTGCTGATTTTGATTTTCTTGAACATTCTTGCTCAGTTTATATCCTGTGGATATATGCAGATTCTGTGAAAGATGGGAAGGGCCGCATTCAAGTCTTTAAGAAGATGTTTTTTTCTCTTTGAGCAAGTTGTTTCTAATATCTGTACTTTTTGTTTATTTTCTGATTTTCAAAAATGCATAACTGTTTGTTCTGTGCCATGGAAGTGGGTGACTTGGACAAGCAGTTGAACTTGGAAAGGAATTTGAGCTATCTACTCTTACTCTACCTCACACTCCTAGGGAAGCACACTCAGATGGAATCACCTAGGTCTGTACTTTCTGGGTAAGGTCTGCCACAACCACATAATTTCAAAAGCAGTATGGGAGAAGTGGCAGGAGGAATGCATCTTTGTAGGAGTAAAGAAATTTCAGGCACTTAAAGGGGGTTATAAATTCTCCCACTTCTGAAATGGTGCATAAGCAGGGAATTTGGGAGTTACAAAGAATAAGATGAATCTGTCCCTTTAAAAAAAAAAAAAAAAAAGTTGGTTAACTTCCCTACATCTTGCTACAGCAAGAAATAGTGAAAAAACTGAAGAGCTGTCTTGACAGGGATACTCATAGTGGGAAAAAACTTGTGTGCCATATGTCCCCCTACCATCTGCGTACACTCTCTTTTGGGTCGTGACATCTGCTTCTGCTTGATTTTTTGGCTCCGACTCCTGTATTTTTAGAGTAAATGGGAATTGATTCTTCTCAGAGACTGAAGAGAATAGACCACATGCTGACTTCTAAAAGAAAAGCCAAGTTTTCCTAAGAATATCTCTCTTGAGCCTAGATCTGAAGGGCTTGGTACATGTATATACTTATATGAGCCAAAGATGTGTCAGCACTGTCTGCTGTCACTTTTTAAAAACTGGTAATTTTGATGTGTCTGACATTTCTGAAGGGTTGGGCTGTAAAGTTAGCTTTGTACCTAAATTAGGAAGAGGGCCTACAGGAAAGCCGGAGAGGGACTTTTTAGAAGGGCTTTTAGTGAGAGGACAAGGGTTAGTGCTTTTAAACTGGAAGAGGGGAGATTTAGGTTAGACATCAGGAGGAAATTCTTTAATATGAGGGTGGTGAGACACTGGAACAGGCTGCCCAGAGAAGTTGTGGGAGCTCCATCCCTGGAAGCTTTCAGGGCCAGGCTGGATGGGGCTCTGAGTAACCTGATCTAGTGGAAGGTGTCCCTGCCCACGCAGGGGGGTTGGAACTTGAATGATCTTTAAGGTCCCTTCCAACTCTAACCATTAACCTATGATAAATTAGGAGCTGAACTGGTTTATTATTGAAGAAAGGGTCACATGCATGAGAGCAGACAACTGAGGACGGGAAAAGATCAGGGGTTCCAGGGTGAGGGTTGCTGAGGGAGTAACAGGATCTGCCGTAGGAAGTGGCTGTGGAGACCCCAAAACCCCGGGGCAGCAGGGAGCGGCACTGGCGTTGCACTGCGCGATGCCTCCACCTAGGGACGCCGGAGACTGCAGCTCTCCCCTGTTAAAAAAAAAAGCCACTTTGTTTAAATCAGATCTTAACATAGTTCTGTTGCTAATAATGACAAGCCACAACACAAAAAAAACCAAACCCAAAACCACCGAAGGGGAGTTAGAGAAAGAAGATATTCTGACGGCTGCTGCTCTGAATTTTACTGGTTTTATTATTTTTAGTGCTTTTCCCATGCTTCGTAGGAACTAGCAGGTAATTTAGTGGAAAATGAAATTTTTGGCCTTTGAGTCTGTACATCTGTTAATTCAGTGCCTAAGAATTAATTGGGAAATGGGGAGAAGCTGTCCTCTGTAGAGCTGTATTGTCAGTTCAGCTTGTGTCAGTTACATCTGACTACTTTATGTTGAGCAACACTTAACATTGATTATTCCAAGAAAGACGATGAATGGCAACCACTTCATCTGGGAACCTCATTCCAGCAGAATAGCTGTGTGGTAATGGCTGGAGGACCATTACCAACCATATGCTTCCCAGGTGATTGAGAGAGAGTCCCACAGCTCACCTGACACGGTGAAGCATGGAGTGCCTAATTTAACTATCTAGCCCACTGAGCTGGGAACAAATGGATCCAATGGTTACACGGTGAGAAAACGCTGGAGTCCGGGATGCCAAAGTGTTTGTAGGACTCCAGTCATCAGCTGGACAGTAGGCAAGATTCAGTAGTCATAAAGTTCCTGGAGTCTTTGAAGAAGAATTGCCTCAGTGCTGCTATCAGAGAGGAGCAGTCAGGTGTGTCATGAAGACTGAATGTTGGAATGTTCTTGGGAACGTGAAGCACTGGCCATTTCTCCCTGGCTCTGAAAATTTGGGAGTTCAATTTCACAGGCAGTGCCTCTGCTACCTGAAATGATCACTCCCCAATCGTTGCCTTGCATGGTGTGCCCAGGCCCCAAGGGACATTGCAAACCCTCTTTTCCTCACTCATATGTAGCCATGTTTATCCTTTTAAAAAAATTATTATTTATTTTTATTTTTAAATTAATCTACAGCCATATGGTTTGTAAGTGGAAGACACTTAAAATGGAGTTGATTGGGTGGTTTCAAAGCCTATCTAAAACCTTTGCCAAAATCTCTGTGGAGCAAAATTTTGTTCTTGGATGAATGCATGTCTTAAAATAATGATATTAATAACATTACTATTAATGTTAATATTAATAATAAATATAGACAAATAAAAAAATCCTGCCATGGCTTAGGCAAAATGATTCTGAGTTCCAGAACTAATGGTTCAGATGAGACTGCAGGAGGTGATTAAATCAATTAGCACAGGATAGCTGGGACAGAGTGATGTGTAATGCTATTATCAATTCAAGGAGCTCTCAGTAGTAGTTGGATTTTGTAGTGAGCACTAGGTGATTCTTAAAGGGCTGTAGTATATGCATTAGGGTATATGAAGGTCATCTGTGGGGAATGGTCCACCTCCTCTTCCCCCACGTAAGACTAAACAAAATGCCTTTCAAGCCAGCAAAGCAAGAACGGCGTCTTTTGCTGATTTAGCCAAGGAGGGACTGGAACAGGCCCCTTGCTCTACCAGGTAAGTCCACAACAAGAAAAGAGCATAAGGGTTATGACAACTGGCATAAAAATGGACAACAGGTTAAAGGCTGCCTCTAACAGAGCACGTACCTGGCCAGTGCTAATTGGCTAATTCCAACAGTGGTACTTTCTCGAACAGCGGTACTTTCTCGAACAGCGATACTTTCTCGAACAGTGATTTCTGATCTATAAAAGAGGGCAAGTTCTGCAGGCCCGGGGCTCTCTGCCTGCCCAGGAGGAGACCCTGCTGCAGCACCAGAAGCCCCTGGAACGCCAGCAGCGCTGGCCGGAGGAGCCGAGAGGGCAGGGGGGGCTGCCCCGTGACCGCTGCGCGGAGGAGCCGAAGCGGGGCCGCCCGTACCCGCTCCGCGGGGAGCCGGCCCGCTCCCGAGGGGCTGTTGCCCGCCGGAGCCTGCCTGGCCGAAGTCTGCCCGGCTTGAGCTGCCCGAGCCCAACACCGGAGCCAAACCGGACCGGAGCCCGCGGCTGCTTGCCCGGTCCGTCTGCCGCTCTGCCCCGGGACTGCAGCCCGCCAAGACTCACGGAGTAGCCTCGTCTGCCTGCCTGCCTGGAGCTTGGGAGCCGCCCCTGGTACCGGGAAGCCAGCGCTTACGGACCTGCTGCCGACCCCTGCCAGCCGCATCCCAGGAGACACACGCTACGGAAGGGTAAGCGCGCACACACACACACACACACACACAGACTCTCTAACTCGCCTGCCGGGCTCAACTCCTACCCTTTTACTCCATTGATTCTACACCTGTCCCTCGGAGTGTACATTTAATAAGACCATAGTACCTTTGAATTATTTTCCTGATATATACCTAGTCTACCTCTCCTGAACTTCGGTCCCTTAGTTTGTATTAACCCTTAATAAACCGGTTAATTCGTGAACTAAACAGTAGTCTCAATAGCAATTTGTGAGCGTGGTGAGGGGGTATTCACTGCTCTAGAAGACGCCCCCGCAGTGGCCGTTCCTCTGTGAGAGGCGAGTGCCACATTCACAAAGCCCTGCACGTTGGAGGGGGGGACATGTCATAGAAGCCTCCTGACAGCCGGTAGCCCCCCTGGCATTGGCTCGCGACATCACCTCAAGCAGCCCTGGGCGTGCTTTCTGTGTAGGCCCTCAAATCTACAGTGCTGACAGCTGAAATTTTCTGCTCCAGCTGTGGAGAGGCCATAAGCAGACACTGCTATCCTGGGGCAGACTGGGAATTATGGCACAGAGGGGCTCAGTGACTTTGGTGGGGTTTCAGGAATCTGGGAGTCAGGCCATGCACTTGCTTCTCTTCTTCAGTCTCTCTCTCTCTTCCTTGAAACCCACCAAAGAGGCTGCCTCTTGCTCACCTCATACTCAGTGGCACACAGCTGCTTCTAGTAAAGAACAGCTTAGTCATATGCCTGCACTTGTGAGTTACAACAGGTCCTAATGGGCTAGAGCACTTGAGAAGGCAGACACTACATACATTTCTCTCAAGAATGCGAATAATACAGGGTATTGGCTGTTTCCATTTCCTGAGTAGGGTCCTGGTGTGTGGAATGAGGTGGTCTTTCATAGGAAATAAAATGAGAATTCTTTGCCACAGAATACTGGGGATTAACTTGGAAGTGCGTATTTTCCAAAAGAAAACATGCTATTCTTAGAAATAACCGTATGACTTCTTCTTGAGCAACTAAATACCATTTCAACTGAGTAAGAGGCTAATTGGAAAAAAAATCCTATCAATGCTTTAAAAGTGTTTAGCAAATTTGACCTGGATCTGGCAGCATGATAAATTCTTTGTGTGGCCTGGGGGAGAAGAAAGGAGGAGGCGAGGAGGAATAAAGCCAGCAACACCCTACATAATTACTGATTAAGATCTTGTGTAGCATTTTGAGCTATTTGTAGGACACGTGAAGCAGCAAAGTGCCATTTTATCTTTGTATGTGTGTCTTTCTAAATAAAAATGTACTTACCATGGGGCATATTTCACTGCACTCGGCTTTTGTCTTTGAAGATAACTCAGATCAGCCTGATGATCTTATTCTGATTTCCTGAGTGAGGCCACCTTCTGGATCACCATGCTCCTTTCACAAGACCTGGTGTTGTGAAAAATCCCTTGTTAGATGCAGAGCAGGCTTTTTTCCCCTCTAAAAGCATGGTCTGTTGTCAGCAAAGTATTTTCAAGCAGTGAGTACAGGGCACTTTCAGTGGGAGCTGTGGAAGTATTTTTGAACCACACTGGAAACTTACACCTGTATTTCATAATGGAGTGAAGTATGTACCCACCTGCAGGTCATCCTAAATATCTCAGAGAGGAAAACAAAGCTTTTGACATGTGATGAAGTTTGTTTACAGATGCTGTGAGTCTGTGTGTTCCGCTAGCTAGGGGCTTGTATGGACTGGAGAGAGACGTGACAGCTGCAGTAGCTCCAGCAATTCCTCAGGCCAAGCATGGTCTCACAGCCAAAGGACTCAGTTTACTTACAAAGGCTGCTGGGAAAAAAGAACAAACACAAGAGAAGAGCATGAGAAGTGTTCTGCGGAGTCAGGCCAGCAGCTGATCAAGCCAGGCATCCTGTTTTCAACAGTGGTCAAAAGAGCTGCTGAAAATCCAACTGATAGCTCAACCGTTGCCCCAAGCCCCTGGGTGGGTTGTTCAGTTGCTGAGGGGGTTGAGTACATTGCTGCTACCTTCTTGCCTCACTGCCCAGCCTCAGGGCACTCCTGCTTCTGGCAGGATCCTTTGTCATAGAGGGAAGAGGGCTCTGGTGGGCATCAAAGCTGAAGCCACCCTTGCTTTGGTGCTGCATCTGCATAGACTGTGTCCCAAGGGTGTCTGCTCCATCTGCACCTCTCGGCACTGCCACCTCAAGCCAGCTTGGCTCCCATGCTGTGGCTGTGTCACTTCTGTGACACATATCCCATAGGCTGCTCATGCAGTGTCTCAGGTCTGATTCTGTGCCTGCCATCCTTAGGGCTTCCTCATGCAGTCCCTCAAAGCCAAGTAATGGAGCCAACAGTAGGCAAGCCCCTATAAAGAGCCTTTCATGTGGACTAGAGATGCTCCCATGTGAAGTCTCTCGCCTCTTCCTTGATTCAGCTTTACCAAGCTGCAGTGCTGGTTGTAGAGACACGTTGTGCTGGCAGGCTAATGGGTTTTGTCACCACTAGCTGCTAACTAAGCCTAGCTGGGGTGTCTCAGTGTTACACGTTTCCAAATGCAGTGGTGATTGAGCAAAAGTGAGGAACATTGTCATATTAAGTGCTCCAGGAGAACTTGGGGTGCTTTGAGCTTTCAGTGTGCTTTGGTCTCCCATCTGCTTGCTTGCCTACAGATGTCAGCAGGGAGCTGTGCGTGTACAGCTGCTGGGCCATGGCTAATTCAGACTAAATGGGTTTTATCTCCATCACTCAAGATGTGAAATCTGAGCTCCACTGAAACTCTGGGGTCAGGATAACACTGTGGTGTCTGAACCCTGAAGTTTCTTTTGTGTTTTGCTTCTTTTTCCCCTCTGTAACAACAAACAAACCCCCATGTGAAACATGCTGGGTTTTGTGTAGCTTGTTTGGCGTGTATTGCTTCAGTATTTAATGGCATTTTGCCACTGCCTGTAACAATAGGTGTCAAATGATGTTGTGTATTTACAGTTAGGTGCTTTTATCATGCTTACTCAGCAAATATTTAGATCCGGACTTTCTCTTTTGAGAGTCAAAAGAGGTTTTTTGTGCTTCCTGCAAAGTCTGTTGCTATTTTTGGGAAAGAAAGTCCCCAGGGTGAAGTATGAGAACCCAAACACTGTTCTTAAAGTCTTGAAAACCACACAGAGCTGAGCTTCTTTCACTGCAGATACAGTACTGTTTAGTTGGTCTGTTATTGCATAACACAATTAACCACATCTTCCCCCAGAAAAACAGTAGAGCTGTCTTTCCTTTTTGAGGTGACTTTGGACCCTGGGAGGTATTAAACCAGTTAAATTTTGAAGAAAACAGCATTCTTCCTTGGTTCTTTGAAAACACTCAAGCAACATGAAGTTACCAGAGAATTGTCTGCAGGCATCATCCTGATGTGGCCATCCAGTGCAGATGGGTATCAGGAGAGTTGTGACACTTTTTTTGCTATTCTTCTGGTCTGACAGGTGCTTATTCTCTGTCCTCACTAGTTTGGACTGTCCTTCTCCCTCTGTCTGCCCACACCTGCCCCAAGTCTGGCTTTTCTGTTGTGCAGCACAGCTGCCTGTCTGTGAAACCTGCCCAAGAACCAAACCAGCTGAAAAATAACTGTGCTTTCGTTTCCCTCAGCCAGCTATTTCTTTGGCAGATCTCTTTTCTAAGCTGTCTGCCATCTAGGAACATAAATATTTTTTTCTGCTACAAGAGAGACAGGAAAGGCAAGGGTGGGTGATTTGAATGGCATGAGAAGCACTTCTCCTGAAGCACAGCCTTGGCAGGGTTAAGCAGCTGCTTGATGATTTGTATTCTTGTGGATATACTGTTTTCAGCACTCATGTATGGTACTGTGGAGCTCCCTCTGTTGGATGCAGTACCATCCCAGGAACACATTGAGACAAAGCCACTCTTCTGCGGCCACTTGTTTAGGTTTTAAGGATATTTTTCTATGCATTGCACCTGATAAGACTTTCAGTTGCCGTGATCAAGGCGTTGAGAGAATAAGGTCATATCCCACAGTAAGGAGCATGGTCTGAGACACTAACTTCTTCTGAGGAGGATTTTATACAACCAACACAACTCTTCTCGTGTTTTGGTACATTCCTTTATCAAGTTTCAGCACAATCTCAGTGCTGGCCATCCAGCACATTAAAGAGAAAAGTATGATGGATGTTTAGGAAAGAGATAGCAGCCTGGTGTAACTCCTTGCCAGAGGATGCTGTGGAAGTAGGAAGTCTACGTGGATTCCTTTGGAGACCAGACTTGGAAGAGAGATCCAATAGGAGGTGAGTAAATAGACCAGACAGAACTGGCTTAAAACATTCCTGGTGCTGAGACCCATTGGAGGCTAGGAGGGCAGTAAGGTGCAGTGATGGTTTATGTTTGGTGTGATCTCGCTTTTTATTTTTCTAAGTTGTCCTTACTACAGAAGAAATGCTGAGCTAAATGGTCTGAACCAGCACAGCTGTTGTCATATTTCTGTGACTTGAACTATAAAAGCAATATAAAGATGGAGATATTCCATCGAAGTTTGCTACCATTGCTGTTGACAAGCATTCTTGAACATCTTTTTTTTTTTTTTTTTTCATGTCATTTATTGATGGTTTAATTCCATAAATGGCAAATCTTGAAGGAATCACCTTGTCTGAATTGTAGACTCTTAAAAATTCATCACTGTTTACTTCTCTGGTGTATCACTGCCTGTTCCACTGTGTCAACAAAGTTTGTCATCATCGTTTGTTACATTGCCTCAACAGGATCCACAATTGTTTTATATCCTTCTAAACATTTGTCATTTTGCCATGATTTCAGTAACCCCAACTAGCTGTTTGTTGGTTCAAGATCAGCTATTTCCATGGTGAGTCACAGTAGGGAAGTTGGACCCTGATGATCTCTAAGTCCTTTCCAACCTTAACCATTCTATGATTCTATGATTCTTTCTAGACACTGTTTGACTCAAATGACCAAACCAGAAAAACAGGAGATAATAATAATCGAGTACAAATGAGCACATTCACCTATAGTGAATGCAATTTACTTTGTCATACATAAAGAATGAAAACAAACAAACAAACAAAAGTATCTGGAACCTCACAGACTTTTTTTTGTTGGCATGGTACAGGGAGATGCACGGACTAGATATAAAGGCAGTTATAACAGTCTATTTGGAATTGAATGTCTCCTAGAATCAATGTGAGCCTCTGAATAGTGATGACAAATACTACTTACGACGTCCTTAAATTCCATCTGTTTTGCTATGATGGAAGGTGGAATTGTCCATAACAATGATGTGCAGATGTTATTTAATGGCAGGATTTCCATTCTAGGCTTTAAGTTCTCCAGCTTAATAGAGCAACAACAATAAAACAATTAAAAAAACAGAAAAAGAAAAAGAGAAAAAAAAAAAGGAAATGTATAATCAGAATTACTCATTTCTACTTTAGCTCCAACATAGGAAATATTTACTGGTATGTGGAATTTCCGGTAAGGAGTTAGAGGGGAAGTTAGATGGAAAGAATGGTTTCAGGTGTGAAGCTGATTGATTGATTGACTGAAAGAATGAACAGAAACATAACTGAAAGATATGCTCACTAAAGTGTGCAATCTCAGGGTTTTTTTTGCACATAATCTCATTCCTCTTCATGCTGTCCAGAAGACAATACAGTGACATTTTTTACAATACTTCGTTGTGCATTTGAAAGTTTCTTCTTCTTGTATCTGCAGACCAGAGATATGTTCCTGTTTTCCTCATGCGGTTTCTTGAAAATGTAGTTGGGGTGTGTGGTGCTGTGCTGGGTTGATATGTTAATCTTATGTTGTGATGAATGTGCTGGAAAATATGCCACAATCTTATTAATCTTCTATCTATTTTCTATTTTATTTTTGTATGTAGATTCCATTTAGATTTGACGTCTTTACAGAGAATTTTTTTTCTTTGATTTAGATTTTCTCATCAGACGTATTCTTGAAATGTAATTCAGTATTTTCTGAAACTTTATAATAAACTCCTCCAGAAAGACAATGCAAACTAAACAGACTATTTTTAAGAAGAATAGTAACTCAAGAGCTTCAGTATCTCCCAGCTGTTTTTCAAAGCAGTTGCTTTACATATATGTTTCCTTTATTGGCTTATCAGCCACAGCATTGCTGCTGTACTTATGACTATTTTTGAACTGTGTCTTTCCATTCTTTAGCATATGAATTCACAGAAAACGAGTGGGTTTGCTAGTGATGTGGAGGGAAAGATTAAATAGATTTTCTGGTTTTTATTTCCTGTAATAGACTGCTATTTCTGCTGAGCTCTTAAAATTCAAATGTGGTGGTTATCCAAAGGTCAGATCTGACACCTGAGGTTTTGCTGGGGCAGAAAACCAACCTCACAGAAAATTTATGCTAATTTTACAGTATTGATAAGCTTTGCGATAGCAGCAGGATGAATTCTGTGTAAAGAGCTCTCCATACAAGCACTCTCAATCAGAAGACTTCTGGTTGTCTGAGAAAATTAAGATAAATTACTTTTCATGAATATAGTATTGCTCCTGTGATGGCCTGCAGAACTAGAAATGTCAGTGCCTATGTACAGTATCTTTGCCTGAATTTAGACACACCCTTCCACAAAGGGGAAGGGATGGTCTAATTTGGTGAGTGGCAGAAGGTCAGGACATCTAGGACCTTCTGAGGGAGCTGTATTCCCTAAATTGGAGAGAACTAAGAGGAGATGCTTGCTTCCACCCCCAGTCGTGATGCAGGCTGGCTATCTGTCTTCTGAGAATAGATGGCAACAGCGTGGAAACAGCTCTGATGATATAAAAAATCAGAATGCGTGGTGTGTCCCCACTCTGTTCTTCCTTTTCACAGTAGCCTTGGCGTTAGGGCAGTCATCAGGAAACTGGTGACCTCTCTTGACCCTGCAAGCGAACGAGCTCCCTCAACTCCTCCTAGGACACTTTCTGCTTCTTCTGAGTTACCTAGGCCAATTTCTACCTGGTCTTGCAGTTTTGCTTCTTAAAAGCAAATGTGAGGGAGGCCAACCCACTTAAGAGGAGTCAGAGACTCAGAATACAAATTTCTTATTAATGTCCACCCCCAAATGGCTAGAGTAAAATTCACTCTTGGCTGTTTTCTGTCTTCCATACAATTTATGAACCCAAACACATAGCATCCCTGTTTCAGTGGACAGGGTGGAGGGTTCTTCCAGTGTTCTGACTGGAAGCCTTGTCTGGGTGTTGTGCATTGTTCTCAGTCTGAGTTGTAAACTATTTCATGTTGGAGAGAAATCCTTGTCCTCGTGGGACTTCTGAGTGTGTAGAGTGCCTGTCTTAAGAATAGAAGAAACTTTGAATGAGTTCAGGAAGTGCTGGACATGGGATATATGGGAATTTTGCCTGAGGTGTGGGTCATTCCAATTTTCTACATCCCAATGCAACGTTTAGCTAAAATACATGGCAGCTGGAGCCTGAATGAGAGATGATTTGTGGCCATATCTATGTTGTCTGGGCTTGAACGGCCTTTGGGAACAGAAACTGACGAATCTATGCCTTATAATGCACCAACCCTTTTCTTGGGTAAAAGAAATGAATACCACGAAAGAAGTCTCCTGCTAGTCTGCAACTTCTTTAAAGTAAGAAAATAGCAAATCTTATTATGTCTGTATCTGCAGTGTCTGTCCCAATCATCTCCATGTCACCCACCTGTCCTATCATATCCACAGCAGTGTCAGCAGGTCTGCGCTGAGGCTGCCGAGGCAATATGGAGTTGGTCAGGGAGCATCCTCAGCTCAGTGGCCTGGCCTTTGATCAGTGTGTTAGGTAGTGTGCACCTATGTAATGTCACCTGAGGATGTCAGACAATTCATTTAATACACAAGAGCCTCAAGGTAATTACTGAGCTCATCAGTAATCTGGACACAGGCTGCAGCACTCACTCACATGCAATTGTCTGAATGAACCGTGCAGGGTGGCTGGCACTTGCTTGGGAGTTCAGTAAACACTGCACGTGGGCTCCATGGAATCAAGAGTACACAAGGGCTTACATGCCATGATTTTCACTCTTTGTGGGAAAGATATTAACTGAACGCATATGCATTGCTAAGAATTTGTTATAATTTTTATTACTTACTACCACTTCTGCATTTGAGTTACCTCCACTTTTTTGTTTCTTCCATTTTCCTGTTACAGCAAGAAAATAAGAACTATCATGCCAGCTCGCACAACCTTCCCAATCTCTACCTCTCTATCCTGTTGCTAACCAGAAGCACAAGCCATCAAAACCAGGCAGAGAAGAGGATGATAGACTCATAGAATCATAGAATGTTTTGGGTTGGAAGGCACCTCTAAAGGCCATCTAGTCCAACCCCCCTACAATAAACAGGGACATCTCACACTGGAATAGATTGCTCACAGCCCCATCAAGCCTGACCTTGAATGTCTCCAGGGATGGGACCTCTACCACCTTTCTAGGCAACCTGTTCCAGTGATCTGCCACCCACATATTAAGTAACTTTTTCCTAATGTCCAATCTAAATCTACCCGTCTCTAGCTTGAAACCATTACCCCTTGTCCTATTGTTACAGGCCCTTGTGAATAGTTCTTCCCCAGCCTTACAGGCCCCTTTCAGGTACTGGAGCTCGCTATAAGGTCCCCCTGGAGTCTGCTCTTCTCCAGATTGAACAACCCCAACACCCTCAGCCTGTGTTCATAAGAGAGGTGCTCCAGACCTCTGATCATTTTCCTTGCCTTCATCGGGACATGCTCCAACAGGTCCCCATCCTACTTTGTTGGGGGCTCCAGAGCTGGATGCAATATTCCAGGTGATGTCTCACGAGGGAAGAGTAGAAGGGCAGAATCACCTCTCTTGATCTGTTTGCCACACTTCTTTTGATGCAGCCCAGGATGTGGTTGGCCCTCTGGGCTGCAACTGCACATTGGTGGCTCGTGTCCAGCTTTTGATTCACTAGTACCCCCAGCTCTGTTTCCACAGGACTGCTCTCTAGCATGTCTTCGCCCAGCCTGTATTCTTATCTCTAGTTCCCCAGATGCAGGACCCTGCACTGGGCCTTGTTGAACCTCATGAGGTTCACTTGGGCCCACTTCTCCAGCTTGTCCAGGTCCCTCTGGATGGCATCCCATCCCTCTGGCATATCAGCCACACCACCTAGCTTGGTGTCATTGGCAGACTTGCTGAGGATGCTCTCAATGCCACTGTCATTAAATAAGATATTAAACAACACTGGGCCTGGTTGACAACCCACCAGTGTCAATCACATGGGATGGACATCCTCATCTTACTGTAGCTTTTCCACCAGCATCTTAAATGGTGATCAATGGATCTCTGCTTCTTAAATTTGAGTCATGCCTTTTGAATGCAACTGTTCATCTACTTTTGACAATGTGGCAATTAGTTTCTGTTTTTATTTAGATGAAAGAGTACTGTTCTCTGTTTTAACCATGTGCTGGATCATTTCTCTTACTTCTTTTCTCACGAGAAGTACTGAAAAATAATTCCCTGTGTAATTTTTCTTGGTGCTGAAAGTCCTCCTTTTCTCAGCACAGTGTGCCAGTCAGTTTGTTTTATCCTTGTAGCAAGAGCCATCTGTACCTCTGATATTATTACTGCTCTTTTTAGTAACTTTTTTATGCTACTATATCCTTTTTGTCTCTGAAGACCAGAACTGCATTGAGTAGTCAAGATAAGGATATGTTGCATCAGTATAAAAACATTTCCTGTTTTGTTCTGTGTTCTTTTTCTAATAACACCTCATAGTGTTTGCCCTCTTGGCAGCTGATGAACACCAGGCTGTTTTCAGAGAAAATCCAAAATAACCCCAGGTAGTGCAAGGTGATTGCTTTCTATATGTTGCTACCATTATTTCCTCTAATAATAGTGTTTTGTGTAGATCAATGGCTAAAAATAACAAACCAAGTAAAGCTAGAGGAGACCTGATCTCATAGGATCTCCCAGTAAAATTTATCCACTGTCCAAAAGCAATTGTTCTGCTACAGGACTGACAAGAGTGGCCTTTTTATTTCCATTAGTTTCACAGCATCTAGGAACCTTCCAACATTTGGGTCCTGTTCTACATCCTCAGTCCTGGACTTCTGTGTCTGGGAGCCACAGGTAGGTAGTACGGCTGTTGGGCTCCAGCATGGGAGGCTGTGGTGTCATGAGAGGAGGACAGAGAGACAAACCTGCTCATGTCACACAATGCAGGGCATGCTCTTCACTGCTAATATGGGAAGTCTCAGACCAGGTTGTTTCTTCAGGCTCTTGAAAGCACTGAGGTCCTCAGAAGCTGCTAGGAGACAGTGCAAGCTCTGCTGCTGGCCATGGAAATGAGGTGGAAGAGAGACATTCCCAATCAAGTGCTTGGATATGATACGGACCATGAACCGACGATTAAGCCATTTCTGGCTTAATCCGTGCTGAGGACTTGTATTTCTAGTGTAGGCATTGATTAATTGTTGGTTAACCTCCTCACAGGAGCTCTGGGGGAGCTTGTGTGACACTACCTTACAATGCTGCCTCCCAAAAGTCATCCATGAACCTCAAATCTAAAGAATAAATGGCTTTAAAAAATGTTTGTGTAATGTGAAGTAACTCCACCTTTCAAGACTGAATTCCTGTGTAGTAGTGGATTGACTGTATTACACTGCCTGCATCCTTCAGGGAAAGCAAATGGGATAGGGCTTCTCCTGTGTCTGCCCAGCAACTGCTGCTTCTTATTGGCACCTGGCAGGTCAAATTATTGTACACAAATTTGTGAAGTAGCCCTGATGAAGACTTGTCTGAGTTTGAAACAGGCCATAATTTTATGCAGGTTGTTTATAATGTAGAATCCTACAGAAATTAGGAGTCTTAACTGGGGGAGAAGAGAAATGTGAGCAGTTGATACACTAAGACTGTGTTATGCAGGGGGAGTAGGCATGGTGACCAGGGATGACAACAAATAGCTGGGAAAATAGGCTTGATTCCTGGAATCCTTGATTCCAAGAATACTTGCGGGAAATAATTTGTAGAGCCACAGGAAGGTTTTCCATAAACAGAGGAGTTTTGGTTAGTGACAAGGAATAAAAACAGGTTGTGTTGAGTTTATATTTTCGTGGTGAAAGAAACAAGCTTTAAACCTCAGGTATTAAGTGCTGAAAGGAGCTCTGCATGCCATTTGGTATCTCTACAACTTACAGAGATATGCAGCTGTCTGTATTCTTGAAGTTTCTTGTATCTGGCCAAACTGGGTACCTACAGTTCTGCATTAAACACCCTAGTAAGTGTCCTAATTTCCACATAACTAGCTGTTGGGAGCCAGGGTCAGAGAAGGTTTTCATGTTCATAGTCCTCCCTGCTTTGAGAGGTGCTCTAAGGATTAGGTGCTTTAAAGACTTCTGAACTCTTAACAGGGGACTCTCTGGAGTCTGGACATCTGGCTGCTTCAACTATAAAAAAATTAACAAAAATGTTGATTGTTTTTGTTATTCTAGAAAAGATAAGTTGGGTGACATTTCCTTTTCATAGAAAAAACTCGGGTGTTCTAGTTTTCATGAGAAGTCTTGCATTTCTTTCCAAAATATTTTACACTTTTGGGGTATGTAAACTCCAAGTTGCAGCCAGATCTGTTAGTAAATACAATGTGATAATTATAAACAAAAAATGTTCATCTAAAAATCCAGGTCATAACCTATAGAAAAAAAAAGGACCTCTTCTTAAATAGTGATATTAATAAAAATACAAGTAATTTTTACAAGTAAAGCTTTGTCCCTGCATTCTGTCAGTATGTCATGACCCTCTTTTATCAGTAAGACATGAACTTCCAGTAATTCATATACATTAAGGAACAAACAAAACAAGTAAGAAGTCATTATAAACAGTATCCTTTGTCAACGATTCATCTTCAGTGACTTTCCAGAGAACACAAATTCTTTTTAATTGTGTAAATTATAAGAACTGTCTTTCACATCTGAGTCATGATTTCCAGAATTCCATGTATTTGTAGAAGTTTCTTCCTAAGAAATTATGTAAAAAAAACAGGGAGGAGGTCAGATAGGAATAATAATTATGTGCTGAGTAGTGGAAAATAGAGTGGGTGCTGCACAGGAGGTGGTCACCTTCCCACATGCTCCAAGGGGAGGTTTGGCTGTAAAGGCCTGGGCCTTCTGGAATTAGTCTATGCTGTTGCACCAAGTGATGACATCTTGGATCTAATGGTCTTTGACTCAAAATTTGGAAGCTTTCACTTAGGCACATCTGGACTGTGCCCTGAAGGTTTCTGGACACAGGAGGGCTGGTTTATTCAACTTTTCTTTTTGTGGATAAACTTTGCATACTTTTCTTGCCCAAAGGGCACCTGTGGGAAGGGAAGATCCTGGAGACTCTAGAGTATTTTTATTTCTGTAAGAACACCAGATGCACTGCACCAGCCCTCTCGTTTTGTGGTCTCCCCACGGGCATCCTGCTGGTGGTCTGGTGACATTCAAAACAGCTGCTGTTACTTTTGTTCTGGCTGGCTGTATTCAGCCTCTATGGGATGGCAGCACAGCTGCTTTCCTTTTGGGGCAAGGCATGGAGCTGAGAAATTGAGATCTTCTTTAGAGAAGATACAAAGGCTTTGGTGATATTAGGATTTTTGTTTGAATATGGTCCTTGGCCTGACAAGCAAAACTATAATTGTTAAGATCTTTTATAAACTGCTGGTGATCAAATAACTTCCCAAGTAATATATCAATGTGCAACACAAAGGTAAATACATGCCTACCACCCTAAAAAGGGTGGATATACTGCTTGCTTTAGCTAATTGCTTTCTTCAAGATGCTCTCATCTCCATTTTGCATCCTTTGAACTTTAATGCACTAGCTGGCAACTATAGGGGAGCTCAAAACCTCGTAAGAGACTTAGTAGGCCTGCCTTAGTGGGATGAAGGAGAAAGAGGAGTATGGAGAAAATAATCATGACTTTGTAACACTTAAATCCTTTTTAATTCTTTTCTGTCTACATACATTTATTCACCTACTGTCGCATCGGACCCTGCCATGCAGTAGTAGGTGACCTTTGATGGCTTCCATGTACCCACCAAGCTGCTCTATCACTCCACTTCCTCAACAGGACAGGGGGAGGAAATACTACGAAAAGCTCATGGGTTGAGATAAGGACAGGGAGAACACTTACTGATTACTGTCAAGGGCAAATCAGACTCAGTGTTGGGACACTAATTTCTTGCCAATTAATAACAGAGTAGGATACTGAGAAATACAACAAAACTAAAACGACTTTCCCCCTCAACCCTACCTTCTTCTCAGGCTTGATTTCACTCCCAACTTTTCTACTTCCTTCTCCCCAGCAGCAAAGAGGGCAGGGAAATGGGGTTACAGTCAGTTCATAACACTTTATTTTCTGCCTCTCCTTCGTCCTCACACTCCTCCCCTGCAGCAGCGTGAGGTCTCTCCTATGGGAGACAGTCCTTCACAAACGTCTCTAATGAGGCCTCTTCCCACAGGCTATAGTTCTTTACAAACTGCTCCAGTGTGGGTCCTTTCAACGGGGTGCAGCCTCCCAGAACAGACTGCTCCAGCGTGGGTGCCCTAAAGGCCACGGGTCCTGCTGGAAAGCCACCTCCTGCATGGGCTCCTCTCCATGGCCCCAGTCGCTGCCAGAAGCCTGCTCCAACATGGACTTCGATGAGCTGCAGCTTCCTTCAGGCATCCACCTGCTCCAGTGTGGGGTCTTCCACAGGCCGCAGATGGGTATCTGTGGGAGACAGGCAATGTCTGCAAGGGAATGTCTGCTCTGCTGCCTGGAACACCTCCTCTCCCTTCTTCTCCACGTACCTTGGTGTCTGCAGGATTGTTTCTCTCACATTACCTCACTCCTCTCTCACAGTTGCTGTGCAGCAGTTTTCACTCTTTCTTAAGCATCTTATCGCAGAGGTGATATCATTGTTGCCTGTGGGCTCAACTTTGGCCAGCAGTGGGTCTTAGAGCCAGCTGGAACTGGCTCTGTCCAGCATGGGGACATCTTCTGATGTCTTCTCACAGAAGCCACCTCTGCACCCTCCAGCCCCCCTAATCTTCCCACATAAACCAAATACACTCTGATTAGGCATGTACCCCCGAGTAGTGTCTTCTTGAGAAAACTGTTTCAGACTTCTCAATGAAAGAAACCATCAGAACTATTTGTGGACCAGCCCATTCATCTTTATCACAATGTAGGTGGCTATAGGACTGCATGATTAACGATAAAGGCCATGGACAACTCTTACCCATCGTAATGTTATAACCCTTGAAAAAACTGTTTAATTTATCTTTTGCACAAAGCATGAGGTGCCTATGCTAGCTGCAAGTAAGGCACCACAACACTGAGGACAGGAAGGACATTGCAACCTCAGCAGGGTGGATCCTCACCAGCTAAAAAACTTTAGACCTATCATGGGTATGGGCACACCCAATGACTGCTTCCCTGTCATCCAACCATTTGCTACCTTCAGCAGTGCTCTCTGGGTTGGCCTCAACAGATGTAGATAGCAAAACTTCCGCTGTTGGGGTCACTTCTGTCCATGTGACCCCAGTGAGTGCAACAACAGTCTGCAGGCAGGATGCAAAATATGTACACAGGACTTATTTCCTGGCTAATAGAGGTAGGTATTGGACAGCTGCTAGACTGTGCACTGTTTCTTGGAGCAGAATGGACCCTGATATCGCTGAGTTGCTGTTTTTTTATCTCCGCTTTTTATCTTTTTTTTGTATCATCATTTTTCCTCTCGAGTGCTTGAGCTTCTTATGTTCTCAACAACTTCATCCCATCTGGGTTTTCACTCTCTGTATCTAGCGTGGCTTTAACTTGCTTTCTTTTGCCAGCTCAGGAGTAATTTTGCCAGCACAATTGAGTGAAGCCCATATAACGGTGCTGCTCTGTCCCGAACAGAATGGATGGCAGATGAGACGTATCTGCACCAATCAAGATTTATTACATATGATGTTGGGGTCTCAACTCTCAGAGTACAAGGCACAAGTACAGAAATAGCATACTACTTATAGTTAAATCAGACAACAAAGGTTAACCATTAAAATGCTGGCAACTTACTTATCAAAATCTATACTAGTCCTAGAATATTAATTATCACTCTTAAAGGATTCTACAGTCTTAAACTTAATTATGAAGATTGCTTAGCATTAAGTTTCCTAATAAAGACAGTGAAAGAGTTCATATTTCTCACCCTTGCCAGGCCACAGCTGGGGGTCCTTGGGTGGATCATAATTCTCGAGAATTAGTCTCTTTGGCAGGCATCCCTGATGGAGAGGAGAAGGTCCAGCAACCTTCTGGGAAAGTGTACAGAAGTCCTCCCAGTCAAAAATGGGATCCGGCTTTTATAGAATAAAGTGGATTGACTGCTGTCATTTAACCATTAGCCGTACCTCCAAAATCTCTCATTGGAGAATAAAAGGAAAACAGCAGAAAAATTAATGAAGGCCCAGTTCCCACCATGCAAACACTTTTGTTTATCTGTTCATTATTACTTTATCTCCATTCCAGGCCTATTTGTGGCTAGACTGAGCTCTGCGTTCTTCAACACTGGAGAGTAGCTGGTGTTATGAATATCACCTCGGCCCTCCATTTATACCTTTCAAGATTGTTACCAGCTCAGAGAATTTGGTAGGCTTTTCCCTTTCTCATGGGAATCTTTCCACTCTAGGCCCAGGCCTGTGAAACTGAGAGACAAAAGCAGTTGAATAATAGAGTAAAACTGAGGCAGGCATATTGAGAGATGGACCGTCCAGCTACATGCTCCAAAACCAGCCATTGACTCACAGACTGCTGAGTCTCTGGGCCATTGACTCCTAGAGTTGGTAAGGACCTGTGAGCCCAAATACAGCATTTTAAATTGAGCACCAGATTTTTCTTTAAGGTTTAACACCTACTGGCAGCTCCACTAGGTTCTCAACAAACTCTTCCAGTGTTTCACTAACTTTCCTTTTAGATTTTTTTTCCTGCTGTCTTCCCTAAATATTCCCTGCTTCAGTTTAAGCTCATTACTTCTTAACCTCTTTGCTTGGAGAAGAGATCATTCTCTTGCTGGCTGAGATGCTATGCATACAAGCTGCCAAGGGAGCATGATGAATCTAACCCCTCAAAGAAATTGCTTTACATGTTTTTATAAGCACATCTTTCCATGTGTTTAGCAAGTAGGATATTTTAGAAGCTGGCCCCAAATTTACAAAGCATTCATCCTTGATTGTAGTTTCTTATGAAGTCTGCAGAATAGTTTTTGCTCAGTTGGCAACTGTCCCCTTTAGGTAGGAGCTCAGTTTCCCACCTACATGATGGTCTGGGAACTACACGGGCATAGGGAACAGACTATGGGATGAAGGGTGCTTCTGAGGTACAGAGCAACACAATGAGCATCTCTGATCTAAGTTTCAGAGGACTTTATGGTAGAAGAACTTACTCTGTATCTAGGCAATGGAAGTCAGCTTGACCTGAATATATTTAAGCTTTCCCTAGAGTAACTTGACATGTCATGGTGGGAGGCGCTGAATCTATGACTGCAGATGATTACTCCAGACATTTTGCCCGAGTCTCTAATATCAGGAAATGAGGAAGGTCTTGATTCCAATGAAATGGCAGGAACCTGAGCAGGGAGGAGTTTGTGAGCTTTTTAAGGTAGGGATTCGAGCTGACCCTGAACTGTTGACCAAAACACTATGAAATTTAATTGCTGCAGGAATTTTTTTTCGAGCTCTTTTGCATTTTCTGTGTCATAGGGGAAGTGCAACCCACAGACCTCCTCAAAGGCAACGCTATACCAAGAGCTGGGGAAAACTTGGGTGTGATGTCAGTATGATTTTTACATTCTGACATATCATTTCTTTATCTTTGTCTATTGATGTGGAGTTTCTATCTGCTCACAGCAGAGTCCCCGGAACACTGGAAGTGATAAATATTATTTATAACTCTGCCAGGAAAAAAAAAATAAGGTTTTGAATGACAATAGCATAAAATCTTGTTAGGTTAAAGAAAGAATGATTCTCAAGATGTCTTTAGGGTCATTCTGCTGAGATTCCTCTGGAATATGGCTGATTTGGTACTGAAATGGCTCCTTTAGACTGGCTGCTGCACAAGAAGGAGATGGTTTGGACCTTTGGTCTGATAGGTTCAGGTTTAGTGCTGATGCTTGCAAGGCTGCTCAGCAGTCTTGAACAGCGCTCCCTAAAAGTGTCTTTCAGATATCTGCTGGCCCATACGGCCTTGTGAAGACCTGCTCTTGTGGGTCACTGTACATTGGATCATGCTTAACCACTGCAATGACTTCTCCCACTCCCTCTTGCTCTCCTGGAGTTGCTTCTGGATGTTCTGTGGAACTGCTCTGCCCCTCCAGCCTTCTCTCAGAGATTTAATTTAGCTGCTGGTATAGACAAACGATTTCTCAGCAGCCTTCTTTTATCAGTTTAGCTACAGTGAAGCAGTTCCCTTCATGAAAACCGTTCCTTTTACTCCACTGATTTTTAGAGCTATTCTCTGGGAGCCGCTGCCTGACTAGACCAGGCAAAGCTGTGACTTGTTCTCAAGCAAAATCTGCTTCAAAGCACCCTCTGCTGGCTGAGAGTCCCCTTTTTGTTCTCCCCAGGCATGTGAGAGAGCCAATAACAAGCCAGCAGATTATTGCAGTATAATCATGCAAAAATGGAATAATTAGTGATGAATGTAAAACCTATGCTGATGTTTAAATATATCTAATTAACTGGAACTCTAAGATATCATTTCTGATAGGTACTTGGGGTCACTGCAGTAACAGCATGTTCTGCTCTGTTCAGTGGGAGGTGTCTCAAAATTAGGTTGTATATCTTGCTCCTACAGATATGAATTACACAATTCTGTTTCCAGTATAACTTGTACAAGCTACAGCAGAGAAGTCAGTGGAAAGAACCTAGTCACAAGAGCAAGGCACTTCTCTGCTTTCTGAATTTTCCAGCTGGTAAGTAAAATTTTGATATTATCATTTAACCAAAAATAAATGAAGTATTTTATAAGAAACTTTATTTCAGTTCACTTATGTGCTTCTTTGTCTCAAGAAAAAAGATTAAAATAGATGGTTTAAAAGAGTGGATATAATTATGTGATAGACAAATGATTTCAGGACCAGCATTTACCTTATGATGAAATGTATTTAGAAATGGATTTGACCTCAGTTTTCTGGTAGATATTTTAAATAATTATTCAAAGACATAGAAAATATTTGCTGTGCAATGGATTTTTCAGAGTTTGGTATGCTTCTGTACTTTCTTGCTCCAAAAGTTTTGTAAGCATAATGTCTATATCAACTTTAGCATTTCCATAGTTTAATATTGATATTCCTAAATTTTACACTTACAGCTTAACTAGTGTAGGTGTTAAGTATTGTGAGTGCTACTTCTAGAGTAAGCTCAATGTTACTGTTGCTGTTTTAATAGCCCATTTTCAGTATGAATGAGTTTTCTGATTTAACAAAAGGATAAAAATAAATTTCTAAAGGTGAATTAATGAATTCTTTGCCTAACAAAACTTACACAACTGCTATTTCATGGTATGTTTATGTTGTAAAGTCTGCTAAATTTTTCTAAGTAGAAATTTCAATAACAATTCCATGTTTTGTTGGTATGCAAGGTATGGTGCTTTTATAATATTTGTTCACTTAGGTAAACAGTTTGTTGCCAAATACAATTAAAATAACAAAATCACAAATACGTTTACTAACAGTTGCATTTGGAGAAGCAAGTTGAGCCCTGTAGACTAGTGCTTCTGCCAAGTGAGCAGAGGATTTCTAATTCTTTCATCTTCCTTTGATATTGGATAATTAAGGGCTAGGGGTTTTTTTTATATATTCAGGTAGTGATCCCAAATCTCTCTATTTGGATCTAGTGCATTTTCAGTGTCATACTGAAGTTTACTTTCACAGAGCTTAGACTTTAGCTCGTAACATACAGTTACTGTGAACTATAAGAAGAAAGAGATTTATGGAAAATGTTTCTTTATCTTTTTTTCCCCTGAGTATTAGCAATAGAAATTTATGGTATACTGAGGACCCAAAAATACATTATACAGGTTTTACTTCAGACAAATGTAAAAAAAACATGTTCTAAATAAATCTGCAAAAGCAGAAACAAACCCTTCACAACTAATTCTAGAAATTATGGCCTTAGTCTCTCAGTGCTTCAAGCTACAGGTACATCTTCCTTTTGATTATGAGACATGAGGTGCCTCAGTGCCTTTGTCTTGTGCCTCATAATATCCTTTTTATTTGACCTGTGTATCATGGATGAGTGGATGCTTTAATTTTGCTTTGCTCACTGTAATGCCACAAGCTGTAAGGCACTAGTGAATCAGTCCTCTTGCTATTTGCTGTCTAAAACTGCAGCTTCTGCCTCAGGTTTTATTGCAATAATTTGGCAGTTGCTGCTAACTTTGGAAAATGCAAATGGAATCACATTGTTCTTTTAATTGTCTGAGCTCTTTGTATTTTCAGGGAACATTCCTCTTTAATTAGAGTCCCATGTATTGTAAATATTTGCACATACAAACCCCAAAATCTGCTTTAACTGCTGCCAATACCCGGCAACTTAAAAATGAGGGGAAAATCAATAAAGCAGTAATTGAAGTTAGGCAGGGAGAACCTGTCCTTTCAGCACCGTTTTGTTTGTTTGTTTGTTTGTTTGTTTTTCAGTTTTACACCATTTTGGTGAAGGCTGGTAGCCCAGTATGTGCAAGGTCTCCCAAATCCATACATACAAAGAGGTTAAACACAACAACTGGCAAATACAATGACAGGCAAATACGAGTTTCTTCCTCCTGGATCTTTTTGGCATTTGTGGGTGAGGGAGTGGGTGAGGGCAAGTAATTGTCTGTCTCCTCTCCTGGACAAAGCTGTATCTCAAGAATGGAGAAAGCACAGCTCCTTGCAACTTCTTGTTAAACACCAGCTGCAGTAGCACTGGCAATAAGGAGCTCACAAATATCACCAATAGTGGTATCACTTGTGGCCAAGTACAAAATAGACACATACAAAGAAAATACCATTTTAGAAATAACTTACTTTCAGTCAATCTCCAAATCTTGTCTATTAAACTGATTTTCCTTTAAAAAGAAATAATTTTACTTTTTGTCATTGTGCTGAGATATCAGCTCGCTTCAACAAAATAGCTCTAAAAAGTAGTAGGACAGTTAGTGTAACTGCTGGTATACCTTCTTGAGGGCAAATAAGTTCATGCAGCAGAACCAACACTTGGAGCGAAAATGTTCCCAGCAGAGAAGAAATATCCTGAATATTTTTCATGTCTATTTAATTAGTCAAATAATGTTATTATGTTAAATTTTATTTATTATTTAGCTTGGATTTATCATTTATTGGAGACTTCACTGCACAGACTCGGTTTAAATGTATCCAATTTCAGTTGTATGAACTGGATCCACTGCAGCTAGTGTTTTGCATATCATGTTTTTTTTTCTATATGTGCACATACATGTATTTTGCATGCTGTGGGCATTCAACACCTGATGACACAGTGCTCTGGAAAGCTGCATAAATGCCCTTTGGAGGGATTCACCTTCCCTTGCTACACTACTACTTCTGACTGTATATACCCTGCTGCAGTCCTAGATGTGTCAGTCAGTCCCTCTCTGGAACAAATGGACCACTCCAAATGTGTTTGTGTACAAATAGCTTAAAGTCATTTTGGAAAACTGGCCATCTGGCTGGACAGAAGGACCTTTGAAGAAAATGTCTACTCTGCATAAACCGATGCTCAGAGGCAAAGTCACAAGAATATGCAGATGGCAAATTATTTGGAATGATCAATAATGGCTCTTGTGAGCTGCAAGTGACAAAAGTATTTTCTGTGAGAAAAAATAAGAGAGACATAGGCTAACCAAGGCTGATTTAAACAGTAAGATTAGGTAGTGAAAGACACTTAATGAGAGTGGAAATTGATGCAGAGAATTGATGCAGAGAGTTTTAGAGATCTATATCATAACAAGGCTCAATAAAGCCAAGTCAGGGAAATTCAGTTCTCAGAAAGATTAGATCTAGATGGTAATGTTCCAGTTTTACCCAGAAAGGCAGAAACAGAATGAAGGGGGAGATATCTCCTGGATTGTAGAAATGAGGTGCTCACTGCAGTATGCCAGAGAGGCTTTTATCACTTGCTCCTGAGGTGCCCTTTGGTGGATTGAGACACCATCTGTCTATGAAAAGTTGCTCATATTAGCTGAAGAGTGAACTAGATTCCAAATATACGCAGGGTATTTGCACCTCTCTTTTCCTTCTCTGGAGAACTGGAGACATGATTCCCCATATAATTTTTCAAATGTGATCAAAGTAGACTTTGCTGATGAATGAAGGCAACAAAATTGTTGGCATATATAAATTTGTTTCAGTCCTGGCTTGGATTCAGACCTCTAATAATTTAAATATGTGAAACTTGCCTTCCCATTCCCACCTGCCAATCTAGTTTCCTCCCTGGTATCATCAGAAATAAATTCTACCAACAAGCCTCCTGCTCTAAAGCATGAGCAAAGACAAATGCTTTGCTGTGTTGATGTTGTGAAATTTGTGTGCTGTTTTGCTCCGTATATTTCTTCCATGAGGGCCTACCCTGTTGCAGGTCACTCCTGAACCTTTTTCTGGGCCAGCTCATTCATTCCTTCCAGGGCAAAAACTTTTGAGGTTTCTCTTGCTGAAAAGTACCTTATAAAAATGTGTTGAACTGATTTAAGATTGCCTTAAAATCAAAGAATTCTCCAGCTCTAGTGGAAGAAACAGCTGTTTAGTGGTCAGGGTGAACCACAAACCAGAGGGCAGGATTGCTTTCTATTATCCCCCCCCTACCCTACCAAGAGAAGATAAAAGGGTAATAAGAAAGAGACACTTAAAGGTTGGAAATTGAAGATAGTAACGAAGAAAAACTGTAACTAAGAAAAAAGGAGTAACACATGGAGTGAGAAACATATTTATAAAGATATTTATAAACATACATATAAACTTATATACAAATATACACAGAACCGATCTCACTGATTACAGCAATAGGTGGGTGAGGGTCCCTTGTGTCAAGGCTGCCTCAGGAGAGGAGTCCGCAGCTCCTCACACCACCCAGTAGAGTTGGATTATGGAGAGCATGTGGCGAGTTGAAGAACCTCCAAGCAGCACCAGCAGCAAGGAAGCAAGGCATGGGGAAAAGGGGCTGATTTTCGGGTTTTCCTAAGCTTTTACAGAGTACAGCAGGAAGTGGGAGGGAATCCTGACCCCTTTCTGTTCCAAACCCCCTGAGTCCTTTAGGGTCCTGAAGACCTTCTATCTAGTGCCTCTCATAGGTGTCTACAACGTGCCGGGTCCACTCAAACCATACACAACGCCTCACATCCATTGTTTTTAAGAGCTCCTGGCTGGTGCTTGATTCCTGTAAAACACATGGCATGAACCCTGCCATGACATTAGTGCTGGGATGCTGCTTTTTTTGGGTCTAAACCTCATATTTTCTGTGATTTGTGAGTATCCCTGCAAAATACTGAAGATGAAATTCTCATGCTTCTCTAATAGTAAATTTTGTTACTATTTTTCAGAGTGTAAAAATAAGCCTCTGGATGTTATTAAACTTTCTAAAAGAATAAACTTTCCATATCAATATAAAGCTGATAACATTTCTGAACAAATTTGTTCTGAATTTCAGACTTGGCAAAAACATAGGTCTTGGTAAGGTCTGTCAATGTTTGTTTAGTCTGGAAATCTTTGGCCTTGAAATAAGAATTTCTTGCAGTGTGACGACAGTACTTACTCTGCCTGGACATTTCTTGTCTAATTTTCACTACTCCTTTTGTGTTCATTATCTGAAAGATAAATATGGTTCATTTCTAACTTGATTTCTCTTGAAAACTTATCTGTCATCTGTAGTACCTTGGATTCTCTTCTTCATACAGAATAGTAGAACCCACTGTTCTGTGATCTGCAGTGAAGGACAGCATTCGAGCAAAGGGTTTATTAATGGTAAGTAGGATGCTTACAGGTGCATAGGATAGCTGGTTTCCATGTCTGCTGTGTCCTGAGATATTAATAGATTAGATCAACTTAATGCCCATGGACAAATAGCCAGTATTTTTAACAGTGTCTTTGCTGGAGAGTGCCTGAGCCACACTGTGAGGTGTGAATAACAGCAGGGGCATATTGATTAGACACAAAAGAAAACATCAGTGAGGCATGGGATCTGTCCTGCTGCTGTTACACAAGTGTATGTCCCTTTACCTACCTTCCCAGTCCATTTCTTCCATTCCCCTTGAGGTTAGGATTACTGGTGGCACTCACTGGGGTTTATTCTTACTGCTAAACACTTACCTAGAGAAGCTGTCACTGCAGATACTTATACTTCCACAGGAAACTGAAAAGGTGTTGTGCACCCAGCAAGCTGATTGGATGTAAGCTTAATTCAAGCCCAGGGTATATATTTTCAAATCCAGGATCTAGCCTTTTCTAAATCAAGGTGTAATTTTTCTGCACTTGACTGTGAAGAGAATGCAAGTGTACATTTAGCTTCCTTAAAAATAATTTAAAAAAACAACTAAACAAGAAGAGGCTTCTGCCCACCAGAGCAGAATAGTTCCCCCACCCCTATTAAACTAAGTCATAGCAATAGTTTCAATGGAACATCAACTATAGCATTGATTATAGATCAAAGAGCATCATCTGAAAGCTGCAAAACCACTGCTACACACACACTGTATACAGCAGCTCACATGATGCATTTTATCACTGCATGATAACACTATCTGTTAGTAGATGTACATCAGTACCATGGCAACAGCATAACTGAGGCAGTCAGAGTATATTCTGAGTTATCAATGTTTTTCTTTTTTGGTTTAGAAATATGATGGGGTACATACTTTTGATCTTCCTATCTACCTTCCTCTCGGTTTCCATGACATCTGAAACATGTAAGTCACATTTTAAAAATACTTTCTGATGAGGTTTATCCTGTGGAAATATATAGGCTTTTCCCAAATTGATAATTTTTTGAAGTCTAAAATTAGCTAGTTTACCTCAAGCCACAAATCTCATCTTAAAAACTAGCTTTATGTGTTTTGTCTGTATATTAAAATGCAATGACAGAATCTATTTCAGTGACATTAAATCTAGGTTCTGCCCCTGCTTCTTGGCATCTCTGCAAGCAGATTTTTATTTATTTTTTTTTTTAAGCATTTGAGAGTAGATGGTGTTCCAGGCCCCAGCTGGGCAAAATCTCCATGAGCATGCTTAAATTGCACTTCAGAGGGCATATGCACAAGCACCCTGCTGAACCAGGGAAGTAACTGGGTGCTTTGCTCTTTAAAAATGCTTTTTAATGTCCTGATTTTGGGGGTATTAGCACACAAGTGTAACGTAACAACAACATTTCCTTGCACATGGAGGATTTTCAAAACAATAAGCTCTTTCTGACAGGTCAGCTCTACTGGCTCAGCTGAGTGCTTGGAAAGTTCCAGTCTCCAACTGAGCTGCTTATTTGTCTGAAAAATATTGTAAGACATGATCTCTGAGTATTTCCCCATATTCTCAGTTTTACAGTAGGAATGCTAAGTTTCAAAAAAATTTATTTATTAAGAGGCCAGATTTTGCAGAAGAATTCACCAAGATAATTTTCACTGATGTCACTGAGTTTATTTAAATGAGGCCTCTAATTTTCTGTGTGTTCCCTCTCCTCCTTTATTTTTTCTGTGAAGAAAGCTGTATTTTCAAGGTGTTATGTTCCATCTTTGGTGGGGCAAAGGCTGACTGCCCTGATGTGTCTCACTGTCTTTGCAAGGCTCATGGGTGGAAGGGCTGTTAAACTGACAGAGTTGTGGATGCTCACTCACACCTGATGCAGCTAATTTAGATGCCTGAATTAGTAAGCAAGGTACATTTAATGTCAGTGGAGATGGATCACTTCTTCAGAAAGAACCAGAGCAGAAGCCAAGGGTTCACCCTGTAGGGAGACTCATCACCTGAATTGTGTACCTACGTGCCTGAAGCCAGGTGGTGGCAATACTCACCCAAAGTGTAATTTTTGATAGAGATTTTCTGTTTTGTTTAGCTGTTAGGTTACCTGCTCTCATTTTTTTTGCTCCGTTATCTACTGTAGGTCCTCTGCCAATCTCCATCTTTGTCTTATCTCCATCTGTGCTTATTCTCTCATCTTTCTCTTCTCCAAAACACAATTTAATTGTAGTGTTTCTGTTTTCAGCAGCCAGTTCACTATTTAGATGCCTGGGCAGTTAAGTATCTGTCAAAATTGCTAGATTAATGGTAGAATCATAGAATGGTTTGAGTTGGAAAAGACCTTAAAGATCATCTAGTTCCAACCCCCCTGCATGGGCAGGGACACCTCCCACTAGACCAGGTTGCTCAAAGCCCCATCCAATCTGGCCTTGAACACTTCCAGGGATGGGGAAGCCACAGTTCCCTGGACTACCTGTGCCAGTGTCTCACCATCCTCACAGTAAAGAATTTCCTCCTAATGTCTAACCTAAATCTCCCTTCTTCCAGTTTTAATCCACTACCCCTTGTCCTCTCACTACACACTCTTGTAAAAACTCCCTCCCCAGCTTTCCTGCAGGTCCCTCAGGTACTGGAAGGCTGCTATGAGGTCTCCCTGGAGCCTTCTCTTCTCCGGGCTGAACAGCCCCAACTGTCTCAGCCTGTCTTCCTAGGAGAGGTGCTCCAGCCCTCTGATCATCTTTGTGGCCCTCCTCTGGACTTGTTCCATGAGCTCCATGTCCTTCTTCTGTTGGGAGCTCCAGATCTGGACACAGTGCTCCAGGTGGGGTCTCACTAGAGCCAAGTAAAGGAAGAGAATCACCTCCCTGGCCCTTTTGGCTGTGCTTCTTTTGATGCAATCCAGGACAGGGTTGGCTTTCTGGACTCCAAGCGCACGTTTCCGGCTCATGTGGAGCTTCTCATCCACCATTACTCCCAAGTTCTTCTTTCCCAGACTGTTTTAAATCCATTCTCTACCCAGCCTGTATTTGTACTTGGGATTACCCTGACCCTGGTGCAGGACCTTGCACTTTGCCTGGTTAAACTTCATGCAGTTTGCACGAGCCCGATGTCTCTGGATGAGTGTCAGTACTTGAAATTAGACATATACTCAGTTAAATAAAATAAAATAAAATAAAATAAAATAAAATAAAATAAAATAAAATAAAATAAAATAAAATAATTTGTGATTCACTCCCAACTCCTTTTTCTTTTTTCTTTTGTGTGAATTTGTGTGGTTTGTCTCCCTATGCTTATTATTTGTCTTTCATTACTTTCTGGCATCTTTTCATCTTCCCATCAGATTCCTTTCAGTCTGTTACATTTATTTATTTATTTATTTTCTTCACATTTTTGTTAACTTCAGAAGGAAGCTGTTCTGGCTTATCTCTCTTTTTTTTGTATTATTTTTATTTATTTTTTTTTCCTGATGATATTATCTACAGGCTTCCTCCTTCTACTATTTTTGTTCTTTAGTGGAAAGAAAAAAATCTTGATTTCCTTTTTCTATATTAAAAAGGCAGAGCAAGATCTCTATTTTGTTGTATAAATAAATATTAATTACCCTGGAGTAAGGAAAGTTAACTTCATAGAATAACATTAAAGCCAGGGCTTTGTCTTGTGTTTAAATTCCTGTTTTGACTAAAGCCAGGATGTACAGTAAAGATTTGCATAGGAAGTTAATTTCAAGAAATTACTGTTTTTCAATTAACCCTCATATTTTTAGTGTATTTTTTGTTTGAATCTTGGGTTATTTTTTTATTGTTCTGTCCCACACATTAATTACTATTTTTTCAAACAAGTGGCTCCATAACTCAAGGTAAACAATTTTATTTTTTTTAATTGAAAAAAAAAAACCAACAGTGAGAATAAGTTTGCTTTTAATTCATCTGAGAATTTTATATTTTGTTCATTTGCAGTTGATGCAATGGAAGGTGAGGCTTTAGTTATAAAATGTCCCCGATGGAGTTCATCTGTGAAAACCACCTGGTATTACACGGATACTAACAAAATAATTCCTGCAGAAGAGGAGGGATCAAGAATATTTTCCTTAAATCGATTTCTTTGGTTTCTGCCAACTTCTAGAGAGGATTCTGGAAACTACACTTGTGTTATACTTTTGTAAGTGCAACACTGAAAAGTGAAAGGCATAAGACTAGAAAAACCCCACGTTTGAATGATATAGTCTAATCATTATCTGTGGAAATGATGCCATTTTTTCATGCTAAACACCAATTTATTTAACTTTTCATTCTACCATTGCGATTTTATGACTGGCCACTACAATAAATCTGTGACTGAACTACTTTAACCATCCATATGTTTATAAAAAGCAAAACTCACATTTGCTACAATTATTTAGTATAATCGTTATAAAAATACTAACATTGACATACTTTTATTCCATTTTAAAAGTTCAAATAATCACACAAGGACATTCAACATGAGTGTGCAGGTGCATCCATACAAAAAAGGAGTGTGTTTCCCAAGTCAGATTCGTTATCCAAATGACACTGGAAGAGGAAAAATTGTTTGTCCTACAATTGACAATTATAAGAATGCCACTATCATCCAGTGGTATAAGGTAAGTAAAACCCTAATCATGCCAGCTGTAGATCAGATTACTGTGAGAAGCCATTTGGAGCCAAACACAGTTTTCTTTTCCAGGACTGCAAACCTCTTCAGGGAGAGAGATACATCAAGGAAGAAAAATATATTTTTATTAACAAGCCAAGAAAGGAGGATGATGGTTATTACACTTGTCAGTTTATCTACACTCACAAAGGAAATGTGTTTAATGTATCAGCAACAAGGATTTTCATAAGTAAGGGTAAGACAGTCATTTAGCTTGCTGAAATGAGAAAAGGCTAGTATCTTAAAAGTAAAGGAAGTTCTGTTTGTACATTAAAGAAAAAAAGAGTTTCTTTGGTTTGTTTTCTCTTCTTACTGAAAAATTAGATCAGCTTTTTTTTTTCAATGAATTTTGTGGATGGGATACAAACGAACACCTGGTCACACAAAATGTGTCCAGTTTGCAATCAGTAAAAAATTAGTTATAAAGGCTTTTTTTTTTTTTTTTTTTTTTTTTTTTTTTTTTTTTTTTTGGCGGGGGAGGGAGGGAGGTTGAGGTGGGGGAGCTTGGTTTTCAGTTGTGAGTTGTTTGGTTTTTTTTTCAAAAATAGATAATATTCATTTGCAGACTGACTTCAGACCTTTTTGCTGTGGGGAGATATCCAGCTAGTGGACAGAATATGTATTTGGAGCATAGGAGATTTAATTCTAGTTTTTGCTACTGTGTCCAGATCTCAGCAGTGGAGTTTGTTCTGATTATTCTGAGCTGGACAGAAGACAGTTTTGAGCTGAGACCTAGTACAGTGACACCTTAGGAGGTGTCGTGCCTTTCCTCTCCCTTGTCCCTGTAATACCCTGTTGGCCTACCTAACACTTTTCTGCCTAACAGTTTTTGTTTGAATGCAATTTCATAAAAACTTCTCTGACTAGTCAGAAATATTGTTGTGTCTCGGTTGTAATAAAAAGTGCTGGGTTTTATTTGGCCCAAAGGCATAACAATTTTCAAAAGTCTTTATTATGTCCAGGTAGATTACTTCTTTTAGAAGTTAATCTGACTTTCTTTTGAAATCATTGAAGAAATAAGTGATTGCAACCTCAAATGTGAAATCTGAGCTAGGTGTGTCATGTCTGCTCCAGTTTTTACTAAATATAAAGTACTTAATGGCAACTTATTTGAGATTTTAGTAGCCCTTAAAATTAGTATGCTGATGTCTGGAGCTGTTTTGTTTTGGTAATATTTTTTTATGATGTACCTTCCTGTTGCCTTGCAGATCCACATTGACCCATAGGACCTTATGTCTCTGAATGCTGGCACCTAAGAACTCATCATAGTCAGCTAGCTAGGAACTTCTTTTCTCCTGACTTCTTTTTTAACATATCCAGCAAATGAAAATTAGAACCAGTTAGGATGGGTGAAGAGAATTGCTTTTCTGGGAGCCTGGGAACCAGAGGGTTAAATGCAGATTGTTATTTTAGGGAAGTATGGTTACGGATTTTGCAGAAGTGCCTAGAGATAGAGAAACTTAATGAGGGAAAGGATACCAAGCAATGTGTTTATTGTGGGAAGTACGAGTCACTATAAAGGACAAGAAAAGAAGAAAAATACATCAAGGGGAAAAATACCCTGAAGGATCTGAATGCCTCATTCAATTCAAGTGACTGGATGTAGTTCGGACCTGTCCGTAACAATTATTAGTGGGGACAGAAAATAAATATGTCAAAGAAAAAGTATCATTCCTTCTAGGAGGTAATGATAAGGGATACTTAATGTCCTGGCAGACTGGTGTAATGGGAAGCAGTTGTGTGCAGCAGTGATGTGCAGACAACAGAGACAGGGTCTTGGGAACCAGATGTGTCCAGCTGTCAGGCTGCACAGTGTGGCAGGTAGCTGTGGGCTAGAGAGTCACCACTTCAGATACTGCTTAGAAGTACATGTTAGCTATTTCATATCATGTATATGAATCATTTCTCAAGTGTCAGAAGGAATCCAGAAATATTTGGTTGCAGGAATAAAATCAGATATTTCCAAGAGACATGTGAAATACTGTTGTAGTCTTAGTTTGCAATTCTGCCCTGGGATCTTAATATAATAATTAACTTAGAAAATGCATTTTTGTGCTTTTCTAATACGTGCTTTATTCCCCTTCCTATAGCTAAAGAAAAACACTCACCTCTACAACCTCAAATTTTATTTCCAAAGAATAAAGATGTAATAGAAGTGGAGCTTGGTAAGTACAGACTTTAAATTGTTTATAAATTAACATTTTGTTGGGGCTTAGTGAACACAGGGATCTTCAAGAGGATTTAATGACGGATTTTTTTTTTTTAATGGTTTCGTATCATAATGTTTACCAGATTTGATTTATCTCAGGCACAGCAACGTGAAGTTTGATACAACTGATGGGTTATTTAGCATTAAGCAGCAATTTAAGGGGATTTAAATAACCCATTCTACCCTCTCTGGGACAGGCTGGGATTACTCATATGGTAAATTATTGTATCAGAGATGAAGGAGTGACAGCTTCTATCCACTTCAAAAATACTTTAGCTAAATCCCATGCAACTGCTTGATGGTACCCCTAAGAGAGAAGGATGAACTATTCTTGCAACTAGAAATACTGCTGGTTACTTGCAGTCTCAGTATGGAGACAATGGCTGTGCCTCTGTTCATGAAAAAAGGAAAGCAAGGGACTAGTCACTGGCCCTGAGGCCGAGGAGTACTGCCTGGCTCGTGTCCATGTTGGCTGGCTTTGAGTGGACCCATGTGGTTGGAAGGTACTGGAAGGGCTGAAAGGACCAAGGAGTCAAAGGAGTGAACTTAGAAACAGCAGGTTGGAGAGCCTGTGGTGCAGAACTTGCTCCCTGGATCTCTTTTATTTAGGACTGTAGATGTTCTCAGTGACTCAGATTCACTAAGCATAACTTGCAGCATCAGAGCAAGGTGCTTGTGGTAGGAGTGAGAGCCAGCTGGGGCTTTTGTATTTTCAGTGGATGAAGGTGAACGTCTCCAGAAAGTGACTGAGCCCATTTAAAACTTGAACAGGTCTCCCAGGGCAGGTGAAGTGAATCTGGGCCACCAGGAGAAAGGACGTTAATTACCACTCCACTGTTTCTGTCCTACAGCAAGACTGCTCTGGTAGCAGGCACTGCAGGGGCCCAGGGCCCTGTCTGAGGTGCCATGTGCTCAGGGTCTTGCCAAGTTGACTTGCATTCCTGCTCATTTCCTCTTTCCCCCAGTTGCTTTGCCACTCAGAATTAGACGATCTGTGCTCCAGGACTACCTTTCTCTAGTGAGATGGTCAGTCTCTACTGTTCTGTGGGCTCTGCCCACTGCTCTGGGACAATAAGTAATCCAGCACTTCTGGCATGGAGCAAATTCACTTTATATTTAAAAACCATTTGCTGTACTGTTTCTAGTGTCTCCTATCTGCAAGAAATTAAGAGATATTTCCATGCTCCCTAATACAAATTCAGGATATAAGTAATAAGATTTGTAAATCTTATCTAAGCCCTGCTTACATGTAGATTTACATGGAAATAATTTGAAGTTTTTTAGTTATACCTCCTTCCAGTGCAACAGTGACCCTTACTTTGGAATAAATAGTTTCTAATGACAAATAATAAGTGATTTCTGTTTTAGTTTTTCTGAAAATGGTTTGCTTTATTTTTATCCAGCTTGAATAAAATCCAAGGTAAGACTCTGCACACAAGACTTATGCAAAATTATATATACTGATATTTAATTGTGTTATTTCCATGTATATTCATATGTAAACCAATGTCTACTTTCCATGTTCCTCACTAGTTGATTCCATGGGTTAACCATCACAAATAAAGTCTAAATTGCTTTCATCATAAAAAACATAATTAATTCCTTTTGTAATCCTTGATGTTGTATTAGATAATTTGTTAAAAATCTCATTTTATTATTTCTTTTGGAGTCCTGTCTATGAATAGTTTTTTGTGCAGCAGTTCAGAAAAATGTGTCAAAAACTGTAAGGAAAGAAGTCACAGCTGGTATGAAGATTTGTAGGAAAAAGATGTTATGATGACAATTAAATCATACCCGTTTTTCATCAAGGAATATTTACAGATCTCTGTATCTTGATTAGGTACTGCTTTTTCTCTGACATGTCAGGCCCTCCTGGGGATTAGGAAACAGCCGTTGGCTCATGTCATGTGGGATGTAGGCAACATACCAGTGAAAGAGTTAGATACATCAAGATTTCATGAAAAAACCCGTTTGTAAGTACACATAACACTTCTGTCTTCTATGTGAACTGTGTCTCACCATTAAAGCCAATGGTATCAACTCTTTCTCTACTAGTTTTGAAGGATCTGCACATGAATATTACAGAGAGACTACCTTGCATATTACTGAAATAAAAAAGGAGGATCTGCAGGCAAATTTCACGTGTGTGGCACTGAATGAAATGAAGAACACAAAGGCCACGGTGATGTTGAAGCTCAAAGCACAATGTGAGGGTTGGATTTTTTCATTTTGTTTTCTTACACTGTGCACTCAGTTTGAAATGTGTTGGTGATTTTATTTTATTATGGTTTTTTGTTAATAAGAAAGTTTCTGTTAGTAAGAAGAAAAGCCAGCCTGCTCCCTACCAGTGGCAAAATTCCATGGCCAAAAGTCCATGGGGTAAATTCTGCTGGGGGGACACGTTGGTCAAATGGTATCAGTGATAGGTTAAATATACAGAGCATGACTGTGTCAGCCCTGTGATAAGAATATCCCATTTCCAGGGTATTTCTGCTTGGTGACAAATTCCCCTTGCTTTGAAAGCAGGCAGTGCCCTTGAATATGAAGTACAGTGGTACAGGGCAGTCTGCTCTACAAAATACTCAGGCTCTAGTGGAGCCTCCAAGATAGGAGCTGGGCAAGGAACTGACCTCTCCTTTGGCCATCAGTATCACAATGCATTGTGAAGTGCAGAGATTCATCTCCTTTTTAGAATTAAAGTGCTGTTTCTAGGGTAGAACCATGGCAGAAAATAAACAAACTTTAAAACGAGCATTTCAGGTGTAATGTGCCAGTTTTCTTGCCTTGGCTTACCTCCCATTCCACACCCATGTTTTTTGGCTGAATGTTAAATGGAATGACTCACTTCTGTGATGTCTGGCTTTATCCTCTCTCCCTCTGAGCACCACTGTGTACACTATGTATGTGCCAAACAGAGCTTGGAGTAGCTCTTTGAAGGCTTTCCCTTGGTTTGGTTTTTAAAGTCATGGTTCTAATAATTTTGGCCACAGGGAAGCCCAAGGCTCCTGGTGGGAACTGGGATGGTCTTTAGCTCCTATGGGATTTTTTTTTTAATAGAGATAGCTAGGTCCCTAAGCACTGTTTCCAGCACCCCTGAGTTAGATTCTTATGGCAGAAAATGCTATTGTGCCTATGAAGACACAACAAGAAGCTGCTGTCAGTTGTTTCCTGTCTTATCCATTTGATATACTGAACCACTAAAGACCTTGAGAAGAAATCCCAAGGCATTTAGCTGGAATTAATTTTCTATAAAAGGATGGTGGGAAGAGTAAAATCGAGTGTATTGGAATCACAGGATGTGCACAGCTCCATGTCCTGCAGTGAAGGAACAGTATTGACTGTTCTTAACTTCCTATGGGAGCATGACTTCAAAGCATAGACATATTTCCTTGGCATAGCCTAGACTAGAAGGAATGCAGGTGGATTGTAACAGGATGGAACATCATCCAGCAGGACAGCACCAATTACCCCCAGAGGAAGGTAGCAGGAAATGTTTTAGTTAGATGTTACTAAGTAAGTGTGAGCATAGCATCACTCAGGGTGATATAAGCTCATCATCTCTGCTCTGAAATCATCTAAGTGTGGGACCATACTTGCAATGAGAGAGAAGGAAACTGAGTAACAGTTCCTGTTTGCTTTAGTTCAGGCAATACAAGTTCTTTATGGGCCACATACTACAAATTAGATGAAGGAAAGAGTGTATTTTATATTCTATATTCATCAAGTGGTTAATTGAATTTGGTTTCTGTTGCAGACAAAGCTTATTTTGTTTTTTATCCGTAGGTCTTCAGTAAATGTTCATGAAAGCTCTTGACTGTGAGCCCCCTTTACTGCTGCTTCTTTTATGTGGATGTCTGTCTCCTTCTCCATTATGCTGCTGTTGTCAAGATGCCTGCTTCTGCTCCTCAGCACTGTTGGTGTAAGCAACGCTACACCCAGAAGTGGTTGTGCTCTGCTTTCATTTTCTTTGTTCACTCATCACACAGCTGAGCAATATTTATGCTAAACAGTGTCAGCTTGCTTCTGAGTGTAATAAAAATGCTGTAGGGTTTGCTTGTGCCTCTCATCTTGTAAATGTGTAATAAAAATGTGTACTTTTATTTGGTTTTCTGTGTTTTGTTTGTTTGTTTGTTGTTTTTTGTAATAGGAAAAAACAGTTGTGTGGGTCTGTTTTTGTTTTTGTTTGTTTTTTTTTTTAATATGTAATTGTTCCTTAGTGTTTTCCACAGCACAATTTGTGTCTGCCAACTACTATCCTGTTAATGTGCTTTTTACACAAGTTCCTGCTCTGTATTCTGACACTTTTTTTCCAAGTATGGGTTACATTCTCACTATTTGTACCACAGATCTGTGATAAGTAGGAAGAGGTGCCACTTATTAATCAAAGTGACCCATTTTGGGAGCATTTAATGAACTAAACAAATAGTGTTTCGCAGCACAGGTGACAGATTAGAAGAGGAAGCAAAGATGCTGTAAGCAACTGCATTAGAGGTCCTCTGTGTTAGTACCTATTCAGTCTTTGTTTTAAAAAACCTGCTGGATGAGTAGTTTGGATCAACACATGGAAATTTTCTGTGGGAACCAGGAATTAAATCTATTTTTCTGAGTCATAATCAAGTCCTAACTCACTGTTAGCAATATTGTTATAATTATTGCTAACAATTTGCTTTGATAATAATTGTAATCCACATAAGAAAAAAACTTAGCATAGAGGAGTGATGAGAAAAGGAGGCTTTTTCACAATCAAGCATTGGTGAGAGCTGTTTGGTTTTGTTTCCATGGATAACAAAAATATTCCCTTAATACTACCAGGAATGGATGTCATTGGTAAAGCTGCTTGACATTTCACAGGGAAAAAGGTATATTGTCCAGTTTAGGATAAATACTGTGCACACATGTATGTATTCATATATGTATGTGAAGAGAAGTGCTGTGTTGTGAAAAGAGTGTCTGTCTCAAGGGTCTGTCCACCTGTTTTTTTCAGTAGGAAATAGATGCTGCTAGGAGAAGCTGATCAGTTATTTAGAAATGAGCTACATGAACCAAGTACCTTAGTGATCAGGAGTAATGGAATGCAGTCAGCTACTTTTGGTGTGATTTGGTGGTTCCCAGACTATGAACGTTATGTCTTTTAGACACAGAGAAATCAGACAAATTCTTTCTTAGTTTTGTCACAAGAATTTAATGACCATTTGGCTATGAATTTTGTGTCTCTGCAGCTGTGTTCTTGCATCTGTTAGGAAGTGCTAGTGTTCCTGCATCCTTCAGCTGCTGCTGCAGCTATATTCATAGGTTGCTTCTCCTGCTGTGGAAAATCTTTCTCAATTTTTTTCCTCATCCATCCCCTGCCTAGACTTTTAACATGCCCAGTCAATATGGAACCCATCCTTCTACACTATTTTCTGTCCTATTTCTCCCTTCTCTGCCTGAAGCTGTTTGATATCGTCTGACTTCTTGTTCATAAAAAGATTCTTCATGTCTCACAATACCCCTTTACAGAAAACAAAGGCTCTCTCATTTCCTCTTTCAGTCTTGTATCTCACTTTCTAATATCCAGAGATGCTGATGATCCAGATTTTACATTCCCTCTCTGCCACAAAACATGTTCTGCCATGTGTTCTGAGGTCATCTTCATAACTCTTTGTGTGGTGTGCCTCTGGGCACTGTGAGGCTAAGGAATTTGTGACAACTTTTTATTTCCTTTTATTTCACCTCTCCTGACAAAGGTGTAGCCAGTCTCTTGCTGGACACTTGGCAAAAGACAGCAACTCTGCTGGCCAGACTACCCACAGTTGCCCTCCACAGCTGCTTAGTATCTCTCATGCTGGAAGATGCCACCACTCAAGCAAGAGAAAACTGTATTAGCTACACTGTTCATGCCAGTTCAGCTCATTGATAACTGCAGTGGATCAGTGCTCACCAAAGTATCTCTGCTGGCAGAGAGTGAGAAGCTGTTAGCTTCTGACACAGAGGCAATGACAAGTAATTGGGGAAACTGGAAGTGTTAACTCCTTCTACCAGCAGAGCTGGGTCAGGACAGGAACATCTGTTCAGCAACCCATTTAACCTCTCTGCTGGGAATACATGGGCTGCCTGAATACCTTCCAAGTCCTTCCCTTTTTATTAATGTATAAGCTGCCATTGGCTTTTAGTTCCCCATCTTGATTCAGGGCTGGTTAAATAATGAGGTGGCTTTTCATATATCTGACCCCCAAGCATAATCTTGTTTCTCTCTGAACATTCCTCAATGCTCATTCAAAAGGAGGTGTAAAATGCACACCATCAATCTTTCCTGCATGAACCCTCTTTTCTGGAGAATGCCAGAAGTTCCAATCATTCAGATAAAGTTCAGTCCAGAACATCAGCTCAGTTTTTCCTCAAAGATATTTAACACTGAACCTAACCTTTTGGCTCATTTTTGGTAAATGGATGTGGAAAGGAATTCCAGATCCGAAGGTTCGCTTTTACTGCCTGGAAGTGCATCCCCCTTAGAAGACAGAGAAGTTACAAAAAAACGTTCTGTTTTTCTGGAGTTTGCCAGGAAATCCTTCAAATGCTGCTTTCTGACTTGTTTACTCTGGCATCTCCAAAACTGTTTCTTGTGAGCTGATAGTTCTGTATTCCCATTGCTCTCCAATATAAATAAATAACATTAGAAGACACTCTACTAGTTAAGTCTTTGCTACAAAATTATGCAGCGTAATCAAGTGGAACAACAGGATCTGTTCAGTCTTGTTCAGGACCTCCAAACATGTCTTCTGGCCCTTGCCTCTACCGTGCTGAAGACAGCTGATTTGATCCAGAGAAATGAGAGGCTGAGTCAGCCTTACTGGGAACTGAATCCGTGTGGGGTACTTGTTGATTGCTTTGCAAGCTGTATAAGCACAGGAAACTTACCACTTCTTTTCCAGCATTCATCTAATCAGTGCAAACCCAAATGTAAACAGCATTTTTTAGGTTTTAGAAGTTGTTACTGGAACCTGTTGCTTTTCTACATGCTTTATAAATACTTAATGAGTTACAACAGTATTTGTAATGTCATGGCAAGCACGCTCTCAACAAGTGAAGCAATAAGAAGCAGTGGAAATCTCTGATGCTTGGGTCATTCTCACCAGGTAGTAGAAGAGTTTTCCTAATTTTGTTTGTGCTTGTGTGTATTGACCAGGAAAATGGATCAAATAATAAAATTTGAAGGTGTCCACAGGGACAAAGAATACTCACGAGCATCATGTGACACTGTTAAAACTACAAAATGGCCAAACTTGACTGTAAAGAAATGGATTATTTTCCTGCCCACTTGAATAATTTTGGAAGGTAGTTACTCCAGATCTTCTAATTCTGGTGAGGTATGCTTCTTCACATGCTTGATGTTACTTTCTCCCCTTAAATGGCAAAGAAAGAACCAGGAAGAGTGGGAAAATCATGTCAAATTTACCTCATATCCTACCAGAGGAGAGAGAAAATGTATTTGTCAGCTCTTTATTTATAAACTTTCTCAGTAGAATTTCTCACAAATGTTTTTAGGTTGCCTCTGTAAGTACTACTTAACACGCTGCCTTATTCAGCATCTCCTGGAGAACCTATAAATTTCAAAATAAGAGACTCTTCACTTCTAAATATTTTATCTTATTTCACTCACTTAGTGCGAAGTCCAAGCAAAAGCTCTGCTCCTTGGTGGAGGTCAGTGATTTCTCTTGGTAGCATACTTACAGGCTGCGTACCCTCTGCAGCACTCTTCAATCTGTCTTGCTGTCCCTTCTGTAGATGAAATCACCCTCCAGAGGTTGAGATGTTGTGAAGCGTCTTCACAGTGAGGATGCCAGAACTGACCTCCATGTTTCTATTGCCAAAATGATTGCATTTAAATTTATATGTGGTCAACATTTAAAGGAATATTTCTTTCCTCAGCTAAGACAATTTTGAAATAGCAGCATACCTCAGATCTCATTGTAACAATGAAGGGATACATGCTTCTAGTGATATTCTAGTGATATTATTGTATTTCCTATATCATGATAAAATAAAAAATGATCAACCCTCTTATGCAGATGTGATACACAATCTGGACATTTTCCTGTGCATTTATTTAGGAGCAGAAGCCCATCACTCAGTCCGACACCTCTGGAGGGATATTTTTAAATCGAAATAATCTCAGTCATCTAAATCACAGAACAGTCCTCAAAGCAGCTTTATTATTACAACTCTAGTTGTAATGCTGAGTTGTCATGCTGGGCAGGAATAATTAGGTAAAGAAGGTGAACCTTGCGTGGAAATGTCTGGCTGGATTTAGTCGTCAGAGAAAAAATGAAACTGCTCTGAGCCTACGTGTTAAAACCAAGTGGAGTAGATTTAGGTATTTTTCATTTGCTTGGGAGCAGATTTCTACTTTGAGACAATTGCCATTAATATTCCCTCCAAGGGAATAATGAATCCTCTTTGTGTAACTGCCGTACGAAACTTTTACTATCTGGAATTCATAGTGTTTTCAATACTGAATCCTGGATGAATTCACTATGTCCAGGACATAGATGAAAAGTATTTTCTTAAGTTTTGTGACTAACAATCTGTAGATTAAGCCTCACCTTTCTAATTTGGAGAGAGTACATCATGACCTTGCTTTTACCTCCGATCTTCTCTTGCTGCAGCAGAACTAGATGCCATCTGGAGGATGCATTTATCTAGATTGATTTCTGCTCTGTGAATCACAGAACAAGAGGAAAAATGGACTGTTACAGAAACGCAGCTGTCTGGATTGTAATAGAAATATAACTGTTCCCTAGAAGAGTGATAATCACAATCTTGTCCTAGATTAGCTGTGTGCATATTATAGCACAGAGCTTGTGACTGCCATCCTTAGAGAATCATAGAATCACAGAATAGTTTGAGTTGGAAGGGATCTTTAAAAGTCATCTAGTCCAACCTGCAGTGAGCGGGTCATCTTCAAAGAGATCAGGCTGCTCAGAACCTTGTCCAGCTTGACCTTGAATGTTTCTAGGGATGGGGCTTCTACCAGCTCTCTAGGCAACCTTTTCCATTGTCTCACCAGCCTCCCTGTAAAAAAGTTTCTTCCTTATACCTAGTCTCAACCTATCCTTGGTAGGTCTTCATCTCTGAGGTGGAAGTGGCCAGATTCAAGAGCTCTTCCACAAGGGAAGCTGAAACTAAAGTGGGTGACTCACTTCTTTCCCAGTTTTCCTTATTCATCATTGCTATTTCATGCTCCTTGATCCTCTTTAAAGAAAAAGGCGGGGGAGAGCATTATCTGTCTCCAGCACAGTTTATTTTTATGACCAAGACATGTTCTGTTTTCCTGCTTGGTTTGTGTACTTTGTTCTTATCTTGCAGATTTCATTATTTGTACACTTCTCTGCACCCTGGTTGTGCAACTATGCCGGAAGCCTCTGCTTGTCCTTTTGTGGCCACTTAAACTGTTGTCACGCATAGGCTTAGACGTCTTACAAAAAGCTTGAACGTTGTTGCTGGTTGTGTTATTAACAGTTTTACAATGCTAAAAAAACTTCAACGTCATTGTCAGATGTATTTAGTATAGGTAGGTCCGGATCCAAACTAAGTAAATATTAATTCTACGCTGCTTAGTATGCTTCTAGTGTAAAGGTCTCTGTGTTGGTTTCCCCAGCTGGGGAAGGAAAAAACTTTGTGGCCGGTTGTGAGCTCCTTAAAGCTGCAACACAAGTAAGGATATGAGCGGCTGAGGTTCAGCCCATGAGTTAAATTCTCCACAGCTAACAATACGCTTCTTTTCTTTGCAGTGGGTTTTCCTAACGTCCTCTTGATTGCAGGAGCTCTCATTCTGCTAGTTGCAATGGCAGTCTCTGTTATACTTTATCAGTCCTTCCGAGTTGATATCATTCTATTGTATCGGGAGATATTTCAGCCCTATTCAGTCAAGGATGGTGAGTAAGAATTGAGCAAGAAAGTTTTAAAAAAGGAATAAGTCAAGTTGTATGGAAATCCATGTATTTGGTAGTTGCTTACTAATTCATATGACACCTGAACCTGATCATTCGCTTTCTCATGCCTTCTGAAATTGTTTAGATAAGAGGGGACATACATAGCTCTGGTAGTGCTTTACATCCTCTTATTTCCTGGGTTCTGAAGTGATGTATTACATAAAAGAGAGATTCAGTCCTGGTTTCCTATTTTCTTAAACAAAAATATTTGCAATGAAACATTGAATGACAGTGAAAATCCCATTTACAGTGCCATTAGCTGCACTTGTTGCGTGCTCTCTAGAGCAAAGGATCCTGCCTGCTGGCCAGTGTGTGAACAGGCACGTGTTAGAGCTATGCAGTTTTTATAAGCCAAACAGAAAGGTATCAGTGTTGTGGAATACACTTTTTTTTTTTGGGAATACATCCCTTCCAACTTTAGAGGTGGCTTCATCTCAAGAGTAAGACATCTAAATTTAGTTGCATGCAATGAAGCTGCACACATGCAAGATCATGCACAGACATGAAACCTAGAGACCCAAGGCTGGGTTCAGCTGTTTAACCATAAGAAGCTAGTGCCATTGGAGCTCCCTTAGGACTTCAGAGAGACCTGAACCACTCTGCAGTGGCAGCTGAAGGGCAGGCAGTGCCCAGTGACACTATGTGGTCCAAAACAATTCTGATTCTATGCCTTTAGGGGACCGAATCCAGCCCCTCATCAATATAATCATCTGAGCTGAGCAGACACTGGCACCTTGTGCATCAGTGGTCTAAGCACAGGCATCTAGAGTAATTAGTGATGGCCAGAAACTGAACATATAACACAGATTTTGAGAGAAATGAAGAAACGAGAAAAGGAAAAATTTGACTTTGTGCTTGGTTCTGGCTGCAAGACTGCTTACTGAGTAATGGAGTTTTTTACTCAGAAGTATGATATGTTGTGGGAGTGATGAGTAATTTCATCATGATGGAAGAGTTAGAGTGTCTTGTCCTGAAAGACAAAGGTTGTTAACAGCCTATTGCATCACTGAAATAACAAATGATGAGCTTCTTCTCTATTTCACACTAATATATATCAATCAATCAATTGTATTCTTACTTTGTATTCTTTGAGATACATCTTTCATAATACTGACGTCAGGTTCTCCGAAGTTACTCAGGACATAACAACTAAGCATTGAAAACACCAGTTATGCAAAGTCTGTAATTTCCAAACCTGCACCAGATGAAATACATTATTCAGATTACCAGGAACTTCTATTTAGATCTGTTTCAAAGGCTGATATTTTAATTTCTCTATTCATGTTAACACATGCATGGTTTTGCCTTACAGATGGGAAGATATATGATGCATATGTTATCTACCCCAAAAGCCGCACCAATGAAGCTAATTTTGTGGAATATTTTGTTTACCAAATCATGCCAGATATTCTTGAAAGTAAATGTGGATACAAACTGTGTATTTTTGGGAGAGATATATATCCTGGAGAAGGTGAGTTTCAGATCAGATAATACAGTGAAATACTTGTCAAGCTTGAGAAAACTGTGGTCCTAATCCCTTTTAGGGGTATAGGAGATCACTTTAAGGTCCTGAGCTTGCTGTTCATCTCCTCAGCAGCTATGTGTCTGCTCTTTCAGGCAGGGTGACATGATGGCAATTCATTCTTGTCCATATGCTAAGCAAAGCAAGCTATGGGGCAGGGGTACAGATTATTTATCATCTTCTTGGGTCATGCAGGAAATGTGACCCCAAGTGTGACTCTTAAACACACACCTGCTCTTTGGGTAGTGTAACTGCACAGCTGTTATCTGGGCAAAGCCACAACCAAACCATGCATGGGTAGGTCTAGAAGACAAGGAAGAGGAGAAACCACCAGCTAAATTGAGGGATCAAGCTTGCTATTATCACTCAGGGTTTTTTTCAACATATTTTGGGGGTGTTAGAGGCACAAGAAGTTCAGCTTCAGTCACAGCGCTAATTCAGAAGATAGTTTGTGTTCTTTATTCTTGCTTCCTTGTCTTCCAGAATGGAACCATGTTAATCTGTGCTCATTTCCATATGATCACACCTACACTTCCTCTTATGACTGGTGTCATCTAGGTGCTATGTCTATCTTGTGCTGTCGTTATTCTGTGGACCAAATCTCCTCTCCCTGTCAGTAAGCAGGCTTGAAGGCAAAGCTGGCACATCTTTTGTGACATATTTCTGAAATCATCTGCACTGGGCCAGGTATTATTCATCTCTCCAGATCTGGGCTGAGATCTCTGATGTCTTTCTCTTCTGGAGAGTTGCAAAAGTGCTGTGTTACCATGGAAAAGTCACTGCAACAAGAATATAAACAAAGCTGCAGGAGTTGTTGAGCTTAACAATTCCCAGATCCAGAATAAAGAACTAACAGTAGTTCACAAAACTGTGAGTGACAACAACTTATGCCACCTCTTCAGGTGGTTAGGGAGAATGCAATATTTTGTTATGGGACACTACTCAAACTATGGTTTATGGATGGCAATCCTGAGGAAAGATGAGCATGGCATCCAACTGAAGTAAAGGCTGTGAAACTAACAAGGGCTCTAATAAATTGGATGAAAACAAAGATTATTTTACTGTATGAAGGCATGAATGCCTGTAACCCAGGAGTGACAGACCAAAGACTCACCAAAGTCAGCCTTGGACAGTGAGTGACTTTTGCTTGACGTGTTTGGTCTGATTTGATCAAAACTTGAAAAACGACCCATGCCCTTCTCTTTCTCTTGTCTACTTTCCCAGCCTTCTGCTTTTCTCTTCCTTGTCCACTTTCATGACCCAAAATGCTTTTATCTGCGTAGTAAAGCTATTCCAAATCTGCCTACCACTGGGAGAACTTAAAAGTTCTCTGCTTCCCAGCAGATGTCCTTTACCCATATGCTCCCCAATCTTGTTTATCTTATGATCTTGAGCGTTTCATTACTAGGTTCCCAGATCCAAAACCTTACCATTAAAATTTGCCAAGTAGAGTAAAACAGGAAATGCCACTGGGGGTTATTGTGGTCCTTTCCGTACATGTATCACGGTGTTTGATGAATCATGTTTTTCACTGTAAAGCTCCATGTACTTCCATAAAAAAAAAAAAAAAAAAAAAAGTTCAGTGAGGACATAAAATGGAAATATTATTTCATTACATGCTTATGACTCTTGGCTCCAGTTAAAGGCTTTGTCACTTGAAACTTGTGTTCTTCTGGTGAAAAGGAAAGCTAAACAGAATGATTCAAGTGATAAACAGTACTGCATACTTGTTGGATGCCCATTATGCTTCCCTAAACTAGCATTCTTCATTTTTTTTCTGGTCTTAATGATTTATGGCATTTTCTACAACGTAACAGTTGCCTGAAGAGGTTCAAATGCAACTTCTACCCAGCAAACCAAGAAGTTTCACCAACTTCATCTTATACTCCATTCTCCTCATAGTCTCATTATCCAATAATCCATAACCACAATATTTGCTGCAGAGTCTAACCAGATGCTGCTAGAGCTGCTGTATCTGTAATACACAAAAACATGAGCAAAGAGCAGAGAAATGATCATATTTCACTGGAGCAATGTTCTAAGTAGCCAAGTGTCCTATCTTCAGTAGTGGCCATAGGCAAAGGAATGGAAAAGAAGGGCAAGAGAACAGGGCAAGCTTATATTATACCTCCACTAATGTGCCCTCCCAGCAGTATGTCAGATTCAGATGCATGAAGTTTTGTGCATAATAGTTGCTAATGGATTTTTCTTTCACAGTATTTTCTGTCACATTCTGAACTGGTATATGCTTCAGTCACATAACAGGTTGCAATGAATCCATCAGTTCAAGTATTTGCAGCATGTAGCTCCATCTTTCCTCTTGCCATAAGCAGGACATCAGAAATCTGAATAGTGAAGTGAATACCTTCCCATGTCTGGGGACTTTCAGCCCTGAGCACAATGGACTTTTTCAGTCAAAACTGAAAAACAATTTTTTGAAATGTATTGTTATCGTGGGAGCTAAACGTATGAGAGTAGCTGCTTACCTTAATTTTTTCTCACCTTCAAAAGGTTCTGTTCTCCTAAGGTCAGGAAAAAGTAATGAAAAAGAAGAAAATGAAAAGAATTTGAGTTGGTGAACATCACAGAAAGGCAAATTGTTTTTGCCAGATACTCTCACAGCCAAGAAATGCGATGGAGAAGTCATTTAAATTGTTGTTACTTTGAACTTCCTTAGCAAGGCTCCTGCGTCCTCTCTTTTGGCCCAGCATCACATGCTCCCACCAAAACAACTCTAGAATTCATTCTGCACTCTTCTTACGGAAGAGTGAGCGTTCCACTGGACAGGCATTCATCTGCAGTCTTCCTCCCACAGATATCACAGGAGGTAATTGAGAAAAGCAGCCCCTGGAGGCTTGATGTAGAGCTTTCCAAGCCAGCCCATAAGTTTCTTCCATAGCATGCTGGCTCATGAATTTCCTAGGTTTGACACCTCCAACATCACAGTTCCAGTTACCCTTTATCAGCTCTCCCGTCAGTAGGAAAGAAAAACACCTTTAGTCATGTTGACATACAAATTTCCTGCAAGTCTGGATCCACCCCTGAAGGGCCTGTGCCAACCCAATGCACAGGTTCATGTATAGATTAGCACATGGTAGCTCAGGAGAGTTAACACTCCCTCTTAGCAAGCCTAATAGAAGCAAGTCAGAACAAGGTCTCCAAAGGCCTAATTGTCACGGGTAAGCATTGCAGGATCAGCCTGTAAAGCAGTAAAATTCCTAGAACACGATTCCTTACATGGAGGCTATTGATCAAGCACAAATTTGATGCAATCCAGTTCTACTGAATTTGACCCTAGGTTGTTGGATTAGAAATCCCTAACAGTTCTTAAAAGTAGTGAAAATATTCATGTTTCAACCAAGGAAAATGTTTGAAAGGAAAGCTCTGGGGTTTGTTTTGTTTTTTTAAACTCTTTTTCTAATGAATAAACTCTCTGAGACCTCTCAAGTTTTAACACTGAATTGGCAATGAAATGAAGGCAAGACAGAGACTGAAATGAGACAGATGTTATTTTTTGTTACGAAGCAGTGAAAAAGAAGTGCTTGAACATAAAAGACTTTATGAAAGTATTTCAGAGTCTTATAATTTTCTTGTACATTCCTAGATACAGCCAGTGCAATTGAGAAGAGGATGCAGAAGAGCAGGCGGCTGATCATCCTTCTAACACACCATTTGATTAATTGCAAAGAACCTGCTTATGATCAACACATCGCTTTATACAATGCCCTCATTCAAAATGATACAAAGGTGATCCTACTGGAAATGGAGGCAATTGGGACTTACGAGAAGCTGCAGGAATCTCTTAGGTTTATTATTAAGAAGCAAGGTACCATCAAATGGAAAGAGCAGCACACTGTGCACCCACAGTCACTCAATTCTAAGTTCTGGAAACAGGTGAGGTACCACATGCCACTGAGGCTCAAGCCTCTGTCTTCATCTAATGCCAGGTGAAAATCCTGTTCCACTGTCAGGATGGACCACATGCCTGCACCTCATTTTCCATTCAGTAGGTACACGATTTACCATCTGGAAGCCTGGTTACATTTTTTAATTTTTTCAGTCCTTCAGTTGAGTAACAATGAAGTAAAGTGATGGAGGAGGTCTGGGCAACTGAGGGAAGTTTTTACAAGTATGGGAGTTCTGTAAATAAATAATTCTGTGTAGAATTTTGCATGTCACAAGAAGCAAAATGTGCCTATACACTTTTGACATGTATTTGTACGTAGAACTGAAGGCTATGATTCTGAGTAGCTGAATGCCCTGAAGGTTTGCTTTACCTTTTTAATGCAGTTGACCAAACATAAATGTCTTCTGTCTTATTTGACTCAAAACTATAATGTGTATTATGTGAATAGAAAGTAGAGTGTTGTGCTTTTAATTTTTTCTCCCCACCACTTACTTGTTTTTTATTCAATAGTAATACTCATAGCATGAAATTGTATTTTTCCATAGTGTGGATGCTTCAGAAAAAGCTCTTTTGAGACTGATGAGAATACAGCATTTTTAAAAAAATGCAGTGTTAAGGGAAATAAGTACACTGGTCCATACTTATATGAATTTTATATATTTTTATATATATACATTAAAAAGTATCTCACACAAATGGGAAATTTTAAATCTTTCATTTATGACAGAACATGTTGTTACTGCTGTTATTACCTCCAGATAGAAATAACATTTTAAAATTGAGGGTGTTTAGGGTGGTTTTTTTGTAGACTGATAGCATTTCTTTAAGCTATGAGAAAAAAGAGGCTGCATTTTTGTAACAGGCAGTATCCACTTCTTTTCCTCCCAGTTCTGGCCTTACGCCTAGCTACACTTTCTTCTGATAAGGAATGCACTGAGATGTGAAGGTCAGAGCCAAATCTTCTAGTTCAGGGATGTACAAATGAAATGTGTTCTAGTACAGATATCCTTGGAAACTTTAATCTTTTTAGCTTTTTAAAACTAGGAATTTTCTTATTGTTGGAGAAAGCTTGGTTTTGAACTTCAGGCTTGCTACAGAACAGACTTAAAAAGTGAAAACTAAATGCAGAAAACCAAATGTTACCAAGTTCAGGCTTACAGAACTGGGAAGTGCTTTCCTTTCACTCTATGTTTCAAATTAACGTGGATCTTCAGACTTGTGGATATCTATTTGGAGTAGGAGAAATATGGATGTGACAGATATAGATTTTCTATTAACATAAAATTAAATGTTCTATGACAAGCTAAACAGCTTTTCATTAATGAGTTATATTTTCAAGTGTTCATTTACTCATTGCTCACTTCCCACAACTAAAAAACATCTAACATTGCATTTCAATATTGGCTCATTAGATTGTGTGCAGTGTTGGGTCCTTTTCCTAAAGATCCCTCTAGGTAAACCTCACTAACTCTGTAGAAGCTCCACAAAATGGATTCATGCCACTATAAGAGACTTGGTTTATGCCTACAGTACCATTTCTTCCCACGGAAAGAACACATGTGTAAAGGCAGGAAAACCTGTTCCTTTACACTATGAAGATTTTTCACAGCAGCTTCTGAACAAGACAGAATATTCACTTCCAAGATTATTACAAGATCGATTTTTAAGAGATTTTTATGAGGATGAGGAAGAAAGATGATAACTGAGCATCTTAGGAACAAAAAGCCTAGGATGAATTTTGAAGTTGTAAAGGTAGAAAGAGGAGAAAGTAACAAAAAACAAGGAAGTGCACGGCGTCAACAGTGAAACAAATTACTCTGAAATGTACTGACACCTCATTGACTTCTGTAAACCAGGCGTGTAGTTGTGATGGTGTAGCTGAGATGACAAACTCACTAAATGGCTCTTGTGTTGACACACCTTTTGTATCAAACCTCATGGCCAATCAAGAAAAAAGAGGAAAACAATATCAAGCAAACCCTGAAAACTATTTTCACTGTTTACCAGCAGTGAAGAATATGGCCTTGACAAAAAGAAAAGAGGCAAATTCTGAGAACTTCAAATAACTTTTACAGAACCTGGGGAGTGAGTATGTGACTGTAATAATGGCCAAAAAAACCCAAACAAACAACAGCAACAAAACAAACAAACAACAAAAAAACCCAAAGCAGCAGTTGTCACTTCTTGTTTTCTAATACTGATTAATAAAGAAGTCTAAGATACACATTAAAATTAGTGTATTTCTACAGATGTTATAATTTTTTTAGTATTAAAGAGAAAGCAACATTATTACAACATCCGCACTGCTGAGGCCACATCTGGAGTCCTGTTTCCAGTCTTGGGCTCCTCGGTAGAAGAAAGATGTTGGACATATTGGAGACAGTACAACAAAGGGCTGGAGGAAGATGAGGAAGGGGCTGGAGCATATCTCCTATGAAGAAAAGCTGAGAGAGCTGGATCTTTTCAGCCTGGAGAAGAGAAAGATCCCATTTGAAGGGAGGGTGCAAAGAAGAGGGAGACAGGCTCTTCACAATGATCCCCATTGACAGGACCAGAGGCAATGAGCAACACAGGACTTTCCCACTGAAATCAGAAAACACTTTTTTATGGTGAGGGTGACCCAGCACTGACACAGGTTGCCCAGGGGAGTTATGGAGTCTCCATCCTTGAAGATACTAAAAAATGGCCTGGACACAGTTCTGGGCAACCAGTTTCAGGTGGCTCTGCAAGAAAATTGGCTATTTATTTATTTATTTATTTATTTATTTCCATTTTGCCTTAGATAAGAACAAAGTACACTAGGCAGCCTGGCTTAGTGGAATAACAAAAGGTGTAAAAAATCTCTCCTTACACCTTAGAAAGATTGTAAAAGAATCAGTTTGGATACTTAAAGCTTAAACCACACAGAACAAAGGTAGGTTTTGTTTTTTTATATTTTTTTTTTGCTGAAGTACAACTTTCATGTAGAGATTTAATGCCCTTTAATTCCTGCTTTGTGCTTCCCTGATTTTGGTATCTCAAGTGTCTCCGGAGAGCAGATGTGTTGTCCCTTGTTACTAGAGCAGGGTAATGATGCCATCTAGTGGATAAGCAGGTATCGAGAGATTCAAACCGATAAGAAACGAATCAGTTTAAGAATGGCTTTAGCACTAAACAAAGTGAAATGTTCCTGGTGTGCACGCTGCTATAAGCTCCTGAAACCCATGCAGCATTACTTGCAAACAGCAGCTCAGGATCTGGCATTGAGTATACAGTGCTGACTCTCCTACAATAACATATTCTAAAGGAACAGAAAGAAGGTTCTCCTTGCTGTACAACTGCAGTCATACAGAGTTGTATGTGGCCATCTATAAAATCTTACCTCATAACTGAAAAGCGTATGTTGCATTGCTGGCAATAAAAAAAAAAAAAAATAACAGAGAGACCAGAATGAGCATTGTCTTCACTGACACTGAAGCCAGTGGTGAAGCTCCTGGTGACTTCCAAGGTATGAAAACTGCTTCCTGATAATATGAAGAACGTTAACTGCAAACAACACTTAGAATGTGCTGCCCTCCTTGCATATGCTTTTAATATACACCAGTCCTTTATGTGAATATCTTTAATGGTTTGACCTTGAGGTCTCCTATACCGTTGAGATTTGTTATTCCTACAGCTCAACGCAACATGACCCCTGCTGGCTTCTTCACTTAAGCCACAGTACTGAAAAGCCAGCTTAGCTATTGCTCCTGCCACATGCAGGAAGAAAGTTTTACCTAAATTTGCCTCGCATGGTTGTGAAGCACAAGAGAGTGACCACTAGAACAAAGTTTTTCAAAGCTTTTCAAAGTTTTTGTAGTGTGTGTAATACTATTTTTTTTCAATATTGGACAAAGGTATGTTTGGAAAGTAATACCTTAAATTGATAGTATATTCTATAAAAAAATTATATATGTACAACTCTGTTTCTGGATCTTTCTAGGGTGGACTAACTGCAGCTGTCATGTTAGAAATATGTGCTCCCTTTTCTCACTTTAAACTATGAGCTGCATGCCTAATTTTATATGAAAGACAGAATATGTTGCGTAGCATTTGATTCTTTAAAACTTTTTCCAGTCTTTATAGATCTCTGTCCTTGAGAAGACAATGCAGAAAATCTCCTTGGTGCTATTTCAAAGTAGATGAAGGAGAAGAAGCTGTCTGGATTTATAAAAGGCAAATAATGCACATCCAACCATGCTGTGGACAGTGGCAGAATCCTGGATGGTTCATATCTTGAATTGATCAAGGCCTTTGACAGAGTCTGTTGGTGGAATACAGCTAAGTGGACAAAGGCAAGTGGAAAAGCAGCTAGTCGAAAAACAATGTCCATGTGTGATCAACACGTTGTGATCAGTATACAACTAGCCTACTAGGTCAAGTTTTGTGCTCACCAAACAAGGCACTGACATACTAGAGTGAGTCCAGGAAAAGACCACCAAGAGCATAGGACACAGAGGGAGAGGACAAGAGGTCCTGCTTCTGTCTACAGAAATCTAATAGAAAGATAGAACAGAAGGAGCCAGACTCTTCTCAAAGGACCACAGCTATGGGACCGAGAAGCAATTGGAGCAAATTAGAACATAGGAAATTTGAATTAGATGTTAAGAAAAAATATTCACTCTAAGCATGGTCAAACGCTGGAGCATATGCCTAGAGAGGCTGTGGGATTTCCATCCTGAGAGGTGTTCAGGTCTCAGCTGTACATGTTCTGAGCAGAGGGTGAGCCTGATGACCTCCAGAGGTCCTTCCATCCTGGATTATGCTGTGGTTCTACAATGTGGAGGAGAGTTTGAAAATGTGCAACTATGAGAAACATATGAGGTTCTAACAGAAGCATTAGCAGTCTGGAACCTGCTTTTTGACATCAGAGGACAGCTGAAAAAATTACAGAATATAACTTAACCTCTGCTAAGGATTAGTATAACTGGTGTACAGAGATATCAGAAGTAGATTAAAAAGGATTACTACCAGCTAGAAGCAAAACTTCTTATACTGTGGTTACAAGAGTTGAATATGTTGCTATTTATGACGGAAATAGTTTCACATTGTAGGTTTTCGGCTAGCACCTCTGTGTAGTGTGTGTTGGGTGGAAAGAAAGATCTGAAAAATTGTGAGAAGTAACTGGTGTTCCTTAGCTGATTGGTCAGGTGGTCACAGCTTCATACAAAAATCTATTTTTCAATATTAGTGCAAACTTTCATTTTCATCATGGCATTCTCATAAGGAAAATTTGAGCTGTAGTTATTTTTGGTTGAGTTACTTCTCTACTATGAGGCTATGACTTCTGCATTAAAATTGTATTAGTCTGGGAACTAAAAAGTATAAACTGTATTCTCAGTCATCCAAGTGCAAGGTCCTGCACCTGGGCTGAGGCAATCCCAAGCACAAATACAGGTTGGGTGCAGAATGGATTGAGAACAGCTTTGAGGAGAAGAACCTGGGGGTGTTGGTCAATGAAAAGCTCAACACAAGCTGGCAATGTTCACTTGCAGCCCAGAAATCCAAATACATCCTGGGCTGCGTCAAAAGAAGCATGGCCGGCAGATCAAGGCAGGTGATCCTTCCTCTAGTCTGCTCTTGTAAGACCCCACCTAGAGTACTGTGTCCAGTTCTGGAGCCCCCAAAACAGGAAAATGTGGAGCTCTCTTGGATTGAGTCCAGAGGAGGGACACGAAGATGATCTGAGCTCTGAAGCACCTCTCCTGTGGAGACAGACTGAGAGAGTTGGGGCTGTTCAGCCTGGAGAAGGCTCCAGGGAGAACTCACAGTGGCTTTCCAGAGTCTGAAGGGGCCTACAGAAAAGCAGGGAAGGGACTTTTTGCAAGAGTGTGTAGTGATAGGATGAGGGGTAGTGGTTTTAAGCTGGAAGAGGATAGATTTATGCTAGACATCAAGAAGAAATTCTTCACTCTGAGGGTGGTGAGACAGTGGAATAGGTTGCTTAGGGAGGTTGTGAATGCCCTCTGCCTGGAAGTGTTCAAGGGCAGGTTGGATGGGGCTTTAAGCAACCTGGTCTAGTGGAAGGTGTCCCTGCCTATGCAGAGGTGTTGGAACTAGGTGATCTGTAAGGTCCCTTGCAGCCCAAACCACTCCATGATTCTATGATTGTATGATTCTACAATTGCATATTGCAGAGCTAGTTATGACATTAACTGAAAGGACTAATTCAACACAGAACTTTCTACAACACAGATGAAAGTTCAGAAACTTGAGAGTATTTCAAAAGGATATGAAAGCAAATGAATGTGAGAACATCTCATGGAAAATATTGCTGTACAAGAGCGAACAAAAAAATTAGATATTTCCAAAGTGTCTCTATCAAGACTTGGCTTGTCAAAGTAAGAAGCTGATGACATTTTGCTTTACCATTTTATTTGTTGGCAGTTAAATTGTTTTTGGACTCTCATGTAAAATCATTATTCTCTATGATATATGCTTTCTTTAATTTTTAAAATCAGACACTGAATCATAAAACCAAAAACCACTGCCAAGTACCTTGTACATATTTTTAAAGTAGTTATAGTGGGTCAAATTCTTAGCTGGTTTTACTGAAGTAGTGCTGATATACAATCATCTCAGTCTGTGATTTGGAAAACAAATTAGGCGAGACAGTAAAACTCTCCAGGGTTCCTTTGCTTCACCTTGGCAGTAAAAATAAGCAAAGAAGCCCGCTCTGTGGAATCCCTCTTATTTTAGTGTAATCTGCTTGTTTTGCTTCTGAAGTGACACCTGATGTTGCTATTGGGAACTTCTATGTTCACAGCTGTCCTGGGTGAAGAAAAAGGTTCCTGTCACCAAACAAGTTTCTGAAGATGGAAAGGGTGATATAAAAACAAAATAAATCCTGAGGGGATGATTTTTTTCCTGCGGTTATCAATATAACTTTATTTAGAAGTATAGTGAATCATCGCACAGTACATATCGAATAAACCATTTGTGTGAATAAACTTTGACAAGCATTCATCTACTCAGAAACAGTACTTAAATAGGAAATATGGCTGCCAGAAATCCCTGGTGGATCTACAGTTCCAATATATCCACATTTGCCCCAATAGCAGGCTCAGCTACTGGCAGAAGATCTTATTCAGTAGTGAATACATACACTCCTTTTGCAGTAACAGAGATGAAAAAGGTTTTATGTCTTGAAAGCTCCAAATATCCCAAAGGGGATATCACAGAAAAAAATTGCACTGAAATCGGAACATTTCTGATCAAAGTATTGTAGGATCACCATTCACCTTGCTGCTTTCTGCAAACAAATTTTTAAATGCTTTTGAGGTTTGGTTTTGCTTTGGTGCTTGTGGTTCTTTTTCTTTTTCTTTTTCTTTTTCTTTTTCTTTTTCTTTTTCTTTTTCTTTTTCTTTTTCTTTTTCTTTTTCTTTTTCTTTTTCTTTTTCTTTTTCTTTTTCTTTTTCTTTTTCTTTTTATTTTTATTTTTATTTTTATTTTTATTTTTATTTTTGTTTTTGTTTTTGTTTTTGTTTTTGTTTTTGTTTTTATTTTTCTTCTTTTCCTTTTCCTTTTTCTTTTTCTTTTTCTTTATATTTCCCTTTTCATTTTCCTTTTTTTCTTTTTCTTTCCCTTTTCCTTTTCCTTTTTTTCTTTTTCTTTCCCTTTTCCTTTTCCTTTTCCTTTTTCTTTCTTTTTCTTTTTCTTTTTCTTTTTCTTTTTCTTTTTCTTTTTCTTTTTCTTTTTCTTTTTCTTTTTCTTTTTCTTTTTCTTTTTCTTTTTCTTTTTCTTTTTCTTTTTCTTTTTCTTTTCCTTTTCCTTCTCCTTCTTTTTATTTTTATTTTTATTTTTATTTTTATTTTTATTTTTATTTTTATTTTTATTTTTATTTTTATTTTTATTTTTATTTTTCTTCTTTTCCTTTTCCTTTTTCTTTTTCTTTATATTTCCCTTTTCATTTTCCTTTTTTTCTTTTTCTTTCCCTTTTCCTTTTCCTTTTTTTCTTTTTCTTTCCCTTTTCCTTTTCCTTTTTCTTTCTTTTTCTTTTTCTTTTTCTTTTTCTTTTTCTTTTTCTTTTTCTTTTTCTTTTTCTTTTTCTTTTTCTTTTTCTTTTTCTTTTTCTTTTTCTTTTTCTTTTTCTTTTTCTTTTTTTTCTTCTGAGGTCTCTGCAGAGTATCAGCCCACAGGTTACTTCTTTGCACCTCCTCATTCTCAACAAGGCCAGCGAGGAGGAAGGAAGCTGTAGCAGAGATAAAAGTTGATTTATTTAGCTTAATATATGCGTTCCTAAACCTCTACACGACTTCCGTCACACTTCTTGGAAAAGACCCCCGCAACAGGGGTCTATTCTGCAATTAGTCAGAAAAGCGGGCGGGGGGGGGGCGTTTCGGGCTAAAGATCATAACCCAAGACATCACCTCCTCTTGCCTTTTTTCCCCCGGAAAGTTGTTACTGGGAAGTCCCCAGCTCCTTAAAAAGCTGCTCTTCACCCTTTTCACTCGCAGGAGGGACCTCTGGGTTCCACCCACCACCGGGTGACAGCCCGGCACCCTTTGCTAAGCCTGGTACTGCTTCAACCTGCCTACTCTGCACCGCTCCCCGGTCCCCAGCCCCCGCTTCGGTTCCGGGAAGGGTTTCTTTTGGGAAGCGGCCCCTCGGCGACAGCCCGGGGTTCCCGCATCCCGGCGCAGGAGGGAGAGCCCCGGCCAGGTAGGGCAAAGGTCGGCTGGGGGAAGGAGGAGAGGGAGTGGGGAAAAGGAGGAGGCCGGGTACCGGCAGCTCCTTCTTCCCTCCCTGGGAAGAGCCGAGCACCTGCCTCTGATCAGGGCGTCTCTGCGGGGCGGTGGGGGTGGAAGGGGGTCCCTCGACGTGCCCCATCCCGTCGGCCCTGCTTGGGCAGCATGCTGGGGACAGCAGGCCCTGACCGGGACCCTGTGCGGCACAGGGGGCTGCGGGTCCGGCTCTGGGGAACCCTGCCTGTCCTCCCAACCCTGCCATTTCCCAACATTTCCTGCCCTTAACCCTGCCTGTCCCCCAGCCCTACCTGTCCCCGCAATCCTGCCTGTCTCCAACCCTGCTTGTGCCCCCAACACTGTCTATTCTTGTTCCCCCACTTTTCCTATCCCCAGCCCTATGTGTCCTCCCAAACCTGTCTGTCCCACCACCCCTGCCTTTTCCTAACCCTGTTGCCCTACTTGTCCCCAACTACGTTTGTCCCCTCAACCCTGTCAGTCCCCACAACCCTACCTGTTCTGAAAACTTCTTGTTCCTAAACCTTTCCTCCCCAGAACCCTACCTGTCCCTCCAACCCTGCCTGTCCCAGCAGCTCTGCTCTTTCCCAACCCTGTCTGTCCAGCCAGCCTGGCTTGTCCCCAACCCTGCCTGTCCCCATCCCTTCTTGTCTCCATCCCTGCCTTCCCTGTTTTGCTTCCCTTGCCCACCACACTGCGCTGTGTTACCCCAAGCTGCCTGACCTGCCCACCTCTTTCCAGTCCTTTCCCGAGCCCATGATATACTTTTTTTCTTATTACAGGGATGTACTAAATAATTTAGCTCTGAAAAGGGCTTATTTCAACACACAGCCCCTCACCAGCACTGCAAAGTTGCCTTTCCTGGGCTGCCCCTGGCCCTTTCCCTCACACATTGGAGGCTATTGTAAGAGGAAACATTTGTGTATCAGTCTTCAAATGCCTCCTTCAGAAAAATTAATATTCATAATTTGCTATTACCTGTACATTAATGGTAGTGAAAATTAATTTCTCATAGCTGCTTTTTCCATTTTCCTCCTTGCAGTCAACAACAGTTCACAAAGTGAGAAATTCCGCTGAACTGTATATATTGCCTACCTTATCAAGAGTGTTTACTCTCTGTTTCAGCAAATAATTAAGTTTGGAAGATTTTTAAGGAGAAGATGTAACTCTCTGGAATCTGGAAGGCTACCTCTGCATCTGCTTTCCACCTGAGAAGAATTGCATAGTGAGTAAACAACTTCATTTGTGTTGTTTGAAATGAAGACAAATATTCATTTGAACCAAGAAGAGCAACCCTGGCAGAATTGTGATTAGAGCTGCTATGGTTAGAGCAACCTTGCTAGATCCTTTTGTTTCCTTCATGAATACTATGTGAATTATGGCACTGTACGGTAATATCTGAAAAAACTTCCACAAGAGCCATCCTTGAAGAGGTAAGATAAGTGCTTGTCCTCCCTTGACCCCCAAACTGTTTGCTAAAACATTCTGACATTCAGAATACGTAATCTCTTAGTTATTACAAAAAAGGAAAGCACAACCCTTTGGGACCAAATTCAGGTTTCCAAAAGCATTAATCAAAATGAGTTACTTGACCAAAATCGAGTATCATTTTGAATATCAGCCCCCTTTCATTCCAAAATCTTCTGGTGATTCTAGGAAAATAAGGAATGATTATAATAATGCTTAAATGCACACAATTGTCTGGATCATGAAGTATCAATAATGCACTTACATAACATAAACCTTCAGTTTATTTAAAGACTTTGTTGGCTTCACAATGGCATAATGATTTTTAAGAACAATTTTTTATTATTAAAATTTCATCCATGACTTTGTATGAAATTTTAAAAACTTGCTTAAAGCTATCATCACTTTGGGCCACAAATGAGTTTCTTTATACATTTTGCTTTGCCTTTGCAAATTTACAAATGCCTTTGCATTTTCCCCACTGAGTATTTTTGTGCTCCTTTATTAGTCAGAGAACCTTTGCTTTTACTTTAAAATATCTCCCTGCTTCTTTCTGAAAATTAAAAATTTATTCTGTTCTTTGAAGGATCTCTTCATCTTAGCTGAGTTTGACCAAAAGTATTTATCTTCTTCTGTCCCCCCCACTGTTTCTTTGAAGTGTATGCAAATCATATGTCTCAAATGTAAATGCTGATCAGATTCAACAGCAATGTGAGAGTAAGATTAAAGACCTGTGTTTTGCTTGCTAATAGTAGCCACTACTCTCAAACCTGGTTATTACGAAGTAGCCTGCATTATACTTGTGTTCTTTAATCCCTGCTCTGCTCTGCGTTCATGAAAACTTCCACTGTGTGCTGATGTGATGTGCCAACAATGAAGGGGATTTAGAATTTATAAAATCTTGTGATAAATGATTTTATCTTTATGTAGTGGATCATAGTTTTGTAGACCGTAGCAGCTGTATTTCTTCTGAATGCAATAGGCTGAAAAATGAAAAGTAAATTAAAGAAATGAAAATAAAAGAGAGAAACCCTTATTTCCTTGCAAATTATCAGTTTGAATCTCCATGTCTGGAAGGGAACCAAAACCAAGACTGGCGAATTTACTGTATGACCCTTTAAAGTTGCTTGTTGCAGAACTCAACATCCAACTTCTTTCATCCGCTTTCAAAATCTGGATCTGCCTACCAGTTGATACGAAAAAGGGGATGTGAAACAATTCTTTCATCTCTTTGCAGTGATTCATGGGATGATGACCTACTTGTAATGAACTGGGAAGAATGGTAAGAGAGGGGGGAGCAGCTACACATTTTGTTACCATTCTGGAGCATTGCTGGAAATGCAGTAGCCTCCTGCTTCCAGGCACTTCACATCACATGAAGTTTCTGACTGCAAATCTCAGGAGAGTGTCTTACAGCAGTATGTGCTTTCTCAAATTGCGAGAGGTTTAGGTAATAAACCCAAATAAACTGAATGCTGATTAGATTTCTTTTTGGCAGCTCTCTGTGAAGTGCATCTCCTGTGTGTCTCATTTGTCTGTGTGTCTTTGGGTCAGTGACTAAACAAGGTTGTCTGCAGAGATTAAACTGAATTTATTAGGCACCTCATCTGATTGTTTTGTAAGCAAAACTGAGGCAAGGTCTTAAGACTGACTCTGCCTTTGGTTTTCAGTCAACTGGCCGTTCTGAGGAATCTCAGAGGAGATGCTCCTTTCTGGTGTTTATATAGTGATGTTTTCCATTTTCTTTGAAAGCACAAAGCTTATGAAACAATTGAATATAAGCTGCTTTATCTTCTCCCAGAGTGGAAACGTTAGAACTGTCAGCTGGTGCTTATTGGTTCCACAGGGAAAATATAAGTCAAAATTGTAGAAATAATTGTGTTCCAACAGGCTCAAAATTAGCTATGGAGATGTCCAATCTCTCAACACTGTGCTGTTCTCATTGAAGGCAAGGGAAGTTTCTACAGGCTGTTTCTACAAGGTCCAGTCTTACAAATTTAAAGTTTTTGTGGAGAAAAAAAGCATGGACTTCTCCTGTGGTAGGTGTTTGCTGTCTTGGGATCTCAGTTTGGATGCTTCTATAAGATTGTCAGTTTAATCAGAAATGTGAGAGACACCTAGTGAACAAGAAAATGCAGGAAGGAAATGATGCAGTGCTTTCTGCATTTGAAATAAACTTGTCAAGAAAAATCTAGGTACAATACCTGGTGTATGAAAATAGTTGTTGTGATAAAAATGTGTAACTTTCCACTTGGAAGGCCATCTTGAGCACCAGGCAGTAGTTACACTGCTCACATGCTCAAAAGAATCTGTTTCACTGCACTGATGATGAATTGTGAATGTCTTTCTTAGGCTGTCAGAACAAGCAGGAACAACTCAGTTCCATTTTTCTGGAGAAGAAGTGAGAAATAATTCAAGAAAATGACTCTGATTATTTATTTTTTAATGTTTATCATTGAATCTGCCACTCGTAAGTATAAATTTTCATTTAAATGGTAGAACCTTCGAAACATTTACTGAATATGTTGCATCTTCTTGACAGTTGCTCAGAGTGGGGCAAGAATTGTATTTTGCAGCTAAGAACAAAATCCGAAAGGTTTTGGCAGCTTCAGCCCAGCTCCAGACTTGGGAAATTTGATCAAAAATACCAAAATTAGGAAGTAAAAAGGAGACACTTGATGGTGTTGTATAGGAGCATGGCTGTATGAAGAGCCACAGCAAGGAAGAAAATTAGTCTGCTTCTTCTTGTGCCGTTCAGAGGTGTGGTCACAATAGTTGCTGAACAACAATGATCTCTGAGAACCTCAGGAGAAATAGATGCCTAAGGCTTACTTTATTCTTGACTACTAATGTTAAGACCATGGTCACCTTACTGTATATTTTATGACTTCTATATGCAAAGGTACATTTGGGAAATTCAATTGGAAATGCCCACTTTGAGACTTAAATTTTACACACATAATATTATCGCAAGGCAATTGATCCAATATTTATTTATTTTTTTTTTTTAGTAATCTAGCCACATAATGGTTTATTTGTAATTCAGAAGACAAGAAAATGGAAATGTTACTTAATTGGATTTCTACTTTTATGGCAGTTGACCAGTTCTAAGGAATAGCCATATTTGTCACATCAAACTATATGGGAAGAATTTCACCTTTCTGCTTCCATTTGTGGCAGCTACTTTACTGTGAGGCCAGATTGTGCTGTTTGTGCATATTTGATTCTGATGCTGTTGGAGCCATGTGAAAGAATTATTGGGAAATGTCCCTCTTTACCCCCCCCCTCTCTTTTTCCTTCTGGTTTTGCATGGGTGAGGTAGAATAAAGACTTTGAAAACTGAGTTCTTGGATTGAAATAAATATTGCTGCAACAAATAAATACTGCCAAATCACTCTGGTGAAAGAAAGTAACTTTATAAAAGACCAGTGGCACAGCAAATGACTTTGAAGTCGAACTAATGTCGTTTTCTGAAACAAGTACTTGGCTTCCTAATGTGTCTTTTCTTCCTCTTTCTCTGAAGAGAAGCTGTGTCCCCTTCGTTCCTCCATAGATGTGCTGGAAGGGGAATATTTTTTCCTTTGTTATCTCGAGTCAATGCAAGAACATTCTCAGGAAGAAGCATACACAATAAACTGGTACAAAGAAAATGCTGGAAAACAGCAACTGATAAAGGAGACAGACAGGATCTTTTCCCAAATGAATTTTCTGGAGTTTTGGCCAGCTGAACTCAGTGACTCTGGGAGTTACTCTGTCACTCACAGGTGGGTGCAGAAGCTAGTGAGTGAACATCTTGCCTTTGCACATGTCTATAAAGAAGCTAATTGCTTTGTCTTGCTTTGAATTGCTAGTGGCATGTGTACAAAGGAGATGCACAAAACTGCATTGACTGTGGTGTCATTTTCCACATAATTTTACAATAACCACCCAGGCAGACCTATAATATTTACAAATAGCCATAGGCATATGCAACCTTTTAAAGGCTCTGTAAACCTTTTGATAAGGCAGGTAGCACTTCTGCTGGTTTCTGATTAATTACCTAAGCAAAATGAGTGATAGGCAACCTATCTGTGCACTGCTCAGGAAAAGGAAACATTTGCTTGTCTTCTCCACCAGGCTTGTTCTTCCTTACTGTGCTGAGTGGCTCTCACACCACAAGGCTTGCCAAGTGGTCTAACTGTAAAGTAATAAACATAGAGTGACACAGCTGAACTCTGGTTTCTGTGCAAACCTTTGTAGGCTTGGAGCCATTTAGAGAACAAATGAAATAACTGAATTTCATTTCTTACCTCTGTAGAACATCATGTGTCAAAAGGACAAATAAGGAAGAACTATCAAATATTATTATTAATTGATCAGTCATCTAGACAGTCCCTTCACTAAATATGGTGCTAAAAAGCTATTAAATCTAACAACTTACTCTACTGCCAGCACCTTACCAGTGGTATAAAATCCATGCTCTGACTTATTTTGGCATGGGGAGGGATAGGTGGGACTCACACCTGAATCACTGGGCTACTAAAGGAAGTTGTCATAAGGTGTCTAAAACAAAAGACAAAAGAGAGGAAAGCTGCAATAACCCCAGCTTCAATTCATGATCCTTGGGGTTTTCTCATTATTTTAAAGGACTCAAGTAATGCCAGCAAATCCACAGTAAATTCCAAGAACTCTGTAAAAATGAATATGAAAAAAAAGCAAACTTCAAAACTGAGGCAAAGCACCTTAAATAAAGAAGAAACAAAACGAAGAGATGTTCAGTAAAACTATTAAGATTAAATTTCTAAAAAAAAAGTAGTTGTTGGAAAACACAGAAATGTCTGGATCCTTTGTGAAATGTCTGAATCCTTTGTGAAATGTCTTGATTTGCGGATTTGCTTATGGAAGAAACTCAGAAGAAAGATTTTTATTAGATCAGAGCATTCATTTGGAATTGAGGTTTGTTTTTGTGCTTTTTTGTTTAATTTTCTAAGACTATCTTATGCCACTACATTTTAAAACTCAATTTTGAAAGAAAGCATTTCTATTTTAGGGAAAAAAAGTTTCTTAATTAAAATAATATATTTTGACCGTTCTGAAACAATTCCCTACCCTCAGTTTCTTTCTGTGAGCCTCATACAGATACCAGTTTTTCTGCTGGGATCAGTATGAAGCTCGTACCAGAATCTTTCAGTCCTCACACAAAAACTCTTGATAGGTTTCACCACTGTAACAGGAGTTATAAAATGATTTTTTTAATGGTATTTTAATGGCATCTTGGGCCTAGTTTTTATGATGGTTCTCACTATCAGCAAGCATATTAAAGCAGTTCTATTTCAGCAAATACAGAAGATTATTTGCAGACGTAGTTTCTGCAGCCACAGATGACTTCCAGTATTCTCTTTTAATAAGCAAAAAATTGTGGGCTATTGTGGACTAATGAGTTGACTTAGAGTTAATAGGAATGACAATTTGAATGGAATTAGCTTAATTGCAGAGCATTTATAATAGGTTAACATTTTGATTTTGAAATTAAACATTCTAAGTATATTTTTATTTATCTTTTAATTTTAAGGTAAGTATTTGTAAGCTATATGGGAAACTATTTTAAAGTGCTTATAGCTGTTTAGGCAGTTTTCGGGAACAAAGTGACAATTAAATACATTGCAGATTTTCTAGAAGAAGTTAAGGCAAAACATGTTGAAAGTTTCTGCAAACTAATTAAATATAAGGATTTTTCCCTGGCATGTTACAACTGACAATATGCAGGAAGACATGAAAGACATTGTAGAGAGGTTGATGCTGGCCTCTTCTCACAGGTAATTAGAGATAGAACAAGAGGGAAGGGCTTCAAGATGCAACAGGGTAGGTTTAGACTGGACATTAGAAAAAAAAAAGTCACAGAAAGAGTGGTTAGACACTGGAATAGGCTGCCTAGGGAGGTGGTTGAATCACCATCCCTGGATATGTTTAAGGGTTGTTTGGATGTAGTGTTGGTGGATATGGTTTAAGGGGAACTTTGTAGAGTAGGGATTATGATTTGAGTCAGTGATCCCAAGGGTCTTTTCCAACCTGAAGGGTTCTAAGATTCTATGAAAATGATTTAACAATGCATTTATGGTGTTTTATCCACTTGTTTTTGATTTAAAGAATAATCCATTTTCCAGTTCAAACAGAAGTGTCCTGCTGAGATGGCATAGATAGCTAAGGTGCACATATGTGTGTGTCAATGTGTTCATGTATGTTTGTCAGTATGGTAGATTAGGATATAAATTCAGGAATTCATAGACATCACCAGTATTCTGAATGTGTCCATTTTCAGCAACATTTATTGAAAATAAACTATTTCATATGCACTTGTAAGTGGGAGTGGTAAGCAGAAAAACTGTGCCACACATCCTTGGCAGGATTGCTAAATTGTATAGTTTTTTCATAACCTATATCTTGTGGTTATCAAAGGGAAAAACAGGATACAAAAAAGTAGGTCATCTGGTTGCTCTGTGTTGCTAACCTTGAAACTAAGGGATTTTACAGGTTCCTGAAAAAAATGAAAATAGAGAGATCACTGATAAAAGCATGATATATTTTAAGATCCTAATGCTGCTTTCTTGGTCCATGTGTTTAGAATAACCAAAAGCAGTAGGAACACACACATTTAGTGTTAATATTGTAGCAAGAGCATCAGTTTCTTGCAATAGACTGAAATTTTAAGATTACACTTGTTGCAGTGAAATAACTGAGGATGATGTAGAGTTGGATATGTATCCAGTAAACTCAGTTTGTATTCTCTAAGAGCTTTCACTTCCCTTTATCCTCCCCCTAGTTTTTTTGTTGTACCATTTTGGTGGGTTTGGTCGAGGGAGTTGAAAAGCTGTAAAGCTGGAAATGGTTTTGTTTCCCACAAATTATCACTGAAGAATCTTAGCAAGTGAAAGCCAGGATAGAAATATAACAGCTCAGACACTAGCAGCTTAAACAATGCACCTTTCTGTGTGTGCATCTTTTTTGTTTGTTTGTTTGTTGTGGGTTTTTTGTTTGTTTGTTTTCTTTTATTTTTCTGAAAATCAGGTTTGGTCACCTTCCATTGAGCTGCCAGATTTTGGCTCATCAGACCTTGATCCACTTCAGGTGAAATCCTCGAATCCTCATATACGTTGAAGTCCTCATATTTATTGAAGTGATTTCACCAAATATGATCCCAGAAGAAAGCCTCTGTGGAGTGACAGTGCTGAGGAGAACGTGTGACTTTACTGATCCTTTTCACAGAATCACAACATTTTTTAGTTGGAAAAGATCTTAGAGATCGAGTTCCAACTCCTGTGCATGGGCAGAGATACCTTCCACTAGAACAGGCTGCTCAAAGCCCCATCCAACCTGTTGTTGAACACCACCAGTGATGGAGCCCCCACAACATCCCTGGGCAGCCTGTTCCAGTGTCTCACCACACTTACACTGAAGAATTTATGTCTGGTCTCTAACCTAAATCTCTCTTCTTTCACCTTTACCCCTTGTCCTCTCACTGCAAGCCCCTGTAAAAAGACCCTCCCCGGCTTTCCTGTAGCCCCTTCAGGTACCGGAAGGCCATTTGCTGAATCTAGATAGCAAATTCATAAGAGGTTTTGGATAGATAACCTTTCCAACAGTATTCACTTACTAGTGTGATGCCAAAAGGAGCACAGAGACTCAGTGGAATTAATTGAAACTAAAGTTTATGTCTACACCTAAGATACTTGTTAGGTACCTTTATTGTCAGGGAGAGAAAGGCCTTTCTAGGGCACAGACTGTTTTGTCCTAAACCAAGTGTGTAAAATAGGTCACGTAAACTGCACTCTTTTAGAGTGAATATTGGCTGTGGTCCCACTGTGACTGTGATTAAAAGCTCTGATTTAAATGGGTAGATATGATGTTGAAGAATAGGTGAGAAGGACTCCACCCACAGAGTGGGTCCACCTCTGATGGAAAAGTTTTGATAAGGTTTTTCCTGTTTATGACACCATAGTTAGCTGATTGAGAAACCAAACCACTATGTTTTGATTAAGGTTGTCAGTTGCAATTATGAGTAGTGAATAACTCAAGTGGGTAAGGAGAGCAAGGAGAACCTGTGTAGGCTGGAAAAGGGGTACAGCATGAAGAGGAAAAAAAAAAAAAAATATATCTGATTGGAGATCTTAAAAAGGGAAAAAAACCCAAACCAAACAATAAACCCCCTTGGTCTTGATTAATCATATAAACAATGTCCTAATAGTTGTTCTGAATCTTGTAACAGTATAAGACATGCCAGTTGAGAATGGTGTTTGAGCTGATACACTTGTCAGGTCTGCTTCTCCATTTTGACTTCTGTGTCTCCTTAGCCCTTCTCATAAAAACGATTCTTGTCCAATTTCAGTTCTCCCAGGAACAGTTCCTTTTTCTCTTCTTGCAGACAGAAAGATTCAAATGTATTTATGAAGATATGACTGACACTGAAGGGAAGTGTTCTGTGATTACTGCTTTTTTGGTTTGCAAGACCCTACTTTTTCAGTAAAAAATAGGAGATTTAAGTAGTAATTGTGAAAACTCACCTGCTGGCTTTCAGCAGCATATGACTATCTCTTAAGCCCTAACTTTGCCAAAATTAGCCCAACTTTGCCAAACTTAATCCAACTTAAGGCCATCAACTTAAGACCACCAACTTAATACCTCCCACTTCTTTTTGCTTGATAGTCATGTATTTGGACATATCCAGCAAAGAAACAGCTCACACCAATATTCTGATTATTTTGAGGAATATGGGTCTAGAAAATAGTACATATCTGAATGATGATGGTCATCTCCTGGATATTCAAAAGTGGCATTTTTGGAGCATATTCGGTTCTTTTATAGGTAATGCATGGGATATGATGACTCTGCTTTTGAAGTGGTAGCTCCTGGCTCTTGCAAAATACCTTGTTTCATGGACATGCTTGAATCCATAAGTGAATTCCATAATGCATGAGACTTGCATAATTTAGAAATATTTCCAAAATATCAATAACCTGCACAGTGTCAAACAATGAATAATGTTGCTTTGTGAACAATAGTAGAGTCGCCCATCTCATTTTTTACATACTTTGCAATTATGTTTTTCAGTTCCTGTTTTAAAACTTAGCAATGCATGGGGGATTAAACTTGCAAAATCACTAGCTGATTTGGGATCCTGAGCTCTTTTAGGCTCAGTTGTAACTACACACGATGCCACAGATTGTTGCACCCTTGTTCTGGTTGATATAGCAAATATTGTCACAATTAATAGGCAAAATTGTATTGTCAAATTTTATGACAAATGGCTTAGTTTAGATAATATTTCTTATTATGGGAAATAACCTAGATTTGGGGGTGGAAAAGTACTGAAGTGCAATATAAATAATTGGATCACCATACAAGTACTTAACAGATGTATTAGAGAATTTGTATTTTGTTGTGTAACTTGCTAAGCTGTATTCCTTCAAAAAGCTCCAAAACCTGATTTTATTTGTTTATTTTTTTTTCCCATAGCAATGGAATACAAAATGTCACAATTCAAAAGTGGACCTTGAATGTACTTGAAAGAAATAGAAGCAGCTGTTTCAATGAAAATCATTTAACTACAGAAATTAAAAATGCTGGAACCGGTTATTCACTGAAATGCAGTGATTTGTCTGTCAATGAAAATGACAGCGTAACATGGTACAAGGTAATTCCTGAAACAGTGTCACTCAAATCAAATGGATAGGGCCATAGGTGGATAAGTTTTCTTCATTAAAGGACCATACCACAGACTGTTGTCTGTTGTGGCTGAGTATACTGATGACTAGTATTTCAATCATAATATGGTATGAGACAGATGAAGCAGCCATTCTTGGGCCTAAATATCCTTTGGCATTTGATTGGGTGAGAATTTTTCAAGCCTTCCTGTCATGCCCTAAGCTGAGATAGATAAAACAGGGATCGTCGCACATGCCTTTTGTATAAGAGCCAGGTAGTAAGCATCTGTATCCAGGAAATATCCATTCCCTGCAGAGTTTCCAACAGTGATAATTTCCCTTCTTGATCTGAGGTAGTTCAGAACAGAACCAAATATTGATGTGTTTTCACAAAATTTTTCACTTAGCTTGTATGATGACTTAAAAACAACCAAAAGCAAACCAGAGTTTGTTTTTTGGGATAGGGAGGGTATATGAATGCGAGCCCGACCTTGTGTCCCTCTGAGATCATCACTTTCTCTACTGTTGAGGCATCTTGCTTTAACCTGAAAGCTCCTTCAAAGTCTTGACAACTTTTGGCCAGGAGCAGGTGACACGTACAGACCCAAGCTAGCATTTTGAAATAAATAGATGAGTGCATTTACATTTCTAATACAGCATTTTTATATTCAGACAATTGGAATTGCAGTGCTGTCAACTTTGAATGAGTTAAATGTTCCAATGCTGCATTGAAGAGACCGTGACTGAAAGCTGCACCCTCACCTATTTGGAGTCAGATAAATGTCATTGAGATAGTGCAAGAACGATGGTGACACTTCATTTCAAAAATTGTTTTTGACTTCTTTAAGGTTTTAAATGTGTTTTTGCTGCAAAATAGTATTTTCTGTCTTTATTGATGCAGGACTGTAAGAGTTATGAAAATGAAACAGAGCGGGAACTAGATTTTAAAACCTTAACAGTACAGCACTCTGGGATCTATACCTGTAAAATTCTAATCAGTCGTGAAGGAAAGACATACCACAGCACAAATACAATTAAGCTGGTAGTAGAAGAAGGTAAGAAAGCTTTCTAAAATTCTGAAGCATACTTTTTAGGTTCTCTTTACTGTGGAGATTTTTAATTACAGTTCTCAGTATATACAAGGAGGATAAGTCTGCTATTCTGAAGTATTCACAATAATTTCAAAAATAAAAAAAGCATCAGAAGTATGTGTAATGTGTAAGCAATTTTGTAAAGTTTAAGTAACATGTTTTCTTTGCAGTTCTATTTTGTTCAAAATTAGCTGCTGTGTCATACAAACTTACTAAGAGTTTCAGGGAAGAAGCTTTCCAACCACTGTAGATCATGCACTGTATATATATGCCTGTGAAAAAAATTCAACAGGATATACTCTGTTTTAAACTACTGAACAGTGCAAGAGTCCAGATACTGCTTTTTAAAATTAAATAGAATGCATGTGATTAGTTTTGGAGATAAAACAAATGTGTAATTTTTACTGTGGATGTAAGTAAGCTATTCCTTCAATAGCAATACTTCTTTCTATTTTAGATGCACCAGAGGCTGTAACTTTGGAGATAGTTGGACGTGATGAAGAAATTGAAACAGAAATAGGTATCAAACCAGTACAAGAATCTTTGTGGTAGCTACTGCATATATGTGGTTTTATTCTGGTCTCTTTATGGTTGATGTACTGGTTAAGTGTAATCAAACTAAGAATTGTCTGTGCATCCTTCTGGGTCTGATGTATTCGCACATCTGGTTATGTTTTGCTTAGAGTATTCCATGACTGATATGCAAGTTCACAGACTGTACCCTTTTACAGAGGCTGGAGCTGATGCTATGACCAGAAAAAGGTGGTGATGATAAACCATCTCTCCATGGCTTTCTTTTGTAGATAGCAAACCCCACAGAGCAATGTGTGAACGACATCCAGTTTGTGCAGAGAAGAGTGGTAATAAGCAATCCCCATAATACCTGGTGCAGTTGATGATGTCATTCTGCAGGGAAATGAGAAGTGTGAGGTCTGACAGTCCTGGCAGTGCAAGCATGCAGATCTGTTGTCCAACTCCCTTTAGTTTTCTAAAGCCTGAGATTCACTGACCTATGTAAACTCTTCTGTCTGTGATAGTTTATCTGAGACAGAGCAGTGGATGACTGTCACTCTGCAACAAGGTGCAACAGAGCGCTGTGCATGTCTGCTGAAGCCACCACCAGTGCAGGTGAAACACATGAAATATTGTGCAGGGTCTACAATGTCCAGAAAAAGGAGCACATGGAATATGTTGCTTAGAAAGCTGACATTTTACTGCACTGTGAGCATGAATGCTACTTCTAACTAGATCTTGTCATGTTATGCTTTGTTTAGGTAAAGACGAGATACTCAATTGCACAAGTTTCTTGGGTTATTATATGAGAGAAGATGCCTACCTCTACTGGATAATTAATCAAATGTTTCCAGAAAAATGCACAGGTGTCCCTGAGAATGAACCTTCAATATGTGAAGAAGAGTTAAAAAAAATACAGTAGGTTTCCTGAAAATACTGTACGTTTGTTTGCGTGTGATAATGTTCTGCACTTTGTGGAACTGCAAATCCAGTAAAACCTCAGTCTGAGGTTGTTTTAGATCCTTTTCCTCAGCTGGTTGTACGTTTCTGTACAGATAGTGTTGCTAAGACCATTCCTTGTTGCAGGTTGGAAAACAAGTTCTATGTCACAAGGCTACTAAGGATTAAAAAAGTAACAGATGACGACATGCATCAGAATTTCACCTGCATGTTGCAAGCTGATGAAAGAACACAAATAAAAATAGTGAAACTGAAGAAAGGTATGGTATATTCTATAAATCATACTCCTTGTACGTAATAATAAATCATGCCAGCCTTCCCAATCCTGAGAGTGGCATACTGATCTCAGAGCATCTCTCCAAATATGCCTGTGTGCTTATGGAGGCCCTGGTCTATCTGCTGCTGGATGTAACAAGCCCCTGGGTAATTCCTCCTGCTCTGAGACAGAGTTTGCTGCCGTTGTGTCTAGAGCAGTTGTGTGAAGGCTCCAGAGTTCAACCACTGCTGCCATGGACACATCTGGGGAAGGCTGAGCTATGCTCTGCTGACAGATCCGTGGGTGGCACTTTGTTAGATCCCATAACAGAGCTTGATCTGTGTTCTTCTACTCATCAGATTTCTGGGATCTTGGGGGTTAGCTACCCAAAGTTTGGTGCAGCCCAGAGTCTGCTCTTTGGATCACTTTATTTATTAGGCAGCTCTTCTAAAATTAAAATACGAGGTTTTGGTTGTTTTTTGTGTTTTGGTTTTGTTTATTTTGCAGTTCATTGTTCCCCCACCCCACACCCCCACCCCGAAAAGGTCAATATTTTATATTCCTGATAATGCCTGGAGTGCTCCAGTTGGTGGTTTTTCTCTTATCAGGGACTCTATCCTGCTAGCCATGGAAAGCTGATCTCTACCATATAGTAGTACTTAATATTTATACTCCTGACAGCCTGGAGATTCATGACAAATGGACATTCCCTTCTAATTTGCCATCCCTCTCTGACCTTTCCAAGCTTAAGTGGGAGGAAATCTGTGAAAATAGACTAGTCAAAAGAGGATGACCATAATAAAGCAAATAAAATACAGACTACAATTAGCATGGCTTGACAGTGCCTTCATAAAGACTTCACAAAGGTTTAAGAGTTAAAAATCTGTATTTGGAACTGAAAAGAAAAAATAATAATTAAGAGAGAAAAAAATAAAAAAGAAAGAGTGGAAGGGACTAGAGACAGAAGGAGAAAATGTATCTCAGCCGAAGAGATTAAAGGGGACATTAAGAACTGTTATGGATGGACTGAGAGAAGGGTGAAAGTTAGAGAATAACAGAAAGTTAGAGAATAAAATAATAAAGAACAAAAAAACCCCTAATCCTAAAAGTGGATGACTATCAGCTGGGGATGCTGTACATCTATGAGGACCAGTAGTGTCAGCTTTGAACCCACATACAGTTTATTTATGTGAATGGAGGGTGTACAAATGTGTGCAAGATTGTGTCTCCAGCTTTTAGAGTAATCGATGTTCTGTAGTTGTTCTTCATCTTAGGACAAATGGCATGCATATATGCTTGAAGCAGGGAAGGATTCACATCAATACTGTAATTTTTTGGGGTGATTTTAAGATGCCATCATTACTGAATAGAGTGATCTTGTCACATAATACTCTCTGTTAAGGCTATAATTTCCTGGGTTTCTGTTTTACAGGGAACACCCAAGATCTGCCTGTGCACATATTTACAACTGGAATGGTCCTGGCTGTACTATTTCCATGTGTTGCTGTGGCTGCACTGTTTGTCTGTGTGATGTTTAGAGTTGACTTAGTTCTATTTTACAGGAACATATGCAGAAAAGATGATACTGCTGAAGGTATGACCTGACTATTGCTGATGCTGAAATAAGAGTAATGTTTAAGAAATAGTTTCTGGTAGGTTCTGTAAAACAATAATCTTTGAGGAAGATGCAAAATAAAAACCAGGCATTCTGTGGGTAGAATATGTAAAAGAGAACTTGATGGTCAGGTGCTAAAAAGAATTTGTTATACACTTGGGGCAGTAACAACAGATTAACACAGTGAAGAAGTTGCCTCTGGAGCAGGTAGTGGAAGAGCCATGTCTAGGTGGTGTTCAGATGCACTCTGCTCTGCCATACTATTAATCACAAAAGTTGATGAAGGTGGAAAAGTTTACAATTATCTATCTGCAAATAGGATGAGCACTATGGACTTGTCAGGCAAATTTTCATAAATTTATTTTCACTTCACTTATATCCTTCAGTGAGCTGAATGTTAAAATACTTCCTTGATTTTGGAGACCATTGCAATATTTATAAGTTTGTCACTAAATCCACTAGAAGACAGCAGGAGAGCACACTGCCAGTATCTTAGTAGGTAGCATCACTGTGACCTTTATTTAAGGAGCAAGTCTGACAGTTACCCAGTTCTGGGTATAATTTTTCTGAAAATTATGGTGAAAAAAATTGCTGTATATAAGTACCTTATTTTCTTAGCCCTCCTTAGGCTCCAAATCAGCTTGAATTGCGCTTGAATAAAAGGCAGTGGTTGGAGATTTCTCAGTGATGAGTGGATCTAAGTCATGCCTGCCAGCATCGTTTATCTACCTGTTGATGTTAGCTATCAGAGGTGCCCCTGCTCATAGCAGGGAGGTTGAAACCTAATGGTCTTTAAGGTTCCTTCCAATCTTAACCATTCTATGATTCTATGATCACTGTGTACACTGGCTTACAGGTAAGATCTCCAAGAACCTGGACTAGGCCACCCTGGAGGAACTGTCTGATATGAGGCAATGGATTTCCTACTCCTAGAGCTCTTGAATGTGTAGGGTTTCATGGGCTTTAGTTTTTGCTCACTTTTTATGATCTACATGTAGTAAAACATATAGAAAGGGAAGCAAAAAACCACAGTTTAAGATGCAAAGCTCTGTGTGCCACTGTATCAATCCAGACAGTTGTTCTGTAGCAAGGTTCAGTTCCATATTGCTCAGTGTTGCTGAGTTGGCCTCTAAATTTGTCTAAATTTTGTGTTTCTAAATTACTGCCCAAAGCATGACCAGACATAGTATAATCTTGTAATGAAAATAATAATTTGGTTTATTCTCCTTTGCCACTACTCATTCTACAGGACCACTTTATATTCTTAGACAAAGACTAAAATAAACGTAGAAATCTGGGTTATCACTTGAATAGCATTCTCAACAGCTTACAGACATATTTTTTGCTTCCCTTAATTTTCTTGATTATCACAGATGTGACTAACTGATTAAATTAATCTGATTTTATTTAAAAACAGCTCAGTGTACAAAGGTTATGTTATTTTCAGACACTTTCTGCATGCAATCAGAAACTTTTGTTTCAAATTTAAATATTTTTTTTTTCTTTGAAGACTGTTTGGGTACTAAAGGAAAGAGCAGCAGTTTCTTGATGCTTTGCTACAGAGACAGTAACTTTGAAAACCAGAATGGTAAATCAGATTGTATATTTCTAATGATTGCTAACAAGGCGACAATTGGTGATTTCTTTCCAGATGGAAAAGAATATGATGCATTTGTGTCTTACCTGAAAGACTGCATTTCTCCTACTGAAGAAGAGAGAGAATTTGCCTTGAAGATATTGCCCTCGATATTAGAAGAAAACTTTGGGTACAAGTTATGTATATTTGAGAGGGATGTGTCCCCTGGCGGTGGTAAGTGCATTGAATATTCTTGTCATTAAATAGGCACCTCATTTTCACACAAAGCTAAAAGTCCGTCATTAGAAAGAATTCTATCAATTGTGTAGTGCAATGAAATGCTACATTTGTCATTTAACCTAGACCATATATTCAAAGTTCACATGCACACGTTTTACATATTTTATAGCTATATTTATGAATTCATATACACCCACACATGCACACACATACGTATCTTTAATTACACAGGACCAAGATGAAGAGATGAAAAAGCTAGCATAGAAAAAGTAAAGTTGAGAACACAGATATTTCACAGTAATAAAGCTCTTGCTCTGCTTTTGCTGAGATCAGGTGCCTAAGAATGAACTCATATTTGCTGCACAGAGCAGGTGGTGTCTCTGGTACTAGTTATTCTCAGGTAAATTTTACATTTGCTGTACCTTCAGTGTGGTGGTTGAAGCCATTTAGTGAATGTAATGGGTGCCATAACAAAATAGAAATGAAAACATGGAATTTTGTTTCTCTAAATGATCTATGGATAGATGGCCTTTTGCAGATCCTTGGAAAAAAGATACTGGGGGGGTTACAGTTAGTCCGAAGATCTAGCTGACAAATGAGATTTCATTGTTAAAAGCACAGAACAATAAGGTCAATCAGCCTCCTTCACAAGGCAAGATCTTGTCTCTTTGTATTCATACTTAACATTTTTCTAATCTGAGAGATGCCACAGCTCTCCCAAGCCACTTCCCCCCAGTTGTTCTCTTTCCTTAAGTATTAAGAAAAGTCTTTCTGAAGTGTTCAGTCTTATTCTTTTAATAGTTTTAGGTTGTTTCCTGCTCTCTGGTCTGATCCAGTGTGAATATGGAAAATTGAGTATTTCCTTCTAATTTACAGGAGCCTTTCGTGTATTGTAATACCCTTGTTAGCCTCCTGCTCTCAGTTTTCTCTTCTTTGTGTTACTCCTGCAGTTTGGCTTGACTTTCCCTACAAGGCATGTTTTTTAGATCTTTGGTCTCTCTAGATCTTGTTCTGTGGTGCTGAAGCAAGCACAGGGAGTTGTGCATAAGAATTCAATTTGTTGCATGGGTGTTTGAAACGTATCAGTTTGATTTCCTTCATTGCTTCTCATGACAAAAGTTACGGATCTAAACCAGCTGAATCTCATTCTAGTGTCGCATGCTAGTCTTCTCAACCTTGGGTTACTGGCAATAGATGTGGGTATTTGGTGATATAAAGGAAGAAGTAGTCTGAGGGTTACTCAGCATTTGGAGAGAGGTTGCTGTTGGTGACTTTCTATGGAGTTACTCCGATGTATCTATTATAAAAGAGCAACAAGATGTCTGGTTGGAGGAAAAATTAATGTTGCTGTCACCTTCTAACTGTGTGACTACTGACAAATGTCTAGGGTAGCTGGAGATTGTATGTTGGCTTTTGTGTGCTACAGAGAAAAACTTTGGGCGCACCTGAGCTCATTTTCACAGACTTTCAATCTGTAATGCAAACTAACATCCTCATAGGGACAGAATACTTACATACTGTCATTTTATAAGGGGAACATTTTTGGTACATTTGATTGTTAAAGGATAAGTTGATTCCATATCCTTTCAATTTAGTTTAATAACACTTTTATCTTTAATTTGCAGCAGTTGTTGATGATATCCATTCATTCATTGACAAAAGCCGAAGATTAATCATTATACTGAGCCAAAACTACATTTCTGACAGAGCCATATATGAACTTGAGAGTGGACTGCATAAAGTCCTCGTTGAAAAAAAAACTAAGATCATATTAATTGAATATATGCCTATTAGTGACTACAATTTCTTGCCAGAATCACTGTCTCTTTTGACACCAAAGAAGGTTGTAAAGTGGAAAAAGGATAAATCTCTCCCTGTGAATTCCAGATTTTGGAAGAACCTTCGGTACCTGATGCCAGCAAAGCCTAATAAGATAAAGACCAAAGGGCACTATCATAATCTTGAGCCCTCAGAAGGGGCTCAACCACGGACTGAGGGCAGTGACTTCAATGCCATGATATAACAACTCTGGAGACAGAAGATGCTGTAGAAAGCTGCATTTTTGCTAACTACTAGAAAACACAAACTGCACACTTCTTTGGGAAGACAGAGTTCATGAGAGGCCAAGTCTTGGATCTGAGCAGGATGGTTAAATTGTTACTGTGGCTAGGATGACGTTAACCCTAATGCTGAATCCCAGAGAGTGTTTCCTCAGCGATCTGCACAAGGACCAGAAATTTGTTTCTGCTTAGGACTTACCACATGGCACGAAGCACAATGCAAAACCTTTTAATCTCACATTTCCCTGTAATGTAGAACATGCATACTTTTTGAAGCCTCTCCATAAATATATCAGGATTTGCAAAGTATTGTTAGTTAGATGCTCTTGGGTTTGTATTTTGGTATTTCCTAAGGATCCTGCCTGGGAGTAGACCCAAATAGCTCCTGCCCTAGAGAGCTTGGCATGCAGCCTTTGGGCAATGTCAAGCAGAAAAATAAAGCGGAAACAGAGAAAAGGGAAGTTGGAGAGAGCAGAGCAGATTTGGACTAAATGTATTCATTACTGACTTGTACATGGTCTAGACAAGCTGAGTGGGAGTGATTTGGAGGAATGCTGAAGACTGTTACCATCCTCCTATTTCACTTAGAATATAATAAATTATAATTTTGGCAGAGAAAGGGCAGGATGGAATAATAATAATAGTGTTTTGTTCATTGACACCAATATCTACTTTACTCCCTGACCTGCCTTCAGGGATGTGGGGGAATTATGTGAAAATGTACATATATTCCTAACCTTTTGGAACATTTGTATCTAGTATTATTTTTTAAAAACAAACTTAGTAACACCATTCAAAATCATAGCAATCTTCTTTTATTATTAGCTGCCTGGCAGAAGATACCTATCTGACATAAATTCCTGGATAAAATGGAACCATATTTCCTCCTAGTACCAATGGAGATAAATCAATGTAGAATCATTCTGGAAGACCTTTTTGTCAGTTTGCTAGGAGACCATCAAGTCCATTCTCACCATTGTCTTGCATTCAATAAATGCTAGTTCTGAGGAGACATCTCTTTGACAGTGACAATTCATGCTGCTGCAGTGGAAGAGCTCTGTTACCTTCTCATATCGCTTGGTAACAAGTGAATTGGAATGTTGTAATGTTCCAAGTGAATTGGAACAATTGGAATGCTTGATGACATGGTAATACATCAAGATTCGTGAGGATGGAATACCTTGTTATTCATCAAATATCCTGTAATTAAGCATAGTTCCTGACAGAAGTTCAGATAAAAGTAAAGGCTAAATGTGGATTCACAAAAAGAAGAGGACGCAGTTGCTAGGTTAACATGCAGACGTAAAGGAACAATGGAATAAAGCACACATCTGTTGTGTCCTTCAGATCAGCTGCAAGAGGTCTCCCTCTTTCTGTCAGGCAACTAAAGAACTATTGAAATGTGGTGCTTAGGCAAAATCAGTTCTCTGGTTGAAGCTTTTGCTGAAGAGGACTTCTGCTTTATATATATGTGTTTCTTTACATTTCCAAATCTTTTTCAAGGTTCAGTTCTTCTGTACTGATGTTTCCTGTGACTTGTAATCACAGATCAGTTTTAACATTATCTTGCAGAACTAATGATTGCCCCTACTTCAGAAATGTCGTCAGACATACTAGGCACATCCATTTCTTGGCCAAACAGCTGACAGAAAAGTTAGTAACTTTCCTGATACTTAACTGAGGTGTTAAACTTGCTCCTCAGCCACATGTTATTTCATATGCTGTCATCAATGTGTTGCCTAACATAATAAACTGTCAAATGTGTTATGTGACGTGTGAATACAGATAGTGTACATGGTCTGTTAAAAGCTCTGGACTGAGCCTACGCTCTGTGAGAATCATCTACTATAAACTGAGATTGAATTTGCCATGAATGCCCCCTCATCTCAGCTTGGAGAGATGCTGTGACTGCATATACCTGCTACACCTTATGAAACTGTACTCTGAAGGTTGTGAGACCACACAGAGTTTGACTGAACTGAGGTTTTGTATAGAGGCCTATACACAGGGAAGACTAAAAGCTAAAGGGCATTAACTCCGAAGTTGTTTAAGTGCCAGCCAAGCAGACATTCAAATGTAGTACAGTGAACTACTCTGTATCTGTAAAAGAATGCACAGAATGGTATAATGGCACTATCAATTACCCTCTATCACTGATCATCACTGCCTATGCTGTGATAAAGGGAGACATGGGAAATGAAGGATATGCATCCTCATATTAACACCAGATATTGTTGTTATTGATATTATATACTGAATTACTGGCTTTAATTGGGGTTTAATAATGCCTGCTGTCTGTTTACCAGTCCCTAGAGAAAAGGAACTGCTAATATGACTTTTATAGATTATATTTTTGTTGATTTGCCTGATCATGTATAGGTCAATTTATAAGTGAATTCACATGATGGTTGGTTTGAGGTAATGAGTCATTTCAGTGTTATATATTAGATTTTTTTATTCCACTTCTTCACTTAATAAAACTTTATTTCCCCCTCTCCACACCTGTTCCTTCCATTTTTGCTGCAGTTAGACAGCAGTGTCAGTGTCAACAATCAAACTTCCAGTAAGAAGAAAAAATGCAAGAAAAAGCAAGAGTGTGGTTTCACTTGCTCTTCACAAGCAATAAATATCTCGTTTGTACTGTAGAACAATTTGAACAAAACCAAATCCAAACAAGCAATTGGAATATGTAGTTTCCAAGAGGAGGATGCAGATAGGATCAGTGAGGAGACAGCTGTTTTAAGTCACCAGTCTTGAAGATTTTTGTGTGACTTTCATGTACTACACCATAGTACTGACTGTGAGAGCACAGCCTGTGTCTGTGTTTTTTAGTGTTCTTGGTCAACTGCTTCTACCACACTCGGTGCAGGCTGGAAGAAAAAGAGTATTAAAGAGGAGTTCTCATCTATTGATAATTTGAACATAAATGTTGGGAAGAGTTGGGACTATTATATATAGTATCAGTACTATAGTGTAGTACTGTATAAGGGCCTGAAGAGGTAGAAGGTTTGTGAATTATAGTTGTCCATATGCCCTGTCCCATGTGTCCACCTTCAGTATCTGCACCAATTCTGAAGAGGGTCTTTGAGTGAAGGGGCCCCTGAAAAAGGACACCATGCCTAGTTCCATATCCATAATTCTTACTGTAAGAACTTCATTTCCTTTATTACCATCTGCATTTTTTGCAGAAATTTGAGGAGAAGTAGAACTTGTTAAACAGAAGTTAGTGCCCACCTCCCCCACCCTGAGCAGCTGTGTCACTCTATATCCAAGCTTAAGATCAAATGCTACCTCTCACCAAGCTCCAGATTGTAAAGAAAGCAGGAGGGCTGGACAAGGGAGAGAACTGCAAGAGTTGCTGGTTATGTTGCAGAGCAACTGAAGATGTGTGGAGAAGCAAGTTGTTGGTAGCATTTTGACTGGACAGGAATTTAAACATAATTGTTGCAGTCAGCCCAAAAAGGAGCACTCCGATAGGGATGGCACCTTGGGCACATATCTACTGAGTGTGCAGAGCAAGGTTAGTGCATGCTGGATATATCAGACCTAAAGGAATTATGTAGTTCAATTGTGCAAGATGGTCCAGAATTCTGTGTGTCACATTCAGAAATCACTCGATTGATGCCTCAGAGCATTAAAGGATGATAAAAATGGTAAGAGAAGGAAGATTAGCAGTTATAAAGATAGATTTGTGAGTCTGGCTTGAAAGGTTACTCTAGAACTGTGGTTTAACGTTGTCCTTTTCAATCTTGATTTCTCAGAGAAAGAAAAAAAAAAAAGGAAAAAAAGCTTTCTGTTTAGAGATGACTGGTCTGGCTTGCACGGAACTGTCAGCTTTTATATTGTTAAATCCTATATGTAGTTAATAAAATGTTTGATACGTCACCTTTCCTAATGAGATGCTTGAGATGTAGTTCAAAAGTATTCAGTGTCTGGAAAGTGTGACTGCATTTTTGAGAAATAGTTTTCTGCTTTAGTAGCTGTAATTAGATAAAGTGCCCCAGAGAAACAGTAGTTGCCAAGCTTCCAGTAACAGCCACAAGTTATGTAAAATAGAGAATGGAAAACAGGCTCCACAAGAATCTATTCCAGTTTTGATCAACTCATGAAAGCTTCCCGTGGTTCAACAATCTGTATTTCCTGAACTTCCTTGAAAGCAGCTCTGGGTAGACCACAAGAATTTCATTTTTTATTTTTGCTGTCAGCTAAGTATATAAACAATTAATCACAGGGATTTGTCTCTTATATTGCATAGTTTGATCTTCCATCTGGCCTTTATTGGGGAGATACAGTATGCACATCTATACCACAGTCAAGTGTAATATGTTTATTGCTTATTACCTATGAAATAAGAAAATAATAGAGCTCAGTACAGTGGTAGCTTCAGGTATTTCTGAAATAGATTTGAAGCTTATTGCTCTAGTTCTGGAGCCCCCAACATAAGAAGGACACAGACCATCTGGATAGAGTCCAGAGGAAGGCCATGAAGATGATCAGGGGGCTGGAGCACCCCTGCTATGAAGACAGCCTAAGAGAGTTGGGGTTGTTCAGCCTGGAGAAGAGAAGGCTCCAGGGACACCTCATAGCTGCCTTCCAGTACCTGAAGGGGCTACAGGAAAGCTGGGGAGGACTTTTTACAAGGGCTTGTAGTGATAGGTCAAGGGATAATGGATTAAAACTGGAGGAGGGGAGATTTAGGTTAGATGTTAGAAGAAAATTCTTTAGTGTGAGGGTCATGAAACACTGGCACAGATTGCCCCAGGAAGTTATGGATGCCCCATCCCTGGAAGTGTGGAAGTGCAGTTTGGATGGGTCTTTGAGCAATATGATCTAGAGGGAGGTGTCCCTGCTCATGCAGGGGGATTGAAACTATTTGATCTTTCATTCAAGGTCAGGCTTGATGGGGCTGTTGAGCAATCTGTTCTAGTTGGAGATGTCCCTGCATATTGCAGGGAGGTTGCACTAGATGACATTTAGAGGTCCCTTCCAACCCAGGAATTTCTATGGTTCTATGATCTTTAAGGTCTCTTCCAACTCAGACCATTCAATGATTCTATGATCCATAGTTAAGCCAATTTCAGTCATATGCTGGAGACTTCATGTTGACAAAACCATTTAATACGCATTGCAGGAAAATCGTAGCTGTAGTTTTTTTGACAGTGGTGGAGGAATGCTGTTCCATTAGAGGTTCCAAAATTATCTGGAATGCTGTAGGCATCTGATATTTTAGAAACAATTGGGCAAATTCAGAAGTGACTGTGTCTGTTTGTGAAGAGCTGTCAGTATATACTAGGAATAATCTGAATATCCTTAGCAAAGAGATCTCTTGAGAGACTTCATGATGGGATACACCTCATTTCTGAATGTAAGCATTCAGCTGGAGACTCAAGCCTAAGCTCAGCTGTGATAGCAATGTTTCTATCTGTGTATAGTGGCTTAATATGTAATATAATAAGCATATTTATGTAGTACTTAAGGAAGATACTGCCTTTGGAGTCTAGCAGCAAAAATTCAGCTACAAGGAAGGAACTCATACTTTGGAAATAAAAACTTGTGAGAACCTCAGGATTGTTGCCAGCTGCCAGCATGCTGAAGGGAAGTCAAACCATACAGTGCAAATACCAGTGAAGTGCTGTCAGTGAAGTGAGACCTTGGGACCTTCAAGGCAGAGTCATGAGGATCACCTGGGGTGATCCTAGAAGAGTTTAAACTATTTAGGCTGATAACATGAACAGGTAAAAAAAAAAAAAAACAAAGGTGCACTGTCAACAAATGCATACAGGAAAAGAAAAAAAATAAAAACACAGGAAAGAAGAGCTGTGTAAGGTAAGGAGTAATATTCACACAAGGGCACATGGCCAGGAACAGATTTACAATGGGCATTGGAGCCATTAGAACAGAATGCTCTTCTATGGGAGTAATGGAGAAACTATTCTGATGTAGTTTTGTGCTCAAGCACAGTATGTTTCCAAAAGAAAACCCGTAATACAACAATGACCATCCTTGTCAATTTTATGTTTCTTGGCTTGCAGTAAGCAGGGTGGACAATCAAGGAAGGCAAGAAGGGATAGCCATGGAATTTTAAGGTGCTAGATATTCTTTTCTAGTTCACCACCAAAGATTGTGAGACTGAAAAGATTTTAAGGGGCCTGGGTCATGAGTATTTGCTTTGCTCTTTCTCTGTTGACAAGTGAACTTTTCAGTTATTAGCACATCCAAAGAACTTCTAGGGCACTGGCCATATCACCTCCTGATGCCCAAGGCAGAATGTACTGTAGTGCAACAAATTTGTATTTAATAAAACCACCTTCCTTTATTTCACAGAAGAGTAATAGATGTGTTACCCCACTGCTCCATAAGCTGCCCTTGACTATATGCCATTTCAGTGACTGTATAACCTAGTACAAAATGTACAGAGTTTTGTGTTTAGATCTTGTTCAGACACCTCCTGTGACAGCAGAACCAACACCACTGACTCAGTGTAGAAGATAGTCGGAGTGGAAAATTTCTTACCCACTCAGTGTTAACCATAGCTGGGCAGAGGAAGGAGTGATGTGTGAATGTGTCAAGCCAGAACAGCATCAGAATACTAAAGAGATGTAATTGTCCCAGCACTGTAAGACTACACTACATAAGCACTGAGACAGTGGATTTCCCCCCGTGCTTCTGGCTGGCAAAATGCTTGAGCGTAAGTGGGAAAGACAAGGTAAGATATTGACCCTTACCTTGACTTTCCACAGAAGTGGGGTATTTCCTGGAGCAATAGCATAAAATATGCTAAATGGGAGAGTGGGAGGGTGAGTGAGTGAGAAGAGAGGGAGGGAAGAGGGAGGAAGCAGGGAGGATATTCTGGAGAGGTTCTTTACTCTCCCCTTTATAAGCTTGCTGTAGCAGCAAAGGACAAACGTGAATCTGGGAAGTATTGGTGTGTGAGGCTGCTTTTTTAGGATATCCATTACTTTTACAAAAGAGGAAGGGGTGACTTGGAACAGAGGCTCAGCTGAATATTTGGTACTGTTGGACAAGATTTTAATCCAGTGTAGTAGCCACCATGACACTCTACTCAGCCTCCCAGCAATGTGGCTTTCAAAACAATATATGAATACTGCTTCTATTCTGTTTATAGGCTCTGTTCTTAACAGCTGGTCTCCTCTACTTACTTTTTAAATGTAATAAATCTGCTACTTGAAGAATACAATAATAAGTACCTAAAATGAATGAGGTATGAAAAAAACATCTTCTCTTTCTGATAGTCTGAGTAATGGCTTGAAAGCAGCATGGGCTTAACTTGATCTGTGTTGCACTCTATAGTTCCTTCAAGGGCAGAGGAAAGTAAAATGCTTTTTTTTTCAAGTCAGAAAGGACACCTTCAAAAAGCATCACATTTTTTGTATTGAAATCCACAGAGACACATTGGAGCTTTTTGTAACTTATAAACCAGTCATCTATTTTTTACTGGGGCAAAATACTGAAAATATTTTGGGAGACAATCACCAAGACTGAATGTCAGTGGGATCCATTCTGAAAAAAAGCAGAGAGCTAAACATGTGATGAAGGCTGAAAACACAAATCCTGTATCTCTAAATGATTAGAACCCAACAGAATCAAGCATTAATACTGGTCATTGCATAAATAACTGTGTGTATATATGCAGAGGCAACACTGAAATCCCCTGTTATACAAAAAAAACCCCCTTTTTTAGCCTCTTGTTGTGGAAATAGAGTAATTGACCTAATCCACTGTAAAAAGCATGAACTTCTCACAAGAAAAGAAGATACAAGTCGTACCACTCTTGAAATAAATCGGGTACAAACTGATGGGCCTATATATTTACATAACCTCTGTAGTGAGATAGCGAGATACCAGGGTCTGAATTGATGGCAAGGTGCTCTCAGATGCTTTTGTGTCATTTGAGTCATGGTGCAGCCTGTCTTTATTGGTTTCACATCCATACTGGAAGCCTGGAAAAGGAGCTGGACCATGAGGGACTGTATAGCTGGAGCACAGGAGGTTCAAGCTAAACATAAGGAAAAACTTATTTACCATGAGGGTAACAAAGCACTGGAACAGGCTGCCCTGAGAGGCTGTGGAATCTCCTTCTCTGGAGACATTCAAAACCCATGTGTTCCTGTGTGATGGATATACTGCAGGTGATCTTGCTCTAAAAGGGTGTTGGACTAGATGATCTTCTGAGGTCACTTCCAGCCATGACCCCTCTATGACTCTGTGATTCTGTGTTTCTGAGTATATGCTGAAGTGCTCTGCCTGCCCAGCAGGTCCAAGGGGCAAGTCACAGATAGCACAGATTCATCAAGGCTTTTCTTCTGCCAAAGCTGTGTTTGGGTAACCAAGAAGGCTTAACTGGGAGGATACAAGATAGAAAGTAATAGTGTGTCATTGTCTCATTATAGTTCCCACTTGCAGTGGGTGTGGGGGGTAGCTGAGGAGGCTAAGAGTAAGGGGAACTCAGCTTTAGAGTGAATATTTTTCAGTTTTGGGAAGAAGTGTGGTTCACTTGTAAGTTTCAGGTATAACACACGCTTTTGAATGATCTAGTAGCAGCATTTGGGCAGAAAAGAAATGAACTTCTACCCTTACTCCTCTTAAATTAAGCAAACTAAAAAGCCCAAGGCATTTTAGCACACAATGCAAATAGAAGATTTTAGAATCCAAAAGGCTTCGATCTTCTACTAGGGACAAAGTTTTTCCCCTGTTCTTTTTACAAGAAAATTACCCATAAATTTTGAACCTAATGCAACTAAACTGAGAAAGGAAGGGATGATGACAGTGAGGTAGAGGAAATTCCTGTAAAGGAAACAGAACAGATAGTACGGCTAGAGCTAACCACAATTCTTATCATGTAATGTAGGAAGTGCAGGTAAGATTTTAAGACATTTTTTTTAATTATAGCTTTCAGCTTCAGATTTTAGCCCTCCCTATCCCATCTGCTTTACAGGTGAGTTGATTTTATTGTCTTTAAATGTGCATTTTAGAGCAAATTTGTTTTAATTGGTTGGTCAGACAAAACAGTAATCTCATAGTTAGTAGCTTAACTAGATTATTTTTTCTTTATAGTTATAGTGAAACTTTTTTCTTCTCCTTTGAGTTTATTACTAATCTTACTCCTAGAACCAGATTATGTTTGCCTTTCTATTGCTGTAGGTCTAATACAAGATGCAGGAACTGATAGCTCTGATGCTGAAGTGATTTAATCAGAATCAGAACACTGGATTGTAAAATTGTGGCATGCCATTCTACTAGACTTCAGAGATATAATGAAACTTGGTGCAGCTCTCAAGAAGCTGTCCTTTCTTTTGCTTATATTTTATGTAAATGCACACAAAATGCTATGAAATATATGTTTAGTGTTTTCTTGTGAGAGTCCTTTTGGAGCTGAAACATAGGCAAAATAATACAGTTCTTATTCTTCTCTATATTGCTGCCACATGAGTTTCCTTGGTATATAAATGACTTTCTAACTAAACATCATCCTAAGTCCCTAGATTAAAGATATGATAATATGAATGTGTACATGGCAGGAGAAGGCATAAAAACTCATGCTAGTATGTTCCCCCAAATAGAATACTTCCTTTTTCTGGCAGATACTGACAAAATAAAATGTGTCAATGGAAATACCAACTCACTGAATCACCTTGAGTTCCCCTGCAGTGCAAATACACCGGAATGATCAGTTTAAGATTATCCTGTTTCAGGTACCCATCTCCATTCATAATTGCTGATTGCTTCCGCTCTAAATTTCTCCCTTCCTGTCAATCACACTTGCAAGGCAACACTTCTTAATTTCTCACCATAACTTTTAGGCTGAATAAAAATGGAAAGTTTCTGAAGTTCTCTAATGAAAGTGTTATCAATTAGAAAAAAAAAATAATAAAAAATGTAGTGATGTATTTTTCCCACAGCTAGCAAAAGACAACAGAATATTAATCAAATTTCTAACCATAGATATATAGCATCCATTATTAACCCTCCCCTCGCTTCTTCTCCATTTGTGTTGACTTTCTGAGCTTGAAGAGGATGTTGTTAGCATGGCAGTAAACTGGAGAGCAGGGATATTTACACATCACTAGCATTAATAAATGCTATGCAAATGGTTACTTGATGTGGTTGCACTACATGTAGCCTCAGTGTCCCCGATTACAAACTGGCAGCTGGGAAGGAAATGCTTGTGCTCCTTCTCTTGTGCCAGGTCAGGCACCCCTCAGGGAGCTTCTGATGCCTTAACAGATTTAATGAGTTCCAGAAAGGAATAGAGGTGTCACAGGAGAGGGGCTGAAGCCTTTGCCTGGGCACAAGGGAGAGGAAAATACATCCACAGGTGCTGAGGGAACTGGTGGAGGTCATTGCTAGGCCACTCTCCATCATCTTTGGTAAGTCGTGGGCAACAGGAGAGGTGCCTAAGGACTGGAGGATAGCAAATTTCACTCCAATCTACAAGAAGGGCAAGAAGGAGGACCCGGATAACTATAGACTCACCTCCATCCCTGGAAAGGTGATGGAACAATTTTGTTCTTGACACTATCTCTAGGCATATCAAGGATGAGGGGGTCATTAAGAGCAGTCAACATGGTTTTACCAAGGGAAAGTCATGTTTAACCAACATTATAGCCTTCTATGAGGAAGCAACTAGGTGGATAGATGATGGTAGGGCAGTGGATGTGTTTTATCTTGATTTCAGTAAAGCATTTGACACTGTCTTCCACAACATCCTAGTAGATATACTGAAGAAGTGTGGTCTCTATGGTCAGGTAGTGAGGTGGATTATGAACTGGTTGAAAGGAAGAAGTCAGAGAGTTGTGATCAATAGGACAGAATTTAGTTGGAGGTCTGTGACTAGTGGAGTCCCTCAGGGGTCAGTACTGGGACTGGTACTGTTCAATATTTTCATCAACAACCTGGATGAGGGAACAGAGTGTGCCCTCAGCAAGTTTGCTGATGACACTAAACTGGGAGGAGTGGCTGACACACCAGAAGGCTGTGCTGCCATTCAGAGAGACCTGGACAGGCTGGAGAATTGGGTGGGGAGAATCTTGATGAAATTCAACAAGGGCAAGTGTAGAGTCTTGTATCTGGGGAAGAACAACCCCATGTACCAGTACAGGTTGGGGGCTGACCTGCTGGAGAGCAGTGTAGGAGAAAGGGACCTGGGGGTCCTGGTGGACAGGAGGATGACCATGAGCCAGCAATGTGCCCTTGTAGCCAAGAAGGCCAAATGCATCCTGGGGTGCATTAGAAAGGGTGTGGTTAGTAGGTCAAGAGAGGTTCTCCTCCCCCTCTATTCTGCCTTGGTGAGGCCGCATCTGGAGTATTGTGTCCAGTTCTGGGCAAGAAGGACAGGAAACAGCTTGAAAGAGTCCAGCACAGAGCCACAAAGATGATGAAGGGAGTGGAACATCTCCCTGATGAGGAAAGGCTGAGGGAGCTGGGTCTCTTTAGCTTGGAGAAGAGGAGACTGAGGGGTGACCTCATTAAAGTTTACAAATATGTTAAGGGTGAGTGTCAGGAGGATTGAGGCAGGCTTTTTTCAGTGATATCCAGTGATAGAATAAGGGGCAATGGGTGCAAACTGGAACATAGGAGGTTCCACGGAAACATCAGAAAAAACTTCTTTACTGTGAGAGTGACAGAGCACTGGGACAGGCTGCCCAGAGAGGTTGTGGAGTCTCCCTCTCTGGAGACATTCAAAACCTGCCTGGACACGTTCCTCTGTGATGTGCTCTAGGTGATCCTGCTCTGGCAAGGGGGTTGGACTAAATGATCTTTTGAGGTCACGCCCAGCCCCTAAGATTCTGTGATTCTGTGAAATGGGGAGGACAGAGAAGTAGATGAGACCTTTTGACAACAGTGACCCATTACATCAGCTCTGACTTCAGCACTGAATCACACACAAGGCCCTTGAGTCCTGCTTGCTGATGGCACCAGCATGGTTTTTCCACATGAGCTGTTTGGTAACATAACTCAAAGCATCATCCTTTGTTTTACATAGTACTAGTAGGGCTAGAGAGGTAGCCTGAATGAATGCCGTGGGAGAGGTCTTCATGACTGACATAAATCCAAATTCAAGAGTCAGGATCCTTTTTGCAGTGGATAAGAAGTTGAGGAGGGTTTTTGCTCAGTGCTGGTAGGAAATTGTCTTTTGATTCAGACATACCTGGCTCAGAGTTTCAGGATGATTTTTAAAGATGTATGGGGCCATGACAGCTGGCAGTAGCCAGTCTGCAACATAGCACCGTAAGAGGTTAAGACAAATGAGTTAACCTATTCCATGCAACCTCAGAGCATAAAAATACATCATTCTGTTCACTTGCAAGGAAAAGAGACACGTTGAGAAGAATAATGACTAAAGTGCTCCTCTCTACACAGAATAGCTGCCTGTAAAAGTGAAGAGTAGGAGTTCTCTTCAGCTCTCTTGCTATCTTGGTGTGCACTGGATTCTCTCTTGCTGCCTGCCTGTATGAGTCGCATCTGATTTGCATGAGGTGCCTAAAGACAAGGAATTAGCCTTTGCCTGACCTTTATTTGCCTTGGGCTGACTCAGTGTCTCTCTGGCAGCTGTGCAAATGCAGAGTCACTTTGTGGCCAAACCAGCAAACAGAAAGGCTTCTTGAACTCTCAGTTGCACAGTGGGAACATTGACAAAGCACACGGCCTTTACTCACTGACTCCATACCTGTCAATCATAGGCATTGGGTGTGTTCTTACTAAATACACAAATCAAGCCATGGGTGTTGAATATGCATGATTGACAGCTTGCCTTCCCTCCAGCTCTGTGGCTGTGGGACACAGGTCAAACACCTTAGTAGGAGAGGAAAAACACTCCATACAATAGGGTTTGGGACTTCACCTTGGACAGGATGCTGTAATACAGGGGTCTAGGTGCAGCTGAGTGCTTTGTAGACCTGCTCCCAAATGCTCTGGGTTTTTCTGGTCTCAGCTCCCAGATGGCACACCACAGAGCTGATACTTCATGATGGTGTGTATGTTACCGTCCACAGCAGGTCTCTGGTAGGGTCATTCAAGCAGGGCAGCACAGCACTGTGGTGCTCAAGTGAGGCCTGATGCTGCACATACAGGCAATTCATGGAGGAGAAGAAGAAGGCTCTTTAGTTCCTCTTTTTAGGCTATGTCTGGTTTAGCTGGTGAAAAAGCATGGTAAGAGCATGTATTTTGGGTGAAAGAATTAGAACTGAAGACTTGGTGTTCACAGAGTGCATGCTTTGAGAGTTTAACTTCAGCATAGTTCTGGTCCAGTCCCATAGACTTAATACCATTTGAGGTTTAATTTAATACCAAAGAAATCCAGTTTACACACTCTGGGCCTGTTGGCCATCAAGGTACAACAGAGCTCCATGATTTTTGATACTAGCTATGTCTTTCTCAATCTGTTGCTGATACTTGTCATTACCTAAAGGCTGATTTTGTTATTTGATATTTCTCATATCAGAGGACATGTTCTTCTTTTAACAACAGTCACTGAAAGACCTGCATTTCCACTCCAGATGTGGAGTTCTGTATGTCTAGAGGTATAACTTGGAAATCCACATATAAGAAACTGTATGCAAGTTGTATTTGGGATGTTGCATATTCTTGAATATCATATATCCTGCATTTGTGTGCACTAGTATGAGCAGGTAGAGTGCTGCAAACCACATTTTTAAAAAGCACAATGTCTAGGAAATATTGTCTGCTAAGTTCTATAGAGCTACATAATAAAATACATCATTACCTGTCTAATTAGAGTATTATTTAAAAAAAAAATAAATATCTTCTCCTTTTTTACAGAAAGCAAGATGATTCTTGAAGAAAACATCTCAGAATATCAAACCAAATTTATACCAAAAATCATGCTCAGTTTGTGCTGGATCCTAGCAGTGTTTGTCAGTGGGGCAGAAGTAAGAGAGATTAACTTGCCAGGTAAGAGCCATCTTTGGTGAGATTTGGGGTTAGTGGTGCTTTCTGACAGCTGAAGAAAGTGGATCTGTATTTTGCCATGCCTTAATGAGTTTTTCCTACCTCTGTTCATGTTTGTGTCAGTCAACCAGCGGTTTCTAAGCCTTTTTTGCAAGTTTTTAAAATATTGGTAATACATATGATATGTATATATATGATTCAAAATACAGACTCCTAATGAAAATAAAAGGGAAAATGCAAAGGAGAATTTCTGAGAACAGAATGGGGCAAATTAATTGCTTCTACGAGTCCTTAAAGTCTGCAGCAGCTGGTCCAAGCCTGTCAGGAGGCAGAAAGAAAATAAAGGCAGGGTGAGACTGATATATCAAAATCTACCACCTGCACAATCTACCCAGAAGAGCTCTCTTAGCGGAGAGAAAATGAAACTGTGAAGAGTTTCCCAGGTGGGCAGGCAAGGAACTGAAGATTTCAGGCCCTCCCTTCTGCTGAAATGACATCTTGGCCTACTTTCAAGGGTTACCACATCCTGAGTGGCAGGAGGGGTTATACAGCTAGATTGGTTGGCCTTTTGAGAGTTCAGGGTTAGGATGGGTGGCTACAGCTCACAGACTCCAAAAATGTGTCTAATTTTAATTTTAGTAACTGAAAAACAAGAGGGGAAAGGTGTGAAAACAGTGAGACAACAATTCTTATCATATCCTGAATAGGGAGTGTGGTGGGCAGGCTCTGCTTCTTCAGGTTCATGTCAGTCCCTTCTCCATTTATATGAAGCAAGCTAGAAGAGCTTTTCTGTGGAGTTAAGGTCTAACAGGTTAGCACCCATCTGAAAAGCTTCAGCTCACTAAAACTTTTAAGCTATTTTCACATTAGGCTTTTGAAAACAGTATAACAAACCTTTGAATAAACTTTTGAGAGCAATAGCAAATTCTGTGTTTAAGGAAATCAATTCCCTATTAGCCGAGCACCTGATCACATTAAAAAATTACTTAACACAAAGAAAAGTTGTATTTTTGTAGTATTCTTTTTTTTTTTTTTTTTTTTTCCTAAACTATTATGACTGTGTTCTTTCAGGTGGTACTGATATCTTATTGTCCTGCTTTTCAGGATGTTCCTATGTTGACCCTCAAATATGGTATCATGCAATTAGTGATGAGGACTTTGTTTTACAATGTGCTTTACCAGATAGAATTGATACTCATATTTATGACAACTCAGTTCTAAAACAACATCAGGTGAAATGGTTCTGGCTCGAGAAAGACAAAGAGTCACCAAAGGCTATCAAGAAAAACTCTAACCCTGCTCTCCAAGGAAATGAACTTTGGTTTAAACCAGTAAGGGACAGTGCTTCTGGAATGTACATCTGTATGATAGGGTATGTAATAGAGCAAAAGTTTTATATTTCTATATATGAATTAATTGTTTTTGTTTGTGTATTAAATGTGTAATTATTTTTTTTTTCTGCATCACTCAGGGAAAAAATCCAGTGTCTCAAAATTTTTCTGGAGGTTCAAACAAAGAAGGCAGCCAAATGTTCAGGTTATGACTCAAATGTGCTTTATCTTCTTGCTGACAATGGGAATTCAATAACTTGTCCTGGGACAAAATGCTACAGCCATATGAAAAAGTCAGATGTAAAATGGTACAAGGTAAGAGTCACTCTCTTGAGCAGTTGAAAAAGCTCAGTAGAGGTACAGCTTTAGGTCCCTTTAATGTGCACATGCCACAGGTTTTTCAATGCTTCTTTCTCAGACAATGCAGCCTAAGAAATTCATCCCAAAAGTAGAATCGTGAATTGTGATCTATCGAGCTTGTAAGTAAGAGTTTTGATGAAGTTTTCCACACCCAAAATATTATTCCATGTAGTATAAGCCTGGAAATGCTTCTTCTCCAGCTAAGAAATTGAAGTAATTGAGAATAAAGAGAGATTCTTTAAAAAATTGACATATGTTTGAAATTTAAAATATTAAGTTTTATTTTGACATTTTAAGTTCTGAAAATATCAAATATGCCAGATAAATGTGGCTTTGTTAAAAGCAAAATTATTTTAAGTTTAATGTTTCAAATTGTTCTTTGCAAGACTCTTGTTTTTAATGAAACACTAGTCCACTGAAACATAATTTATTTACTCTTTCAAATGACTGCTGAAATACTTGCAAGCTGAAATTTTTTGCTATTGTGTTTGTAAGGACTGGAATATACTGCCTAAGTCTCTATAAATGAGCAAAGGAAAATGACCGAAATTTCAATTTTGCATTCTAATACCTGGTCTTATTTATGCTATTTATCCTAACAAGTAGAATTATTATCTAGTCAAAGTTTCTTTTCGTTTACTTTCTAACATCTACCTACTTCTTGATCAGAAACCCACTGAATTTAAGGAGATTCTTTCCATTTTTGTTAGTAGAATTTTTTCAGGAATTTGATTTATTGAAAATTTGTAGTGGTCTTTGAGGATATGAAATCACTAAACTGAAAACCAGGGGTGCTTTTCAAAAAATAGTCAGTTTTCATCCTTTTAAAAATAACAAAAATGTCATTTTCAGACAACCCAAACCCATTATTCTCATAAAAGAACATGAAAAAGTTTTCAAAATAATTTATTTACAAAATAAAAAATACTCAGTCCTTTTTATCGCTCTTTAGTAATAGGAGTTTAATATACACTAGATTCATGACTCCAAATTTCTTTTAGACACTATACATTTTAAATACTCTTTTAAAAAGACAATGGTATTCACATATTATAGACCACACATTTTTTATGTAACTGACAAACGTAGTCAGACCACTAGTAAATAGTTGGGGTATTTTTTAGCTTTTGTGTTAGGAGTTTAGGTTAGGCCTTATTGCCATGATAATCCTATCCAAATAGCTTAAAATATAACTTAATAGCAGCAACAACAGCAAAAAAGGACTTGTAATTCCTTGAGATTTTTTCTTTTCATTAGGATGGTCGTCAGATAAAGCGTAGAAAAACAAGACTAGGCCTAAAGCTTAGGCATAATGAAATCTACTTGAATCCAACCTATGGTGAAGATGCTGGAATATATGTGTGTGATTACACTTTCTATGACAACACCACCGAGTGGACAATGAGAACAGCAGTAACCGTAGAAGTCATTGGTGAGTAATACAAGAACTCAGAATAAAATAGTTGGTCCCTTTTTTGCAGGTGTTTTATGCATCTGGCACTAAGAAGTCGTGGGAAAAAAATACACAGCCCCATCAGGACAGGGGTTAGAAACCTTGTCTTACCAGCTTTTGAGACTTCTGTACACTGAGTTACAATGTCAGGTGCTCTTTCACTCTTCTCTCTAGCTATATTACCACAATATTTTCCAAGCAGGCATGGACTAGCTCTGCTTTTATTCTGGTCTGCCTGGACCTGAGATAATGCACTGTACTTCACAGTTATTTTCCCACACTTCACAACAGAGTCAGAAAAACACTTCAATGGTGTCATGTACAAATATAGTCCCTCTGAATTTTGCATACATTTCTCTGCTGTGACTTGCTAAAACAAAACAAAACAAAACAAAACTTGTGTGGCTTCATTTCCTGCAGTATGGGACTTTCCTAGAATATCAGAGCTGTGGGTTTTAGTCTCTTCAGGCTGGAGCTTGGTTGATTGTTTAGTAGATTGTACAAACTGTGGTTGTTATTATCTGTGCCCTTTAGCAGCCCTTGTTTTGAAAAAAAATATTAAAAATTGCTATTTTAATGCAAGTACCTGTGCTTGTGAATGGGGTGACTGTCCTGCACATGGGCTTACTGGGCATGGAACAGGTATTGCAGGGAGCTGGTGTGAGGGCTGCATTCTTTTGGGGGGTTTTGCAAAGGCGGGGGGCAGGGGGAGTTGGCTAATTTCTGAATCCTAAATAACCTGAAATGCAGGTTGGATGCTGAGCTCCTCAGCTCATGTAAGATGGCAATTCCTCAGAGTAACTGAGATAGCAGGTCTTTAAATAGCAACATAAGTTTTGTGGTCAAAACTCCCTTATCTGTACATTCTCAGATACCTCCACAACTGTAAACAATCCATTTGGACTAAGGTGTCTAAATCCCACCTGACCTTTTTAAAAAGAAAATTCTCAGAGATATTTTCTCTGCTCTTCTGCATTGATTATAGCATTATTGTTATTAACTGTATTCCTGTTGATTGCAGCAAAAAACACTATCCACCCACCAAACTTCTTGTATCCCAAAGGTGTTGTGATCCTCGAAGCAGAGCTCGGTAAGTTTCAATTCCAATCTGAATGTGAAAGAAAATGTTAAAATGAGATGCTGATAGTGATAATCTTAATAAAGCAAAACAGCTTTGCTCTCTAGGAGTATGAGAATTTTGTGTAAAATGCAGGGGTTTTTTATTGATATATATTTGAGGCTATTAAAGGAAGCATCATGTGTTATACAGATCCCAGGCTACTTAAAAGAAAAATATTCTGGTTGCCTTCATGCATGGTTTTCATGTGCTGATTTGTTCCAGGAAAGCCACTTGAATTGGAATGCCATGTACAGTTTGGGTATGAAAGAGGTTCTCCAAGGAGGGTAACATGGAAAAGAAACAACAAAGAAAGTATAAATGAGAACATGAACGAGGAAACACGGTAAGAAAAAGTGCAGTAGTCTGAAAAAGCCCAGACTACAGTCAACAACTGTAAAAATCTTTCTACAACAGCTTTACTGAATGCAATTTATTGAAAGAAGCTCAGAAGGCTCTGTCCTTCAACATATGAATGCATATGACCATGAGCATGTGACAGGCAAGTGCACTCCACATGCAAAAGCACAGATTGATGGCCCAAAAGTCAAGAATTCCGACTTTCTGCACAGCCTTAACTCTTCTTCCTAAAGCTTTAGGTCATGGACAGGTCCAACACAAATAGTGCTTGGCTGTCTGTGCCTGCATCAGCTCAAGTTTTCCCTCTGTTGTGCCTTGCTAGCAGCTCACACAATCTGTCATTGGAAGCTGTCTCCAAGTGGGAAATAAACCAGATCACTACAACAGTACTGCATACATTGCCAGGAGTTTGGGTGCCTCAGATGTTGGGGTGTGTTTATTGAGTCAGTCTGAGGACTTGCAGCACTGAATTTCAGAACACTGAATTTCAGGACTCTTCCCTGGCAAGAATTAACCAGTTACTGGCAGAGAAGCAAGATGTGGGGGAAAAGTTTCCTCAGACTTGGGGACAATCCAAATAGTGATCATGCTTTCCTTTCTTTCCTGAACTTCCCTGTCTCATTCACTTACGCAGTTTCCAACTTGGGCAAGAAACATAGTGGAGGCAACATGGGCAAGTGAGTCTTTCATTATTCAGTCTTTAGTCACCTTATTGGAAAGTACTTCTGTACATGTGGGGAAGCAAAAGCCCTGCTGTCACTGCTAAAATCAAGTTCTTAATAGGAGTCATATGGGAAAAAAATAACAAATGAGGATATCACATACATGCATTGACTCATGAGGTAGATTGGAAATTGGATTTTCCTAACTTTTGAATGTTTCGCTTTGTGATGTTTTTCTTGCCAAGTTTTTAGCTTTTTGTGGGCATGCTATTTCTGTTTGTTTATTTTTGAAAAACCCAAATGAATAAAACATTCCAAATAGATTTTCAGTCCAGGTTGAAGCGCAGCCCATGCTCAAGCCTATGTTTAGTTAGCAGGGACAGGGCCATGGTAGGCTCTCATTTTGCAGTGGCACGATGTGAGGTAGCTTTGGAACCACCCAGAGATGCCTGTACATGTGGCTTCCAAAGAGAAAGTCTGAGACTCAGAAACCCTGAGTGGTTGCAGAAGTCCTGAATGGTTGCACACACAGATCTGTTTCTCGCAACCCTCACTCAGCCCCAAAGGGATTCCTCGGTTTCCTCTTGATTTCCTATACTTCTGTCCCTTATATCCGTCTTACTCTGTTTGCCTAATCTGTCCTTTTATCTCTGTGCAAGTGGATGTGCTGCTCAGTCTTTTTGCCCAGCTAATTCTCTCTTCGGGTTCCTTTTGGAAGTTTCATTTCCCTGCAGTTCTGCTGAGAGAATTTGTTACTTCTTAGAAAAAACACAATCTTATAGAAGTCAAAAGGAGCTATATATTTAAAACTAGGCGACTAAGTAAGTATTTTGCTGAGCTGATGAATTAAGAAGAAACCTTTCAGTCTTCAGACTGTTAGCATTTTCTTTCAATGTAAAAAACAAACAAACGTTCTGAACCAGAATATTGCATCGCTGGTAAAAGTTCAGTCTGAATGTTAAGAAGTTGCAAGCTCTTCTTTCTTTGTATTTAAGATAATTAAGGATTGTGTGAATGAACAGCAAAGGCATCATGCAAACACTTTTTTTTTTTTTAATTTTTTTTTAGTGATTATCCAAAAGGTTTAAAGGGGCACACAGTTCTTTGTGTTGCAAAACTGGAAGAAGTCACTGAAAGGGACCTCAGAAGCAACTTCACATGCTTTGCTGAGAATTTGGTGGGGAATGCCACCTCTGTGATCCAGCTCAAAAGAAAGCAGAGAGGTAAAACTATCAATGGGTGACTATTTGCCCTTGAAGGCCCATTTTTATTTACTCACTGCTACCGATGCATTCCCAGTTGACACTGGCTTTTTAACCAGCTGCAGAAATAACTGGAAAAATTTGATTCGTCACATGTCTAGAAGGGCACACTATTCTGAAGGCTGCTCAGAAGGATGGGGATATATGGAGACTTGCTGCAGGCAGGTGGGCCAAGTGGAGGCTGGAGAGTAATTGGGAGGAAGTAGAGAAGAATAGCATCTCTGAACATTAATAGATAATCTACTAAACTGAAGCAGAGCGGCTGCTGAAAGCAATAGTATTCCTTAATTTTCATAGGACGTTTTTGTTTGTTTCCACAGTCACAGAATACTAGAATGTTAGGGGTTGGAAGGGACCTCTGCAGATTATTGAGTCCAACCCTCTTGCCAGAGCAGGACCCCCATCACAGCCCTTAGCATGCATAGTTCTGAGATGTTACCATAACTGATATGACTGTGGTAACATTTTCAGCAAAGGCCAAAATCCAAATCAGTGTGGAAACTTAACTGTTGAACTGTGGTTCACAGTGGAGATGCATCATTGGAGTAGCACAGGAAGTCTCCAGCAGGGCACTGTGTACAGCTATGCATGTTCTGATGTGACTTTTCCATCTCAAACAATGACAATTTTCAGCCCTGCTGAGTGTACTCCAGACTGTTTCACTGTGCCTTCCATCACAGTTTGGCTTTTCAGACCATCAAGGAGTTACCATTCAAAAAAAGTCCCTGATGGTGGATTGAAATTGTATCTCAAGGCTTGCAGATAAATGAATTCCTGACTTCCCTATAGTTTGCCAGTGGGCAAGAATGAAGGTTGTGAGATGGTTTGCCCTCTTTTCTGGACTGAGATTTTAAACTAAGTGTCAACATTATTTTGGAAACTTGAGTTCTGATAGACCCTTTTCTTTCTACAGGGTTTCTCTTATACGTACTATGCAGTGCTGTTTCTATTCTATTTGCATTCCTTTTGTGCACTGCTTTTATTTACCAGCACTGGATTGAAATAGTGCTGATGTACCGAAGTTATCTAGTCCAGAATGAAACTACAGGAGGTAAGAAACATTGTATAATACTAATTTCCTCTGGTTTTTCTATTGTCTTTTGCCATGTGGGTTAATGCAGTGCCAATTAACCATTTAATTAAATTCTCTTAAATACCCTGTAAAGCACCTGTAAAGACTGTCAAAGCTAGCAAGGTGCTCAGTGGATTCAGATGGATAAAAAGGCAGGCAGTGTGGAAAACTTGTCCCACCTGGCCTTTACGAAATCCCTAATTTACCCATGGAAGATTATAGTAGCATGTTTGATTTTAGCAGTCCCTTTGCAGGGAGTAATAGAGTATCTCCATCATTTTAACTTCATTCCTCTAAAGTGTTCAACAGAACCTGTGGACAAGAATCAAATGTCCTTGCAGAACTAAGTGAAGGACTCCAGATTTGATTGTATTTTTCACTTGAAGCCAAATAATTTATCAGAAGAATAAACAAAGGAGAGAAAAAAGATTATATAGGGCACCAACTGAGAAGTGTACATTTGGAGAATACTCATAATCCCTTTCTGAAGTTTATGTTGACCACCTTGACACTTACACCAGAGTGATCAGCTTTTGCGATTTCAGATCTCTGCAGCTGCATCCTCCCATCATCTCAGCTAAAATGGGCCTCCAGCATAGGAGGCAGTATAAAAATGTACCAGAAATGACAGTGTCTGCTTCAAAGAACTTAGCATATAACTTTCCTACATGGGTTGAAAGAAATCTGATAGTAAGTGGCCAAGGACATTTTTCTAAAAATTCTTGAATCTTATGCAGCCTGCGATACAGATGTCTGAGTCTGCTTTTGCATTTGCTTGTGTGTATGTAGATTATACATGAGTGCAAAATAAATGCATCTAGGTATCTATAAATATATATGCAATGAGAAAATTAACTGCCCTTTTGGAAAATATTTTTGTGAACCCTAAGGCAGCTGGCAAAACCAATTCGGGAAATCACTCAAAATTTCCCCTGTATTTGGTAACAAATCAATTTAAGAACCCCTGGGAAGTCCCCTTAGAGCTCACCCTGTATGTCAGTAGGACAGAAACAGACCTGCAAAGATTTTTGCATTGAAGTTGAAGACACCACTAGGTTCTGCAATGGCAGCTTCTGTCCCCCTCCTCAACTTGCCTGTACCTCTTTCACACAGCACCTTTTACAGCATGAGGGATGGAGCGCGCAGCCCAGTGTCTTCTTCTTTTAGTCCATCCCTCTTAGCCCAGAATCAGAGAATTGCAGAGTCCCAGAGTTGGAAGGGACCCCTGGGAGTTGTCTGATCACACACCCCGCTCAATGCAAAGCCAGACTAGGCCAGGTTGCTCAGGAAAGCAACTTTCCTTGTGGAAAGAGGATCCACAACCTCTATTGACAATGTACTCCAGTGTTTGACCCCTCTCACAGTGCAACCTTTTCACTAGCATCTTGTATTGCAACTTGTGTCTGTTGCCCCCTCTTCTATCACTGTATACATCACAGAAGAGACTTTCTCCATCATCTCTGTACCCTCCCATTTGGTAGTTGAGGACAGCACTAAGGTCACCTCTTTTCTAATTCTCCTCTTACCCCTCAGCTTCATCCTTAGCCTCTTCAGACATACCTTGCTTTCTTTCACTAGGAGAAAGACACAATACAGAAGCTGTGATACTAACATTTATAGACGATGTATGCAGTCACTTTGCTTAACTTGGATATTCCTAATTTCCTACAGTTTGGGTGTCTTAAATGTTTGTGCCAGAAGTTCCTCAGGTTGTAACTGTCCTTCTGTACAACCCTAGAAAAAAAAAAACAAAACAAAAAACCCAGTGGTGCTTAATGTCTATTTGTTTTTAACTTGCTATTGTAATATTAATATTATAAAGGAAAACGGTGATGTATTTATTAATTGTCATTGTCTAATATGATTACAGTGACCTCTGTGGGTGGAATGAGGAATATCTGGCTTGTAGTCAAGTTTATTGTAACTTAAAAACTATTTTCAAAGGAGCTTCAGTTCAAGATGTAGCTGAATTGAAATTCAGCTAAACCAATCTAGTGACCCCCTGCCTCACCTTCAATTTCCACGCTAGTCTTGAGTGCCTGCTGTTGGTGATTCACTCTTATAGGCCTAAATTGGCTTGACTTGACAGAAAAATAACTCAGAAAAAGACAGTGAGTAGCTAGCAAAGTGAATCAGCTTCCTCTGTTACCACACAAGCTTCAGCACCACTAGAAGGAAGTGGTGGAAATGTGTGGCCAGGAGCAGAGGGAAGGAGCGTAGAGGCAACATGCTGTCTAGTCACACCCTGGGCCTTCAAACCTAATCTGCATAACTGTGTTTTGTTTTGATGACATACTTTCTGCTACATGCTGGTTCTGAATGTACATGTTCAACCTCAGCTTGTGCATGTCATTAATTTTCCATGTGTATTCCCTTTGCTCCCTGGAATCCATATGGGCTCTTTTAGGTCCTGTGGGAACCTAATGGCTCTAGCTCAAGTTTATGATCTTAATCTGACATGTAGAGATAGAAATCAGGAAATTAACACTGAGGCATGGGGTGATACTCAACACCACTACTTAGGTGTCTCAGTTGCCATGCAATGAAGATGTAGTCAGTTTGGTGAAATCCAGAGAGCTTCTCAGCTTGCTCTGGACCAGCACCCTGCAGTATGACCCTGCACTAAATGGTTGAATTTCTTTCTGGTTTCTATTAACTGTATTGGCATACAATACAACTCAGCTGATTTAACATATGTGTCTGATGTCATCTGGGATGCATGAGAGTGTCCTGTTATTTCAAAAGATTTGAGTCTTCAGTAATTCCCTTGTCTAATTTGGCAGTCCCTTCAACACCTTAAATGGCACCAAGCCATAATAATAATGGAACTGAGTCCATTGTGCCTTTTGCTTTCGTCAGAAATTCTTTTTGTTTCCCTTCCTCCTCCCTCAAGTGTAGTTCAAATTTTATTAAGCAAGTAGGTTCAGGGCCAGGTTGGATGGGGCTTTGAGCAACTTGAGTTAGTGGGAGGTGTTCCTGCCCATGGCAGGGGAGGGTTGGAACTAGAATATCTTTAAGGTCCCTTCCAACCCACACTATTATGTGGTCCGTGATCCGTCAATAAAAAAAAAAGATTTGCTTTTGCCTTGTAGTTAAAAATAGGCCTAACTCAGGTCATAGGTACCAGGGTGTTTTAAAGCTCAGAAAAGTTCTTCACGTATTTTTCATCTGCACCTCACAAACATACTATTTCAATGAGAATGAAACAGAGTTCAGGAACTGGTGAGCACTTGATGTCTGAGCTGATACTTTTATCAGACTTAGGCTTTGCCACTTCCACAAATCTCTTGGATTAGAAACATCACAGTGTATGAAAATGTACTTTGCAAGCAGCTAATATTTAAGAACATTGTTCCTTTAAAAGTCACTATATTTTCAAAGTAGGCTTGGCACTGACAAATAGTTTTGGAATCAGTGTTTCAGTAAATGAGAGAAAAGATTGGGAAACATGGATTTTGCCTGGAAGGGGTCAGATCTTCCACTGCTGAAAACTAGACCATGCTTGTGTAAAAGCAGAAAACGGCCTGGTTTAATCTTTCTTGCACCAGTCATCTGTAACTTCCTCATTTGCTTAGGTAGTGTATGTCTACAAAATTTGCAATATGGTGATGAATAAGGGTTGGCTTTGGGTAACTGGAAGGCTGTATTTCATGAACAGGTGAAAATTTTATGTTTGTGTTGTGCCTACTTAAATAGATATAAAGGAAAACAGCCCTAAGAAGAAAGCTGAATACTTCAGACAGACTTAATGTATACAGTGTTACTTATTTATTATTTCAGATGGCAAAGAATTTGATGCATTTGTGTCCTATGCAAAACTAGATTCTTCTGAAAGTGACTCTACTTTAATTAGTGAGGAGCAATTTGCCCTGGAGCTTCTTCCAGATATACTGGAAAATAAATGTGGATACAAGTTATGCATTCTTGAAAGAGATATTCTTCCAGGAGGAGGTAAGATCCTTATGGTTGATAGTAAATCTTCAGTTCTTTGTAAAACTGTTTTTCACTTTCCAAAAAACCTTATGCATCAGATCAGCAAATGGTATATTTTGATACTGGAGTTTCTACTTAAATCTCAGCAAGTTTTGATTTTCATATCTGGCCCCTACACCTGAAGCATACTTACATTTAAGTGTGGTCACTGGGAGCTACTAGACTGAGACAAAGCTTCTTATCCAAGAATTTCCTTGCAAGCAGACTCCATTTCCTGGAAAGAAGACCCCAAATATTTCAGTAGTTACTTTTTGAGCAACTTTATTCAGTACTACCTGCAGTATTTAGAAAGGCCTCAGTACCTGTCCCTGGGAGAGACAAAGATAAGTCCAAGTGTCCCTCGAGGCCCTGTTTGTGTAGCAACAAAGTGTATTGAGGCCTCAGCTGAGTCCTCCACCTAAGCAGCAAGCTGTGCTCTGCTACTTAAGAATAGCTGTAATACCCTCTGGTAGCAAACACATTTGTAGGGGCTAAGTTATTTCTAGGGCCACAAAAATAATCAAAAGGATGGAACACCTCTCCTACAAGAAAAGACTGAGAGAGCTGAGATTGTTCAGCCTGGAAAAGAGAAGACTCTGGGGACACCTGATAGTGGTCTCCCAGTACCTGAAGGAGGCCTATGAAAAAGATGGGGAAAAACTTTTAGGCAGGGCCTCTAGTGATAGGACAAGGAATAATGGTTTAGAAGAGGATAAGCTCAGACTAGATATAAAGAAGACATTTTTTTAATATTGAGGATGGTGAAACAGGTGTCCCAGAGAAGTGCTAGAAGCACCATCCCTGGGAAACTTCAAGATCAGCTTGTACGGGGCTCTGATCAACATGATCTAGTTGTCCCTGCTAATTGCAGGGAGAGTTGGACTAGGTGATCTTTAAAGACCCCTTCCAACCCAAATCATTTTATGATTCTATGTTTGCTTGGCATCCCTATTTTTTGGTTTTCTTATTTCTGGGTTTTACCTGTTGGTAAAGGAACTGATAAGACAAAAAATCCATTATAGAATGGAGTAATGGCCTCTATTTCTTCTTCAGCTTACACAGATGAAGTTGTTACAGCTATTAAACGAAGCAGACGAGCAATAATTATTTTGAGCCCAGCCTATGTCAGTGGACCAAGCATCTTTGAACTGCAGGCAGCAGTGAACTGTGCATTGGAAGACAAAAAGATCAAACTGGTATTAATAAAGTTCCAGGCTTTCCAAGAGCCAGACACTTTGCCTCTAGTAGTGAAGAAAGCTCTTCGGATTTTACCAGTCATTACCTGGAAGTCTTCTATTTCTGCTCCTCCAAACAAGAAGTTCTGGAAATATATGCATTATCACATGCCAGTGAAGACTACTAAGATGTTGGGAAATTGCAGCCTAAAGGAATTTTTCCATAGGTTATTCAGCCTAGTATATCGGTAGCAGAAATTTCACAGAGGAACGATAGCAGGTTTAGGAATGGTGATGTGATTGTAAAAGACCTCATCTCCTTTGGCTGACCACTGCGGACTGTTGCTGCAGTCAGCAATAGCTCACTCTGAATCAGTGAGAAGGGCTGCCAGCATGACAGTGTTGCAGCCCCACAGTAAAACTCAGTGGCACTACACACAGCTGTAAATGGGAGCTATCTTTCATAAATTATTATTATTTTCTGATATTTATTATAAACTTTTGCTGTGATGTTCAGGCATACATGTCAATGTTTTGTACTTTGCACTATATTTCTTATGGATTACTTTTGTACTTTTTTTCTAGAAAAATATTAAAAGAGGGAACTCCAGAGGAAGCTTGCAGTTTAATTTTCCTGTGCAGTCCAGTAAGACAAACCCAAACTCATTTAAAACAAGTTACTTCCTCCTGTGGAAGCACTGAGAAAGTATCACGGGAGGGTGCTACAATAGGGTGTTGCTAAAGGGGTTGAAAAAAGGAGGAGCATTGTGTCAGAGCTGATCCCAGGCATGTCCATCCTTCCTGCCATGGGCAGAAGCACTCCTATCAGTCATGAAACATTTCACACTTGGAGACATCTGCACATTGCTGATTCTGTTTGGTGGTGGTTGCTCATGGGTCTCACTGAATCTGTTGGTATTATGGGTGTGTTGCAGTTGTAAATCAAAATCCTGGTTGTCAGATCTTCCAGGGACTCTGAATTTTTCCCTTGCAGTCCTCTGGCTGCTAACTTTCTGGGGTTCAGATATCAAGGCATCATGCATTCAGTGTGTGTATGGCTGTAGCTAAGTGAAATGCAAAGAATGGTTAATGTAAAGAAAATCTGAGTAGGAGAGCCATTAATGTGGTGTTTTGCTGACTTAATTTGGCCTTCAAATAACAAATTAAGTTAATTATGGAAAGGAATGTCAAGAAATACTGCTGTTAACAAGACAACTATACTGAAAAAAGAACAACTCTCTGGCAAGCAGGCTGAGCATTATGTATCTAATTTCGTACGGGTTTCAAAGCCTTCAGTGGGAGGTCTGGTGGTGGTGCTGTGGGGCAGAAACAGAAGATTATGCCTTATGTTTAAAAAGAACATTGTACCTGTCCATGCAGAGGGTTTGAACTAGATGATCTTTAAGGTCCCTTCCAACCCAAACCATTCTATGATTCTATGATTACAGGCTGTACCACAGAAAACTTAGATGCTGCAACTGCACCTGTACTGGGGATACAGTTCAGATCATTATAAGCTTTTGAAGCAAATTTCCCAGTTGTCACCACTTGCTGCCTTTTGCTTTGCACTACGGAGCATCACAGTTGCTCATACTGGATCCCTTTTTCACAGAAATTTGAGTGGAAGCTCTTCTCCATCCATGAAAGGACCGTCAGTGTCTCTGGGACCACCTGGCTTGAAGGAGTCCCCTCCCAAACATATTCAGTTGCGATGTGCAGTCTTCAGCACTAGCTGTTTTGGGATATATCTTTGTTCTCATTTGTCTGCACTGTTTTCCAACATAACCAAATCAGTGGACAATTTGAACAATTTGTCAGTAAACTAAATTTACTCGCTTTAAATGTATGTAACATGGGCTTTAGCAGCTTCTAAGCAACATTACTATATTTGTACACTATGTTATACTAGCAATAGTTTACTAGTTTTTAAGGAGGAGAGGAGAGGCTGGCCTTTAAAAAAAAACCTTCCATAAAGATGAATGTCATGTTGGAAGAGGATAACGTGGTTGTAAACACCTTGCTAGCATGAGTAAAACGAATGTTAAATGCAGGACAACTCAAAATTCAGTTCCAGGCATGTCATGTGACTCAGACCTTCCTCTTTCTGTTGTTATAATATACTAAGTTACATACATGAATTTAAGAGAACACATTTCTAAACGAGAAGGTAATTGGCGTGGTCCTCCACCAGGTGTCCCTACTGTAAACCCTGCAGAGTCTATTTATTTACACACCAAGTAGTTTTGTTACCAGGCGAGGCAGGACTAGTGAGCAGTGCCAAGTGTGGTACCTGAGGTGCCAGTGCGCTGGGCAGGCAGACGGGGAGTGAGGGCAGGAGAGGAAGGTATGGAGCAGGTTCCCCTGCCTGCCCCAGGTGCCATCGTCTTTCCCACCTGATGCTATTTACCTGTGCTGCGCTTGCTGCCAGAATGGTGTGCGTTGCACCCCTGTTTTTTAAACTTAATTTTATTTTTTGATAATGGGAAAGAAATCAGAGCATCTGGATAAATAATGTAGTTTGAAAGGGCTTTTTATTCCTTAGCAGGGTGATGCTGTGGCCAAGGTTTATCTGGGTTGGAGAAACCTGCAGAACCGGTATCTTCATACATCTCTGGGTTTGTCTGTAACACAAGGAAGAGGACAGGCACATTAAGGCTTTTAAAATGACCTCTAGTAGGCAAACGAAGCAGCCCTGAGCAAGAAGTGGCTGTGGCTACAAGCAGCGCAAGCCGACAGGAGCAAGAGTTGCATACCTTCACGCACCCACTATATGCTATATCTGTAATAAAACAGTCACAGCCCCAGACATGGGCTCTGTGGCTCTTGCACATGCAAAGATTTTGAAGCGGTTGCTGTTGCTGTCAAGTCTGGTCTGCTGTTCTGCTGCTGCTTACGTGGAGGAGCCGAACCTGGGCAAGAGTTTCCATGACCCTGACCATGGAGGTGCTGATGCCTCTTCTGAAGATACGAGGCTACATGTTTTCACAGTGGACTATGACTCTGTGAAAATTCCCTATGAAGTTACTCTTTGGATACTCCTTGCCTCTTTTGCAAAAATAGGTAAGTAGAAAATGGGATCTTGGGTCCTTCTGCCTCAGTTAGAAGTTAAAAATGTGCCATGTTACCAAGTATCTTCCATGCACTTTTGTAGCTGGGATTGTTTTTACAGCTTCTGTCCTCAGAAGAACAGATTTATTCCTTACCATGACTTGAAAAAATTCCACCTCTTAATGCTTCCTGCTTACTTAACCAAGTATATGACCTCTAAGCATCATATCTCTTGGGTTGTCCATACCAGTAAGTAGCAATGGAGCTCCCCTACGTAGTGTTGTCCATCCCTTTTTCTACTCTTTAAAAATTACAAGATACCTGAATTTACAAATTGCCACAGCTGTGGAAATCAGTTACACTAGACTGAGACTTCAAGAGTATTGAATCTGGGGGAGAAAAATGGGAAGAATTTTTTAATTGTGCAAATAATAGGAAACATTTCCCTATGAGCCTTTACGTGTTTGCTGTTTAAAGTAGTAGGGACTGAGAGTCTAAGAGAGTGTAGGTCATCAGATATGTTGGATGAATGCCTTTTGAATACATACCAACACATCTAGAGCTCCATGTAGGTATCTGAATGAAGACAACTCATACAGAAGTAGGGACTGCAATTAAAATAGCAAAAATGGCTCACCATGTTTCTTATGCATTTGCATGGCTGGGCTCAAATTATTTTGGCCATTTATAATGAATACAGTGATATCAAATAAATAAAGAAGATGGTAATAATGTGAAGTGCCGCCCACATGCGATGTCCCTCTTCTTTTGATCTTTACATGCGATTTTAAAGCATTACTATGAAGCAGGCTGGTAGGAGGGATTGGTGGTTCTATGGAGGTGGCCTGAACATAAATATTTTTCATACAATAGTCACACAATTGAAAAAATCATAACCATTGACCATGATTTTCCAGTTTCAAATAGCTGATGATCTCAATTGAATCCCTAAGAACAAATGTCTCATTGTTAAAATAATACTAAAAAATTTCACAAATCAAATTTGTTGTTGTGACATCAGCAGAGTATGACAGCAGTGAGCATATTGATCCATTTCTTTATTCATCACCCATAAAAAGCACAGGACTTGCCATATGGCACATCTACTCAATATTCTTGTTTTCAGCAAGAAACAGATACTTTAAAAAAACTTTGTCATGTCTCCCAGGCAGACCATTTTCTTAGCTGGGGATTTTCCAGTAACATTATTTTTGATGAAAAGTGTTAGCCTGAATAATCCAGTTACCCAGGGAAGATTTCCAAACTGTCAACAATTTTCAGTGCTTTATCCAGTTATTATCTTATTCTGGTTTTCATGATAACAGTGTGGGAAATATTTCTAGATGGCAAAACAATCCCCTTATTCTGTAAAGCTGAAGGAAGACTTGAACATGATATCTTGAATTTAAAAAAGAGATGAGTATAGTTACGAGCTTAATATACATTTGGTAAAAACAATCTCCTAAATAAATTATTGAAAATTTCATAAAAATATTTTTTCCTTTAGTTTTGAACATTGATAACTCAAGAGTCAAAGAAATGTAGTTATGTTTCTCTCATTAGCTGCTAGAATTATGAGATGAAGGTTGACCAGCTTCAGGAGTCACAGCCATTGGATTTATCGGATTCTTTGTCTGTCTCATTCTTGTAATACAGGTCCTGGTATAGCGACTAGATGAACCGCTGCGAGACAGGATTTTGGTGTTGGTATCGGTAGTCGTGTCAAATGGAAAGAGTTAAGTGAATACAGCAGTACTACCAAAGGCTGGGTAGGAGGAGATTCACACTCACAACATTTATATGTAAGCGTAGCCCTGTCTCTATAAAAGAAGCTTGGCTACAACTATCTTGTAAACTAACTCACTTCCCTGTAAGGAAGCTGTGTGTGACTGTCCATATCATGTCAATGCTGGTATGCTCCTCCTCAGCTCTGGCCTGTGTTGACAAGCTTCTTTCCAGGTGGTGCCCAGCCAGACTGTGGGCCAGGGTCTGTTGCCACAGGCAGTTTGGACTTGACAGCTTCGTGCTGGGGCAGGGAAGACAATTTAACTGTATGGACACAAGCTTTATTGTAGTGAGAAGGGAAAAAAACAACCCTCAGGATGCATTAGTTTCTCAGATATTTGATGGCTGCTGGTAGTTCTTTCAGCTCTGCTGGAATGACTGGTTTTGTTTCAGTAAACTAACTCATAAGGTTCCTTAAAAGGTGCTGTTTGCCTTAGGTAGGAACAGTAGTTTTCCCAGAAAAGCACAGTTAATCAGCTTGTACAAAGCCTTATCGTACTGTGGCTTGGTTCGTGCTGGTACCTGAGATGCTTTGGACATTTTGGTGTTTGTGAGTACTCAGTCCCTCAGCCTGTGGATGACCTGGAGTCCGTGCAGTGCTTCAGGGGAGCGCTGGAAGTGAAGGGAGCTGAGCAGACTGTGGCATCTGAGCTGCTCCCCTAACCCTTGGGCTTCTCCAGGTTCCTGGTCAGCCCAAGTCTAGCAGGAGTTCTGCAGCCAGGGACCTCAGCATTGTGGGGAGCTGCCTCAAACCCACAGCCACTAAGGGATCTCTTTGAGGCAGAGGGACACAGCTGTGCCTAAGTGGTTTGGCAGCAGCATTTGGACAGCAAGGGTTCTTGAAGAATGTGTTCTTTACAAATTGCGGAATACCTTTTCAAAGAGATTTCTGCATTCCTATAAGTGGAACTTAGACTCAGGCACACTTGCTCAGAAATTGAGAGCTGAGGAACAGGAAGAGAAGAGGCTCATGGCCAAACACTTTCCCTGCTGTAGTGATACAAGTCTGGGAATATTTCATTTTGAAGGGAATAGTACTGCTTGTATATTTATTTTCATAAACCTAAAAGCAAAACCTGGCTGCCTGAAGACAAATTATTCAAAGGCAGGCAAAACCTCTGTCTGACATCAGTTAATTTCAGTTAGATTAATACTGCAATGTTTTATTCAAGCTTTCCATCTCTATCACCGATTACCAAGACTCATGCCTGAAAGCTGCATCCTGATTGCCATTGGAGCCCTAGTAGGAGCGATCATCTTTGCTTCAGATTACAAATCTCCACCAGTGATGACTACAAGCATTTATTTCTTGTATCTCCTTCCACCTATTGTCCTGGAGGAGGGTTATTTCATGCCAACTCGCCCATTTTTTGAAAACTTTGGGTCCATCCTGTGGTGGTCTGTGCTGGGATCTCTGCTAAACTCATTTGGGATTGGCCTCTCCCTCTATGGAGTCTGCCAGATTGAAGCCTTTGGCCTGACTGACTTGAACCTGCTGCAGAACCTGCTCTTTGGCAGCATGGTTTCAGCTGTGGATCCTGTGGCAGCTCTGGTTGTTTTTGAAGAAGCTTCTGTTAATGAGCAGCTTTACATGATGATCTTTGGAGAGTCATTGCTAAATGATGGCATAACTGTGGTGAGTTTCCACTCCTTGTCTTCCTCTCCTTAGGCTCTTGTGGCTTGTTGGGTTACTGGGCACAGGGCAAGAGCAGCTGTAAGGAGATCCTAGACACATGATTAATATTATGGAAGCTCCATTACATGTAAGTAATTTTAATGCATCTAAAGATCACATCTTACATTAAATCTTTTAAAAACACATTGTTTTAGAGCTGCTGGAAGAGGGAAGCATAAACACACATACACATAGACATTCCATCTTGCTCTTGCATTCACTGAAGTGAACGGATAAGCTACAGCTGATTTAGGATCAGTGTAAGACATAGGAATGCTCTTGACATGAAAAAAAATAAATAGAAAATTGTGCTCATGTAGACTGAAGGCAGCAGGGGTAGCAATACAGGAGACCCTGCTTTATCATGTGCTTTAGAGAGCCCCCTGCAAAAAAAGAAAAAAACCTGCCAGATTTGGACAACCTCTGGAGGCTGCACTCCTTCCTCCAGTCCCACCTAGGAAGTTTGTCAGAGGCCTTAGACAGGAATTCCAAAAGCTATTAATAACTTTGCATAACTCTGCTTCTATCAGTACAAAAAATGACATCTGATAAAAGTTCAGCCTTTTTGGCTGTCCTACCTCAAGTATCCAGAAACAATGCTTCTGTAATAAGAGACATTGTGGGGTTTTGGTGGTTTTTTGTTTGTTTGTTTGTTTTGTAGTTTTGCTTGTTTGTTTCTTTATTTATTTTATTTTACTCCTTTTTAAATAGGAAAAGAGTGTTTTTAAAGAGCTACTAATACTTTTCTCCTTTTCTCATTAGTTCAACTAAAACTTGGAGCAACCTGGAATTTTAGTTTACAGTTGACAAAAACTGTTAGAATATATATAACTTTCAAGGAAGACATTTTAAGCAGGAAATTCATTGCTCAGAAACCAACATGACTACTCATGAGCTGAAAGTTAACTGCAGGTTAAGGAGCTTTGATAGATAAGATCTTTACTGAATTTAGATCACAGGAATCTAAAATACATAAAAACTATTCTGATACCATTGTATGTGGGTACAGCACAACTTGGACGTGTAAAATCTGTACAGAGTTCGTTGCTGAAAGGCTTCATGGGAGAAGCACATTTTATGAGCAAAGTGAAAAGGAAAACGAATTAAGTAATTTCTTGCAGCCACAGCCCATGGATCATAAATCCTTCCTCTTGGTGAATCAGAGATGTAGAACTAAGGGACAAGAATTACTTAATTTTACATGCAAACTGCTAATTTGTTATAGCTGTAACAAAAAAAAAAAACACAACAGTGCATCTATAATTTCCACTTGTCCTTTTGGTTCCTTCAAGTGCAGACCTCAAAAAGTAACACCCATGCCTCGCTCTGGAAGTTTTGTCCTTTTTTTGACTGGCTCTCTACCCTGCCTTCCCTCTGCTCTCACCTGTATTTATGATGTGTGTCCAACATTGTATGACAGTATTTACATGAGCTTTCAGTCAAGATCCTCTTGCAGCATAAATGTATATTGACAGAAAGCTTTTAAAAACAGTTGTATTTACACATTCCTCAGCAGCACTAGGTGTGTTAGCAAAAGAGATGTTAGGGCTGTACATGGGCAGTGACAACTGCAGCACTGTCAGTTCCCCTTGCAGCACATGCCCTCATTTTTGGGGCTCTTCTCACAGCAGCTGTGTTACAATCCATTTGTCAGCTCCTGCTGATGAATCTCTGCATCACCCACCTCTCACCCATTTTCTGGGCATTCAGATCTATATGTGGCTTCATATTTGAGAAGACGGAACTACTTGCTGCCTGGATTGAGCCCAATGGGTGGCTTTCTCTTCTATGGTACCCCATTTGCTTTTTAAATGCCTTTAAAACTGTTTACCTCAGGTGTCTTATCTTACAGTTTCCTCCTCATTTCTCTCTTAACAGTTTCCTTGGAGTTAACTCTATGTATGTAAAAAGATAATATCACCAAGACATATTAAGCATAGATATTTTTCTATTGTTGAAATACAAATATCCCCCAGTTCTCTCCAGCCTGCTTATCAGCTTGAACATTTTTTTCTCCAGCAGGAAAAACTGGTATGAATTCTGCTGAACTTGTACATTATATTTGAGGCAACAATAGCTCCCTCTCCTGTATTTAGTTCAATACTGTGGTATAAAACATTTGCAAAATAACAGACTGTGAAATTAGAAAGGTAATTTAGGAGTTATGCCGTTGCATCAAGAGACTGGGGCAAAAGTGGATGATTTACCCTTTTTACCCATTTATACCTTTTCCCATTCTCCTCAGTAAAGGGGCCCTGCTCAGGCCCTGTTAATTGCTTCTTCTCCCAGTTGTTTCTGAGCAGCCTGTTAGAATCGGAAAAGCACAGAAAACAACAGGACTGGTCCTAGCATTTGTCATATGTTAGTGGAGCTTCACAGCCCTGTTTGAAACAATGATGTTGGTCAATCCTGTGCAGATTTCATTAAAAGCTGAACACAGGTGGAGGACCCTGATTTTGCTGCAAAGTGTTTCAGGTATCAGAAGCTCAGCTCTTGTATATACACACCATTTCTGTCTCAACAAGACCTGAGCATCTGTGAACATCTGGAAACAGAATGCTTCCCCTGCCTACTTCATCTCTGAGGCTTGATTTTTAGAAGCACTGAGAACACTTATACATCATGCTGTACTCAAAATGAAGCACCAGTGACAGTTTTCTATAATGGTGCCCTCTCTTTGCATGCAGTAGCAAAGCAGTTAAAAAAATCTATGGCATGATGGAGACCCAAGCAAAATTAATTTCTTTATTTGAAGGAATTTAAATTTATGTCTCTGATGTTGCTGAGGAAGGCTTTGACCAGTGGGATGGATGGGAGCGAGGAAGGAGGATGGAGATATTTTCTGCTTCTGCTGTTGAAGTTGACCCACTGTGTTTAGAATAAAATTAAATGTGTGTGGTCAGAAAGAGTTATCAGGGTGGAAAGAAAGAATAACAAAGCTGCCCATGTTGGTGGTTAAGGCAATCACTCAAAAATCTTTTTTCCAGTGCTTCTGATGTGGATGGTATGTGCAAGGTTTGTATCACATAAACAGCTAGAGCAGGGACTTGTCCCTGGGGAGGTCCCCTGTGGGTAAGTGTCAAGCTCTCTCTTCCTCTCCCTGGCTCTGACAGCCACCCAGTGGTACACCACTACATGGTAACGTCCCCTCCAAAAAACCCAAAGCACGATATACTCAGAGTTGTTAAATGAGGGCAACTATCAACCCATCCATTATTTTTAATTGAACAAAGACATCCTAAACTGATTCAGACACATAAAGCAGAACACTACTCCATTTACTGGCATAAACAGTGCAATGTGACTTTGCCAAGCAGCAGCTACACGGATCCTTGCTTGTATGACACAGTGCAGGATGTTGTACAGAATGGTTTACTCTCACAAAGCCTGTGACTAAAAAAAAGGAAATTATATCACATTTCCATAATTTCAATTTTACTTCCAATTCAGTTATATCCTGAAGACACTTTGGGAACTAGAAAAAGAGAATAATTTAGTCACTTGCTGAGGATAATCTGCATTGTTCATAACTCAGCATAGATTCATTCCTTGGTATCATTATGAAGAATCACAAACCTTGGGAAGAGGTTGAAGTCTGCAAGAAAGGGGACAGAGACAAAACCGACTTTATAATTAAAAGCTATATGGTGAGTACAGTAAGGTTTACTTACTGTGGAGTCATGAACCCTCTTTTCCTTATCTGTACTGACGAGCTTAATTTCATACCTAGTAATGAGCTAAAAAGCAGCTGTGGGTATTTTCTCACATGAAACATTTTGTTTTGCTTTGTCGCCCGGAAATACTAGCAATGAGTCTTCTGGAGAACAGGCTGTGTGACAGCTCAAGGTTATATGTTTCCAGCAGCAATTTAAGATTATAAAGTAGCTGGGGAAAAATTATTATCCTAATGAGCTTGACTCTTCTACCTGCAAATTTCTGCTTTAATCTTCTTAATAGCCTTCTGGAATTTACTATATGAAGAAGAAAGACCAAAGAAAACCATAGAAGACAATTTATTTTGGTCCAATTTGTGTTTTTGAACTAATGCTTTGGTGCAACAGCTTCAGAGGCCTGGTGTTTTTAGATGTTCTCCAAAATCTCTTGAAAACTGAAAGGTGACTTTCATGTGCTATATACACTTCTGTAAGCAGATCTGATAGGACTTAATGTTAACCACCTGTCACCAACCACTAAGTCCTTTTTATTACTGCACCACTCATGACTGTGGAAACTTTCTATTAGTTTCTAAAAGATGGATCAGAAGTGGAATATATTGATTTTTCACCATGAATTTCTACAGAAAAGAAACTCTTGATAATAGAAGTATGGTAAACTTATCTGCTCTAAACTACATGAAATAATATTTACAGACCAAATTATATAATGTATCAAATTCAATCTTCTACGCTGACACTGTTTTCTTTTTATTTTTGTAATTTCAAGCTTTATAGTCAAATTATATGGGTGAAGCATCTTTAGGTGGTTTGAATGTCACAGCTTTTGGTTCGCACTTCGAGGTTAAATGAAGAGAAGGTTAAATGGCATGAAACCCAAAACGTGAGGATAGAGAGGCTGTATTTATCTACCTAGAGACAACATGAAACTGAGGATACCATTTCCCTCCCCTCCTTCCTTTCCCTTTCCCAGTGATGTTTAATGATTCGTATACATCAAGTACTACTGAAAAGCATTTAACACTCCAGAGTCCGTCTATTGATTGTACAGACAACCTAAGCGGGATTTAAATCAAAAGTGTGGTTCTTAGTTGCTCCCCTGCCCCATCCTGAGTCAGCAAGAGAAGGTGGAGGGGAGAGCCTGGGTTGGTAAGGTACTTAACTGGGCTTTTAACATCTGCTGCAATAAGAGCAATAATTTAGTTTATCTCCAGAAAACAAACAAAAAAAAGAGTAGTTTTTTGTTACTTAAATTGAATTTGACCCCCTAGAGTTTTACTCTTATTGCATAATTACATTCCTCTCTGTTTTGTTGTTTTTGTTTTTGATTTTTTTTTTTTTTTTGGATACTGGACAGACCCTTAATTCTGGGATTTGCTAAGAACCAGCTGAAATTTCAACTGTTACTTTGCTGAGCTGTCTAAAGCAAGGCATACACACACCCACCCACACACACACCCCCCTATTAAATGAGTAAACTTGCTATGTTCAGAAAGATGCCTGACTGCTGTCTTCTTATTTTCACATGTAGGTTTTATACAACATCTTCATTGCCTTCACCCAGATGCACAAGTACGAAGAAATTGAATCCATTGATGTTTTTGCTGGCTTTGCTCGCTTCTTTGTAGTGGGGCTGGGTGGAGTGGTGTTTGGCGTCGCCTTTGGATTTGTTTCAGCTCTCATGACTCGTTTCACCCACAATGTTTCTGCTATTGAACCCCTGCTGGTCTTCATGTTTAGCTACCTGTCATATTTGTCTGCTGAAACCCTTTACATCTCGGGGATTTTGGCGTGAGTATCCCTTACAGCTTTTGGGAAGGTCTTTTAAGGGAAGAGGCATTGTTTCAAGGAGGTGATTCACTCAAGGCTGGTACAATATGGGTATTTTCAGTCTCTGACCTGGAGATCTGCAATGAATGGTTTCTAGAGGGTCTGTAAAATGTGGTATTAACTAGGAAAACAAAACCCAAAGCTATTGTAGGCATAGATACTGAGGAGTGAATATCTGCTCTGAAATTTTTTTGGGTATTGCCCATTGGAAAAAAAATATTGCAGTGGGTAAAATGGCAAGTGCTGCCACCATCTGGTTACTGCCTCTGGTAATATCAGCAGGATGAGAGAATTATTTGATAGTAGACCATAAGTCTGTATTTATAAGCTGTATTTATCTATTATTTATAAGCAGCATCCTCATGAGATTGCGAGAGATGAAAAGCAGAAAAAATAAGATAAGAATGTCCATGTTCTTGCTTTTGCATACAGCGATGAACATCAGCTTTAAGGTGGTTTAGTGAAATGACATTGAGTGTGAACAGCATTGCTGGAACTGAAACTGAGCAAAACCCAACATCAAGCATATATGCACATATAATGCACGTACTTATATACAACATAGACCCATGTACATAAATATAGAAGATAATATTTGGATGTGATCAAGACAGCTTGTCACTGTTTTCTGAAAGCACTGTGGTGGTGTGTGTGCCTGCTGAAGAGAGGAAGCTGGCATATCTATCAAAGACAGCAAAAGTGGAGAGGGTGAGTAAGGGAGTATTGTGGGAAGGAGAAAGAACAGCAGCAGAAAAGGAGTCAGAAGAGTAAGGAAGGAATAGGGGTGAAAGTGAGACTTTATGATAAAGCTGCTGGTAGGTAAATTTGAAATATACCACACAAAAAAACAACCCATGCTGTGAGGCAGCAGGGTCTTGAGGGCCCTGGTGCTGCAGAAATGAGTTCCCTTTATTGAGGACAAACTGATTTAAACCTAGCAAATATAAATGTGTGGTTGTTGATATCCAGACAAGTGCATTTACCCACCTCTACTTGTCAAACCCTGATTTGTTTAGCTTTAGAGCAGAATTAGCTTTGTAAAAGCAACCTTTGCAGGACTGCCCTGGGAAGTAATATTTGAATATTTTACCATATTAAATAAGTACTTAGACAGCACATATATATATATTTCTGAGCAATCAGACAAAGGAGACAAATCTTGCACTGTTTTACATATCCAAGATATTTGATCTGATTAAGGAGACTAGCAATTTTAGTTGAGCATGGTTTAGTTGAGCACAGAGACCTACTATGTAGTTTGCATTAATACCATATCAACTCTTCCCTAACTGCACTGCCCAAAATTTCTTTAGCATCTTATTTTCATTAGAGTGTTGAAATGATTAGTAATAAAAGAATGATAATATAATTGCGATTTATTATTCTTATTGCTTCATTAAGGAAATTATTGCTTGTTTTAGGGATAGGAACTTATTGTCACCCTTCTGAATTATTGAGGAATTCATTCATTTTTCACTTGAATCATGAAAATCTATTATGCATGTGTCTCTGAAAGTCAACAGTATTAAACATTAATGCCTAATGGCTTTGTCTAAGTGTCCTTGGACTCACTAAATGTCTCAGCTCCACTGGAATGCCCTTGAGATTTCTTCAGCAGAAATTAAACAAGCAGAAACTAGATGAAGGGTTATTTAATGAACATTAAGCATTATCTGAATTCACAAATTTGCAAAAACATCATTACAAGATACCCCCCAAGGTTAAAATAATAGTAGTAGAAACTAGATAGATGATGGAACGTGTTACTAGTGTAGCACTTTATTCATCTATAACTGTTGGAAATGAAGGTGGAGAGGGGAAACCCCCTCTGTAAGGGGGTAGCTCGAAGACTACTGCTACATGTGACTTGTCAGCATCTGTGCTGGGTGGCTGGTGATGCCTCTGAAGCCTGCTTTATTAAGTCTTCATTAACAGTAAGGAGAAGGAAAACATCCTTTTGCTTCCTTAGGCACATTCCCCACACCCTGGCTAACTAAAAGAGGGTAAGGAGATTTCTGTAGGATAATACAGTTTCCCTCTGCTGTAGAGCAATGGGCTGCTGTAGGTGGACAGTCACTGAAGCTTACCCTGGCCCTGCCAATTTGCCAGCCAGCTGGCAGGGAGCCACTGGGAGCTTTGGCCCTGGCACTGGACTGCCTCCATGTTCCTCTACAACCACTTCAAATAAGATCACTGAGAGTCAGGTTGTGTCCCTCTAACCAGTCTGGCCATGGGCTGGTACAAAATTGACTTGCTCTCTGTTTGAGGCTCAAATATTTGGTGCTTGGTGGCTGTGTTAGGCATTCAGAATAAAATGGACTTTGAGCTGGAATATGATACCCTCACTTCCTCATCAGGAACACTGACTGGTTTACATCCTTTTTTTGTGTATGCAAAATGGCTTTGTAAAGGTGAATGAAGATGCTCTTTTAGCTAATGAAATAGCTAATGTTATTAAAGAAATAAAATGCTTCTTGGTATTAGGGAGGTCAGAGGCTGATGGAGAGTTCAGGTAATGAGGGCTGAGGTTGTTTTTAGATTAAAAGAAAGACAGGTTGTGGCTGATCTCTGCTGTTTTGCCTGGTACAGGATGACAGCATGTGCAGTGACAATGAAAAAATATGTTGAGGAGAATGTTTCCCAGAATTCCTATACCACAATAAAATATTTCATGAAGATGCTGAGCAGCGTCAGTGAGACCCTGATTTTCGTGTTCATGGGAGTGTCTACAGTGGGGAAAAACCATGAGTGGAACTGGGCCTTCATTTGCTTCACTCTGCTCTTCTGCCTCATTTGGCGGACACTGAGTAAGTCATCTTTTGCAGGCAACATTCTCTGCAACTCTGAGAGAAACTCTTTGGTGAAAAGGTATGTTAGAAGCATCTGTACAGACTGGCATAACCGGTTTACTAAAGAATTTATTAGACTTATGTCACTGACAAGCTAATTTCACAAATTTACACATGAAGAAAAAAGGAGGGAAATCCCCCCCAAAATCTGAATGCCAGTCTCCAAGCACAGACTATGATTAGGTGAGAATAGAATATTGTAAAAAAAATTAAAATCTTGTGCCTATATAGATGCTTATATCTTACTTAAGTATATGTTGTTGGGTAAGTGGGCTCCACAATGGTTTCATCACACACTGTAATTAACTTACTAGTCAGAAAATGTACATCACCACACTTGTGGTGCTATAACACTGCAGGTCTTGGGCCAGAAGAGCCAGAGGCATTAAAAAAGAGGGAAGATGAAAATTAACACTAATGGATAACAGAACAGGGACTCTTCCTTCCTTCGTTTTACCACATAGAGGCCAGCCATACTATGCTATTGCTCCTCAGAAGTAAATTCTGAAGTTTTAAACTGCTAGAAAAAAGTGCCTGTTTGAAATTACTCAACTACACACAGTATCTCCAATTCCTGCAAAAGTCTCTTAGTCCCAGATCTGTGAGACTGAGATCATGGGCAAGGCAGTTCATAGATTATGTATTTCTCATTTTCTCCTAATGTCAGGATGGGTTGACAGTAATGTTGAAAAAGGAGAAGCAATAAGAAGGCTGGTGGTGGTCTGATGGTGGCAGCAGTCCTGTAGACTTCTTGTACAAGCTGCTCTTGTGCCTGTTAGCCAATTGACTGGAACTGTGGAAGCAAAGAGGCAACACATTGACATCTTCTCCCTCATCTTCTAGTACCATCCAGCCAAACACTCAAGGTGACATAAGAAGGAACGACCTACTGGTTCAGACCAACCATCCAGTGATGTCAACAGAGCCTTCAGGAGGTGCTATTTAGGAAAGGCTTGCAAGCCTTACCAATTTCTGAGCTCTGTTCATCTCCTACTTCCTCAGCATCCAGCAGTCTTTGTGTTAGGGAAACAAAAGGGTACACTTCTTGCCTATGCTACACAACGGTCTGTTTTGGACCTGTTGCCCATGTGATCCTTTTTTTGAAACTGAATATTCTGTTCTGCACCAGATTGAGTTACAACTGCTGCAACAGAAAGCAAATGCATTTACTCCTGCAGGGATGATGAATTATGGAACACACCCTACTCAGCCACTGTAATTTATCACTTAAATTCAGTTAAAAATATGAGTGAACAATGCTTTTGTAATAAAAGATGTTTTAGAAGTAGCACACATGAGAGGGCTAAAAATACAATTTTACTAACAACCTTATTTCTGACTTTTTTTAAACTTCTGAGTTTCTGAATCGGCCATCTGAATAGCTTTCTTTTTTAAAATCAGTAGGATTTTTCAGAGTAATTTGTGATTTTATGATAAATCCAAATGTTCCATCAGGTGGGCTTTAAGGAGATATTCTGAGCACTGAAATTTAGGCACCTACTTTGGTTAACTAAGTTAGTAGCTTAGTTCCCCCTGCTTCGTTTATAATCACAGGAGGCCCCTCTGAAGCATCTACACCAGGCACCTGTCACCACCTCCTCCAGTCTTCATCCCTGGTCTATATTCCCTTTACATACAGGGCCCAGGCTTGAGCTCTGGGCATCGATCCTGCATCATCTGCTACGGTATTGAGGAGGAAGAAGATTTGTTGAGTGATTCATCAGGGCTAGCTGTGCTGTGAAGAGGAAGGCAAAAAGGGTTTAGACAAAAGTGCAAGTTGGTGAATCAACTGGAGAATAACTTTGTCTTCTCTGCCATTCAAAAAGAAAGAAGTAGCTGAAGATGTGAAATTTGAGGTTAGCATTAACTGCAGAGACCATGAGACTGCAGCTGCTGAGATCCTGAGGGGAGTGAGCAAGTTGACAAACAGTAGAATGACAACCCTGGACTTCAAAGGGCAGACTTGGCCCAGTTGAAGCGGTTGATAATATGGGAAGGGGACAGGCTGGACCACTGGGATAAAAATTCTGGTCTAGCTTATGACTAATGGCATCCATCCCTAAGGTCTTAGTTAAGGGACCAATACTGTTTCAATGTCTTTATTAAGGACCTGGAGGATGAAATGTAGTGCACACTGAACAAGTTTGTAACTTAAACCAGACTGTGGGAGAAGTCAATATTCTGGGTGACTTCCATTCAAAGGGATGTGCTCAAGCTGGAGAAATGGGCTGACAGAAAACTCATTAAGTTAAAGAAGGTCACATGCAAGGACTTAAATGTGGGTTGGAATAACTCCATGCACCAGTATAGACTTGGAATCTAGTAAGCAGCTCTGCAGAAAAGGACCTGTCCTGGTAAACAACAGGTTGAACACAATCCAGAATTATGTCTTTGTGACAAAATGGCCAACCATGTCCTGGGCTACATTGGCAAGTGTTCAGCCAGAAGGTCGAGTGGTTTCTTCCCCTCTCTTCAGCACTTGTGGAATTGTGCTCTCTCCAGAGTCCTCTCTCCAGTTCTCGAGTCCCTAGTATAGGAAGGACATGGAAATTCTGGATCAAGTGCAATAGAGGCTACCAACCTGATTTGAGGCTGGAGCACTGGAAGTACAGGAGTCAGAGAAAGCTGAGTCTATGCAGACTGAGAAAGATATGACACACGTGAGGCTTTATTACTTTTTACAAGTACCCAATCAGAGGAGAGACAGAAGATAGAGCCAGACATCTCTCAGAGATGCAAAGCGATAGGACAAGAGGCAACAGACACAAGGTAGAAAATGGGAAATTCTCATTAGAGAGTAGGAAGTAATTTCTTAACCTGAGGGTGATCCAATATTGTACCGGTGACACAGCTCCCCACTCTTAAGGGTATTCAAAACTTGACTGGAGCTTTGAACAACCTGAGCTAACAAGCTCTGGTTTGAGTAGGAACTTAGACTATATGACCTCTAAAGGTCCTTTCCAGCTACAATACTCTTAACATTTGAGATCAGCTAAGTGTTGCCATCAGACATCTGAGATTAAGGTGCTGTTTCTTAAATCTCTCAGGTGGTTTATGCCACAGTCAACAAGAATACTAGAGAAGGAAGAAGATGTTGGCTTGACCCTCAAAGCCCATACACATTTCAAGACCTTTGACTTTTAAGCCTGGGAGCCCGGGAGGAAGACATTTAGCCAGAGGAAAAAGAAGTAAAGGGAAACCTGTGAAGGTTCAAGTATGTGCATCTGAACAGCTGTATTATATAGCGGTGGCACAAGTACTCAACAGTAGCAGTGATATGATTCTTGTGGGTTGAGAGCAAAAAAAAGTAATCAAATATTTTCTTGCTAATCCTGGACCAGCCATGGCCTCTAAGTTTTTAAAGGCTTGTTTTTGGAGTCTGTATCAGAATATCCTTCGAATCAAGACAGAAAAAGTACTCTCCTGATGCAAAAGCTATTTTGCTGCTACATGTCCATCCTGCTCTCAAACACCAAGGGGAGTGCTAGAGCTTTCCAGAGGAAGGCCAAATTGTTTTCCACTAAATTTGTTTGCTAAAATGATTGCATCATTTTATCTCAAGCTTGAATAAAATAAAGAGAATTGGCCTGAGGGTGATACCTCACATAAGCAGTTTCAGTCTGAGTAGCTTATGTCTAGCATAGTCATAAGCAGCTAAAAAAAGATCTTCTATACAGTTGTATCCAGCAACCTACATAACACAATACTGCTACTGTCCTTAACTACAATAATCCACTGAGTTTATCAGTGACAGCTGGGTAGAATAACACCAGTAATTATCAGCATTTGCCAGCTTTTAGTGATTCAACAGTTTCACAGAAAACATAGGATACGTTTCTTGGGGAAGATGAAGCACATTGTTAAATGTACTTTAGAAAGAAAAGCTGCAGTCCTTACACAGCCACAGGCTGTCTCATTAATTTTAACTTGTATTAAAAGCAAAATGGAATTTGAGAAAGAAACAGTGACTTTGAGACACAATATGCCAGAGAATTAAAAATTAAAATGCTATTACTCTTTGACTTTCAGTGAATCTGTGCATAGGACTTGACAGTAAAGCACTGTGCAAACACTTTGGGCAGATACTGTGCAGAAAGCAGGAAACATCGAAAGGGAAGGCACAGGAAAACTGTCATCCAGTGGTTTGTCTTGTTTCCAGAACACTTTGGAGAAGAACTGAAGAACTGTGCAACATAAATATAGAAATCTTTTCCCTTAATCTCACTTCTAAACTATATAAGTGAATTTAAATCCTGAAGCAGTTAGGAATTATGGTCTTTTCTAAGAGATTATTTAACAAAAAGCAGATTCATCAGTTGGTCAAAAAGAAGCTATCATAACCCAAAAATGGAAAAGAAAGGTCTGTCAACAGCTGCCTGAGCCAAGGTGTTGTTTTCTTGAAATATTTTCCTTTTCTCCTTGACTACTAATAGTTGTGGTGTTTTCTATTTTGTTTGGCTTAGTTTTTTGTTTTGTTGTATGTTGTGGTTTTTTTCCTAGGTGTATTTGCTCTCTTCTACATCACTAACAAGTTCCGAACATATCCCTTCACTGTCAAGGACCAGCTTATTATTTCCTACAGTGGCCTTCGAGGAGCCAGCAGCTTCTCTCTTGCATTCTTGCTTCCAGAGAATCTCTTCCCAAGAAAAAAATTGTTCATTACAGCTACTCTTGTAGTTATATATTTCACTGTCTTCATCCAAGTAAGTATATTTCTTAATTGAATGCTTTCATGTAAGCTTCATAGTGAAGATGTCATCGAATTTGTTCTTTATAAAGACAAATGATAGTATTCTCTGGCTGGATTTAGCTCTGCACTGTGTAATTACCGTTCCAGGGCTTTTTAGGTATTATTAAATACCTTTTTCAGAAAGTCTGTATTAAGTGCTTGTGTCTTCTAAAATATTCAGAGAAAAGGGCACTTTGTGTCCAAGATCTCATGTGTTCTTTCCAGGTGCTCTTCCTAATGTTTGAAAATAGTGAAACATTTTAACTTTACACTTCAGAACATAATCTACTAGTGGTGTATTCTCTACTAGTGGTGTATCTCAAACTGAACAGAAAAGAATATACTTCTATGGCAGATTTTGAGTTTTTTACTTTTATTTTTATTCATCTTGGAGACTAAATGAGAACATTTTGAAATCCTTTGTAAAGGAATATTAAAGAAAACCAAAGAGAATAATTCAGATTTGTTAGAATAGGTGTCTGCCTCACATGTTTGGGTTACTCCACTTGTCTTACACTGCTGTACCTGGAAGAACTGTGTCTTCTGGAGGTCTAGCATCCCATGTTCTGTATTTTCCCATATCAATTATCTCAGACACTCCAGAGTACCAATGGGGCACTATGCACTTGTGTTTATGCACTTAGATTCCACCAGAATGTTTAAGAAAAAATATTTCTTTTCAATTTTTCCTCTTTAAATGCTATCTTGTGGCAGTGCAGTAAAGAATTGGGAACAGCTGTGTCCTGGTTTGAACTGAGAAGCTGAAAATTGTTTCTCAGTGAAAAAAAACCCAACAAAATATTTAATTCAGAAAATGTTGAGGTAAGAGGTTTCAAGATTGTAAGAACCTCACAAAGATATTTTCTTTCAAGTGAGTGCAGTTTGGAAGACTGTTGGCAATGAGTCAGTCACGTTACATAGTTAAAACTTGTCAATAAATATAATCTCTTCTGTAGCTCTTCATACAAGTAATAAATCATTATTGTGTATAAGACACAGCATTCCTAATTGATTCAAATTAAATCCTTCTGCTTTCTGTTGTTTTTTGACATTTCAACTCAATATTCCAAATGCAGGGGATCACAATTGGACCATTGGTCAGATATTTAGATGTTAAAAAGACGAACAAAAAGGAGTCTATCAATGAAGAAATCCATGTGCGAGTAAGTTTTTTTGGTTCAGTAGCTGGTATCCTAAAGAGAAGAGAAAGGGTATTCCAAAAGAGCTGGATAAGGGGATGCATTTGGCAGCACTAGCATTTGGTGGATTTGGAATGCTTTTAACAACATTTTGAGGAAAACCAAGGCACAATTTTCTAAAATAGGGTATCTCATTTATATTCAGTGACTACTATATTATAATATTGTACCATGATTGTCTTGGTGTAGCGTGCCCTTGCCTCTTGATACTGGTGACCATGGGTGGACAGAAACATAAAGGTAGCATTTACAAAATGAACTCATTATCCTTCCCTGCTAGATTTGTCAGATACCATTGCTGCCATCTTTTGGGTAGTACTAGTCACACTGACACCTTAAAAGTCTTTATTTTAAGTTTAATTGAACTTTTTTTAATCATGTTTTATTGAATTGAAAGAAGTCAAACCATTGGTCTGGAAATTTAGTTTGACGTTATTCTGAGTAATGATCTTCTCCACGCTTAAACATTTGCTTTAGCTCTCAAATTACCATCATATAAAATAACAGAAAGCTGTTTGAACTAACTTAACAGCACTATACAAAATATATGTACATACTTTCATTTTCTCAGTAGGGAGTGTATTTGAAATTAACAGAATCACTGTGCCTTAAAATTAAGCACATGCAGAGACATTAGGAAAATTAAAGCATCTCAGATGATTTGAATTTAAAGTGCATTTAATTCTTACTATTTAACCTTTAAACTTAACCTTGAAAGGAGTTTACATAGAATCATAGAACAGTTTGCATTGGAAGGGACCTTAAAGATCATTTAGTTTCAATCTCCCTGCCATGGGCAGCGTCACTTCCCACTAGATCATGTTGCTCAAAGCCCCATCCAACCTGGCCTTGAACACTTCCAGCACTTAAAAGTACCACATATACATATGTAAGATTTGGCCATTTTTCTGTCTGTTTCCATAATGGTAGAAACACACGAAAGATGACTGAAAATTCTGGAAGTCAGCAGTGATGTTACCAATTACCAGTTTCATGAAAATTTGCAAAATCCTCAGAGGATTTGCTTGTCAAGGCAAAGATTAAGATGTGGGGTACCTGGTCTTGAGTTTCTCTCAAGGAGGGAAATTTGGTGAACAGAACCAAGAATTTAAGTTTTTGTCTCAGTAGACAAAGAGGACCAGGCAATTTGGATGCTCAGTATCATCTTCCAGTGGACATAGTCCTTTACTTGGACCTAAATATTGCTGGGTGATGGTGAGATGATAGCAGGCTGACAGACTTATTGCCTCCATCAAAATATTGCCACTTCAGCCAAGAATAGGAACTGCCACAGTGAGATCTTTGGTAGATGCTTGCAGAATTAACTCTCACCCTCCAATTACAAAATCTCAAAATCCTGTCAACAATTGCATATTTGTGGTGACTTTACTTTCTCATAATTGCCGCTCAAAATTTTTCCATATTTGCTTCTCTAGTTGATGGACCACTTGAAGGCTGGTATTGAAGACATATGTGGACATTGGAGTCATTATCAATTGAGAGATAAGTAAGCATTTCTTATTGCAGCCTATTATAATAAAATAATCTGTCTATTACATGAAATACAATAGGTAAATAAAATAAGAAATCAATGTTGTGTCCCATAGAGATAAAATAGCATGAAAATATTGGGGACGTGTGTAATGCCTCTTTTTAAAGTCAACTGAGTAATCATTATCTCGTGGGAGTGCAGTGCTTGGATATTGCCTGCTTAATTGCTTCTGCACAAACAAGCAGAAAATAAGCCTTCTGAAAGAAAAACATAGCATGAAAACTCAGTGCTGCAGACATTTGCCTGTGCACACAGTTTTTGGCATAAATCTTAGATCCATGGCAGTGCTCCTCTAGGTCTGGATTTAGAACAGAAGCTACATGAGGTACCAGTGTTTCAGTGACTTCTGCAGGAAGCATCCACAAGTATCACCCCTTATTGGTGAGTACAGATTCAATAATAATTAGTGACCTGTTTTTAAAGGTCTGTGCATTCAGTAATATTTAAAATAATAGTTCCGAAGGTAATGGTTGAATTTTAATATCCAATAGCATAAGCAGATACTTTTAAGCTAGTCTTCTCTTAGAAACACAGGGCATACATTGTGTCTTCCATAAGCAGGATGAGGCAGATTTATGAAGCTTTATGGCTCTTCCAGGCACTGCCTAGAAGACATTGATCTACCATTCTGAGCTGGTGTTCCCTTTCGCTTTTCCCTAAGTGACCCCTGTGATCGTGTTGGCCACCATGGCAGCATGTGAAGGGAAGTATGGGGAGAAAGCAATCTTCCTTTCCCACTAAGGTCTTATTATGATGCTGTGGGCTAAAAGTTATCCCTAGTTATCCTAACTATGCCTAGACTTCTGTGCTGGCAGCCTCTGTCTCATCTTTTACCACTGGACTCCAGTAATCCAGCCAGGGGGACTGTCAGAACATGTGGCAACTCCTTCCATGACTGGGTTTCTCCCTGTGGAAGTTATTAATTCAGAATGGGTAGAAGGCAGCTGGTTTGCCACCAGTTCTTGTCCCAGTCAGGAATAATGATGAAATACGCTAGGGCACATACCTGGACCCAGAAGCTATGTCCTCTTGATTCTCACAGTACAGAGATAGCTTTAGGACATCCACCAGGGTTTGTGCAGTCAACAAGCTAAAAAACAAAATCTGGAGTAGTAATTCCATTGAAATACCTGCATTTACACTTATCTCACAACTACCCAACAGCTATGAAATGAAAATTTTGTCTAAACTAGCCATAAATGTAGTGTTTCAGTTCAAGGGCAGGTTAAAAAAAACCCCAACACCTGTATGTGAAGACATTTAATTTAAGGTGATTGTATTAAAATGTAATCCCTAGACTTTTCTATGCAAATTTAAAGACAGTTAGCATTTGTTTATCAGAATTAATTACCTAAATGATGACACTCAAGGAGGCTTTCAATTGCATAGGAGAACATAAAGAGTTTTAATCTCAGTGGAAACATATGTGTAACTATCTGTGCTATGAATAGTCTTTGGTAAGAAAAAATGTACAAACTCTGTACTGCTTTTGCTAGCATTGTGGAGCACATTACCTTGCTGCTGAAAACAGTTCTTCAAAAGAAACTGCTGTTGTTCTGCTGAACATCTGCCTGAAAGCACATACCTGTTCCAAAGTGCACACCCACATTCACATTCAAATTATGCCACACATTAGCCATATTTTACAATCTGCAGCACATAGTGTTTTGTGATCCATTCAAATTCTCTGTTATTCAGACTACAAAGAAATGTATTTTCTCTGCTCTAATTGTCAGGGTTCAAAATTATCAGCAACATAATGGGTCCAAACTACTGTAACTGCTGGGCCATTTAGAGCCTCATTGGTTGCTGGCTGAATAGGCCAGGATTACTGTAAGAGCAGCTGCTGCTGTTATGCCCTGCTAGAATACAACATTTGTACAAAAGCATGGAGACTGGTCATATTCTCTTCTGATAAATGTGGTGGTGTTATATGCAAACACACACCCAGCCTGCTTTTTTGCTCTGATTGCAGCTTGTTTCTTTCTTTTGTCTGGTGAGCTTTGCAATCTCTGTGGAGCAGCAGACCATGCCAAATGTCCCTCTAAAGGTCTCTCCACTCACTAGGCCTTCAGGAGTTCACAGGTGCCTCCAGTTTGGGTTCCGTTTCCACCACAGAATTATAAGTGTGTGCATTTGAATGAAGATCAGCTTGTGCCACAGAAGTAAAAACCTTTTTTTTTTTTTTTAATTTTTTTTTTACATCTCTTTGGCAGATTGAAGAAGTTTGACAATAAGTATGTGAAGAAAATCTTAATTCGGGAACACCAGCCCAAATCCAGCATTGTGTCATTGTACAAAAAGATGGAGATAAAACTGGCCATTGAGATGGCTGAAAGTGGCATGAAGATTTCAAAACCATCCACAGCTTCTTTACAGTGAGTACTGAGCTTCTGACCCTTTGCAGGGTACAGACATGAAGGAAAGGGGAAAAAATTAGAAAATATAGAAGAGATTTCATGACTTCAATAGAAATGCAAGGAAAAAAAAAAAAAAGACAGTTACGAGAAGTTGTTTGTGTTGACAATTTGGTGCTTATCATATTTGCACTTTGACTCTTTGTTCACAGAATGAAAATTAAAACAAGGGAAAATTTCTCTGTTTCTCTTCAGTGATGGGCAGTTTTGAAGAGGAATTGTGAGTCAAGTGCAGAAGCCACTCCAAGTGCTTTAAATCACAGCAGTGGTTTGAGGGGGTTCTGCTCTTCTCTTAGCTGGCTGGTGGGTTTTGATTATCACTGCTAGGTGCTGAGAGACCTGAAAGAGAGCTTAGAGCACAGGTCCCGACTCCATTATTCCAGTCAGAAATCTTTGGTGAGAGCAGATTTCCTTGTAAGATTTGCAATTTTTTGCTATTTAAGTTTGAGTCCCTCAAACTGTCTTGACATATTTTTGTACTACGGTACCAAATTAATAAAATTAAACATTAAAAGTAGCCCTGCAGAGGACTTGGGGGTACTGGTGTATGAACTGCTGGACATGAGCCAGGAATGTGCGCTTGCAGCCCAGAAAGCCAACTGTATTCTGGGCTGCATCAAAAGAGGCATGGCTGGCAGGTCAAAGGAGGAGATTCTACCTCACTTGTATTGTGTCCCGCTCTGGAGTCCTCAGCACAGGAAAAAACATGGAGCTGGAGGAGCGAGTTCAGAGGAGGGCCACAAAATTGATCAGGGGGATGGAGCACCTCTCCTATGAAGACAGACTGAAAGAGCTGGGGTTGTTTAGCCTGGAGAAGAGAACAGTCCAGGAAGACCTTACTATGGCCTTTGAATACTTACAAGGGGTTTTATACAAAGGATAGGGACTGACTTTTTAATAGGTCCTGTAGTAATAGGACAAAGGGAAACTGCTTTAAACTAAAAAATGGTAGACTCAGATTAGATATAAGGAAGAACTTTTTTTCCTGTGAGGGTGGTGAGACGCTAGAACAGGTTGCCCTGAGAGGTAGAAGCCTGATCCCTGTAAAAATTAAAGGTCAGGTTGGATGGGACTTTGAGCAACCTGATCTATTTGAAGACATGCCTGCTTATTGCAGGGGTCTTGTACTGGATGATCTTTAAAGGTCTTTTCCAATCCAAACCTCTCTGTGATTCTATGAAACTGTAATGCAACTTGACATCAGACAGACCAGGGGAGAAAACTGGTGGGATCTCAAGAGCCATCACTGAGGGAATGATGCTCTAGGAGAGAGTTTGCATGTATCTTCAGTCCTGCATACTTCTTCTGCTGTGCATGTATTCATTCTTACCTTGCAACACACTGTCTAGGGTGCAGGTATTGCTGATGGCACTTGCCACCACAAATTCTTTCCTGGGCTCTCACTGGCCCCAGTTGCTGCTACTGCCTGCTCTCTGCTGCTGCATCCTTCAACCCATCTCCATTTTGCAGCAACCTCTGACAGGGCCCAGCAAATTTTCTCTTTTGAATGATCATCTCAACCTACACCAGAAAATTCAAATACTATCTGGATGTTAAGTTAAAATCTCTCCTGAATCTTTGTCTTAATCATGTCCAGATTAATCTGATTTCTTGAAATTGATGCAGTGTAAGACCTAGCCCTTTTCTTTTTAAATTACTCATTGCTGAATGGATGATATTAAAAAAGATTCTGTGTCTGTTAGGCTCCTTTCTGTCTTCTGTATTCCCTTAACTCTTCCTAGCCAAGAGAAAATGTGCATGGTTAGTAGACAATCTATGGCAATCAAACCACATTCCTCTGCTTTTCTTGAGGAAAAGAGAATATAAATCCCTTCAGAGAAGTTCACAAATTCTCTCCTGAGCCAAGAATTTAGACAGAAAAGTATTATATGAAAAACAGCTGATATGATGGATTAATTTTTTCCAGCTCTACTCTGGCTGTAATTGAATTTTTCTGTGCATAAAACTCTGATGCATAGGTTCTCCTGAAAAAAGCCTTTTTAAAAATAAAGTGTCAACATCAAAACCAAAGTGCAGCCTGTAGCTCAGAAAAATTCTGATTCTTGGATGCTGTTTCAAGGAAAATGCACTTTTTCATTAGTCCACTGTTGAGCACTGAAGGAGACAGGATAGAGTGCTTAATCTTTGGTCTGAGCCAATGCAGCATTCTCCTGAGCAATTAAGTGAACCTGCTTAAGACTAAAATATTTTAAACATATTTGTAAATGGTTTGATTGTTATAATTGAGATGCCTTTTACCTAAAGTCTCTGCCTTCAAGTGAAGATACAAAAACTGACCATGAGCAAGGAAAGATTTGAAATTAAATTCTAATTTACGGCATGTGAAGCAATAGTTGCAGTGTCAGAGTAGTGAGGAAACTCACTAGGATTTTGGTCAGTTCTGCAGTCTTTAGGCACATGGGGGAAATACTCTATAACAATCAAAGCAGATTTCCACTGCTGTGAATTAGCATTATCTGGATAAACCCCATCCACTCTGGTGTGATTCCTACAGGTGGAATGGATGTCTAATATGCAGTATTTCCAGTGCAGATTTGAGAAACCTGCCCATGGACTGTGTAACAAAGAATCCACATTTGGATGAAACTAGAGCATTTTGTTATGATGTTTTGGAGAATATAAACCTTAGAAACAAGGATAGGAATGCAAAAGCAGTGCCAAGCAGATACCAAAACTGTGTTCGTAGGGCTGCTTTTTGGAAGAAATATGCCCATTAGAGAGAAGTGGTTTGATGCCAAGCTTGCTTAATGGTGGCTTAATATTACTGCAATACTGACTTTGGTAAGAGTAAATCTTAGAATGTATCAATACATTACAGATCAGAATCAAGTGCTTTGTTGTCACTTCTAGTGGTGCAGTCATGCAAGAGCTGTGCCTGATGTTTGTTACTTCCTTTGCAGGACTAGTGTCAGAGGAGAGTTCACAAGGTTCAACATTTTAGATATAATAAATAAAAAATAATTTTTCAAGGTTTACAGAGGGCATTTTATTTCCTCCATGTATCAACTATCTCCATGTCTAATGAAGAAAGAGATACTGTCGTGGTACTCATTACACGGAGACAGGGCATATTACAGTTTCAGTGTTTTCTTCAGAAATGTATCTCTCGTGCTCTGCTTTGTTGCAACATGCTGGAAGTATGAATAGCAACAAAGAAATACTTTCAATAACGATGTTTTTATGGGTTTGGTAACATAGCAAACTGGTTTGGGGTTTTTTTGAAAGTTTTGTTGTTGTTTTTTAATGCATCGTCTATTGCAAAATGCAATAGCAATCTGTTCCTTATTTCCATACCTGTGCATTGTTATCAGCTGGGTAGGTTAATATTTAATCCCATTAAAATAATACACTCCTTTTATTTGTGCTCTAGAACAATATAGGCTATCTTAATTCTGTTTGTTTTCTTGCTATCCCAGCTCCACGGAAACACCGGAAATGTAATTGATTCAATGTAAGTCACTTTAGGAGCAACCGACAACACTTTAAGGACATCACTTAGCTGAGAACAAAGATTTGCAATTATTATTATTGGGGTTTTGTTGTTGTTTTTTTGTTTTTGAGACAGCACAGCAAAATGGAGAAAAGAAAAAACAGAACAGAAACAACAAACTGAACTCAGACTGATTCATCCTGAATGGTCGCTATCTATTTCCCTTTCTTTTCTTGGGAATTCAGCTTAACACTAACTCTCACATAGATTGACCTGTTTGGCAAAAGCAGTTAAGGTTTCACAGCAGCCCTCCTCCATTGTTTTGCTAGTAAAAAAGCCAGGCAGCTTACAAGTGATTGTGGGCTTCTTGTCAGTTTGTTAAAAATACTAAGATGACTATCTTTTAGGTAACTCTTTAATTTTAAATGGAGAAACAGGCTCAGTAGCACAGAAACCCTGTATGTTTTTCTCACCACAGGGCAGGTCTTTTGGACTCCTTAACTGGCAGGTGCTTTATTTTGCTGCACTTTCCTTTCTCGAAGGAGTTAAAAGCAGCAGGACTGCAAGGCCCATATTGCTAGATCATGCTTGTCAGACAGGGAAGGAAACTTGCAGTGCTTTCCTGAACACGCAGCTAGTTGTTGCTCAGTCTAATCCTTAAGTATGGACTTCATTATGAAGCTTTGAGAGAGGAGAGTTTCTGCTGCCACCTGTATGGGAACTTAGGGCACGTTCTGTTTACCCAGTATCTTGATAAAAAACAGGAAATAGCAAAATCTGACATTTTTTATTAATCTTTGGATGATTTAGTGGTGTCTCTGTTCAATGACAGGCTCTTCATACCCTCCTGTTCTAGTACGAAAAATAAATCATGCATTATTTCATGGAAATGGTATTTAAACAACTCACTAATACCATACTTAAACTTTTATTTATTTACAGGAGTGGTAGAAATCGGCGTGCTCACAAGCTCACCCCCGCAGAGGTGGAGTCCATGAGAGATGTCCTGGCCCATAATCTATACCAAGTGCGACAAAGGGTGTGTAACCCACCTGCTCTCACACGCACTGTTTGCAGGCTGAACGCTTGTGTTTGCCCTCCCCGCACCACAGCCGCGGCAGGTGGGAGCACTAGCGCGGGCCCTGGGGTCACGCTGCTGGAAAAGGGGGAAAGAGAGGAAGGAGCCCTAGGTCGGCGTTCGCTCCCAGGTGGAAAAAAGGACAGCAGTTTTTTTCCATCAGCTTTTCACCCAGGCGGCAGCACGAAAAGCCAGGAAAATCTGTGACTGAGCGGTAGAGGTCAGGCTTCCCGCGCTGCACGCAGGTCCCTCTGGCTCAGAAACCGCCTTCCCGAGGCTGCCACCCCCTCCGGGGGAGGCTGAGGAGCAGGTCCTCACCGCCGGGGTCACCACAGCCCGGGCGGTGGAGGCTGCCGGGGTGGGTGGCGCGGAGCAGCGGCGGGATGGAAGCTGGACGGATAGACGGCTGGCTGCCCGGCGGCAGCCGGGGAGGGAGACAGAATCATCACATCCAACCATTAACCCAGCATTGCCAAGACCACGTCCCTGAGCACCACATTTACACGGCCTTTAAATACCTCCAGTGACAGTGATTCCATCACGTCCCTGGGCAGCCTGTCCCAGTGCCTGACAACCCTTCAGTAAAGAAATTTTACCTAATATCCAATCTAAACCTCCCCTGACACAACTTGAGGTTATTTCCTCTTGTTTTATCACTTGTTACTAGGGAGAAGAGACCGACCAACACCCCACGACAATCCCCTTTCGGGTAGTTGTAGAGGGTGATAAGGTCTCCCCTCAGCTTCCTTTTCTCTGGAGCTGAACAACCCCAGTTCCCTCAGCCGCTCCTGGTAAAATGGATGCAGGGCTTTGTGGGAGGCAGCAGTCTGGCACGTCGCCAGCAGGAGTGAAACTCCTCTGCGGAGGTGGGCGGACCAGTGACAGTAAACATTGCTTAGCCCAAAGTCAGCTTAGAGTCGGGCGGGCTGGTAGATTCTCCGTCTGTGTGGGAGCAACAGTTTACCCTAACCACAGGAGGAGAAAGGAGGAAAAAAACCCAACCACCTCCTCTGGCTTTATTTTATAGGGTTTGGGGGTTGTTTGGTTTTGTTTGGGTTTGTTTTGGTTTACTGTTTCTACCTCCTACAATAGAGATGATAATACATCAGGAGGAATTTGTTTTGCAGAAGTTTGTCATGATTCTGATGCAGCTCGATGTATAATAGCTTGTTACTGAAGACTTGGACCCAGAATATACAACTGAGTGCTCTCGTATAGCAAGGACATAAAGGATATATTGCAATAACCTTGAAATTATGCAGATAAACAGGGCTAACTTGTGTAACACACATTTGCTAGAAAATGCTAGACGCTGCTCATTTAAATGTGTAATTATTAATATGATATTCATTCCTAACATTGTTTGATTTGTCATGGCCAATTATCCTTATGATATTAATTTCTTATCTTACCAGCAACAATTTGCATATATGGCTGTCTTTTAGATTACTGAAATGAACTCTCTGTCTTCAAAGTCAATTACAGTAATGACTATTCACATCAGTAGCTTCCTATGTGGTTTTGCAAACTGTGTTTTTGGAAATGAAAGATTGGAAGTAAAATAATACCATTTCTAATACTTCACATTCAACTCTGAAGGCCTGGTAATTCTCTGGCTCACCAGACCAACTTTACAAGGACTGCTGCAAGTGAAACTGAAAACAGCTTTCAGTTTTTAAGAGGGCTTATAACTTAGGTGATTTTTTTCTTTTTAAGACAGATAATTATTTCCATAATTTCACTTAGGTGTGCAATACAGGTGTGCAATAAATTAAAAAAAGCTTGTCCTAAAATATGCTCAGTTTTAGGGTAATATTCAGGTGTAGTTTGTCCAAGTATGGAAAGGAAACTCAACTGTGCATCTCACTATGGAGTTGTACTCTTCTTATCACGGTCTTTTGCCCCTGGACACATCTGCAACTTGCTCCTGGCTCAGTAATGTTGGTGACAAGGCTTAGAGGTGGGTTAACAGGCTACTCTTGGGACCTGTCCCAGATCTGTAGCTCCCAATTGTGTGATGAGAAGAGGGATGACAAATGGAGGACAGGCCCAGAGATGTTAAAAGCCTTGTGCAGGTGGGTATATTTTTATGGCACATTTTGAGCCAACAAAAGTCCATTAAAAATGGCACCAAAATACAGCCCCTGTGGTCCTTACAGTTGTGTTCACGAGAGGTTAGCGTGAGGCTGCATTTCTCCACGTGATCCCAAAGAGACCTGTTGTGAGTTGGTGGCAGAGCTGGGGCAGGTGTCCCCTTGGACCCGTGATCGACCAGGCTGCAAGTTTAGTCACATTACAAGCACAAAGAGAATCAGCTGGATGCATTTTCTGTTTCAGGCTCCAACGTACAACAGACACAACCTGCCTACCAACACCAATGAGAAAGAAGCTCAAGAAATCCTCATCCGTCGGCAGCACAGCCTGAGGCAGAGTTGCAGGAAGGGAAACAGCTTACCTTGGGGTGGACAGGTACCTGTTACATAAACTACTAGTAATGTAAAAAATTCCCCTTATTCTCTGTAAATGAGGAAAGATACACCCATTTTTTTATGGCTTTTGCTATAATTAAAATGCTTTCCTCAGTGTCCTCATGCAGCACCTAAGAAGAGAGAGCTTCCCTTAGCATGTGGACAGCAATTTTTACATCCTACTTTTATATTTTGGTCAGAAATCAGCTCCTATGGCTGTAAGTATTAAAATAATGTATCTTGCATTGTTTTGGCATGTGCAAAACATAGTATAGTTTTAGCTGAGTGAATCTGTGGATTCACAAAAGGCCTTTGACACCTTGCACTGGCAGTTTGGGCTCTCAGTTAGAGTAAGATTTGTCTGACCAAATGTAGGCATTGGATAGCATAGACATTTACAGCTGAGATGATCACAGCTAAGGAAAAGAAATAAGTTTTTGCTGGGTATATTATTTTTATTTAAAGTTGTTACCTGAAGTCAAAAAAGTCAGTCTTAGAAAAACATATTTTGTTCCACTAACTGCAGAAAACGCCTCGGTCATTATAGCAGACACGGATATTTTCGCTGGAGCTGACACTGAGTTCAACTCACCCAAGCCAAGCATTGATCTTACTCACACTTCTCTGAAATTTGGCTGTAAAGCTGCAGAGGCACAGTAGAAAAAGCACATAACCATCCCTTTTTACCATCCCACCAAGTAAGTGGAAATTACAGAGGCAATCATGGGCACTGAACATATTTCTGTCTCCACACACAGGCTAGCACCAAGGAAGTACGCTACCTGTCTTTGCCTCAGGGCCCCACTCAGCACACCAGACGAAAAGCCAGGCATGTTACTTTTACAGGTAATACAAGTGCTTTACTCTCTGTCCTACTCCATCACTGAAAGCTGCTCAGTGGATTTAATAGTAGTAAAAGAACACTCACATGAAAGTCCCTGGCCTCTTCAAATGAACTACACCCTTCTCTACTATCTTTTTTTATCTATGTTGTTTATGATCATTACTGCAGCAGTTTCTAACTCATTCCAGCACTGCCTAGTTTTCTCTTTTTCCTCTTGCACAAATAGTCCCATGATTCCTGCAGTGTTGCCTGGCCATGAGGGGAATCTGTGTAAGCCCAAGAAAGCAAATTACTTGTTCCCTGCAGCCCCACAGACACAATTGTACAAAGAATTTTCAGGAGTTGCTGAATCTGAGGCTGCTGCAGCTCCATGCCTCCAGGTCCAGCGGGTAGCAAGGCTGAGCAGGTATTCCCAATAGGCACCCCCCACACCATAATTCAGTGCACACATACACACGGATGGACACATAGAGCAGCATGGACAGGGAGCAGGCCTCATGCAAATGGCACTATAGCCTGTTAGGGGAAAACAATATATACATATATGTACCTGAATCTCCCAGAAGCTGGCCTTTGGAACACTCTCTGCCTAGTAGCAGGTCCTGGACCTTCCATCTCCTCAGTTGGTAGCACTTGGGCATGTGTGTCCCTGGGGACACAGATCCATGGCTGCTGTTGGTACTCAGACCTACACCTGTGTCAAAAAATCGGTCAATGAAGTTTGTTTCCTGCAGGTGCAAAATGTTTCTTTTTCCCTTTCTGTTTTACTGTGAAAGAGATGAAAGCAAAAGAGATCTGTGTAGGCAAACCATCCCTGTGGGGCTGGGCACTTACATCTGATGGAGGCAGAACAGAAACCCAGAGGATCTATTCAGAGGGGAAAATCAAAGTTACTCAAGGGGATTAATCTTATTTTCTTTCCCATACAGCTGATTCGTTTCTGTTTGTTTGTCAGGATGCCATGGCGGGGGATATATGTCTTTCTAAAAGCCTAAAAGTGTTCTACACAGCAGCTTCAGACATAAAACCATTTCAGACTCTCTCAAGGGACCAAGTCCTGCTATAGCAGACAGGCACATTATTGCAGTGGAGAGAGAAGTAAATCCTGAAGCAGCGAAGGCAGGTACCTTTTTACTGATAGCTAGGCCTGAATTTGGGCCCTGCCCTGTGATTAATGCAAATAATTAGATTTCTTGGTCTAGCTTCTGGCACCATCTGAGGTCCCTTCCCTAACCTTCACACCATTTTAAATATTTGCAGCAGGAGGAAGCTGCCTTAGACTCTTCTCACAGACTGTTCAGATGAGGTGAATTACACTTGGGAACTGCAAAGAGAAATATTCAGTATGTAGGAAATTAGAATGACAACCTCTTATATGCACATACATATTTACAGAGATAAATAGCACCTCTTTTTTTTTCTCTGCCTCCAAGTGCTCCTGGAACAAGCATCCTCCAGCAAGTTTGGTTCAGCTCTTAAAAATAGTGTGTGAGGAAGTTTAGTAACTAAGAGGTCAGGAATGACTACAAATAGACCTTTAAACCGCCTATTTGCTTTTCCTGCCACTCATACAAATTAATGATTTTGTCTTCCACTGGCTGTGTGGTATGCTCACATGGCCTAACAGAAGCAGGTTCTTTTCTTCTTCTTCTTCTTCTTCTTCTTCTTCTTCTTCTTCTTCTTCTTCTTCTTCTTCTTCTTCTTCTCCTTCTTCTTCACTTTTATTTTTTAAAAAAATTTCATTTATTTATTTATTTATTATCCTCCTGGTTGGACAGCTGGGCTCAGTGATCTTAGAGGTCTTTTCTAACTGTCATGATTCTGTCATTCTGTATTCTGCTGTTAAAGAAATCTGTGGCCCTGTTCACTGGAGGTAGTTGCTGGTGCATGTACTCTTATGTTGTGCAAACTGTGAAGTAATCGTTAGCTTAAAATAATTTAATAGTTATTAAGCTGCAGTAACCTGAAAAATTTTGATTGTGTGACTATACCTTATACACATGTGCTTTAAGTGCAGCAGGATACAGCCTAATTTTGTTATTCATGGACACTTGTGTTTATTTCCCAAAACCTCCTTGTTTGTTACAAGCTTTTTCTTAAATTTAACTTGTTATTGTGTAATCAGACTACAACTGGCTTTAAGAAATGTAAAAAAAATATATCCTGTAAACTCAACAGAGTGTGAGAGCCAGTTATTGGCCTATGGTGGGCAATTTTTTATTGTGTACTTGTGGCAAAGAAAGCTGGTAAGAGCAGGTCTGACACACCCAATGTAATCAAAGCACCCTAGAGTCAAACTCCTGGCTTCAGGTGAAACTGTTTTCTTCCCAGTGGTTAATCACAGGTGACTGGTAAACTTGATTTTTAGTGACACTGGAGTCTCCTCCTTGGTTGCGTTTTGTCCTCTGCTGCAGGTTTCACTAAGCTTTTCAACCATGGGACTAGAGAGGATTTTGAAATGTGTAGAAAAATTGAAAGCTACATAAAGGAACACTGAAAGCACTGAGCAGCTCTGCAAGGCACTAAAAGACAGCCGAATGTGCTTATTCACTGCGGTTTCAGGGTAGAGACAAGATCAATAAAATATTTTCAACTACAGATTTGGAGTGAAAATATTAAAATTAGGATTATTTTTAGTTCTTGACTAGTCTCTTTTTCTGTAGAAATTATTTAAGATGTTTCAGTTCAAAAGTTTAAAACTGTAACACTGTATTGTTCTGAATACCCTTTAACTGTTCTTGTCAATACCACGGTGTTTCTCTTTTCTTCACATTATCAATTTGTCTGTTTTCCTTCAGATCACTGCAGAAATGGCTCTGATGCTGCATTCCCAGTAACGTTCAGACCTCAGCCCCGACTACGCTCACGGGAAGCAAAACACAGACAGGAAGAGCTGCTTCCAATGGCTCACTTGGACAGACGAGCAGGCTCATCCAATCTGTCAGGTCAAAGAGGAAATTCAATCTGCCAGCATCATTCCACCAGAGCAGACAATCTAGCTCTAATGCCGAAGTCTCGACTCACTGTGGGAGACGGAGAGAGATATGAGTCAGAAGAAGAGACAGAAATGATGGCACCAGTCAAGTCATTTTACATATGAGGAGAAGAGCAATGTTTACATCTCTAGGGACCTTTGTGCACTGCTCCAGAGAAAATAACAAAGCTCTTATATGAATCAAACCACAATTTTCCTTTTGGGACCAGTGCACTTGTTCTAGTATCACTTTCAAATGCTGTATTAAGGTATTCAGTGAAGACTCAAGTTCTTACATATTTATATCAAGCTCTCTTTCCAGCAGAGCACTGCAAGAAAGAGGGGAACATGGTCTTTGTAGAGGTTTGGACATAGATTTGAATGACAATAGTTGTGCACACAAAATGCTATGGGTGAAAGGTTGCCCTCCTATCTTCTGCCCTAAGGCCTAAATCTGGAAGAAAGAAATACCAAAGGACAAGCTTGACACGAGTGCCCAGATTGATAACTTCAACCAACTGTCTAGAGCTTTCGACCTCAAAGTAGCTGAAATATTCCAGGAAAGAGTTAAAAGAAGAGAGGCATTTTTAGGGCACCTAAATGTCACTGAAGATACCTAAAGAGGTATTTAAGTCAAAAGGATTCTTTAGTGGATGATTTCAGCACTAGGGAATCTCTTGCATCTCAGGGGTTGTCTCTGCAAAAGTGCCTAAAGTCAATTGCTGTGATGTTCTGTAGCTGCTGCTACTTTAACCAGCTTCAGCATGTAGAGACCTATCATCCACCTCCAGCTCTTTTGGATTAATAAAGGAGGCATCCTGGTCTGTACAAATCCAGAGAGAACTCTTCAGGCAGGGGTGCTGTCAGGATGCCTTTTATTTGCCAAAGTGGGGTGGCAAGAATGTACACAATATTCTTATGGTTCAGCAAATGGAAGATTTCATTGTAGAGCATCTAACCTCCATTAGCCACTCCCACCTTGCCAGAGGGTGCGTAAATCAGTAGACCCCTCTTCACACTGAAGCTGGAGCAGTACTGCACATAGGGAGCAAGAAAAGAGAAAAGGGAGCCTAATTTTGTATCCCGCTAGCTAGCAAGAAAGAGGGACCCTGCTTTTTGTAGGGCATCTGCCTGTATGTTGTACAGAGAAGCATTTGCTAAAAACAACCAACAACTGATCAACAGCAACAAAAAAACAACAATCAGAAATAACCAGGGGAACATGCACTGGAGCCTGTGACATCCCAGCTTTTCTACTGAGCTCCCATCCAAGTTGCTCTGTGTGCCAATGCTCCAGTCTCAAGGTGGTTCTCCCTAGTAGTAGGGGAAGCAAGATGCTATGGTCTGGAGTAATTTTGGAAAAAGTCTAAAATCCCAGATAAATAGTTCCTCTGATGGAGCTCTTTTCTGCAAAATGGAAGAAGCTCCATGCAGCTTTTAAATAAGTCTTGTGCCAGGTCTCAATCCTTTAGTAAGTTATATTAACATATCATAAATCTCAATGAAAATATTACTTTAAGGAAAAGAGTGATCATACAAAATCAGATCTTAAATTGCACTGTGAGCAGTTGCCATATGAAATTTAATTGAGGACACAATCAGCGCCCATGTGGCATGGTCCTTAGGCCACAGTGCTGACATAGGTGCATAGAGTGAGGTGACAGAGGTGTGGGACCTGTTTCTGCATGGAAGAGTCAGAAGGAAGAAAGAACTCCAGAAGTGGCTGGCAGCTGATGTGAGCTGGAGGCAATCTTTGGGGACAGCGATGACAGGAAAGTGGAAACCTGAGAGGAAGGTGAAGAAGGGAGGGTGTCTCATCTTCAAAGGGAGGCACAGGAAAGAGATTAATCACAGGAATTAGTGTGAGCTGCAAATTCAGCATTTCCTCTTTAAGACGATTTAATCAACATGTTGTCTGAGGAAACTGGACAGATACAACAGTATGAGATGAGGGATGATAATGCGATGTCTGGAATGGCATGGAAAAACACTAGACATACAACATGAAAAAGAGGAGTCTGTGCAAATTTCTCAGGGTATGTGTGAAAGGCATGCTTAAAAGTGACTCCCAAATTCTTTATTAAGTTTTCTACAAGTTGTGGAGCATTTATTTAATTACCCATTGCAAGTAGGAAGCAAAATGTTCTATTTCTAATGACCATTTATATTAGAACTAGAGAAAAATATTTAAATCTTTCTAAAATACAAATAAAACTAGTGCACAGCTGGAGTCAAATCTCCCTCTTTTGGTTCATTCCTAATCTCTCCCTTGATCAAATCAGTGAGCCAGATCTTCAGAGAGTGTAAAGCCATAGACCAGCTCAAAGTGAATAGAGCTCTCCCAGCTTTTGTAGTCTGCCCCCCAAACTTGTAGTCTATTTTTAGTTTTATTTCCTAGCAATCAGAAAATAGGACTGGAAGAAAATTTCCTTCTGTGCCTTAGTTGCTGTTAATGGTTTTGCTGGCCATTAGCCTAGAAGCAATGTTGCAGATGCCTGTATAAGAAATATATCTTTAAACATATATAGCTGCACTTTTTATTTGTTTTCATAGTTATTTCATAGTTGTGGACAAAAGAGTTCTCCTTGAAGTAGCCCATTGCTTATGTCTTAAATAGCAATAACTACAGCAATGTCTAACTATAAGTAACTTACTTTGTATCTATAGGCTCTCAAGCTCAGTCCATAAAGAAAACAGAAATGGTTTAGGTCATGAATTTAAATCTACTGCTGGTGGATTTAAGTCCTAATGGGTGTGGGCATTCTTAAACTCCTTAACTTGGGTCACAACCAGGAAGCTTGTGCTGATAATTTGAAAGGTAAGTTAATTCAAGATCTCAGGGTTTTTTTGGTTGGTTGGTTGTTTTTTTAGACTGGTACAATGTTATTTACTGGAGAATTTAAATTGTGAACTGTGAAAAAGGTGAACTGGCACGGAAAACTCATACCTAGAAGGTGAAGAATCATTATTCAAAATCCAGAGGGGAAATAGGAACTTAGGGAACTGTTTCCTTGGGACAGAAGCGTAGTGCAGGACATGTGAGTTTCAGGAAGGAATAAAAAATAGCCTGTATCTTCAACAGTAGAGAAAATAGGAGGTACATTTAAGCCTAACTTGCTAACCTATGAGAAAAATATGGCAAGAACAACATTCATAATGAGAAAATATTTTAATACTGAAAGCAAAAATGTTCAAACAGAATATTGCTGAAAAAAGGAAGGAGTTAGCAAAGTCAATATTACATGTGGGCAACCATCAAGACTTTAATATTTATTGCATAGCATGATTAACTGTTTGGTCCTGTTGTTCTTGCTGCAGCTGTTACTTTTCAACTATATCCCAGGCAAGTAAGAATGTGAGGTAAAAAGAGAATCTCTTCTTCAGAGAGCTTATCATCAGGGACACAGGAGTGAGGGGAGCACTGGTAATAAGGACGTGATAGCAGCAAGCCCAGGGACTGCCCACGCTGTGACCTCCTGAAACACCATTTGACAGAGTGTGCAGAAAGAAGGCATTACTGTGGTCCTTCTTCCAGGAGAAATGGTGTCCACTGGGAATGTCTGCATGTGTGTAGTCAGGGCTGCAGCTGCCATCCGTACAGCAGCCAGGGAAACAATACACTGGCTATGTGGTAGCACCAGCAAACAGGACTGGGAAAGATGCTGTGAAGGACCTGAAAGCAGTTTCTGTGTTACACTAAGGGAGGACATTGGTGAAGGAGTGCAGAGGCAGAGGGATAATTCACCTCGTATCATGGCTCAAAACTCAAGGGAGTGGAGTAGGTGTGTGTCTATCAAAGCCAGACATGAGAAGCTATATTAGTTGGGAAAGAACAAACACACTGGCTGGAGCTCTAGATGGACTGATTTACTGCTTTGTGTGTGGGCCAAGAAAGTAGGCCAACCTAAAAGAAAAAAATTACTTCAAATGTATTTCAAATAATTAAGGAAGGCAAGATGAGATTCAGAAAAGCAGGCCGGGGGTTCAGACTGGAGAGACTGGTAGAGAAGAAGTAACAGTGACCATGCTCTGCACGAGAAGGATAGCTTAATCCATATTTACAAGAAAGGTGGTCAGAGAAAGAGGACTGTAGGGAAAATAATCAAATTTCTGGGATGAAATACTGACTTTTACATAATAGAGATGAAAATAATTGTGAAATTATTATTTTCTTGCTGGTAGGTTGATTTTGAGAACTGACACTTTCAAGGTTTTACTTCCAGCCATTAGACCCTAAAAACTCATGTTTTATTGTCATGTATGAATGGACACTACTATTTAAAAGCCTGTAGGAGACTGGAAAATGTAAAAAAAATATATTTCCAAGCCTTCTTTCTTTATAGGTACTTCTTCTAATTTTCTATCTACATACATGGATAAAACACAAACATTAAGAATAGAAAAAGAGACTACCTTATCTTTATATATTGTTTGCTTTTTAGGTAGGACAATTACATTTATTGTTTTTCCAAACTCCCTGTACTTAAGAACCTTAAAATTAGAGGTGTAAGGTAACATGAGTAATGCTCTGAATCAGTTAAGAAGACTAGAAATCTATTGAGCTAAGTTGCCTAATTTATTTCCTTTTGAGAATCTGTCTCAATGTTAATCACAAGTGAAACTCGATTTTCTTTCCTGCTTTGGTTTCACAGGTGTGAAATTTCAAAAGTTAATATTGGTTCTTGTTTATTTCTAGCCTGCCCTTCCTTCTTGAAAAATTCAATTTCCTACTATCTTTCAATCATAAGAAATGAGACACAGACTGAAGAAAACAATGCCAAGCTCTCTTTTTCAGAGTTTGCTTTCTTTGATGTAGCAGATTGCAGCCACACCAATAGTGACCAGCTGGTCAGGGGCAGACACCCAAGATGAACATTATCCCTGATTTTTTTTCCTACTGTCCTTGTGGAATCACTCTAGGAAAAAATAAGTATATGTCAAGAATAGCCACAGTGAGCTGGGGGCACAGGTATAATTAATCTGCAACATCATTTTTACACACTCAAACACAAGTCAGATCCTTTCTCATCACTAACTTATTTTGCTAAATATAAAATTATCATAAAAGAAAGTTGAAGTTAAACTGTTATTTTTGTTTGGTTGGTTGGGTTTTTTTTCTGTCATGTATGTCAGATATTAATTTAGACTTAATAGCTGGTATTGGGCCTAACTTAATTTGCTCTACTGTATCACTGCTCTCTGCTTTGCAGCAGTGATAAAGGGTGAAAATAATGATAATTTGCAAATGCCAAATAAAATATATTCCAAAACAAAGGAGATTTTGTTTTTTTTAAGGCATCTTGGAATAAGACCTATAGCCTAGATGGCTTTATTCATGCCTTTCTTTAAGGGAAAAATTCCCATCACAGAAACTTCCACTGCCTGAGGAAAAACATTATAAATAAAAACCACCTGCCCTGCTTCAGTATCACTGAAGTGGTGACACTGGTAATACTCACGGTGGTGCACAGTGTCTTTCAGGTGCTGCGTGTGCAGCAGGCACAGGCAGTTCAGAGGCAGGGCATCCTGAGAATTCTGGCTGTGCTAAATCCCCATATGAAAGGTGGGGAAACTTGCACAAAGCAAATGAGCCGTGTGTACACCTAGCACAGGAACAGTGCCAGGAACTGAACACAAGACCCTGGTCCCTGGACTTCACGTCTACTTTTCCTTCCCTTAGGCTTTCAGGTGACTGAAACCTCCGGAAAGGAACAAAAGAATAGACTGAAACTGTCTCTTCAGCTCTAACCACAAAAAAAAAAAAAAAAGAAAAAAGAAAAAAGAAAAAAAAAAAGAAAAAGAAAAAGGAAACAATCTGCACAGGAATTACACTGTGCACTGCTTCAAGCCAAGCATCAGGGCCTGATGTTTACAAACATGCAGTGTCATAAAGAGATAAATTTTTGCCATATTCAAGATATATGTATGAAATACACATAACGTAAAAAAGGTGTAATTCTTCACTCAGTCTTCTCCACTACATTAACAGTTGTTCCTTTCAAAATCTACATATGTTCTGCACATTTTGCATAATTATAAAATTTGGTAACATTGAAGGGGCTTTTAAGAAGTAAATAAACTATGGCAAACATCTTTTTTTCCCTTCAAACCTGAAATGAAAACTCTTTGAACTACTTCTCTATTTTGATCTGGTTAGTAAAGGATGCTATAGATTGGCACAGATTTTTTATCTAGAACAAATCTCTTAAGCTTTTTATGTTTCCAGTTCCTCACGTGCAATAGGCATAAAGACACTCAGGGATGTCATACACAAGTGCCTCAAGCCATCTGAGTTTCTAGATTTGGCATAGGAACCATAAGAGCCTTGTGCTCCCTGGTTTAGCATCCAGTGGCCAGGGAAGTCCCTTGGGGCACTTTCACAGCAGCTGAACTGCATCCCCGGGGCTGGGGTAGGTGGGCATCTGCAAAAGGCAGCCAGCGGTGCCCTTCAGTTGGATGCACGTGGATGGCTGCCTTCCAGTGATCTGAGGAACAGCTCAAGCTCAGACACCTACCCCACAGATAGACACCTTCACAGTGAACAACTAAACACAGCTCACTCAGTCTGAAGTGGAATGCCACTGTCCTTGTTCTTTAAGTGATTTTGGCACTTCTGAATGAAAAGCATCTTTGCAAACCCAAGCATTACAACTGGTTTAGCTTTGAGATGAATCTTCTTCCTCAAGAAACGAAGCTATTTCTGTATGTAGGCATTAAAAGGTAATAAATATTTTTTAACAGTGTCTTGCTGTGCACAGCTCCTATATTCTGTTTATTTCTAAAGAACTCTTTGTCTGCAAGCATATTTGGCTCAATCAACTGTAATGGGATTAGCAACAGAAAACTGCAAGGCTCACATTACTGCTGGCTCAAATGGACTCTTTGGCTCGAATTCCTCTTAATCATAAATGTCCAAAAATCTTTCCCCACCATTTTCATAAGTATACAAACTTAGATTCAATGGATGTGATGACTGCTGACAATTTTTTTTTAATCAAGCCTTTGCAATTTGAAGGAGGTCTTTCCAGAGCTTTTTTCTTATTTTTTCCCCTAATGCAAAAATGCCTGATACTGATTTACCAAGCACTTCAGAGCAGATATAACACTCGGTGCCAAGACCAGATTTACAGGTCTTGCTCCTGTATAATGAAAAGGAAGACAGATGTAGCGACAAAGCTCAAACATCACTATAAACAACTTTGCCTGAATTAGATTAAGTTCCAAAACTCAAAAAAGCCCTCCTAGATATTTGTCCTATTTCCTGCCCAGCCCCTCCCCCCTCCCAAGCCTCTAACTATGTATAAATTTCCTTTACCAGGATAAATGGATTAATGGATAAACGGATACTCTGCTAGATGAGAGCATTAATACTTTTGCTTTATCTGCTGGAAAGGCATGCTTTCACTAGAGGAAAAGAGCTGCAGTGACCTCTGTTGATGGAATTAAGCAACGTATTTAAAGAGCCAAAGACGAGAGGTGACTCTTCCAAATCCTCTGTTAAGATTACATTAGGACCAAAAGTCAACTGGGCAAAGAGAGAGCAGGTTTCAGGTTGCATGCGGAAACGACTATTTCTCAACACACACTGAAGTCAGAATCCTCATCTGTCTAAGCTATATTTAGACAACTTGTTCCTTTTTACTGTGGAATTAAAAAATATTGGCATGAAGACAAAAGACGTAACAAACTAGGGGATATGTGGTTTTCTGAAGTGCTATTCTGCATTCCAGGGGTTTATATCAGCACAGAAAAACATCATGATTGTATACGTGATCTGAATGTAGTGACCAGTTCCCTGTGCCAGCCTGACACAGGGTATTCTTGAAGTTTTGAGGCAAAGAAGCTTTCCAGTTGGCAGGCTGCCTGTCACAGAGAGAAGTATCTAGGAAATGTCATGCCTTTATGACCAAGAATTTGGAACATGTCTGTATGGGCTAGTTCTGATCCAGGAAAATAATTAAACACGTAAATACCCACAAGGATCTGGATCTTAATACTTAACTTCATGGTTGAGTATAGTCTCAGTAAGGCCCAATCTTGAAGGATTGACTGTACAATGAAGATTAGTGAAATCAATTAAAAAACATTCCATGAAGAGCTAAGTAGCTTGTGGAAAGTGGGGTATTATGTCCTTATTTTTTTCAGACTTGTCCATTTGCTAAGAACTATGCAGTATTAAACAGAGACATAATTTTGGGCCAAGGCTTTGAACTGTTAAGGTAATTTTATGTTTCTGAGCTGTCCAGTAAACAAATGGTAGCAACACATGTTGGCTTTTCTAGGAACTATAGCTGAAAAGACAGGTATCTTTCTCGTTCCATGTCCAGTGTTATGGGAGATCTGACCATGATCACAAAGTTGGGAGTTTTCCCAATTCAGGTATATTAATTTGTTAATGCCTCCAGCAGAGCCTGACAAGTTTTATTTTTAGTGTATTTTCCAGAACCACTGCTGTCCCTCTGATCCTAGAATGTCCTTCTCACAAGAAACAAATGGATATCAGTAATGAAACTTTACTGGTATCTACTATGGTATCCTCATTCAGGCTTTTGTAGAGAATCATTTCTGCAAGTATAAGAAGGGGAAAAAACCCACGTTGCCTTCTGTTGTTAATAAAAAGTAAGAAAAGCCATACATAAATACCTTATTTTGATATAGATAAAATCAGAAAATTAAATAATAGATCAGTACACTATGATATAATGAACTAGATACTAGAGGTGTACTTGCTCTGCCAGTTTAAGAAAATCAAGATACACAAAATGTAAAGTATTAAAATCAATCCTAGATTACATATGTCATATGTAAATGTTATGGCATCTTATACAAATTTCAAGTCAGAGTCAAATATTATTGCTACCCATTTGAGAACTTCATTCTGTCAAGCACGAAGAAAGTATTGATACATCTTACATATGTAATTAATGATCCTGGCTAAGACCTTCATTGATTTTTGGGAAATTATATGTTTTTTTTCACTCTGCATGAATCTGACATTTTTGTGGAGCATGGTTAGGATGGGAAGTACATCTCTGTGGAAGGTAGGATCAAAGATTTTTTTGCTTCAATATATTTAACATCCAACAAAGACCTCTACATGTCAAAAGATGCCAGTTACCCACTCACTCTTCTAAAGATAACCTAAGGAAAGTCTCTGTTCCTGGGACAGTTTATACATCTAGTAAAACAATTTTATGTTAGAATAGCATATAGAACCATTCTATATAAGGAATAACTATTTTCAGCCATGCTTACATTGCAATAGGACAGTTATTTCTTTTCATATTGCTTGACATACCTTTAAAATGAACATTTGTAATACTGTATAGAGCTACAAGTTTTGCACTGAAGGCTGAAATCACTCAGGCTCTGATATCTGTGCTAAAGCTGAGCCCTAGTTCCCTGTGTATTATCTTTGCTACCTCAGGTACGGTTTAGGAAGCAGGTTGTGACTGGAATAAAAATATCTTATTGCCATTTTTCTACTGTGCATTCTTATTACCTAGCATTCAGGATTTATAATTTAGTTGTTTTCTCTTGTAATCTTACAGTGCATTTATGAAGAAGTTCCTGAGTGGTTATTTATGTACTAGTCTTCAGAGGTCAGCTCTTTTGGCTTATCTTATAGAAAAGAAAGGAAAAAGTCAGCAGTCATCTTTTTTTACATCTGGAAAAGTATCTTTTTTCATACAATTATAACTGTTTGACAGGAATTTGCTTAAAGTTAAATAATATCTTTGGATGGAGATTAAAAATGGAAAATTACATCTTCAGAGATGTACTTTTCTTTAAATTACTAGTATGTGAAAACTGTTTTGGAACTTTAATTGCTGCTACAGACTTACTACAAAATAAACTTTGCCATAAACCCTGGCTGATCCTTATCTATAACCAAAAATCTCCAACTGGCAAGAGTATAATATTGGGTGAAATCATACTTGGATTAGGATTTTTTTGCAATGGAGTTAAACAAGGCAGGATTTTCTCTTTCAAACAGCCCCAAACTTCTCTTTCTATGTGGAGATTATCTGCATCCTGCAATAATTGCTGGTTGGGGCAATTGCTTGATTTGTTACAGTGAGGAGGCTTACATACTTTCTGGTTTTGGCCTCACACAGAAGCATTTGGGCATAATTTCCCAGGGTAAACTGAACAGTCCAAACCCAGAGTTTGAGTGACCTCCTCAGTTAGAAGCCAACTTCTCTGTTCAGTGCCAGCTCTGAACCCTAACAATTATGCCTGTTTCCAAAAACTGCATCTTAACCTGCCATTCTTTTGACCATTGTGATTTTGACAATTTTCATCTCTCTGCTAATCCTGTTTTACCGTGCTGCAGGTGGGACAAACCTGAGGCTCAATCCCAGGAGAGAAGGCTTAGTTGAAAGTTCCCAAAGAAGCAACCCCTGCAAAGTGGGTAGGTAAAATCCTTTCTCATCACAGAATCTCAGAATGTTTGAGAAGGGACCTCTGGGAGGCATCTAGTTCCATCCCTCATCCATGGCTCCTTTTCCCTCTTGTGAGTAGTCGTTTGGAGAAGACCTGGACAATGCATACACTTAAAAGTCTTCAGCAATGGCAAAACCTCATATTCCACCACAGCATTGTAAGAAAAAATCACGAAAGGAGGTACATGCAATAAACAATGAGGGAGGAGGCACCTTGCTCAGCTTGGCCTATGATTTTAATACCAGCAGGACAAATGATGGGTTGGAATCCACTACATCCAGCTTCAGATGTGTCCACCGGCCTATCAACCCAGAGCTCCTTTCATGCTTAGCTGTAAGAGGCAGCATCTACAGACAGTGATTGATGAGCCTGTAATGGGAAGCAACAACCAGGCCGTTTTGAAGTGCCTGCTGCTTTCTAGGAGTCCTAAATAGAGGCCAGGGTGACAAGCTGGGACATAGATGCCATTACTAAAGGACAGATGAGCCATCCTGGAACTAAAATTATTACTGAGGAATTGAAGGGGGTTTAATAAATTTTGTTTTTTCTATGAGCAGCATCTGGGCACATTTATGTGATGTGAGGGCTGAACTTGTGAGCAGTTATTAAAAGCATACTTTACAAATAACTGATACTTTTTATTGTAGTCCTGTGATCAGATACTCGAATTAGTTCTAAAAAAGCAATTTCCAGAACCAGAACAGCTGTATCAACATCTGTATCACAATCCCTGTGCCCATGTTCATCTAAGAAGCCCAGCTATTTTGCCCTAAGAATATATACACCCAGATGCGTAGTGTCCAGAGCTCATCTGGGAATCCCACTGCCAGGACTGGGCTAGATTATTGAGGATAAAAAGTGTGTTAGTCTCTCACTGCTGGACTTCATGCAGCTTTAAATTTTAAGGCATCTGAATTTTACACTAGAAAACAAGGGCCAGATTGGTTCCTCTTTCCTTTCTGAGGTTTTTCAGATAACTAGCTGCTCTGGTTTATTTCAAACACTGTGGGATGGTTTTTGCTACCATTACAGGACTGTCACCAACATGCTGGTCTAGCTGAGATGAGAACCAAACTGCTTACGGTATAAACTTACTTCACCACAAGACAAACAGAGGTTGAATGCACAGGACATATCTGTAGCCTCTGCTCCTCTCAGAACTAGCACTATTATTTTTTCCTGGTGTTTTCCAAGCTACCTGCAAAGGGAAAAGGGGATTTACTCACCTCTGTCTATAAAGAGATGAAAACCCCTTTTGCCAATTCCATTAGAAATGCTGCTAATTCAATTTTTTTGGCAGTATATTCCTTCCTCAGGAGGTATAGATGGAGTGTCACATGGAAGTAGTTTGAAAAACTGCTGGTAATTAATGACTATGAATATAATTGCTCCACCTTTTTTTTTTTCTTTTTTTTTCTTTTTTTCCCTGTGATGTAACATTCCAAGAAAGACTTGAATAAGAAAGCAATCAGAGGCAGGGTAAAATACAAGGAAATGGATATAATCCACTCCGTAAAGCAATACTATCCTGACGTGCCTTCTGTGAGTAGATTTGTTTGTTGCAGGCATCAGAAGGCACGTTAGCATTCCTCTGCACTTTCCTACTATGCTTATTAAACTGACTTTCTTGAGGTTTTTTTGTTTGGTTGTTTTCCTGTGCAGCCTTTTCTCTGATTAAAAGGTATGCTCACATTTTGATTTTAATATGTGTGTGGGGTTTTTTATAACTTGTAAGTGCTTGGGATTAAGTTGGAAACTCTAACATTTACATATTTATGCCTAGTTGAAATTATATAAAAATACAGGAGCAGATTCCAGTTGCAATATCTGCATTTGTGAAGAAAGGGAGAAATAATTCAAAATGTAAGACAGTTTATCCAAGCTAATTATATGGAGGGTATGTAAAACATAAAATATAAATAAAATTAAACTCATATTACTGTATATGTTTGTGAGTAAGTGTATAGATATAGATATATTTTGAATATCTACATATAAAAGGAAAAGAGGGTGGCTGTTAGACCATGCAGAAGCAGTAAATTTGTTCTCTACTGAACTGTTAGCATACCAGTACAATCAAATCCACAATATAAGCAGATAAAGAGGATGTGGGAGTCAGAGTAATACTGATGATCACCAAAGGACTGTGACCATTGAAAAGTTTCATCAGATCTTTCCAATGGTATAAGTTACATACGCCCTGCATTTAAAAAAATTTACAAAATGCTTTTAAAGTTAACTGAAGTCATTTCATTGAGACAAAGAAAATTCACCATCTTTCTTATGATGCCAATGTGTTCTTGTTTTGATAGCAGCCAGCAACAATTAGTTTGTTAATAAAAATTTCCACTTGCTTTCCAATGAAGTGTCCATGCTTTCCATTCCTGAAAGCTCCTGGATCCATCTTCCCAACATAAAATTGCACTAAAACATTTTGAAAAGTTTTATAATATTAGTAATTCCTCCTATTAGTTTTATTTTTTTTATTTTGAAAACTCTGATAATGAAAAAATAGTACACTTTTCTTTACACTCTTTTGAAGGCTTAAATGAGGCGTGAGCTACAACCATATCATCTCTGAGATAAAGAGAAGTCTTGTTCTATAAAACAAAGGGCTTTCATGCTTAGCTGCAGCTCTCTCTAACCCCTGCAACATTTAATATTTTAGCCTGAGGCTCTGTTAATCCCACGTACTGATGCTATTCCACTTGTGGAGTGCTAAAATCCAGACTGTAGGTTAGGGAGGGTTTAATGTGCAGTTGACCATTCTACCCTTTTTCTCCAGAGAAGAGAGGCATTGTTTAAAAGCCATAGTCCTTTCCACTCTGTGTTTATGGTGCCTACAGGGAACTTCCAACCCAAGACTTTCTTTTAGCTCTCACAGTCTCACTGACTATATTCTCCCAAACACCCAGCAATGTGGAGAGTAGATTTTTCATGATATTTCTTCTTGAATGAACATTATTTCCATTAGCTTCTTACCAGATTGGTCTGTGCTGACTTTCCCAAGGACAGGATTATGTGAAGAGGTGAGGTAGGTTTATTTTTACACGTGAGTTTGGAACAACAATGAACTGGACTAATTGTTATTGAAAACAAGTCATATGTAACATTCTGTATAAAATTTAAAGCCAAACTCTCACCAAGTCAAAGGGAAAACCTATGTTCACACCAGCTGTCTACTGGTCATAAAGCCAAGCAGCTGAGGTTTACAGCTAAAGATTGTGCAAGGGTTTATTAAGCTTCTTCAATGAAAATATTGTGACATAAAAAATGCAAGCAATGAGTAATTAACTTCAGTGAGGAGGCTGAATAAAAAGAAGAAATAAGGAAAACTGGAGAGAGATAAGCAAAACAAACCCTAAAGCTACTGAGTGTTCATCAACACCTGAAATTTGTCTTTCTGAACCCTAGCAGAAAGTTATACACAGTATATAGAAGATATCACCTACTCTAGGTTTCTTCTTTTTTTAGATAACATACGTTCACTATTTAACGCCTGCATGCACAGTATTAGTATCCAGGAAGTCAATCTTTTGGCTGACCACTGCAGCAGTTCACAGACTACCTTTTAGTGCACCTCAAACTGCAAACTGCAAAACTTCTTTATATGCCTCCAGCTTCAGCTGTCACAAGCATTTCCCTGGCTTCAGTGCAGTACATGCAGCATCACCCATGACAGAGAATCAGCTCTGAGGATTGTGGAGGATCTAAGGTAGTTTTTTATGGCACTGCTAAAGGTTGGCTCCTCTTGTATGACCAGGGCTTGTCAGCTCTGACTGAGCTAACGTAGAATGTGTGTATTCATTTTTTGCAGGTGGGTTCTTGGTGTAAAAGGGGAGATAAGTGTGTCAGAAACAAAGGAGCTGGTGAAATTGATGTGAACAGTTCCCTGTGCTACCCACATATGCACAGCAATTCCAGCTAGTACTTATAAACTGACCCACATTACTGACAACTGGATGATGTTTAATGTGAGGGCGGTGAGACACTGGAACAGGTTGCCCAGGGAAGTTGTGGCTGCCCTCTCCCTGCAAGTGTTCAAGGCCAGGTAGGACGAGGCTTTGAGCAGCCTGGTCTAGTGGGAGATATCCCTGCTCATGGCAGGGAGGTTGGAACTAGATGATCTTTTAGGACCCTTCCAACCCAAACCACACTATGGTTCTGTGTTCTGTAAGACACTTCAGTAGACATTTCTGTATTCCTCCTGAAGATCTGAGTCCTCTTAGAAAAGCTCTTACCAAAGGCCTAAATCTAACCTATACATACCAGTTCATGTTGGTGAAGAGAGAAGCAGACTTGGGGCTGTGCTCATGAGCTGAGTGCAAGCACACAGAAGGAAGCTCCTGGGCCAGAGGAACTGGTCACAGTAGGAGACTGAGAATAAGGTGGCAGTTGATTTGACTCAAGCTAGAGCACAGCCTGAACATATTTTGTTATTGCTTCAGAACTGCTTGAAAAACATTGTAACATTTATTTTAAAATGAAATTTTACTCTGGAAAAAAAAAAAAAAAAGAAAAAAAGAAAAAGAAAGCAACCCCTCAGCATTTTTGAAAGCTACATTTGTTCAACATGCTTGTGCTAATAATCTACTGACAAAGAACAAGTAGGAAATGTAGCTTAGCAGAAATCCTCCCAGGACTCTAGGATGGGGTCAGCCCTTACCTTGCCCTTTGCAAACAGAGGTTATGTCTCTATGCTTTAAAGATGGCCAGAGTTATAAATATAGGCTGTGGCACTAAAGGAATCACTTAAGTCACTAACTCCAACACTTGAACACATGGGAATGCATTTAAAAATATGTTTATAAACCTATTGAATTCTGCTTTCAAAGGAAAATTCTCATCAGTCATGATGCCATTGTAAGGCTGAAACTGGAGGCATTCTTTTAGTCATTAACTTTTTTTTCCCCAAAAAGTTAAACATTTAAATTAGTGTTTCTGTATTCATGGCAGTGACAGATGTTAGGCTTGAGAACAGTGGCTACTTTTGACAGCCAGCATGGGGACACAGCCTCAGAAATCATTCAGTGACTAAGTGTCCTGATGTAGAAAGGAGCTAAAGAGGGAATTTACAGTTTAAACATTAAACATGTTGCTTAGCTATTAAACAATTAGATTGTTCTAATCCTTAAGAGATGGAGATCAGTCTGTCATCTCCAGTTCTAGGTTTTCAACAAATGTGCCCAATGATGTCATTTTCCGGTGATACTCAGATCACCTGGAACACAAGTAATGAAAGAAAGGACTAACAGCACTAACTCCCTCCAGGCAGCTCCCCTTGATTTTGCCTGTCTTAAGAAAAGAAGCGCACTTTATTTCAAGCAATATCAAAAATTAACTTCATAGGTTATTAGTCTTTCTGGGTTATAAGTGTCCCTCTGGAGCTAGAAACATCACTTAGTCCTCCTGCAGGAGCTGGCAGCAGGTCCCGTTTTTGTTCTTCAGGATGGTATTTAATGCTGATGCCCTGCAGCACTGCAAAAACATCTCTATTTGGTATGAGGCACAAAATGCTCTCTCAGAGCTTCTTGGCTGAACCTGCTAGACATGCTTACTCATGGTGAGTGGAAGTGCCTGTGTAAACACCAGCTGGCTGGGGAAGGCCTTAGGAGAAGTCTCTGGTAGAGTGTTCACAGGGGGGCAATTATTCTGATATCCAGATTAGCTCTGGCCCTGGGGAGGTGGTTGCCAATAATCCACAGAAGCAGCAGCATGTTTCTCCCTCAGGGCTTCAGGCTGGAGTGATTGTGACCGGTGCTGCAGGGCAGCAGTTCCTGCATGAAGCCTCAGGAGATCCCAAATACACAGAGTTCACCACTCTGAATACAGCTGGCTGTCTCCATTCTGCACCAGAAACTAATGTTCAGCTTCACTGCTGCTTCCTTCATTCATGGGGCTGCTTAAAAAAAAAAAAAAAAAAAAAAAAAAGAAAGAAAAAAAAAAGAGCTATGTTTTTTCCTTCCTGCTATGTGTAGTCATGCAGTCGGCTGCTCCTGCCACTCCTCAAGTTATGGAAAATCAGGCAGTTGTTGGTACCTGTGCCCTTTCTCAACCCTCTCCAGTGTAAAACCTGAGTTGTGCCGACACAACAGTTAACATCGTAAGGGCTTACCAAAGTTCAGACCCGCTCAAGTAAATTGCTGCCATTAAAGTGCCCATATTAGGAAGGTATAATGCCTCTGGTAGACCTGGCTTATGGGGACTGTTGCTAAGCAGCCCTGGAAAAGGCTGTGGAAAAACACATCTTCAATGGACTATTGATTTTGTATAATAAATCATTTGACAGCTGAGATATTCTTTCACTAATTAATGGATTTAGAGACAGAGTTACATGGGCAGGCCCTGATGACATAGCCCTTATAAAAAAGATTCAACCTCTAATGGAAGAGAAATTTTGAGAAGTGTTTGCTATCATAATGCACACAGGTGACTGACCAGCTCCCCTCCCAAGGAAAACAACTCTCAAGCGTCAAGCTTATTTTATTTCATAGTACCGAAGCTATTTCTAAGTAAGTAAAAGAGACCTATGTCACCTCCTTGGTGTCTGTTCTCCCTTAACTCCTTGAGCATCCCCATTGGATGTACCACGGGTACAGGTTTTCCCCTTGTTACTGTGATTCCCATGCAGCTGTAGATGTCAAGAGGAACCACCTTTTTACCTGCAGTAACCTGAAAACTTTCTTCTTTGTTCTAATGATAACACTAGAATTTTTAACACATTTATTTTAGTAACACACTGATACAGTTCTGCAAGATGGTCTGTTTTTAAGTCTCCTGTACTATACTTTTGGGGAAAACTGGAGAAAATCTTTCTGCCTGTTTTAGAGAAGTGGCTAGAAAGAAGAGTGAAATTTATATTTTTCTTCTGAACCAGTAACACAGATACTACAATTCTGCTAACTGGACAGTGTCTTTAAGAATTAATTAAAGATGCTATCTAAAAGCTCCTCTACAGAGAGTTAATTTCCATCAAAATAATGTATCAGCAGTAGAATATATATATATATATATAAATTTTTAATCTGCTGAAAATATCTGTCAAACTATAACAGAAATGAGAATTTCAGACACATGTTTTAATATATTTATGAATTTTCCCCCAACCATTTTCATTTTTTCAACACAACTACAAGAGAAAACCTAAAACATCGCTTGACCAAGATCCAGTTATTGAAGTAAGTCATGGTAACATTTTCCAGAAATGCTTCCTTGATATCAAACAGAGATCAGAAAATTAAGTATAAAAATGTGACCCCATAATCTTTAAAGGATCCCTAAAAGTGAAGTCTAAATCTATGATGGAGTGAATTTTTTTCAAAATTCATTCACTTGTTCAAATCGGCATTTTTCTTTAGTTGTGAAAGCAGAGTTGTGATGGGAGCAATAACGATAGATCTTTTCCTACTATATAAATAAAGCTGGATTAATATTAACAGATGATGTACAACCCTCTAACTCAAAGTCATGCCTAGAGTGAAAAAGTCCCGGTGCCTACTGCAGCAGAAGTAAAACTAAGCTGTCATAATGCCTGTATGCACCACCAGAGCCATGGCAAGCCTGTGTGGTGTGCCTGCCAACGCCTCTCTTTCCCAAACAGCACCCTGTGAGTAGCCTGAGCAGTTTCTTGCCCCTGGTAGTAGTTTTCAGTAGTAATCAATAAATGGATTAAAAGGCAAACAAACTGAATTATGTGAGTTACCATCTTGATGTATAAAATAGCATGCACTTTGTCACGTGAAGCGCTGTTAGCACTGTGTCTGGTAAAACAGATGATGCCTGCGAGCGGAATTAAGGAGATGAAAGTACAGGCGGGTGCAGATGGCACAGGGCGGGCAGGGAGGCATCGGCAGGGGCATTGAGGGAGGGTCCTCTATGGATCAGTTGCAATCAGGCAAGTGCAGCGTACGTGCTTTCTGTTTGTGCTGTCATTGAAATGGTGCGGAGCGACCCGACAGAAAATTGTTCTGAAGTGGGAGCAGATGCATTGAGCTGTCAGGGGCAGAGCCATGACGAGACACCGTGGCGCCAGGGACACACCTTCACGTCTCCTCTATCGCTCTCCCTGGCTGAAGGGACCCCCCTCCTTCTCCTCCCTGGCCAGCTTTATAACTTGGGAATATTTTTCTCCATATGGCAATGTCCCTGGCTGTGCCCTCGAAAAGGAGCTGCTTAATGTGTAGGTACCAGCAGGGCTGGGTGCAGTGCGAGAGGTGGTGGAGGGGAGCAAAGCTGTTGCTGCTGTCTCATGCAGCCTGGGTGAAACAGAGGTAATGAGAGTATCATAACCCACTCTGCTGTCTCAGACAAATCTTTGCCTGGATTTAGAGACCCTCTAATGGTGATGGTTAAACCCTCCAGCATCTGTGGGACCAGCTGCATGTGGCTGGTAGCAATGAAAAGCAGCACATGCTGAGAGAAACTCCACAAGACCTTCAGCACCTTCTACTGTACTGAACTTCATTACACCTGTTTCAACAAACTCCAAAGTCAAATGTGGTCTACTTCCTTGCTGTATCATGCTATCCTGTAAAGCCGTTTCCTATTTAAATGCTAGATATTCTCTTATACACAATACATCCATAAAATAGATTATATTTTAGTGTAACAATAGATAGTATCAACTCTAGTAATTCGTCTCACCTTCAGTTTTCTTCACTCTCCCAGTTTTTTGGGATCTGTGTAAATGTACTATTTCCTTTTTTATTACTGGCGTGTAAGCTACCTGCCTCAGGATTAATGATACCTTTCCCTCTTTTTTTTTTTTTTTTCCCCTTTCCATTTGCCTACTTGTCATTTTCATAACCATAGAATCATATAATGTTTTGGGCTTTAAGTGACCTTAAAGATCATATAGATCCAACCCTCCTGCATTGGCAGGGACACCTCTCTCTGAGGTTGCTCAGAGCCCCATCACCTGGCCTTGAACACTTCCAGGGAGGGGACAGTCACAATCTCCCTGGGCAACCTGATCCAGTTTCTCACCACTCTCACACTGAAGAATTTCTTCCTAATGTCTAACCTAAATCTCCCCTCTTCCAGTTTTGATCCATTACCTCTTGTCCTCTCACTACAAGCACTTGTAAAAAGTCCCTCCCCAGCTTTCCTGTGGGCCCCTTCAGGTACTGGAAGGCCACTAGAAGGTCTCCCCAGAGCCTTCTCCAGGCTGAACAACCCCAACTCTCTCAGCCTGTCTTCACAGGAGGGGTGATCCAGCCTCAGCCCAGTAACTAGACCCTCAGAGCAGGAAGGATTTCCATTGTGTGTGCCCTTTTGTTTTTGGAGAGGAGGAAAGTAAGAAGACAAATAATGGCAAATAAGTGGGTGGTGCCCCCCAAAAGAGTCTATATTGCTGTGCCTGGGAGAAACTTTGTGACTTTAAAGGCATGACTCAGGTGCCAAAGCATCTTTCTCTGCCAGCCTGCAGTAGCTGGGCTCTGTCATCCCTCACTGCCTTAAATGAAAAGAGCAGCAATAAAGAACATTTACCATTGAAAGGGACCTTCCTCCACCTTTGCACACCTCAGCACTTTCCCACCCAAAGGCTTTTTTCCTCTCTTTTTGGCAAACCAAAAACCTTCAGCCAGTTCCTCAAGCCTGTGGGTCTATGAGACAATGGTCCAGTTCCTTGCTCTCCAGATATTTTTGCTGTGACTATTGGATGGGGATATGAATCCCCACATAGATGGGGCTTATGAGGTGATATTAGAGAAAAGGGTTGATGGGACAGTATATAAACAACTATACTTCCAATAGCCTTGTCCAGCTTGCTCTTGCCAATGCTTTTTCACTGACATTATTGAAGATTATTCTCAGGCTGTGCAATATCCTGGAGGCACAAGTCAGGTAACTAGAGAGGATCTGCAACATGGCTCTTAGGTGAGCAGGTACTGACACTCATAGAATCACAGAATCATTAAGGTTGGAAGGGACCTTAAAGATCACCAACTTCCAATCCCCCTGCTATAAGCAGGGAACCCTACCGCTAGATCAGATTGCACAAAGCCTCGTCCAACCTGGTCTTAAAAACATACAGGGATGGGGCATCAACTACCTCCCTGGGCAACCCATTCCAGTTCCTCACTACCCTTGTAGTGAAGAGTTTCTTCCTAATATCTAACCAAAATCTCCCCTCTCTCAGTTTAAAACCATTACCCTTTGTCCTATCACTATCTTCTCTGATGAGAAGTCCCTCCCCAGTTTTTCTGTAGGCCCTTTCAAGTACTGGAAGGCCACTATAAGGTCTCCCTGGAGCCCTCTCTTCTCCGGGCTGAACAGCCCCAATTCTCTCAGCCTGTCTTCATAGCAGAGGTGCTCCAGGCCTTTGATCATCTTGGTGGCCCCTCTCTGGACCCTTTCCAACAGGTCGATATCTTTCTTGTGCTGAGGGCACCAGAGCTGTACACAGTACTCCAGGTGGGGTCTCACCAGAGCAGAGTAGAGGGGCAGAATCCCCTCCCTGGCCCTGCTGGCCACAGTTCTTTTGATACAGCCCAGGATGCAGTTGCTCTCTGGGCTCCAGCACACACTGGTGGCTCATGTTGAGCTTCTCATCTACCACCACCCCCGTTATAACTGTATTTTTCAACAATGCTTTATTCATCTGGAGGAAAGGTCAGAAAGTGAAACATATAAGTATAATTACAGGTCTTATGATTTTAGATTGAATTAAATTTATGATTTACATTTTGAATTGCATGTGAGAAATAATGCTATCTCCTTCACTTGAGGGTTGGACTTACCCTCTAATGGTCTTCTGACAAGGACCAGGAGATTCAGGAAAAAAAACCAAACCAAACATTTCTTGGTTTGGTTTGGTTGTTTTGTTTTATTTTCATGTAAAGGAACTGTTCTCAGAATTAGCAATATTAATCTCTTTCTCTTATTTCAGAGAATCTAATATAACAAATAAAAGGACCTATGAAGACATGACATGCAGCTAGAAGTTTAGATGGTGTATACACTGGGTAGATATTCAGGCATGTTCTCTTGGCTGACTTCTAGTTAAAATAAAGAAAAACCTTTTATTAGTGCCATTGTTTTAAATTTGTCATTAGTACAGGCTTAATGCCTTGTTTTCAGGTTTGGGGCTGGGGGTGGGGAATGACAGCTACAGATACTGAGCAAACTGAATCCAACCTTTAATTCCTTACAGAAATGGTAGTGACTGGTTACTTTTGTCATTTGGGAAAACAAAGGGAAACAAACAAAAAAAAAAAGAGCTCTCACCACCTGCTTTATCTTTATCTACCTGCTTCAGTTTTATTTGAAGTCAAGAAAGACATGCTTTGCTATAAAGTCATGCAGAATGGTGTGCTATAAAGATTTTATGAGTTTGAGCTTTGGAATACTGTCTTACTCACAAGTGGTGAAGTAATGAGCAAATCATGGCTGAGATTCCATTCTTTCAGGAAATACGGAGAGTATCTGATGGAATCAGATCACAATGCCTTCAGGAGCAGGATTTTGCCCATCACATGTTCAACAATGGCAACAAACACAGGCACACACATGGAAATACATTATTAATTTCATATTTATATACAAACATATGAGAATATATGTATGAACATTCATAACTCTTTATACGGTGCGTTCTTTTAACTGTCTCAGTTAACATAATGTAAATCTCAGTTAACAGGAATAGGATTGTGCCTATCACAGGGAGCAAAAATTAGATACATTAAAATGCTACATCTTGTTTTATATATTAAATTGGTTATAAAACTTGTTTTATACAATTTTTAATTATATATCATATATTATACAATATACAGCATAAAACATAAAAGGCAGAATATTATAATAGAATCATAAAATGGAATAATAGAATATATATTAGAATTATATCTATCATAAAGCATGTATATACATATATATACACAGAGTATGCTCTTCTAACTCTCTAAATGAAGATAATTTAACTTTTAATTAGTGGGAACAGAATGTTCTCTTTCATATAGTTTGGCAGAAGCACTCTTCCTGCACATGGTAAATAGGTAACGTATGTACATATACATATGTATACATATATACATATATAAAAATTGCTTTTAATATATATACACATACATATATACATACATGTGTAAATAAATACATATACATTCAGCCATATGTATATATACATACACATACGTACTTACATGTCTCTAAATTACTCTGAACTCTCGTGTGTAGAGAATAGATATGAATGTCTATGTATATATAGGCATGTACATATCCACGTATGTTCATAGAGTGTGTTAACTCTCTACATTAATTCAAAGGAGTGCGTATGTATCTGTATGACAGGACTGTATGCAAATCCTTTTGAAGCCCCCTGAAGAACACGCTCCGGCCATGGCTATCCCCTGGAGGCCCGTCCATCGCAGGCGGTACTGGGGGCAGGGACCGGTGCTCGGGTACCTGGCACCCCCCACGCCGGGGGGGCTGCTGCGCACCGCCCCAACACCTGCCGGCGCCGGGGCGCCGGACCCGCCCGCCGCAGCCCGGGCCCGGGGGTGGCGGGGGCGGCGGCGGGGCCAACCGGTGGCTTTGCCCCTCGGGGGCGGCCCCGGGGGCGGCCCGGGGGAAGCGGGGCAAAGCCGCGGCCGGCCGGCGACGCCGGGCCGGGACTCGCCCAGTCACCGGGAGGAGGCGGAGCCGGCGGGGCCACGGCTGCGGCAGGTGCCCGCGGCGGCGGGATGGTGGCGGCGGCCGGCGCGGGGCCGTAGGGCAGCGGGGACGCCATGGGCAGCCGCGGCGGCCCCCCGCGCCCCGCCGCGCCTCTGCTGCCGGCGCTGGTGCCGGTGCTGGCCGTGCTGGCGGCCGGGGCGGCAGAGGCGCGGGCCACCTCCGAGAGCCAGCTGCCCGGCGCCGCGGCGATGGGCACCGGCACCCCGCCGAGCCCCAGCGGCACCGCCTTCGAGGAGACGCGGCTCCACGTCTTCACCCTGGACTACCCCCACGTGCAGATCCCCTTCGAGATCACCCTCTGGATCCTGCTGGCCTCCCTCGCCAAGATCGGTGAGCGGGGCCGCCGGGCGACCCTCCCTCCTTCTCTCTCCCCCCTCTGCCCTCCCGGGCCGCCCCCCGCTCCGGGCCCGCCGCGGACAGCCGGGCCAGAGCCGTCCGCGCCCGGCGGCGGAGAGCGCGGGGGCAGCCGCAGGCTGATGCTCCTTGGCGGGGCGGGGTGCCCGGGCGTGATTTGGCTGGCAGAAGATGGGGCTTGCTCGGTTAGGAAAGGTGCGGAGGAGAAAGGAGGTTATCTCCAGCCCTCGGCAGCACCGCGCGAACCGCAGGGTATGAGGACTGTAAAACCCAGAGTTCACCCAGGGTGCGACTGACTCTTCCTTGGTCTCCCGGCTGTCATTTGAGCACTGCCTGCGTTTTTCCTAAAATAACGCCGGGCACGATGACAGATTTCAGAAGAGGAACAACGGATCGATGGACAGCAAATATTTATGAGGGTAGAATAAGCCACCTCAGTGTATTTTCCCACCATTCACTTATGTCCCGGGAAGATCGAAGAAGACAGCACCGAGTGAGAAAGGCCACCTCTTCCCTCATGTGGAAAATATTTGTATTGCATAGTTTCACTGTGTTTTGTGCAGCTTATATATAATGCTTTTATTTAGCTTTCTATGTCCCAAACGGAAGAATGAGTGCACTATAATAAGCTAAAGAGTATCAGGTAAAGGTGCAATAGAGAGCTTTAAAAATCAGTCAATCTCTATAAATCATGAACCTTACCTTCTTACCAAGAAGATAATATGAATGTTAAGGAATAAAGCCATAAGAACAGGGGGGAAAAAAAAAAAAAAAGTTTACTCATACTCCACTGTTTGATTCACAAGTCTTGATTTTGCAGCACAGATTTCAGTAAAAACTATGATCACACTCATTCTGATAAAAACCATCTTGTGAACTAAAAACTTTGACTTCTGCTTGGGGCATTTAAATGGACTGTGTCACATTTGTGTTAGTCATCAGTTATTTAAGATTCTGCAAAACCAAAAATTTGTACTTACCTCCTGCCATAGCTAGTAGTTCAAGGGTCTTGATCCTCTACCCAAGCAGCTTGCTATGGCTTCATTACTTACTGCAGAAATATTTTATGTTGTATCTTTGAAGAATGCATGTATCTTGATGCATGTGTCTTGATGCATGTGTCTTAATGCATTAAAGATGCATACTTAGTCTTGAGTATGTACTTAGATGTTTGCAGAATCAGGACAGAGTTCAAATATGATGCACTCGAGTACATTATGAACTGTAATAACCAGAAAATACAGAGTTTGGTAAAGAAGTTGTCTGAGCCAGTAGAGTATTGTAAAATTGCTCTGGCTTCTGAGTTTAGATACAGCAAGAACTCTTGAATAAGCTAAGACTAGTGGAAAAGTTTCTGTGTAAACAAAGATCACAGTGAAGCTACTTGAAATGTAAACACACATACACAATAATACGTGGTTTCTGAAGGACTGTACATTCTGACTGTCACGATGCTTTGCTAGGATATGGGCATCTAAAAAGTAAAAAAAAAGTGACTACTTTCATTTTCCAAGCTGACTGCAGTACAGTACACAAGCACAGCATAGATGAGGAAAAATGCATATAATATTTAAATCCCTTCAGTTACACCAAACAAAAGGTAGTGTGGCTAATCTAGGGCATTACCTCTGCTGTTCTAAGTGTGAGTGTGCCAAGCAGTGAGGGCTGGACCCAGGAGAGGCTGTAGGTGTGGTAGAGCTCAACTTCACCACACCTATCTGCAGGTGCCCTGACTCTGGGACTGGAATTAGGAACATCCAGTTCTTTCTCCTGGAGCTCTGTCTGTGCCTCCTTATCCAGTGAGTGCATCAGGTAAACCTTCCCAGGACAAACTCCTATTGTTCCGAAGTCACGATCCAGCAGCGTTAATTTTTCACTTGCTTGTACCTTCTTTTATGTTGAAGATAGTCCAGATGGGCAGAGTTCCCTAACAGGCGAGACACTGAAGTGTCAGCTCTGCCATGTCCTACTGTGTTACTATGAGCGGGTTGTGTGCCTCAGTTCAAAGGGATGGAGAGGGGTTTTCCAGCCTCTCTTGCTGCCTGTAGCCCTGAAAACAGCCCTGGAAGACAGAAGGCTCTCTGGTGCATTCCTCTCTCCAGCATTTCCTGCTGAGCAGCATCGGCATCTCGCCCCTATCATGCCAGGCAGCATGAAATCCACCTCGAGACTCACACACTGCCCAGGAAACTTGGGTGCCTAATCTGGCATCACAAATTCCTTTCTGGGGCTTGGTGCTGAATGCTTACACTTGGCACTGACGAGTAGTAAACCTTGGTGAACTGAGCCCTAAGTTCTTTTCAGCTGCAAAGAGCTCAGAAGATAGGGTCACAATTAATAACAGCCCTCACAGTGTATGAAGGACCCCTAAGGCAAATGTATTGCAGCACTTGCTTGTTACCCTGCAGGAGCCTTTTTGAACAAATGTGCTTTTGCAGAAATGCAGTTTCACTGGCCAGCATTTGCTGTTTTTTTAAGGGGATTTACCTGAAAGGTTTCTGAGATCCTGGCCATGCTCATGTCATTGTAGGCTAGGTTTAGAGACAGTAAAAGAGACTGCACAAAAAGGGAAAACCTAAAGTTGTCAAGCAGAACTTGAACATTTTGACAATGTACATTTTCACAGACATTAGAAACACAGTGCTTTTTCTTCCAGCATAGAAGAAGGGCATATTTTGACATCTAAGAAATTACCTTGAACAGAATTGTTATTTTCTGGCTACCTCTACTTATTTGTGGGTTTGTGCGGTGCTGCCAAATAGGACGTATGTTACAAACATGCTGATTGGCTCTGAGTATATTAGGTGGGACCCAGGGAACCTGAAGTATGCTGCAGTTTCTAGGCAGTAGTCTACTTACCTAGCAGTTTTGCTTAATTCTTATGCTGCTAAACATACAAAATGTTGTCTGACTGATCTACATTCCCATTAGCCCTGCGTTTAATCACAAATGCAGTATTTGAAGTTCTGGGAACTGAGCTGATACCCTTCCAGCACTTCTATCCTGAAAAAAGGTTAAAGCTATTCAGATGGCCCTTTGAAAACTCATGTATAGTCAGAAGTACACATCTCAGGGGGATTTCCAGCATCAGAGTGCACTGGATTTCACCTAACAAATAGGAAACCAGGACTCTAAGGACTTCTAGCTTGAAGAATACTGAACTTGCACTTTAAGCAAGTGTCCTGATGCCCAATGGCCTGAGGGTGAACACCTTCCATGCTGTTGAAGCTAGGTCACTGTGTAGTCAGGAGCCCAAGAACAGAGTCAGAGGAGGAGAAAGTAGCTGTAGTTCTGGGTTCAGCATAAAAGTCTGAGTATTCATGTACTGCAGGGGATCTGCTCCTAGGGTTTCTGACCATGTGGCTGTGGATCCATCAAAGCAGGGAAGATGTCCCTCATCCTGCAGGGCACCTCCACCTGGCTTGATGTGCATTGGATCCTAAATCCTATCTCTCTGCCCTTAAGTGGGGAACCACAGCCTGTCCTTGATAACCTTTTTATCCCTTTCATGGAGGCAGGCCGTCTTTTAGGTGTTTCAATCATGTTTACATGGATAAAAAGCACATTGAACCTAGTGACAGCCTTTTTATTGCCTTTAAGGATGAGGTGGAGTCCTGAAAGCTCTGAGAGGTTATGAACTTTCCAAAGAGTGCCTTGTAAAGAAGAAAAGTTTTTTTTATTTTTATACTCAAAATAGACATTTCATTGCTCTTGCATTACAGCCGGGTAGGAGGTTTTTTGTTTTTGTTAAAAGTTGTGTTTCCAAAAATTACTTCCTCTTCAATTTTTATTGAGAAAATGATTTAAGATACTTTTGAAGGTCTTAAAAAAACTTTTAGCAAAATCTCCTTATTCAGAGGAAACTTCAATCACTGTATTGGAAATTCTGGCATCCTGCCACTGCAGAAAAAAAGACACACTGCAAAATGTTTATGTGGAAGTCGTTGAAAGGTGAAGAGTCAAGTCTTCAGCTACAAATTCTTGTATTTCCAGAGTCATTACCTGTCCTGCTAATATAGGATATTGATGATTCTGGTTTTGAGGAATGACTGTGAATCTGGCAAACCTTTTAATGAGTCACATAGTCTGTGTTTCTAACTATTAAAAAGCAGTCTGTGTTCACCAGAAAGAAAAAAACCTGCAGCTAGAACTGCTTACTTTAAAAAATAGCTTTAATAGTTATAGCATATGTAAGTAAAAAAATCTGTAGATGAAAAAAATCTTCCCCTTGATCTTTCTTAACCATTTGTTTTACCTGGAAAACATCTGTAATTGAATTAACAAAATAGGTGTTACAAGATACAGAAGCCTGAAACTGGGAAACTGGATGTGAACTGTACCAAGCTTTCACTAGTTTAACTGTTTCAACTACAGGTGTGATTTTTACTGAAATAGTTTTACTGAAATAGACGCCCGTTATTACCAAACCCAGTGTTTCTGTGTAGCTCTCATTTAAAATAATTTAAATGCTTTTTAGTTAGGCAGGAATTATGGGATCTTGTGGGTGTGGATAGTTTTCTATATAATTATGTGGGCCAAATATAGATAAGGAGGAGCCTGGAAAAGATTGGCATCTCCAAGACCTGGAATGTGACCTTGGTGCATAAGGTTGATTGTTCCATTAGATTGGCCAGAGTAAGTTCCTTCAAAACTTTTCCCATTCATTAACAAAACCATCCTTAAAACAGTCAACTTATGCAAGTAATGGAAATCTTCAAATCAAAAGTGCATGGCTTGGAGAGTTTTAGTAAGCTGAGGAACATTTAACCATGAAGTCCAAATTCAGAACCCTTTTTTTATTCATGTTTCCAGTACTTTGCACAGATCTTTACAAGAGACACCTGATGCTACCACAATTCATATGACACAGATGAATGAGCACAACCATCCAGGCTACAACTTTTTGTCACTTTATGGAAAACATGTTGGTTATTGTGAAATTAATTTGGAGGCTCTGCTAAAATTGGATAATAATGTGTCTGTAAATGCTTCCTCATGGTGGCTAAGGAAGTGGCCGTGGGTGACTTGGTGCAGGTCACATGTGCCAGTTCTCCTCTTTAGCTTTTAGACTCTAAAACCCTTCTAAAAATTAAATGAATATACTCCTTAAACTCCTTTGTGAAGCTGTGCATGGAGGAAGGGATGATTAGTGTAATATTTTTTTTCTCTGTCTTGACGTAATTGGCTCTAGAAAAGGGCTTGGTTTGCATTTCTGGAGGATTCCATTTTACAGAATTCCCACACTTTCACAAACAGAACCCTTGCAGAGAGTCACTCCAGCAAGCCTAACTATTCACTGGAACATCTAATAAAGTGACTCTCCACCGACTTAACTGTCCTAGCTGACAAATTTGCCTTGACCTGCTGTGATGGTCCAGTTCAGTCTTTGAAATGAAAATAGTTTGTTTACTATAAAACTAAGATAACAGAATCCAGAATATCATTTTGGATTTTTTACAAATAACCATTTTACTTTCTTGTGTTTGAATTTCCTTTGAAGGCTTTCATCTCTATCACAAGTTGCCCTCAATAGTGCCTGAAAGCTGTCTCCTCATTCTGGTTGGATTGCTTCTTGGTGGGATTATATTTGGAGCAGAGGAGAAGTCCCCACCTGTAATGAACAGTGATGTTTTTTTCTTGTATCTTTTACCACCCATTGTACTCGACGCTGGATATTTTATGCCAACTCGTCTTTTCTTTGAGAACTTTGGTACCATATTCTGGTATGCCGTGGTGGGCACACTCTGGAACGCCATTGGCATCGGAATTTCACTTTACGGAATTTGCCAGATCAGTGCATTTGGTTTGACTGATATCACATTGCTGCAGAATTTGCTCTTTGGCAGCCTCATTTCAGCCGTGGATCCTGTGGCAGTGTTAGCCGTTTTTGAAAATATTCATGTCAATGAGCAGCTTTACATCCTGGTGTTTGGAGAGTCTTTGCTGAATGATGCTATAACTGTGGTAAGTTACTTGATAAATGATTAGTTGATAAAAACGATAAGTGATTTCATGCCACCCCGTTATGTCTTTTTGTATCTGGTTATTACAGTTTGCTGATAGATGGAAGTCAAGGTGCGCTAATGTGCTCGTGTAATTTGCTAAACTTCAGATTGACTACATCAGAGTAATGTGTAATGGTAGCATATTTGCTCTAGGGCTTTTACCACCTAATCTCTTTTGTTTCTGTATCTTTGAATTCTGTTATTTCACTAATCTGAAACCGGAGGTTTTCCTCACCTGCAAAAAAGTTGCTGGACAGGAGAAGGAGAAGGGCCAATGGTGGGTGTGCCGGTATGTTCACAGGGAGAATGGGCAAATCATTGAGGTGGCACATGACCTGCTTGATGTGCATGTGCATTTTGCACGTGTTCATCTGCGTTCATCCAGTTGGAACTGTCCTGGGACCACCAGTCCATTTCTCCCAGGCTACAGATTAGATAGGACAGCCATCTGGAGGCAGTAATTTCTAATCATGAGCTAGCTGAACTGGGCTTGTGGTGCTAACCTGAGGACAGTAATCTGCAAGTTCCATTAACATCTCCAGTGCCCCTTGTATGTACCTGATGACACCATGTCTGGGAAATTGCTGCCGTTTATCCATGCCTTAGTTGAAATCCTGCTTTTGCCAACTATGTCCTGGCATGCTTTCTGTTTTGTGAGACATGGAGATCCAGTTTTTCATATGCCAGAAGGATCAGAAATATTTGTGAATTGAGTCTGCACCTTCCCTCTCTCTGTTGCTGGCTTCTTATTCCTGTCTCATTCTAAGCACCATTTTCCTTTGGTTTTCCCTTTTTCTGGGACTTTGCCTCACCTGCTTAACACTTGTGTATCTCAACATTTAGCCTGAGCCTTAGTACTGATAATTTCTTGTGTGTCCATGGGAGTCCTGTTTATTTGTTGGTGTTTGTTTTTTTTTTCACTTATGCTTCCTGTTCATCTGATTCTGTTGCTATCCAGCCACCTGAATCACATCCTCTCTTATGGCCTTGCCTTGAAGCCTAGCTTTTCTCATTAGCTTACAGCTGAATCTGCCTGCCATTACTAAACTGGTACTTAACCCAGTCCTGAAAATAAATGGGTGTAAACATTGAGTTTCAAAAAGCTTAGCAGTTCAACCATGGCTGTGTCTGTCTCTATTAATTCTTAATGGCCACTTGTGCAGTGGAATTAATTTCATACAAGTTTTTCTGGGGGAAAAAATCTGGTTTTATGTTAGTGTAAATATTTTTTTTGGTGTGTGCATTTTTCCAAGCAAAATAACTTTTCCAATAACAAAATCGATCATATTTCCACTGGAGCCATAGTTAAAGGTGGCAAGATTTGCTAGGAAAGCACTGCATCCTGATGATGGAAGTATTCATGTGTGCTATTGCCCAATGGCAAATTGCTTCAAAACACCATTTTTATAAGTGCTGTCATAACAATTTAATAACAGTGATGTGTGGCTTTCCTGCAGACACCATTATTGCTTTATTTGGAGGTAGTCCTTTCTCATGGCATGTCTGCCAAGGTGCCCTAACACAGAGGAGATACTCTGAGGAGCCTGTAGGCCCAGCCCAGTATGCACACTGGCCATACATATATTCATGGGGGAGTGAAAGGAATTTAGAGTACCTTTGGTCTTACTTCACAGCTATCGCTTAAGGGTAGCACTTGGCAGGAGATCAAGTGGTTTTCACATGCTAAAAATTGGTCTGCTAATAGTTCCTTGTTATGATTTTGCACACCTGCAATCATGTGATTAGACTTAGAACATGACCTAGACCCTCAGACAGTTTCCCTGTGGGGTGCCCTTAGAGGACCTCTCTTCCTCTGCCCAGAGCAGTGGTGCCAGACCAGTCCTGGCTGGGGTTACGTAGTTAAATGCTCAAAGGAGACCATGTTTTGTAAATGCTATTTCTTCTTTCCCCTTGTTGTGTTATGTGGAGAGCTGATAGAAAAAGAGAGCAGGCAGAGCTCAGCACCTTCCAGGTTTCATGTGCTGGATCCCTTGTGTCCCACCTACCCTGGCAGGTGCCTCCAGTAGAATGGAGGGACAAAGCAGGATGGGAGTTGAACACAGGCTGGCCATTTGCAGAACCTGCCTAATTTCTATGGCCACTGCAGTACCAAAAACCCAAGGCCTACACAGATGGGCAGTGCAGAACAGTGCAGTGATTTAGTAAACATGCTTTCAAGCTCTTCTTCCTACTCTCCTGCTTGGACTTCCTGGCTGCTCCTAATAAAAGCTTTTATTAGGATAGCGGTGTCATCTATGCCTTTCCTTTCCAGAAACTGTGCTACCACACCTTCATTTTAGGTGCAAAGTGAGGTGTACTTTCTCAAGAATCTCAGCTCTGCTGTGTTTCTCAGATGATCTTTCATCCTGATGGTTTTCACGATACACCCGTGCACTTGGATGATCCTTTAGCCCAGTGATGGAGTTTTGGAGCTTGAATTCATCTGAGGACAATGTTTGCCACTTGGCTTCTTGTTCAGAGTTGGTGCTTGCTGGAAGACTGGGTCAGTGATAACTAGCACAGTGATAGTAAATAGCAGGATCACAGTTGAAGTTGAGAGTTAGCAGTTCAAATTCCAATTCTGGGTTTAAAATCACAAAGAAGGGGCCAGTGTCATTACAATAATATTATTTCCATTCTATAAAACATTACAACAGTGCTCTGTATTCCACCTCTGCTGAAAACATTTAGAGTGCTTTAAAGTAATTTCAGAATTAAATCTTGTAACTGAGAACTGACAAAAAAAAGCAATTAGTGTCTAGGAAGAGCAGACATGCTCTGAGACAAGACTAAAAAGTGATTGCTGACTAATACTCCTTGGTGTAACCTTCAGTGAGTTCAGCTGAAGGATGTTGAGTAAATGCAAATCCTGAACTTGAAAAAAACCCTGTTCTCATACCAAATGACTGGAGTTAATGTTGTTACTCACCTGAAAGTTTAGCTGTAAAACCCAACTGCTGTAGAGTAAAAGGGAAGTCAACCTGATTTTGATTGCATTTATAGCAGTGTAAATAAAGAACAGTAGAAACAAGATTAAAATCACGTTCATGACATTCCATAGTCTTAGCTGCTGCTTCTACCACAACAGTCTGGTTTTGATCTCAGGTAAGAAGGAGAACATTGCTTTTCTTCTTTCAAATAACTTACAGCAACAGACTTGAGATTTATGGGGTTGTCTGTATGTGGAAACAACAAGCTCCATTCTTTTTGTAGGGTGAATATTTTGCTGTGAGGATAAGGTCATTGCTCACAACCAGTAGCCTTGAAAAGGCTATTGCCTGAGTAGATCAAAGTTACATGCTTCTTTACAGGCAGCTGTCAGTGACCTTACTTTGGAGATGTGCCTTATATATATTTATATGCTTAATTTTTAAAATATAAAAAAGGGTATTTAAAACTCCAATTAAAGAGAATAATAATCTCGCCTAATACATACCAAGGGAATATTCTGCCATGTCAAATTCTGTAGGTGTCTTGGGATAGTCCCAGGTTTCAGCAAGTGACTCAGGGAAACTCCTCTCCCTGCACACAACACTAGTCAGCAGTATTTTTTCTTCAGTCTATGATTCATGGAGTCCTGGGAGTCTGTGGGCTGAGAGGTCCTTCTCAAGTGACCAAGGCACACCTCTTGTCTATAGGCTTAGTTCTGGTATACTTCCTTTCATGCAAATCTGTAAGGCCCACAAGTCAAAACAGGTGAAAACGAGTGGAGCCTATCACATTCCTTTCCTGCACAGGACATAGTAACAAGGAACAGGGCAAAAAGGCTCAGAGTCTGCCTCAGAGCAGCAGGACGAAGGGATTTGTCTAGGAGAAAAAGGACACTTCTCCCAGCTGGACTCATCCTGAGGACATAATTATTATCAAACAAATAGTTCATGCTCCTGGTCTTGTCCTGTTTGTTGTTTTGCAATGAAGATTGCTGTTGATCATGTTAGGTTTTATTTAACCTTCTGTTCTTTTTCAGTTCTTCCCTTTCCCTTAGCCCAAAGGACCCATAACAGTCCACATCTTTGCACTAATCTCTACTGAGAACTTCTAACTCTATAAGAGTTGGTGAATTTGGGCCAAGAAAAGCTAAACAACTTACTTTTTGTCATGTGAGAGAGAACAAGCCTGCCAGCATTACAAATGCCTCCCAGTCACTATGCAAACACCTACATTGTTGGCACATTGCAAGTGCTGATAAAATGTTGTTCTCTTAAATAGCATTACTTTTAGAGTAACCTGTTTGGTTTGCTACAAAGTCTAGAAAGAAAATGAGGGTTTAACTGCTGCAAGCTGTCCAAGGTGACTAGTTAGGTGTTTATTATGACCATGGTGGCTTAGGCTGTGAAATCAGGTTCACTCATTCCTATTGGGATAGGAGTAGGTTCCTGTGACCAAGCTCAGATTTGTACAAGGAGACCATGTAGCCATCATAGTATTGCATGGCTGGGAGCACATGTGCAGTATCAGGGAGGGAATGCTTAAATCTCCCAAGTAAGCCTGCAAATGGAGAGACCCTTTAAGGTTTCTTTAAGAGTCACTGGTTCCATTGTTGTCTGGTGCATAGTAAGGAAAATACTGGATATTAGAGAAATGTGGACTTTACATCATTCTGTTTCCTTGGCGGGGGGGGAAAGGCTCTCTGGCTAAGAAAATGTAATAATCCCATTGACCCAGTTTGTTTTGGAGGATGGTTACAAATACTTTGAAAAATAAACTGGGCAAACACATGGTAACAGGTCTTTTAATGGGAATTAAAACCAAATCTCTAGAAATAATCTCAAGTTCAAAAAGTCTTAAAACCATTGCATTCCTAATGTTGAGGAAGTCAGAGAAGGAGGACTCCATGGATGCCATGTTTCTTGTACTCCTTGGAGTGATCACTGTTCATCTCCTTTCTCATGCCTGCCCTACCCTGTGCCAGGTTAATCTATAATCAGATTCAGTACTGCAGCTCTCAGTGTTTTAATATTGATCAAGCACATTTGAAAATATCCTGATTTTTCACTGATTATTAAACTGTATTTTTTCTTCCTCTTTTTTTATTTATTGTATTCTGGGGAAAATCTGAAATGGCCATTTGTGGAGAAATTATAAGCTCTGCAAATAAATGAAATTAAAGAAAGAACAGATAGTTCTATGCACCTGGCCTGCAGAACAACAGGTTTTAAGTGTTAAGAAACTTGTTCCGGTTGCAGAAGTGGAAATGCTAATATTTGCCCTTCTTTGTGTATGTCCCTGATATTTATGGATGACAAGTAATATGCCAGAGGGAAACAACAGCATATCTCAACAGTGAGTTGAAGGTAGATGGAGATACTAGAAGTTCAGGATTGAAGCAGAGGAGCATAATGACATGAAGGGAAATTAAGAAGAGTTCACAAACATAATCTGCTTTCTTTTTCCTCATAGGTCCTGTACAATTTGTTCAAGTCTTTCTGCCAGATGCGCACAATTAAGGTTATTGACATATTCGCTGGGATTGCTAACTTCTTTATAGTGGGGATCGGTGGAGTATTGATTGGAATCCTTTTGGGATTTGTAGCAGCCTTTACCACCCGTTTCACCCATAAAATCCGAGTGATTGAGCCACTCTTTGTCTTCCTGTACAGTTACTTGTCATACATAACAGCTGAAATGTTTCATCTCTCGGGCATCATGGCGTAAGTACCCCAAACTTCACTAATCATAGCACCCAAGTAAGAATGCCAAAGGAAATTGCAGAGAGCACCAGACTTAGCAAACTTTGCCATGTGGCATCCTTCCACTCTGCATGGCAGTGATGCTGGCTTGAGGATTTCCGGCCTCTCCCCTTCCCGCTTCCGTCCCATTAGCTCAGCTTGCCACCACACCAGCTGTGTCACTAAAACTGTTCATGGCATGACACCGTAAACTGTATCTTTGAAATGTTCCGTGTTAAAAATAATGCCTTGTATTTTCAGTGGGATTATTTTTAACTCAGGCCAGTTTGGTGACCTGTGTCCTCATGTGACCCTACAACTAGTCATAAGGGCATGGCTGAGGGGTGGCCCACAGTGATGTGGGGGCAGTGGTGGTTGGGAGGGAGTGGGAGTGGTAGCTGGGAACTTAAGGAACTGGCTTAACTTCTGATGCCAATATATTATGAAAGTACATCTTACACTTAGTCATGGTGAGCAGCTAGTTAGTACCATTCAATGAAGATAATGTGTATGTCATTAAGGCAAACTCTTGCAGGATTACAAGCACAATAAGGATTGGGTGAATGAAATTTGAAGAATCTAATCCTATGGTGATATAACCCTTTAGTGTAATATGTTGATCCATGTGCCTGTGTGTTACAATGCTCTCTGTATGCAACATTATGTAAGGTTATTCATCCTACTTCCAGCAAATAAAAATATTTTCACTCCTGATTTTTTACTCCTGGGCTTCAGTGAAGAGAGGCCACAGACTCTCATTTGATGCGGTTTATACTGTTAACAACCTTAACTTCAGAAATAGCTTTTTATGACATTTGATGTATTTAAACAGTTTGCTCTGGTTCCACGTAATATTTTTAAAGGCCAGCCTTCTTTAGTGACTTTGTATTGCTCTAGTGGCAAACATGAGTCATTCAGGCATTAGGAACATAGCTTTTTATAAAAGATCAGATGTTACTTCTGAGTATCACTAATACTTGATAATACCTCATCTGATTATTATCTTTTAGGAAAATGAAGATAGGCTAGATATCAATCATACCAATATAAGGTTTTCTGGGGCTGGGATGCAGTTTACATGGAAACTTACAGCTGATGATTTCAGTAGTATAAAAATAGAAATATGCCATGAAAACAGAGGGGTTAGTACTTTAATATAAATAAAGAGCTAGAGATTATATGGGTTTCTTTCTTTGATATGAGCCTAAATAAAGTAACGTATGCATCCACTTTGACCGAGTTCATAAATGTGCCATCTCTTTCCCTAGCTTCTATTCATAGTGTTTGTGTGGTTTCTAGTTTCTGCCACTTCTTAAGTCAAATGCCCTTGACATCCTGTGATCAAATACTTAGAGGGCTTCTAAACCAAAACCGTGTAGCTAAACCATGCATGGAAAAATTGTGGCAGTGTACATGAAAATACTGATTTGGACATGCTGTGTGCAGGGTACAAAGGAAAGGGCACGGAGGGTCTGTGGGTGAGTCAGTGGACCCACCACATGCCAGCGCCTGCAGCCAGCACACCCAGGCTGCCCGTGGCACAAATAAAACTATTCCTTTTAGTTTGTAACACTGGCTCCTGAGTGGGTGCAAAGCAGTAGAGGAAACACAAAGTATTTTTTCCCTCTAACAGTACAACAGAAAAGGAGTTATCTCTAAAATGCCCTGTATGTGTTTTGGCGCTCATTATATTTTGTAACAGCTAAGAGAGCTGGATACGTGAGTAACACTGTGGGGGCTGGGGGGACGAGGGGGCAGGAAGGGCTCCCTTTCTGCAGCCTTGTAGTGTCTCAGCTGTCCTGAGGCATGACGTGTGCCCCCTCCCAGTGGTGCTGCTGAGGGCCTTACAGCTCCTGTAATTCCCTTGGAGTAAATCTACCCCATGGTTTTCACATATCATTGGGCTTTGAACTGCTGAGGGTGTTTCGCTCTGTGTCCCAGTACAACATGCATCTGTGTCAAGTTCCCTGTCGTTTTCTGCAGTGGGTGACGCACGGCTTGATTGCCTGTGTCTGACTCAAAAGTCAGCCCTCTGAGCATGCAGTTGGACCAAATGACCTTGGGAGTGTCCCTTATAACCCAGGTTGTTTATTCATTATATGATTCTGTGGCTATTTGTAGCTCAGCCTATAGGTGATAATTGCTCATCTCCCTTTTTTTCACCCATATCCACATGAGTCTGTTACATTATTGATTCCCTCTTCCTTCGTAACCAGGTTTGGAAAGATCAGGGAGACCTTGTGGTTACTTGCTGTTCCATAGTTTAGGTGGAGGATGTGAGCAGGAACATACAGTGTTATCAAATAAATAAGATACGTACACAGAGTCCCTCCTTTCTGTGCAAGTAGGAATTCACTGGCAGAGGAATAGAGGGGAATGAAAGGTGCTTGTCCCTCTTCTGATAAGTCTGTATACTCCTTCTTGGGACAAACTATTCTTGAAGCATCCATGTATAACCCTTGCACCGGGTTACCTAGCTGAAATAGTGAAGGGACTGAACTATGTCCCTGAGAGCTGCAGTGAGAAAGTCCTCTCTGGAAGGAAAAAGCTTCTGCTGTAATCAGAACTAGGCTTGAATCAGGACTGTGACTGTAAAACCTACAGATGTGAACCTGAACTTTTTTTGCTTGCTTCCATTCCTAATTATAATACTGCATTTTATGCTTACTTATTTCTCATAAGTATTCTGCTGATAGTTCTCAGCAGAGCTATCAATACGTTTCCTTTTTTTTTTTTTTTTTTTTTTTTTTCCCTTTGCAACAGTGAGTTAGCAAGCTGAAAGGAACAAACATTGAAACTACTGTAAATTTAGTAGGTCAAGGAAACTTGAGGACTGAACCCAGTAGCCTAGTTTATTGCAGTCATGAAAGAAGCTGTACTGTTTGTACAGGAGGACTTTTATTCTTGAGAAGCACAGAAGGTTGCAGGTTAATTGCAATTAACTGTTTTTTCCCTCCCCTTTTTGACCAAAGCAACTACCTAAGGTCACAGAAGCGGAAAGCAGAAATAATGTGTGTGGATAAGAAATGTAAAATAAAACACAGTAAACTTTTATGACAGATTATGACAGTAAAGATTTAGTTTGGGAAGAACATATTACTATAATGTACATGAAATCTTCCATATTTAAAGGAATGTATTTTATATTAAATTCTAACACTATATTGAAATAGCATTTTCAGCTTAAAGAGACTTACTCTGAAGAGATACCAGATTCCTAAAGTGAGCAGTGATCAGCTGTGGAATAGTACTTACCTGAAGAGTAATAAACAGTGTATTTGTTACACTGGTGAACCAGCTCATCAATTAGTTGACACTAGTTGAATGAATGCAAAATGTGACTGAAAATAATATTGTATATATGAGTGTCGTTCCTTTAAATTCTAGTGGTTAAGCATGACAGGTGTTTTAAGTTACAGCTTGCAAAGATCCTGATTAATCTGGTGACAGATTCTTGTCAGACATCTATTTACAGTGTCTCCATTACCTCAGGATTCAAAAACAAACCATGTCCAGAGCATAATTCCCCCCTCCCAAGGCTGCAGGGCCTTCCTAAATGACTATAATAATGAAAACTATTTATTTTTAAAAAGTAATCAATAGCCCTGTTTTGTTCTGTCTTTAAAGCAGGCCTGACAGCCCTAATGGTTGGGACAGTAAGCTGCAGCTTTGACACTCTGAAACAACCACAGATCTGGAAATGGCTGTTTTGCAGCCTGCACTGTCTGTTCTTGCTGTGTTGCATTTGCTGCCCCTGTGCTTGCCAGCTCCACTGTGCACAGTTTGCTGGAGGGAGCCAGGATGCATCTGACTTGTTACACTAGTACAGACTAGCTGTGCACACAGAGAAGAGCTGTCATGACCCGTGACATAACCTGAGATATTTTTAAGTCTGTCAGTGCAGCCTGTGGCTTGTGAAGAGTTGGTTTGCCACTGAAAATGAGAGTTTTTGGAGGGTGAAGGTGTTAAGTAGATTTGAGACCCTTATTCTTTTGCACTTTTAAGGTTGGTCACCAGAACTGCATGTAAACTGAAGAACCTGAGAATGTTAAACAGCTTCTGGGCTTGGATATATGTCCTGGACAAGCCATTACTCCATGTCAGGACAAAATCCATGTGGGGCCCTGGTTCGCTTCCACTTTTTTCTTGAGATGAGCAGAAACATATGTTTGTAGGATCTGTGACAAGTTCCCAGTCCGGACAACTGTGAGATCAGAACAAGGAGGAGAACTATGAAAAGCATTGGTGGTCTGTCCAGACTGGCAAAACTGCAGGACCTGTGTTGTCCCAATGACACGCTCAAGCTAGAAGTGTTACCTACACCACTGAGTGTTGCAGGAAGGAAGCATGCATGTTCATGAAATCTGCATAATTTCTTCTGTGGTGGATCCCACGTAGCCATGATGAGCATTGTTTCCCAGACATCATACTCTTTTTGGGCCACTGAGGATCTTTCTGTTTAAGCTTATATTTAAATCAGCTGTCAATGAGGAGAGAACTGTCAGTTATGTCAGTGCTAAATACGGATGGGGGTCTGGGATAGTTTTAGTCAAGTTTTCCTTCTTAATCTTAGAGTTTGCTTCGGTCTGGAGCTAGTTTTTGTATGGCAATGGCCATTTTATTTTGGGCTGTCTAGATCTGCTTCTCTATCACCGAGTGCAGGGGGATGAAACTGCAGGATGAAGGCCAGTTAGATGCACTATCTGCTAGCAAATACTCTCCACATATATTTGTAAGCCACTACCTTCTCTGCATCTGTCTCCACATCAGACCCTCTCTCCTGGGTTGTGCCTGTCTGGGCTGTGCTGCTTGACAGAGGTCAGCACAGTACACTGTGCCCTCTCCCAGTGTCTACGTGTCCTCCCAGATTCATCCCTCAGAAGTAATGCTGCCCAGTCACTTTGGGGATGTGGATGTGTTGGTGGGGACAGAGATCAACAACTATGTTTAAGATCTTGGCCGTTGTCCCCTCCAAAGCAGACCATGCTGGCTCCACTTAAGACGAGGAAACTTCTGGATAAAACCAACTTCAATTAACTAGGAGAAACATTTTCAGAGTCTTGCCAGTGACTACAGCCTCTGCTCCTGCTATGGATGCCCTCTTGCAAAATCCTAAGGAAGTTTACTCTGCAAAGGTCATTTTGAAGTTATTGCTGTTTCTGGGATTCCCTTTTCTGCTTTGCAATTATTTTTTTTATCCCCTTCTTTTAGAAGAAGGAACCTAGGCATAAGTGTTCATAATGTCATTGAGATTTTTCTGAGCTCTCCTTCAGTCTGCCTTTTCTTTCACACTCACATTGAGGGATGTTTGAATTGTTCAAAGTGGGGCTCCTGGCTTAGATTCAGGACGTGCTCAGCAGAAGACTTTGTCCAGTGGGATCTTCATGAGTTGGAGTGTCTGCTTCAACTTTTTCCAGAGGTGTTGGCAAGCCTACCACCCTTCTTTGTAAGAGAGAGAGCAGTGTGGAGATTTCACTAGGAACAAATATCCCCAAATAATTGTAAACTGAAAACCTGGTGAAACTGGGATAAATAACAGTAGCACAAGTCTTCATGGGCTATATTCAGAAAGACAACACAAATACAGTCTCCCTCTCTGTTTAGGTTTAATGTACATGGTTTGACTGAGAACCCAGAACCAGGAGCAACAGCTGCTTCACAACCCATCTTGCTTTATTTGCCCACCTTCATCATTATTAGGCAATACAGACTGTGTTTCCCTACACTGAGGCACCACCTTGAGGTTATCCTTCAGCCAGCTCTGCTAACTATCCTTAAATATGTGAACTTTGTAGCTTAGTAGTACTCAGCTATCCCCACACCGTGGGCAACCATACTGAGGAAGTATCAGCCTGTTTCCTTCATTTGTAGGTGCTTTAAAAGTGTGAAAGCACCAGCATAATTTCTAGTTGTGTATTTCTCCTGTGGGTCCATGGTCAGTTCTATGCACAGGCAAGGGAAGCAGTGGCCTAGAGTTGTGGAGGATGACAAATTGTAGCCTTGCTGCTTGGTTTGCCTGAGAAGATGAGCTGGCTATTGTCACTCCCATTGAGGAGACTTATGGTTTGGTGGGACAACTTCTGGTAGTGAAATCCTGTCCCAGTATGTGCAGTTGCGATCTTGTCTGATGTGCCTCAGCAGCAAGAAAAGCAGCAATAACTCTGTTCCAGAGCTGCCCCTGGCACTCCTCAGCTCCACCTCATTCAAAACGCAGAGTCTGAGTGACCTCTGCACAGATTATGTGGATTTAGTATGTCACAAAACTTTCCCTATACTGATGTCTTCTCAGAAAACCCCAACTGTCGAAAAAAAAAAATTCTTGTGCCCAAAACTTTAGGTTCAACAAGTCTATAAATTTGAGAATGGTTGTGGAGTAAATTATGCTTTGTATTCAAAGAGAACTGTGGCAAAGTGAAAACTATTTTGTAGATATGAGAGAGGCTAAAAAAAAAAAATCAAACTAATGAAATACAGAGTAATGCTTTCCTTTCAGGATTACAGCTTGTGCCATGACCATGAATAAATATGTGGAGGAAAATGTTTCCCAAAAATCCTATACGACAATAAAGTATTTCATGAAGATGCTGAGCAGTGTCAGTGAGACCTTAATCTTCATCTTCATGGGAGTGTCTACAGTTGGGAAGAACCATGAGTGGAACTGGGCCTTCGTTAGCTTCACCCTCCTTTTCTGTTTAATCTGGAGGGCACTGGGTAAGCAAGTCTCAGATTACCTGTTGGTATTCTTTGCCAGTGAAGCTTTTTGCCTCCCCTCACATAGAAAATGCCAAGATTTAGGCAGAGTCCCATTAGCCTGTAGAATGGTCTTCTGATTTGCAATATGTCCTACATGTCAGGGTCAGCTTCCACCTTCCCACACAATGGAACCCAGAAATCAGTCTGGTCCTGATCCTGCCCATTTAAAGGCAGAGTCAGTCTGCTTGTTAATCAGAGTACATGTATTTAAATAAAGATTAATTTTTAAGTAAGCAAATTTTGCTTAAAAGAATTAGCAGTTGAACAACAGTAAAACAGTTATGGGGTTTTAAAAATTTATGTTTACTAGCTGTGGGATTTCCCAATCATTGGCATAAATAGCATCAAAACAAGAAATGCTGTAATTGTAGTGTTGTTCAGGTATATATTGTGCATAAAAAAGTCATGTAAAGAAACTGCTTGACCCCTCCTGAATCTGAAATGCTAGGTCTTTTTCTTTTACCTTCAGACTTAAGTGCAGGTCAGGCTTGTAAATCATACAGTTCCCTATGTAGTGATTCTGTCTGTCTGTGTGTAGAGGTGGCTCATGCTCTGGTCTGCTGCTGCACCCCTCCTTCCAGCTCCCAAGTCTCCTTCCAGTGCATAAATTTGGACTATTTTCCCTCCTGCACCTGGAACCCCACAATTATAACCTTACCCTGGAAAACAGCCAAACAGCCTGAGTACCTCCAGTTCCTGGACCCATGCTTGCTTCCTTCACCTGCCCTTGTACCTTTACTCTAGTCTTCCACATCCCTGCAGTCTTTGCCTTTTGTGCATCAGCATGCATTGGCATCTTCCCCTCCATCCCCAGTCTTGCATCCTTCCTGTCTGTGCAAGTAAAATTAAGTGAATTAATAGGATTTTGCAGGATTCAAGGCATAGATTTGCAGAGGTGACAGGCCAAAATGTTCAAAAGCACCTCAAATCCTATTAAAAAAATGTTGGGAGTCTTGGTCTATACTAACACAGGGAACTACTGCTGTCCTAGAGGTGCAGAGTCTAGCAGATAGCTGTCTTGTAGAGATCAATTAGCTGCTTTGGGTCCTAAATCCTGATGTGGTTATCTCACTAAATATGTTTAAGATGATGCTCCTTCGGCATTTTAAATTTTTCTTCCATGTTGTTTTCAATCTGCTAAGTAACATTTCATTTCTCCAGTTATATATAAGGAAAAAAAATATTTTAAACCAAATATTAACATCGTGGAGTATTTATATGTGATTTTAATTTCCCTTTTTTCCCCCCATCCTTTTTTCCCCCCCTCCTGTCTGCATTTCTGTGTTTTTTTTGTTGTTATTTTATTTTTTTCCCTCAGGTGTTTTTGTTCTGACTCAGATCATAAATGTATTCCGGACAATTCCTCTCACTTTTAAGGACCAATTTATTATAGCCTATGGAGGCCTCCGAGGAGCTATTTGTTTTTCACTTGTATTTCTGCTTCCTCCTGCTGTGTTCCCCAGGAAGAAATTGTTCATCACTGCTGTTATTGTGGTGATATTCTTTACTGTTTTCATTCAGGTAATGCCTTTCCTCTTCTAGACTTATTATTTCTCAGACACATAAATAAGCAGTGGGCAGAAAAACAGATGTCCTAACTTACTGGAAGGAACGTAATTGAAGGTACTCTCCATGGTTATAGTTTAGGAAAAAATGGTATGCAGATTGAAGAGAAGTAGCAAAAGTATGCTAGATATTAAGTACTTACGCTAACACATAAGTAGTACTAAGCATTTAAGACCTAGTGAGGTTGGAGCAGAGATAAAAGATAATCTGGGTACAGCCCCAGCACTAATTCCTTGTTAGAGTATTTCAAGTTGTGCATTTACACAGGACTTTGGTGTTGGATACAGTGCACAGTGAGCAGGGGATGGAAGACACTGAGGGTACTGAGACGTGGTCTGGAGTGTGTGAGTCTGAGTGTTAGACAGTGGTGCTGCAACCCAGCTGGACATCCATGCATAAGGTGTGTGGAAGATTGTGAAGAACTTGTGAGGCCACACCTTGAGTACTGTGTCCAGTTCTGGGCCCCTCATTTCAGGAAGGATGTAGAGCTGCTGGAACGAGTCCAGAGAAGAGCTACCAAGCTGGTGAAAGGTCTGGAGAATAAGCCCTATGAGGAGAGGCTGAGGGAACACAGATTGTTTAGTTTAGAGAAGAGGAGGCTGAGGGGAGACCTTACTGCTCTCTACAACTACCTGAAAGGAGGTTGTAGGGAGGCAGGAGTTGGCCTCTTCTATCAGGTGAATAATGACAGGACCAGAGGAAATGGCCTGAAGTTGCACCAGGGGAGGTATAGACTGGATATTAGAAATAATTTCTTTACTGAAAGAGTGATTAGACAGTGGAACAGGCTGCCCAGGGAGGTGGTGGAGTCACCGTCCCTGTAAGTATTTAAGAGAAATATAGGTATAGTGCTTAGCAGCATGATTTAAGCACTGATTGGGTAGATTAGGTTATGGTAGGGGGATTTAGGTTATGGTTGTACAAGATGATCTTCTGGGACTATTCTGTCCAGGGTTAGGGCTCTAGCATTAAAGGTCAAGGTTTAAGGGTCTAGGCTTAAGCATCTAGATTAAATGGTCTAGGGTTAAGGGTCTAGGGTAAGGGTCTACTGTTATAGGTCTATGGTTAAGTGTCAAGGGTAAATGATCTAGCTGATGTGGTGGTGTTAGGTTATAGGCTGGACTTGATGATCTCAAAGGTCTTTTCCAGCTTTGGCAATTCTGTGATTCTGTCTGTGGTGTCAACATGGCCATGGAGACCTGGTTAGAGTGACCTAGAGAGAGGGATGTGACTGAAAGCAGCAAAATGTAGTGGAGATTAAGCCCCTCAAAGAAACATGTGGGTTTAGTCATTATCCAGAATGTTGAGAAAGATGTGAGAGGCTACTACATGGAGTTTCAGGTCTGTGGGAAAAAAATAAATAAAGTAATTAACCTTCCTTGTACATGAAGGGTGTTATGGGAAGTAGCAAGTATCTATGGTCATGCTTAGAAAAGGGGAAAAGGTAACTGGAACAATAGGATGTCAGTTAGTTGACCTTAGCATGTAAGCTGTGAAAAATAATTTTGAAGGATAGAATAATTTAAAATACGGAGGTAACTGGAATGTGTTATGAAGTGCAACACAGTTCAGAAAAGGGAAACCTGTTATCATTCTTTGTTAAGGCAGTTTCTTTTCTAGAGAATTTTGTCTAACTGGACTATTGTAAAATCTTTGGGGGAGGACACTGCATAGAAAGCTGTTAACTTAGCTACTCATTAAACTGAGGTTTATATTGATATTAGAATTATTGTAAAGTGGATGAGAAAAGAACTGACAGTTTCTCCTATAAAGGGGAACAGAAGCATATGGTACTTTGGGTCAGGAAGGGCCTCTGGGCGACTCTAGTCTAACCCCATGCCCAAAGCAGGTCCAGTTTCAAAGCTAGATCACATTGCTCAGGAAGATGTCAAGTTGCATTCTGGTTATCTCCATGGATGGAGATTCCCCAGCCTCTCTGGGCACCTGCTCCAGCATTCGATCATCCTGGTCAGATGATAAGCTGACAAGATGTTATTAATGGAATAGTTAAGGATAGTTTCTGTGAATGGTTTTGTTTAATTTTTTTGTTATTGACCATGGCACATAAATGTAGGAGTTTTTGGCATTGATGTTTCTTGATGACATCCTTTGGAATGTGTTTTCAGGGTGAAAGAGAGATGCAGTATCATATAGAAAGAAGAGCATTAATTGAGGGCAAGCATGATAGAGACAGAATGAAATTTAACAGTAATAAGTGTGAACATGTTCTTGCTAGGACTTTCTTACTAGGGATTTCTCTTACACAATGGGAAACTTTCATTTGGAAAAAAATAGAAAGGTGAAAAGATGCAGGTGTACCAGTTGATAACAGGGTTGAGTTTAAGCCCCCAATGCAGTGAGGGACAGAAGAAAGGCATATCTGAGCTAAGACATACTGAGACAGGTATTTCCATCAGAGAATGTCATGTTCTACAGTGATCATGGGAGTGGTAAGCCTGTCATGTGGAAGGAGACCAGGATGCCTTAGCCTTAGCAAACTGAAGGAGAAGAGGGAATATAATTACTGTTTATATCAGGGAGTGAATACCAGAGAAGGAGGAACACTGTTTAAACAAAAAAGACAAATGTTGGCACAAGAACAAAGTGGTACAATGTGACCATGATGCAATTAAGAAGGCAGCTTTCTAATTATCAGAACAATAAAGTTCGGGATGAGTGTTCCAGTATGAGCAATGGGGCAACAAAACCTAACTACTTTTAAGATAAAGCTCAATTGATTTACGAAAAGAAGTATGTGACCTGGTTGTCTGGGATAGTAGGGACTTATGTCAACATGATGAGAGATTCATTCCCCTCTCCTGTGCCAGTGCGCCTATACAAATAAACAAATTATGTCAATTCTTCCACAAATAGTTGTCAAAACCATTATATCATTCCAGGACAGCCAAAGTTTCGTGTTATTTCTCTAAGAACAGTCGGGCAAGGACACATATGCACAAGAAGTCTTAGTGTCAGGAGTCTTGAATAGCAATTTTAGTGATACTGTTGCCACATCTTTAAGTACCCGTTGTGGAAGTAATCACTAGCGCAGAGAACTTAATATATTTGCTTTGGCATGACAGGGGATCTGTTTTTTAATTTAGAAAACAAATGAGGGGTTTTCTAATACATAATAGAACTGAAAAAAAGTTTAAAGATACTATGGATGGGGCAATTGTCATCTTCCTGATGGGGTTTGTCAGGTTTCCCCTCTTGGACCTCTTAGCTCTAGGGAGCCCAGAGCCCCTTGCTTCCTTTTGTTGCATTAGTGGAGTCTGTGTGAAGACAAGGACTTAATAGCAAATACACTATTATAACACTATTATATGGTACTTGGGTCAAACTGGATTTGGGGGTTAGGAAGGTAAAAGGGTATCCATAGCTAAAAAGACCATTTTCAGTCCTCTGACAGGGGTGGAAAAGACTGAAAGTCTTTGTTTTTCCTTTGTGTTATGGAAAAAAAACCCAGATTATTTTTTTTTTCCCCTTCTTCATAGGGAATAACAATTCGCCCACTGGTGGAATTTCTTGATGTGAAAAGGTCAAATAAAAAGCAGCCTGCTGTTGGTGAAGAAATTTATAACAGGGTATGTTGCAGCTTCACTGTCATAGATGAAACCCTCATATAGGTGAAATTCCTACTGGCTTTCAGCAAGATGGCGATTCAGCACACAGTATTACAGAAAGACACATGCTTTTTTAGATTTCTTTTTGATAGCTGTTACAAGCACAGTAACTGTAAAGCTTGTATTTAACCTTTGGCAATTATCAAAATTAGCGTTACTACATAACCTTCACTTGCTGAATTGTTCACCTCTTAAGGTAAATTAACCTTCTGTAGTTTGTTTCACATATGAGATATGTGTTATTTTAGAACTTGGCTACATTAGGAAACATTTGCCAATTTAATTGCATTCCATTGCATTTGAGCTAGTCTAATGAAACAAATTCAAACTCCTCCTAAATGCACTCTTAAACTTACTAAACTCTCACATCATCAGCCTCTTTGTGGATTTGCATTTCAGACGTATATGTCTCCAATTATTGCAGTTTATATAGCCATGCATATTCTTGAATGTATACCTCCTTGCAGCATACCTGTGGCAGGTGTTTTGAAATTCTAAAAATGAGTAATAAGAGCTACATTCAGCAAAGAAGTCAATGTAGGCATCTGCCAGGATTCATCCCTGAATTTTAGAAACCCCTACTATGGTACTTGAATTAAGAACAAGCAAGCTGCCTCTGGGGATCAAATGAGATCTTAGCAGAACTGATTCACTGCTTCATAATTTATAATAGACTGAGGAAGAGTTTGTTTTTAATATTAGGCCACAGTCCCCTAAAACAGGAGCTCAGGACCTGATGCTGGGTGTCTTAGCTCTGTCCTGTGCATCCTGAGGGGCCGATGGTGATGTGAGGAGCTGCTGCTCACTCAGGCTCTCTCCTCTGCAGAGTCATACATGGTTCACTGTCAGGCCTGGGGAAATCCCTGTAGAAGTCCCAGGAATAGTCCTGAGTAGTTAGGGAACTTAAATAAAAATATGGGGGTGAAAAGTAACCTCCAGATTCAGGTAGAAGCTGAGCAAGACTGATGTTGAGGAACTTAGTTACTAACTTCTGTCCTTTTGGGCTGTGAGCTGAGGAAGCTCCAAGGGAATAAAGCAAAGTCTGGCTCTGAGTTTCATTAGACTGCATTTAGTTAAACTGAAGTGTCTTGAATTCAGATTAGACTTTTCTGTTTTGAAGTGTTAGAAATTAATAATATCTAAGGGAAAGCCAAGAGATGTCTGTAAATTTATGTAATGAACCAACATTTTCCCTTTAGTTCTTTGACCACGTGAAGACTGGAATTGAAGATGTGTGTGGACACTGGGGTCACAACTTTTGGAGAGATAAGTAAGAATGTAATTTGAAACTTTTGTTATATAGGAGAGGCCAGACTGGCTCAGCAGCAACAAACGAAGGCTGTGAGGCATCAGATTTCATTTTCAGCATTTTGTTCTTCAAAGCAAATGGTTGTTTTTAGAAAGTGTGGATAACAAAGGGAAAGGAGAAAAACAATGTCTTTTTACTAAGCCACAAGCAAGTAGAACAAAATCTCGAGCTGGAGGGAAAGGCAGCTCTCTGATCCCAGGGTAAAGGATGGTACCTTGTAAGGGTGCCGGTCTTCTCCCTCTTTTCTGACTGTTTCAGAGCATTTCATGTATGCCTGCTGAGCCTTTCTTCCCATCCAGCTTTCCTCCTATAAATTGTACATTTCTGTGGTGTTAAATTAGGGGTCACTTCCCTATTTGATGGGAGACATATGAAAGCTTTTAGGCTTTCTCTAGAAAGACCAAGGCACCAAGCTGATGTGCAATGCATGAGAGATCCTAATGGCAGGCAGCTCCACAGTTGTTGTTGGTATTATTTAAGACTTATTGTCAGTTAAGATTACCACTGACAATACCTGAGTAATTCCTGTTTTCAGTTTGGCTGCTGAATCACCATAATCATCATTGGTTTGGATATAACTCCTTTTTCTCAGAAGCACATTCTTTTACACTCAAACCCTTTAGACCCAAAGTTTGGGCATTGCTCAACTATCTTTTAGTCACTGCTCCAGCAAGAATTTAAGTTTTCTACAAAGAGAACTAGCACCAGCAGGAAAGGCTGAGAAGAGCCCTCTTCAAATTACTTGAAGGCATGACAGTGAGGACATTCAGACTGTATGGGTTCAACTTTCCTCAGCCTGGTTCTCCTCCAATCTGTGTGAGATCTTTAATTAACAGATTACAGAGCTGAGGAAAGTCCCACCTCTTCATGACCTTCTGAAACATTTTTGACCCAAATTCAAGAATAACTTCAGAATGGCCAGAGGGCAAAGTATTTTCTGACAAACAAAATCTCTCCAGCTATAACCAATATTTTTTCACTAAGCATCCAAGAGGGTTGCAGTTGCTTTAGAGGAAGGGAGAATTTCCAAAGTTTTACAAGAGTAGGCTAACATTTCAAAGAAAAAGCAGTGAATGCAAATTTAGACCTTTTATTTGTTATTACAGTAAATATTTAATGTTCTCTCTGTCTTGATGAAAGCGGAGAATTAAAAATAATATTGCCTAATAACAGAATATCTAAAAGATGCTGCTAGGGAGACTGTCCATTAATATATTAACTAAAACACAGGTTAATACTATATAGGCTACATAAAAACATACCAACATAAAAAAGGATCAAGTTTATCATCTTACTCAACAGTAAGTTGTTAATACGAACAGACACATTCCCAGGGAATAAACTAATTTACAATTGCATTAGCTGCAGTATATTGGCTTTCGTTAACTATGCACAGTAAAAATTAACTGGTTGGGTTGGTTTGCCTCACATACAGGTTTAAAAAGTTTGACAATAAATACCTGCGAAGACTTCTAATCCGGGAGAACCAGCCCAAATCCAGCATTGTTTCTTTGTATAAGAAGCTGGAAATCAAACATGCCATTGAGATGGCAGAGAGTGGAATGATAAGCAAAGTCCCATCATCAGTGTCTCTCAGGTAAGAAAGCAATGACAGTGTGGTCGAGCATTTCAGCTGGGTCACATAATTTATTTCACTGCCCAGTCTGTAGGGAGAATCATAGACTCATAGAATGGTTAAGGTTGGAAGGGACCTTAAAGATCATCAGGTTCCAACCTCCTTGCTATGAGCGGGACACCTCACACTAGACCAGGCTGCATCCAACCTGGTCTTGAGCACCTCCAGGGAGGGGGAGTGCCTTATTCCAGTGTTTTACTAGCCTCATTGTGAAGAATTTCTTCCTGGTGTCTAACCTAGATCTTTCCTCTTCCAGTCTGAAAACTTTCCCCCTCGTCTTATCACTACACACCCTTGTAAAATGCCCCTCCCCAGCTTTCCTGTAGGCCCCTTCAGGTACTGGAAGGCTGCTATAAGGTCTCCCCAGAGCCTTCTCTTCTCCAGGCTGAACAGCCCCAACTCTCTCAGCCTGTCTTCATGGCAGATGTGCTCCAGCCCTTTGATCATGTTCATGGCTCTCCTCTGAATAATCACTTTGACTTAGGACACTTCATGTCCAAATGTCACCTGAACAGTAAGTGGATGTGAAATGAGAATGTTTTGCCTGCAGCTCACAGATGAAGCACTTGGTGAGCTGTCCTCATCCAGAGCTGGTAGCTTTACAAGGGCAGCTGGTCAGGGAAACATTGATTTGCCACATAGAGCAGAGCTGGATTTGAACCAATGCCTGTCCATCTGCTGCAAATAGCTACAGGGGAAGCCTGAAGGGCTTACAATTTAATGTAAGTTGTATCATATTTGGGAGACTGAGCTTGAAGTCTTACCACTGACACAAATGAGATCAAGGTTTCATTCCTACATATTATGCTTTCACCTCTTCCTGGATGGTTTTGAAATGCTTTTTGCAGCTCTAAACCAATAAAAACATTCTTTCTCTCTCTTTCCTCTACTTTATGATTTTTTTTTTTTTTTTATCCTAACACAGTGAATATCATGAAGGAAAGATAAAGCCACTTTCTCCCACTGAAATGGAAAACATGCGGGAAATCTTAACAAAGAATCTCTACCAAATACGACATCGAGTAAGGATGAAGTTTTGCAAACTTAAATACCCCACTTATCTTTGAATATACTTATTACCTTCCTAACATATCTTTGGGCTATTTTATCTGCTGTACCATAGCATAATAATTCTACTGTCTATGAATCCATGTCCTACCATATGTACAGCAACATATTCATACTCCTTCATATAAGTGGCTTACTTGATCTTGTAGTGTTGATAAAACTTAATGTGGGGATTTTTTTGGTCATATTACCTGCAAAATACTTACATTATTTAAAAAGAATCATAGGTGCAAATTCAATCCAACACTGTCCACTCATATCAGTGTATTTTTGGTCACTTCATGATATGGGATTAGATTTCCCATTTGCCTCCGGTTCTGAAGTTGCTTGTATTAAGAGCAGAGGTGATGAGCTGGAAAAACAGTGAAATAAAGCAAAAGGACATTTCATGTTTACCCTCCTGTGGCTAAGTAGTTTGTATGCCTGAGCCCTTGGAAAACATTCAAAAGTAGAACAAGCTTCAGCTTGCTGGAAGTAAAAATTACTCCCCCCTAGGTGACTCATTGCTTTCAAATGTGCGTCCTCTACTGACATACTGACTGAGCTAGTATGATGCGGGGTAAATGCTGTATTAAGCCAGCTTTTTCCAATTTCTCTTTCATTATAAAGATCAGCAGGTCAAAGAAAAAACAACCCCAAACAAAACAGGTGCTTGTGAAGCAGATAGCTAAAGAAATGCTGGCATAATTGTTGCTCTTAATCATAGAATAGCAGAATGGTTTGGGTTGGAAGGGACCTTAAAGATCATCTAGTTCCAACTCCCCTCAATATGATTTTGTTCAAAAGGCTTTTTTGATGCTTATTAAAACATTAAAGCAAAAAGCCTATTTTGCACTGTACATATAGTTCAATACACTTGACATTTTTGTTTTCAGAATGTGACCACTGGTTTTCTGTTGCAGACCATGTCATATAACCGACATAGCCTGGCTGCAGATGCAAATGAAAAGCAGGCCAAAGAAATTCTGATCCGTCGCCGACACAGCCTCAGGGAGAGCCTGAGGAAGACAAACAGCTTGTCAAGAGAAAGACCGGTACTTGGATTTTGATTGTTTTATAGAAAGCAGTTCTTTGTAGCTAAATGTCATGCAGAAAGAAATCTTCTGAAATGCAGAAAAACTAAATCCTGAATGGGAAGACAACTGCACATACAATCACAGAATCACCAAGGCTGAAAATGACCTCTAAGATCATCAAGTCCAGCCTATGACCAACACCACCACATCGGCTAGACCATGGCACTAAGTGCCACATCCAGCCTTTCCTTGAACACATCCAGGGACGGGGCCTCCACGACTTCCCTGGGAAGCCCATTCCAATGTCATGCTTACACACAGAGTTGCACACGTATTGATCTTTTCAGCAAAGCTTCAGTCTTGTAGAATGTGCTATGGGAGGGGGATCTGCTGCCATAATTTTATCGCAGAGGAGCTGAACAGGCTCTGCACACAGTGTACTTCTAAGGGATGCTCAGTATTCCATATCGGTATTTTGATGAAGCGTGGAAGAACAAGGTCGAAAATTACTTTGAGACAGACAAACTACACACAGTATGCTCCAAAATATGGGAAAGAGAACTTTTATCAAGTCTGTCAGAATGAGCTCTTCATTTGAGCAATGTTTTGGACTCTTTAGAATTAATAAATGTAACAAGGACTTCAGATTTTAACAGAAAGGGAGACCCCCCTCCACCTACAAGAAATGCTGTGGCATGATAATATTTGGCTCTCTGAGACAATCCTGTAATATGTTCACTGTAAACTTCAGTCCATATTTGAAGGAGCACACTGATTCAGCAGAGAAACTGATCCCATTTTCAGTATCAGGGAAATTAACCCTCCTATAAATATGTATTGTCATGTTACAGGAATACTTACAGACTGTCATCTTCACTGACACATTTGTACATTACAGCTGAGGCTGTAACAATGTTTCCAATAAGTGCTATATCTTATTTGTGATCATTACCAGGGCTACTGTGGTATTAATAGTGACAATGTCTGTTTCTGGATTATTTTTTTTTTCCTCTAACTAAGGTTACATGTGTTACTAGGTGGAATATCAGAGACACAGCAGGACTGAGACATTTTTGCAGCAGAGAGAGAAACAGGGTGTCTGACAGCTTTTAAAAATGCCAGGCTGCATTTTTAAAATAATTATTCTTGGATAAATCCACCAGGGAGGGAAGCATAGTGGTCCTGAGCAGCAGTACAATATCCAAAGAGGAAAATTTCTCCTGGAAAATGAATTTCCTTTCAGGTTCCCTTTGAGTATCCAACAATGAATGGCACAAACAGAGAAGAGCTGGTAGACTGTAATGGTTTTAAAAAGATCTTTGTAACAAGGATGCCCTTGAGGAACTTTTCAATTTAAAAAAAAAAAAAAAGCAACCTGCCCTGGAAAGCACCTCTCCTGTTCCAGGAAGCATGAGGTGTGTTTTGCTCCCAGGGACTTTACAGCTTAGTCTTGGAAAACAAGGGGCTTATGCCCTGAACTGGTAAATGATCATGCTGGTTCCTAACTTTCCCATCAGCCTCAGTGTGACTAGTCAACTGTACAAAGTCATTTATATGTATAAAGCCCTGGCAGGATCAGAATACAGATTAGTTCTTGCACCTGAGCTTCAGTCTCAACCTCATTTTTGTAGCTGACTAATAAGAAGTTTCAAACTGGAGCTGCATGAAGTCATGCTATGTTTGCCTTCCTTAGAAAAACTTGTACTGGTAAGGCTAGAGAGCATACATTTTACTAACTTTGATCTCAGAGAGCATATCACTAGGCTTTCCTTTGATTAATCTGCTTGAGATCACTCAGTATTTACTGTGGTTAGCACAGACCTCAACGAGCAATCAGTGTTAACTTGAGTGTGTAGTAAAAGGTCACATATTAGCTAATCCCAAACTACTCTCCAAGCCCTTCAGCTACATAAACCTGCTCAAGCCTCAGTCGTGTATCTTAACATACATTATGCAGGTAATTCAGTCTGCAGTAACTGACCGTTTCTTATATTACTTTGCATGCAGGCTGCTGCAAATACAAAAAGATTCCTTTCACTTCCTAAAAACACTAAACTCCCAGAGAAACTACGAGTGAGGAATAAAACGTCTTCCAAAGGTAATGAAAAATGTTCTGCTCTTTCTTACTGTGCTACATGTTCCCTGTGTAGAAAGAAAGTTTTTCCCGGGATGGTATAGATAAATCAGCATATTCATTTTCAAATAAATACTAAATGTTATATGTGCATGTGCTTTCTTTCTAGAGTTAATACCATCACAGTATATTTGGATTTTAGAGCATTAAAGCAATGGGTCCTAAAGCTGTTATTTGAGTGGAGAGAAGTGCCTCTGCAAGCAGTCTTATGGTTGTTTCTCAGTTCAGATGCCATAGTGGCATCGTCTTCCCAGCACATCTCCTCATGTCAGCAAGCAGTAGTTGAAACACTTCTGCACCAGAAACATTGCCGTGGCTTAGTCTCCTTGTACTTATTCCAAAATGTCCACATCTCCTTCTTGGATTATGAACCTATTTGTTTTCTTTTCTCACTGAGGTCAGGATAGTGGACACTGTTCTGAGAACCAAACCAGAGAAGAGAATGAGGACATGAGGTTTGGTTTATGGTTGTCAGGAAGAACTTCCCAAAATGCTGTGGTTTACAACCAAAATGTCAATTATTTCTTTTCTGCCTAAGCTCATAAACAATTGTTTTATACTGGAGTTCTTGAATTATAACAAAAAAGAAGAAATCTGTAGGAAGGCAATCATGTGCCGTGAAAACTTTGCCCAGTTCTACTTTTGATTTTTACTGATTGCCTTTCCATGCTCAGGAGCATTCTGTTTTATGACAGGCAACCATCAAGATCTCTTGCTGGGAAGATGGAATCTCTGCACAATCATTAAAATATCTTGATCCCCATCCCAATTGTTTTCCCACCCCTCCAGATTAATTTAGCAATAGACCATGTTTTTTCTCTGTTGATAATTATATCTTTGCTCTCCTAAGTGTAGGATGCTTTTAATTCTGTAGTTATGTCTGCAGAGGTCACCTACTGTCACCTAGAATTAAAAAGGAAATGTGCCTCCAGATTATTCAGTTGTCAAAAAAATATATTATTTGACATATTGGGGGGGGGGAGAGCCTGCAAATACAGTCTGATAAAGACTTTTCTTGACATATAGTTATCTGGGTGAATGGATGATTATGTACTGTTATATATTTGTTGACCCCTTCCTCACCTTTTTAAAAGAAATAACATGTAGGTTACTAAGAGAAGTTGTTCTTATGACAGTTGCACAATACACAATTTGCTTTGATATATTTAAAACATCCGATCTGATTTAAGCATAAGAACAAATTTCAGGCTATTAATAAATGATTGTTAAAATGATTATCATATTACTGAAGCGTGCAGGTTTTGAGAAAGATGCTAATCAATTTAAAAGAGGTCTGCTGGGGAAAGTATGCGCACATGTACACATCCAGGAAGTTTCCAGCTTGGTTTACCTGACAGTGATCATATGAGAACATTCCTTGAATTATTCTGCCAGCTTTTCCTTGACCATTTTCTACTCTGCTGTGAAGGGGTGAAGGAGTCTGCAGCACTTTCAGTGTATAAGCTTTGTCCTATGAATTTTCTTTGATACCTAACATTCAGGCATATTGAGGACAGGATGTTTCTTCCCATCTGAGCATTCACCATGGGACATCCAAAATCCTTTCCTCAGTGGAGTGTTGACTTTCCTTTTCCAAAGTCACGTTTCTGGAGCCCCTGTACATGTTGTGCTATGGAAATGCCTCTCAGACTAGATTTCATGGGATGTGAGGAATCACATTTCTGTATCCTGCTTGGACATAAGCAGGGACTAGACCTCAGGTAGCTCAGAAAGAGTCAGATTTTTCCATGTCCAGAGAAAGAGCTGGGGAAATACCAACTCAAATGGTGATTAAGGAGAAGCTGAGTAGGGGCTTTCTAAAAATCACAGTTTTGAGTGGAGGGATGTTTGTAATTCAGATTTGTTCTCTGTCCTGTCAGAGCTAACTCTCTATCATTAGGTCTAACCAGAAAGCCCTGGGAAGCTTTCTTCTATGGCTATTAGTGCTCTGTGTGCTCTTATTTAAGTATTTCTGAAACTGCAACATTCTGCACCTAAAATTTTAATTTTGTTTTCAATTAACAGTGGGTGACAGCAGTGACTCTGAGCTGGATGCTGCTACCACAGTGCTCAATCTAAGACCCAGAGCAGGGAAAATCTTGAGAGACCAGAGACTGAGACAGCAGAGACCACCAGCACCTGAGTTTAGGGTGGAGTGGAAGAACGAAGTTGATGGGAGCCAGGATAGACGAGGAGAGCAGCAGGAGCCGAGCACCTTGCCTCAGCCATCCATCGGGTTCAGGCAGCCACTGCTGACCAGACCAAGATTTGGCACTTTGAGCAGGGAAGATTTGACTGCAGACCATGGGCCAGCAAGACCTATGCCACCACCACGGTTAGTTAGGCAGGTATCACAAGGAGAAAGGCAGAGAAGTAAACCTGAGAACCAGCCATACTAAACATAGCTGAAAGAGAATAATGGTAATAAACCATGGACATATCGAATTAGGATTCTAACCTATCTGATATGGGATCCATTAAAAAAATACAACCAAGCCTCAGTGTGGATCTAACCACTTCCATTTGGGTAAAGTCAATGCCACTAACTAAGTAAAAAGAATACTGGAGCGATTGCAAAGCTGAAGACATAAAAGATAAAAAAATAGATTTTATAAATAACTTATTGCAATGCTTTAATTACATTATTTCCACTATTAAGATAGGATGGAAATGTGCCTTATCACATCATCTCTTGTGGAACCAAGTCATGCAGGTTCAATACCCAGTTATCCATTGAAAATCATTGTTGAAAGTACAGTGATGAATGGGTTCTTAAAAAACTTCTGTATCATTTCAGATTTTATTTATAATCAAATAATACTTGTTTTAACCAGAGCTTTAACATGACTAACAATGAAAATTGCACAATGCACCTATCATATAGACTCTGCAAGAAGAATAAATATATTCCTGAAGTCCAGTTTGTTCAAAGAGCTGTGATGCAGAAAAAAAGAAGATAAGAAAGAAGCTGCAGAAGCAGAATTGCAAGTACAATTTATAGAGAGGAGTTGCAACAGAAACAAGACCTGAATAGCTTGAATTTTTATCTTACGAATTTTTGGCAATATGGAACCTTTGCAAGGTACTGAGGATCACCGAAGGAAGTCTGCAGTATCTTGACTTTCAGTGATGTTAACAAGGGCTGAGAGCACCTAGCAGGACACCAGAAGTCCTAAAAAGAGAAAGTTTCAAGTGGATAAATAATGTTCTTACTCAAAATTGCTTTTTTGCACCTTATGTTCTTGGTTGCAATGCAAACACGGCAGTAGAATAGTTGCAGAGCGCTGCACGTAGACAAAGCGAGCAGTCTCCTTTCTGAGTCAGGGACCACTGAGACTCCAGAAAGCTTGTTCACTCATGCTTGTGACCCTGGTCAACTTGTTTTACCTTTTGTTTCCTCTATTGTAAAAGGGGAAAGATAATCTTTTCTTTGTCAGAGCTATGCACTCCAAGGAACAAAAATGTTCCGTCTAATTTGTTTGTACAGAAAAGTAGCACAGCAGGGCCCTGGAATCAGTTTGAGTCACTGTGCACCTTAGAGTGCACCTCATCCTAGCATAAATGGCTGCCATTTGGGTGCATATCGGAAGGAAGGGTGCATTAAAATAAATTGTACTTAACTGTAGCTCTCAGGAATTTGCACTTTCTGTCCCACTTAATCTGTCTTAAGCTTTGAGCTTGCTTTAGCACAGATACACATTTCAGCAAAATGCATAAATCATTTTCATTCTATTTGTTAAAAGATTGATAACTTAAATTGAAGAATGTACACTGTGAAATTGTATCTCTTCTTCTGCATTAGAACATTTCTAAATCTGTGGGCAATAAGATTATGTTTTTTTTTTAATTTAAGCTTGTTTTGAAAGAACTATTAAAAATCAGAATTTCCTTTTAAAATCACAAGGTAGTTTTCTTTCAAACATTTATGGGTGGGGTTGATAAATTCATTTTATAAATGGAGATTTAAGTCTTCCCTTCTTCTAACAGGTTTTCCAAAATATTTCTTTCATGTACGTATTTGTATGTATGTATGTCATGTATGTATGTCAAACCTTTCTCAACTCTTTTATTGACACAAGTCTACTGGTATTTTTACTCTGTTCCAACTATGGAAGTTTCTGCTGTGTGTCAAATGCAAACTAAGCTGCTGTGTTAACCCTAGGAAGTTTCAGTCAAATGATCATGGCTATTCTCAAAACTTTATTTTTGTGGAAGGCAATGCTTAGCTATGCTAGAATGATCATCTCCTCTTTGGAAATAAAACTGGGTTCAAACAAAGCTGGAAAGCTTTAAAAACAAATTTGAATATGTCTTTCAACAGGAAAATATGTTTTTGTCAGTAAAATTGCCAGCGAGTACTTTGTCACTGCATTATTGGGATCATGCTTGAATGTGAAAGAAGCCTTGAGTTTGGATTTCAGTTTTGAAACCATGTCCTCCTTGCAGATCAGACTGTTTAGATTAGGTGTTTTACCTAAAACCTGAAACCAGACCAAATAACTAAATAAATAAATGTAAGATGTTGCACATCAACATTTAACTTTACTCCCTGTGGAGCTTTCTCATTCATGTGCTGATAATGACCAAACAGTTGGCTTGTATCTGGGGAAAGCCGCCTTCTTTTTCTCCTTTTAAATGGCTGTCATTTTTTATGGCACAATTGTAAATAATGAATGCAGGTTTCAGGAACCTTACTGCTTTTCTGGTTGTCCATTAGTACAGTGCATGCCCAGATCACTGGTACTTTAAGTGGGTGCCCTGTAATAGAAGCACATCAAATTGAAGGCTGTGTTTATGAAATACGGTCTTACGCTCTTGGTGCTTCAAAACATGCCAGCCCATTGTTACCTTTCCATAGCACTTTGAGATCCACAGAATTCAAGCATGAAGGCAGATCTCTAACATGGTCACACTGTGAAGCAGGATCACAAGTCTCCTTGCAAATGTTCTGTCCCTTCCTCACTCCCACTCCTCCCACCTTTTTCAGGCTCTTTTCTGCTACTGCTGGGTCAGACCCTACTCCCCTCTGGGAACCACCATGGGTTTAAGAAAGGCAGGTCCAGCCTGACAAACCTGATCTCCTATTATAACCTGATGACCCGGCTATTGGACGAATGAAAGGCTGTGGATATTGTCTCTCTGGACCTCCAAAAAGCATTTTACACTGTTCCCCATAGAACTCTCATAAAAAAACTGGCTGCTCGTGGCCTGGATGAGCACACGATCTGTTGGATCAAGCACTGGCTGGACAGTCAGGCCCAAAGACTGGTGGTCAATGGAGTCAAATCCAGCTGGGGCCAGTCACAAGTGGTGTTCCTCAGGGCTCAGTGTTGGGACCATTTCTGTTTAACATCTTTATTGATGATCTTGATAAGGACATAGAGTGTATCATCAGTAAGTTTGCAGATGACACCAAGCTAGGTGGGAATGTTGATCTGCATGAGGATAGGGAGGCTCTACAGAGAGACTTGGATAGATCAGATTGTTGGGCTAATGTTAATGGTCTGGGCTTCAACAAGGCCAAGTACCAGGTCCTGCACTTGGGCCACCAACCCCAGGCAACGCTCCAGGCCTCGGGAAGTGTGGCTGGAAAGCTGTCTGGCAGAAAAGGACCTGGGGGTTCTAATTGACAAGTGGCTGAATATGAGCCAGCAATGTGCCCAGGTGGCCAAGAAAGCCAATGGCATCCTGGTTTGGATTACAAATAGTGCGACCAGCAGAAGGAGAGAGGTGATTGTCCTCCTGTACTCAGCACTGGTGAGGCCACACATGGAGTATTGTGTCCAGTTTTGGGCACCTTAATTCAAGAGAGATATTGAGGTGCTGGAGCGAGTACAGAGGAGGGCAATGAAGCTGGTGAAGGGCCCAGAGAATCAATCTTATGAAGAATGCTTGAAGGAGCTGGGAATGTTTAGTTTGAGGAAGAGAAGGCTGAGGGGAGACCTCATCAGTGTCTACAACTACCTGAAAGTACATTGTAGAGAGGTTGGTGCTGGTCTCTTCTCACAGGTAATTAGCAACAGAACAAGAGGGAATGGCTTCAAGCTGCAACAAGGGAGGTTTAGACTGGACATCAGGAATATTTTTTTCACAGAAAGAGTGGTTAGATACTGGAATGGGCTTCCCAGGGGGGTGGTTGAGTCACCATCCCTTGATGTCTGTAAGGGTCGTTTGGATGTGGTGTTGGTGGATATGGTTTAGGGGAGAACTTTGTAGAGTAGAGATGATGGTTGGACTCAGTGATCCCAAGGGTCTTTTCCAATCTGAATGGTTCTATGAAAAAAAAAAAAAAAGTAAGTTCAATAGCACTTTCAGGTCTTTTTAAAAGGCTCGTCTAACTTTAGCTTGCCCAGGAAACTTTTCCTTCATGCATCAAGGAGAGTTTTGGCTGCTGGGTGAGATGCCAAATAAATCTGTCCTCTAGCACCATCTGATGGCGAAAATCATGTATTGACTGGGGACATGCTTTTCACTTTTTCAGGAAGCCGCAACTTCAGCAGGGTTTGGGAAACTCGCCAAATCCACATACATTTTTTTTTTGTTTCCAGACGGATGCCCCCAGTACACTCTGTAGTATTTATATTTTACTGCCTTGGGCAGGAACCACGATGCCCTGTTGTCCAGTTTTAGGGACAATGGGAAAATATGTGTGTCACACTGAATTAGACTTCTCTGAGAATTTCTTTTCCCCTTTGGCTGTTGAGAGGCCCATAACTTGAAAGTAAATAGGATAAAAAAGTCGGTATAGCAAGGGCTACAAACTAGACAGACATCCAGTTATCCCTTTTAAGCAGATATTTGAAAAAGTTAAAAGGAATAATATGCCATAAGAGGCAACATTTTCAGGGCTGTCCTACTCAGTACAGAAGCATAATGCATGTTCCACTGAAACCACAGGGGTTCAACCAAAGAAAGCCATGCAGCATAACAATTTAAAAATGTGAGACTATCCTTCTCTACTGAAGCAACATAGAAAGCACTTGGAGAAACAAAAATTTGGCTGAAAAGCAGTACACGCTGTTACGAGGAGTATCTTGGGGTCTCTGGGAGCAAACACTCTGAATCTTGCACAACCTTTTTCAAGAGATGCCAAGTCCAAGTCCACCAATTTGAGGCACCAGCAGTGTTTTAAGGCCACCACTGCAGGAAATGCTTCAACTGGTCACTATTTCCAAAACTGTCTGAGTTCTGCCAACATCCCCCAGCTCCTGAAAAAGAGGTGCAGGGTTTTGAAATTAGCTGGAGGAATGCTTTTTGTACCACCAGAGCCCTGACCCTATAAAAATATACTTGTGGATATGCTTAAAAAATGTAATCTGCCATATACAGCCTCATCCAGGCCAACAGTAGATTGGAGACTTAGGCCAGGAACAGGTTGGAGGGGGTATCAAGTCCAAGCATGAGAAGAAGGAACTGCTTTAGGACACTGGAGAGTGAGAAGTCATGGACTACCTAATTCAGGTGCTATTTAAATCTGGGAGACATAGGGGGACTAACACTCCCTTTTTAATCCTTGATTTTAGGACACCATGATATAATTTTCACTTTCTAGGTAAACCTGCAGCTGTACTTGACACTGTCAGTTGTGTGAGGAGCCATGAGGAAGCTGTCTTACAAGTCAAGAGTTTAATCTCCCTCCTGGCCTATTTATTAGATGGTCAGCTAAATGGGAAGCAACTTTAAAAAAAAAAAATGCACAGCAGCCTAATTCTCCACTGAACAGTTGAAGGAACCTTAGCATTTGGGAGTTAAACAAAGTAGGGGCTGAATATTGTCCCTCTTGGATACTGTGCTGAGCCACTTGAGAATTTTACCCATGGGAAGAATTCTTGCAGTTGGCAGACAGATCTTCTAATAGAACAACACGATGGGAGACTGGGCTAGCACCATTCCTCTCCCAAGTTAGCAAACACTGATGTGGTTAACTGCACAGCACTGACTTGCTTTAGGAGTGTTTTTATCCTGTAAGGTTTGATGGAGTAAGAGGGACTAAGATTGCAGAAGGGAAAGTAATAGTTACACTGGCTGCTCTGATGGTCTCACTGATTCATAATATAAATGCTCAAGTTTAAATTTGTAGTTTATGTATTACGGCAGCACTATAACCACCACAGGTTTAACTTCAAAAAGTAATTTTTTAACCAAAAAAGGAAAAAAGCAGTTTATATATCCCAGTTCCTTCATTTATTTTTCATATCTAAGGCTTCCTATGTATTATAAATTTGAGAGAAAGAAAGAGCAGTTCCTAGCTGATTTAAGATGTAAAATAACAAGAAATTTGGCTTAAATTCTCCTTGTACATTAACACGGAAGTTTTTCAAGACTTCCCTTTAAAACAAGCTCCACAAACTTTCATTTTTATGAGAAAAATCTAAACTCCACCCACAATAATTTGGTTCTCGAAGTTCAGGCTCCAATATACTCCTTAACAAGATTCATGATTAGCTCTTTGTGAATGAGTCTTCAAAATTATAGCAATTACAGCACAGTCGAATCCTGGGTTTTGAAATCCCAAAGCACCAAGCTGCAAAATCTCATTTATACAGGGCTATTCATGGCACCTATAACCAAAGGGGGGCTGGCAGCACCTGAACATATAATCATAGAATGGTTTGGGTTGGAAGGGACCTTAAAGATCCTCTAGTTCCACTAGACCAGGTTGCTCAAAGCCCCATCCAACCTGGCCTTGAACACTTCCAGGAAGGGGGCAGCCACAGCTTCTCTGGGCAACCTGTGCTATTGTCTCACCACCCTCATGCTAAAGAATTTCTTCCTAATGTCTAATCTAAATCTATTCTCTTCCAGTTTAAAACCATTACCCCTTGTCCTTTCACTACAAGCCCTTGTAAAAAGTCCCTTCCCAGTTTTCCTGTAGGCCTCTTCAGGTGCTGAAAGGCTGCTATGAGCTGTCTTTGGGGCCTTCTCCAGGCTGAACAACCCAAACATACCCAGGGAAGCTAATTCCCATCAACTAGAATAAGATGGCATTACAGAGTGCTTGAAGTAACGAGCAAGCCAGTTAGTGAGTATCCCTTGCCCTGTTTTGTTGCTGCATTATCTGCTCAAAAATCAACATGTTCTCAGAAAATGAGAATGGTACTGACCTTTGTGATGGTGCCAGGGTGAGTCAATTCAGAGAAAAAACAGGACAAGAAACAAAAATCTGCATAACTGGCACATTTATAAAGGATCTCTTCAAATATATAGAACATACACTAACATGGAATAAACCTTACATTTGCTTCATAATTTAAATGCAACAAATTCAGTACGTATCATATGCTACCAGCTGTTTTTCAGAAATAAACTACTACATTGTATATACAGCCTCTTCAACATCAGACGATCATAAAGGTCAGAAAAGCAGTGTTACAAAAGTGGAAATGTCAAAAGGTAAAAAGCAAAAAACACCAACCCAACCCTGCTCACAAGCCCCAAAAACTCAAGCCAAAACTTACATCATAGCAAGCAGTAGAAAAATCTTAATTTGCAGTGATTTGCAGCTAGAATTATTTTTTTTAGTGCACATTCAGATCTCTAATTTGTTACTGTTATCAGATATCAGAAATTAGATTCAACAAACTGCTAAGTAATTGAGTAAAGCCCACTTGACTAAGCAAAAAATAGCTGCAACTGCTCCTTCTTCAACTTAAAAGGGGAGTCATATCTCCTCATCTCCAAGGATGTCATTTACTCATCACTCTGAATTTGCAGTTATGGCAACTAACAGGCAACATGGGGATCCAAACATATGATTCTATGATTCTATGGTCTCCAGGCACTAGGAACAGTAGCTTTAAGCACTCCATCTCACAACGGGTAAGCTCTCTCTTTTTACTTCTTTTTCATTAATTGTCAAGCCACTTCTTGGTTGAATCCTAGGCTTCTGTGCCTTTTATGTTGAAAGGAGGCAGATTCAAATGATCCTTGTATGGAATAGCTTGAAGAAAAAGAAAACCTCTTCATTTCATATTGACCTGAACACCTCTATTTTGTGCTATAGTTTCAGCAGAGGAAGAGAGGAAAAAACCACAGCGACAAAATGTGGAATGTCACTTAATTTTATTTCTAGTCCTAAAAAAATATATTAAAAATTAGGTCAGTTTTTCTCTAGCTGAGTCTTTAAAAAGAATAAATGTTTCTGCAGCACACCAGAAATCACTTTGGCATACAAGTAAAAGCCTTTCTCCTGTAACATCAGTTGCAACATGTCTCTGAGACCACAGCCCTTCCACAGATTTCTCAATTCAATTACTTAATTTCATTTTTATTTACCATATAGGGAGACCTGTTTTTCAAAACAGAAGAAAAATATTTGCTGATTGTGGCAAGCACATTTTTTTTCACTTATGTATAAACAAAGCCAGCAAAATTTTTAGGTTTTTATAAGTGGAAAAGTGGAAAAAAAAAAATCAACCAGCTGTACATGTTAGTATAAACTGAATTTTATGGTGTTTAGAGAATTCAGCTTTAATCAGCGCAGCTACTTAGATGGTAAATTTTACCTGTTACCTCATATAATCCAACAAGTATACTAAATTTTTCAGACACAGTAATTTTTGAGGGTTTTTACCTACCCTTTTCCTTCACTCCTTGCTATAGTTGCAAAACAGAAGTCTGTTACTTACAGAAGTATGGTTTTAGGTGTAAAAAAAAAAAAATAAAAAAAAAATGCAAAGAAAGGAAAGAGGAAATTTAGGACAAGAATGTTTTCTTGGCATCTACCAAGCAAGACAAGAAAAGACAAGACACTTGAAAATGCCTCAGGTTCCTAGAGAGAAATGAAACACAGGTTATAACAATATGGAACTCTGAGGATATGTACTGAAATCATAGTGCTAGAAAGACACACATTCATTGTGTCAATATATAATATTAAACCAACTCAGAGTTCTCTACGTATTCCCATGGTACTGCCATTGGAATCACTGAGGTTTCATCAAAGTTTTAAATTCTAGCAGGCACTGGAAAAGGTAAAGAAGAAGAAAAAATTTAAAAAACGTAAACCAGCATCTATGATTCTCCTGAAGCAGCAACACTATTTGCCCAGATGTGTTCAAGGAGGTAACTAAATTGTTCTTAATATAAAAACAAAACAAAACCCAACAATTATATATAGCTGACTTGGTACTTTCATTACATAATACTGGGAAAAGTATTTGGAATGTTATCAGTATATCAGTGCAAAATACATGTTTTGTATGTTTTAAGTGAAATGCAAACAGTGGTGAGTGGTAAATAATATAAGCTTGAACAGTAAAATAGCATGAGAGTGCTACAACTCCCAGTAAACCTCTGAGAGTAACCTCTCATTAGTTAAGCACTGCAAACAAATGAAGATTAGAATACCAACATATAAAGTTTTTGTCACTGTAACATCATTTTTGCCTCCAGAGGTGCCTTACTCCAGATCCGTGAACTACTGCTAGTTGCTTCAACACACCTTTGCAGTCAAAGAATTAAGAAGCAAATTTATTCTTAAAATGAAGGTAGAAAAATTGCACAGGAAATATTAAATAATTTATCACAAATTTGCTCAGTAGAAATTATTACTAAACAGAAGCCACCAGGTCAAGTTTCAATAAAGCGTATGTTCATTCTCAGTTTCAGTCTGAATGACTTCATCTTATTCTAAAATTGTCCATTTTAGGCCTTTTAATACATGAAGTTAGCATATACCTACTTCTGTTACCTGGAAAAAACAGGAGTCAGCAGGGCTTGGATGGCTACCTAATAGAATGGTGCCTAATTACTCTGCAACAAGTGTTGTTAAGTATGCTTAACAAAATCACAAAAAGCAAATACTCTTGTTAATTAAGCTACTATCACAACAGACAAATGACAGCAGACCACAGCATAAGAAATTAAAGCTAATGCGCTATATTGCAAATTCTTCTTCTGACTAAATAATAAAAATTCACCACTGATTAAATAATAACAATAAATTTCTGTCTTTTAATAATCTATAAATCTAAACACCATCTCAAATGTGAGCTACAAGCGCGATTTGTGTATTTAATTCTTTTTTTCCCTCCAAAAAGGTTAAAAATCCATTAAAGAATCCCAGCTAGTACAACACCTGTCCCTCTCACAGGTTTTCTAGTGGCACCGGTTAGAATAACATTTGTCTAGAATTAATATCCCTGCAGCAGAAATATTTATGTGCACTTGCCTCCATGTGGACATAATGCGTCCTTTTAAAAGATCCCGTTACTACTGCACAAGTCTGGCAGGTGTAAGCATCATGCCAGGTTGATTCACTTTGCCTCTCCTGTAACCCAACTCTGCAGCTATTGATTTTTTAACTTAACATTTCCGTGGCTACAGTATTTTTGTTTGTTCACATTCATGATCAGAATTGCTACTAAAGCTAGTCCAACCCCTAGACTTGGAGGGCCACAAGGACTGAACTCCTGAGCAATTCCAGCAAGGAGAGGGGCAACTATACGCCCCACTGATGTCACAGACTGTCCAACACCTAGGAGCGTACCACTGGCCTCATTCCCACCCATGGTCAATTCGAGATCAATGATGCAGGTACGACCTATAGTAGTTGAAAAGGCTAAGAATGTGGAAGACAAAATGATCACCCATATGCTCAGTGCTGATGCATACAGGAGAATCAAGGTGCAGGTAAGAGTGCTGGAGTGCAACAGAAGTCTGTAAGTGTTGTGTTGATACAGTCTTGTTATTGGTCCAAGCAGACAACCAGCCAGCACTCCAAGTGCACTGCTATAGCTCATTAAGTATCCAGCGAACAAGGGTTTCACCCCAAATCTCTCCTCCAAGGCCAGACTAAAATTACTGTAGTAGAGCAGTATGGCAACAGACATCAGCAACCGCACTAAAAATATATCCCACAGATCAGAGCACGCAATTCCTTTAATCCTCTTCAGCACTGTTGCAACTTGAATCCACGGAGACTGGAAAAGACTATTGCTTGCCACAGTTCCATTAGAGGCTGACTTCAAGTGCAGGTCACGATTTGCTTTTGCTGAGAAACTGTCTGTTCCTTTGCTGCCTTGTTGATGTTCCATACTGCCAGTATGTTCTTCGCTCCAAGGTAACAACCAGACCAGACCTACACAGATCAAGAAATTACCTGATTTCATTCAATGCATTAACTTTACACAGAAGGCATCAGTCAGGTTGTAACAGTTCACTTAGTGTAAACATCAACATTCAAAAAAGGACTTTACTAATCATTTTAATTCAAAAATTATGAAGATTAAGTCTAGTGTTACGAGTTCAATTTTAAATGCTGTAAAAACCAGGAAAGAAAACACTGAGGTGACACCTCTGCCACATATAAACAAATCTAAAGGCTAAAGCCAAAATTCTGATTTCTAATCTTCACCTCTGGGTACATGAAAAATTCCCATTCCTGTGTCTGAATGTAAAAGTCATATATACAATAAAAAGGAGAAACATCTGGAGGTTAACTGTTCCAAAATTCCCACCCTTCTACACAGGCTCAAACTGAAATGGTACTTGCTATCAGTATACAGGACATATATGCCATAGAGGATAAACACACTACGAATTCCAGGCATTACAAATTGCATAAAAGCACAAAAGCAATGAATGAAGGGACCCAAGATCCAAAATATAACATACAACTTACCAGCATTCAGAAGGAAGATAGAGGCACAGATGAAAGATGTTTGATAAAAGCCACCTTCCAACTCTGTAAGGTAGCCACCAATGACAGGCCCCAGAATGAAGCCCACGCTGGAGGCTGCATTGAAGCGTCCCATGACTAAAGGACGGTCTCTCTCAGAAACCAGGTCAGAAAGCAGGGCTTTAGAGATGGAGAGGGTGTGTTTGAAAATACCTGCAACGTAAGTTAAAAAGCAAACATGTATCAGTCCTTCCAAAAGATTTTAAAAGCCAGAAGCTATGTGAAATAGCAAAGCTCAAAATCTATTTTTAAGATTCCATAAACCACAAATCATTCAACGCTACAGTCATGCAGCACGTTGGGCCATGACCATCATCCTGGCTGTTCAAGGATGAACAGAAGAAAACGCCAAAGAAGAGCACAGAACATACTGCAGAAATACTAATAATGTAATCTTCTCTGCTCCTTCCCTCTGACCAGGGCAGTGCGGTTAGCATTCATTAAAAAGTATTACCTCAGATAAGTCATTAAATATTAACCAAATAATTAATTAGCAAATCGTCTTTAAAGAACTAATATAAACAGTTCAAAAATACAGACGGTTGCAAAATTGAGACCATAAGGCCGTAAAAATGCCCTTTAGTAGATGTGTTCACAGCAATAGCAATGCTTATTATATCAGAATATATGCAAAATGTGTTCAGCTATTATAAAAGCTCTGATACAAACCTTGGCACAAACATAGTTTCAGTGCTGCAAACATATATGCCTTTTGCAGAACAGAAATATTCTGTTGAAGCAGCAAACTAAAATTTCAGCCCAATTTTGTAGTAACCCTTTCAGGTATATTTTCAGCATGAGAAAAAAAAAATAATGCACATATCATTCCATTCTGCACTGTAACTGCAGGCCAAGATTTCCAGCAGTGACCTGGTGCATTTTGCACCCACTATGACTAACCATACAACAGCCTCTTTCAAGGAACTGCTGCAGACCTGAAAAAATTCAGCCACTCAAGGTGGTACAAAAGCTCTGACAGTTTTTGAGCATTCATTTTAAATTATTTTCAGAAAAAAAGTTACAAGAATTATTTGTAGAGATACTTCCATTACTAGGGTTCAGCTGGTGCTGCTGTATGATGATGCTATGTAGCATCATGATTTCTCTAGTAGTAAGTCTCAAGCTGAGACTACAGGGAATTCAAACTGGAAAATGCGAAGTGTTTACTCACCTACAGGGACTCTAGAAATGGCAAAGAGGAACACAGTGGTGGATGTTCCAAGAAGGAAGTAACCCAGTGCACTGAGAAGAATACAAGCAAGCAGGGAATAACGTCTTCCTACTATATCACTCCAGCAGCCCTTTGATAAAGCAGGAAGTGAAGTTTAGCCTTTTATAACATTAAAATATTTACAGTGAACAATTAGTACTTCTAAATTAAATTGAGAAAAGATCAAAGGACTGTCAATGAAAGTTTAATAAGCTTATTACACAACACTCCTAAGTGCTGAAAATCTGGAAGTGATGAGCAGAGTTCTGCCCTGCCAGCAGTGCACCTGCTGAAGCTATTATTTAATGTCACGTGTTCCGCATTAAAAAAAGTAATTTCTCTCTTTCAAAAATACAATTCTGCAGTAAGCACCATGCAATATTAATAGTAGGGGCCCTCTGAAAACGTCACCGCAATTGATCACAAATATTTTTTTGCAACAATGAGCTACTATGTATGTACTAGAAACTTGTTGAGCATCCTGAAAGGAATTATTTTAGCTATGACGAGTTTGTCGCCTGAATACAGACAAGTAGGAAGTATTTATAAGAAGGGTAAACAGTAAATTTGCATGTAGCATCCTTAACAAATCAGCTTGATTCCAAATTGGAAATCTTTGAAAGAAAGTAGGCGATCATCTTGCAGTTGAAAGAAAATGCCAAGATTGTAGAAGCAATTATCACAGGTGGCCTGTGAAACGAACCCTGAAACAGTTATTTTCATGAGATGCTCAAACTCTGCTCTCTTGAAAGCCAGGAGCTACCAGAGCAATATTAAAATTGCCAAATACAGGGTTCTAAGTTATTGATAGGTAAAGCACACATACAGGAGGCTCAGCCTCGGTGCTTAGTCTTTGCCCTCTTACTTCGATCATGATATAAAAAAATCAAAAGCTAACAGGAAACAAAACCAAACAAAGTTCAAAGAACTTTTCAAAGAATGAATTTAAGCCATATGGCAAATTACAGGGCACTACCCATTAACCAGGAAAAACAAATTCTAGATAACAGGCTTATGAAGAGCTGACTTGTGAGACCGCTTTTTGGACAGTCTCACGACTGAAGAGAACCTTGTGTGGCCAAGATGTGCTCAGTAATATATGACTGACACCAAACCAGGACTCTAGTTTTTACCTCAAGACTGTATTCTGTTTAGTTCTGACAAATGTGGTAATTCCCCATAAGCAAGATACTTTCCACACAAACTAAAAACTGGATCCAACCAAAAATGCTTATATGAACGCTATAAACATTTTAAAAGTTTCAAGAAAAACTATTACTAATATAATCCTTTTTTCCCCTAAAATCCACAGAAATACCAATATACTTAGTAGTGCAGTGTCAGAACTCACCACAAACGTGCTGGAAAATAGTTGCATTATACCATAGAGAGATCCTAAAAGAAGTGAGTAAAATACCAATGTTAAAATTAAACTGATTTTTTTTTTTTTTAATGAAAACTGAACAAAATTTTTCAATGAGGAAACATGAGAAACTGGGAATAATTTACTAGAAGAATAGGAAGAGGGAGCAGGACAAACTAAGGGTGGAGCTTAGCCCATAACTAATGAAATCGCTTCTGCAGAAAACTTGTACAATTCAGTAACAAAGAAGGATGTTGCTTTGTATGATGTATTAAACATTGGCATTTTCAATTGCTTTCTCAGAATTAGGAGAGAATTTAATTGCTGGGAGGCACTAATTACTTTTCACTTGGTGCTTCAGTGTGTTATAAGGTACCACAGAGGCCCTGAAGATACCACTGCAGACCCTGCTCTTTAATTTTAGAGGCTAAGAGTTTAGCAGCAATTAGTACTAGAAGAAAAGCAGCATTGGAAAGCAGAGAGAAACACCTGCCAGCTTCTTTTGTTTGTAAAAATACACTTCAAACCCCAGTTTCTTTTAAAGTTAAAAGTCAAATCAGACTGTTGAAATGAAAACATAACTTTTGATTAATTGCTGCTTAAAATAATATTCTGAAAACTCAGAGCAGAACCAGAATCATTTCATTAAAAGTGCTAAATGTCATCAAAATAAAAAGATAAGAAAAAACTGAGTAACAGCCCAAGTCAACCACACGTAGCTATAAAGAATATCATATTTGTATAATTACAAACCATAAGAAGTACCAAAAGATTTAAATAACAGCTTTATAACCACAGAACTTCACCTCACTGCTTCACTTTTAAGATAAAATCCTAAACCTTTGGAATTTACTGGTAAACATTCCCTAAAGGTGATAAATATTTTTCCAAAAAACAGCCACAAGGCATTTCATCAAACTGGGAGCAATCACTGGCTTTGGAAAGCTCAGGAGAATCAGTTGCAGAAATACTATTTGCAAAGCCTGTAAATAACAGTAAACTAAAAGCAACACCTTCAGCTCCCAAATTACGGAGTTGTGAATTCTTGGATGCTGGAAAAGCATAGTACAAGTTCTACTGCAAGATTTCCTTTTTTTTTCCCAAGAATGCTCTCTCCCAAGCTTCTGGCTATGGTCAGACTGTAAGTTTGAAAAGGGTTTTGGTCTAACATGGTATGGCTGCCATTGTAGTTTTACTTTGATATTTGCCTGTTTATGATGTTACTAGGAAGGAACAAATATGTTACATTGTCCAATTTGCAGTAAAGCATAATCCAGTTCACATTATCTTATTCTTTGGTAAATCAGTCAAGTACTGTAACTCACCTATTATTCCGGCGACTGTATGACTTGCTCCTAGGGACTTGATATGAAGATTCATTAAGGGAACAACCATGCTCACACCAAATAAATCCTGAAAAGAAGGCAGGAAAAGTTTTAATAATTGATCATTTTTACAAAGATGATGGCAACCTATCCTAGTAACAGTTAATGATAATATATATTTCCATACCAATACAAGAAGAAAATTTTTCATGGCCAACACAGCATGTTGTAACCTGTACAATGCATCCAGTATGTACAAAATTACAAAACCACATAAATTTAAAGCTAAGGGATTGCATCACAGAGGAGTTAAAACTATGACAACAGCAGTCCTCTTTCTCCCTCCAGATAGAATAATTCTGAAGATCTATATTTAAACATCAAATATTCCTTTAATATATATATTAAACTTATATCTGTGTAACTAGAAAAGTACTTGATACCAGCATTTTAAATTCAAAGTGGTCTCTAATTTCAATCAAATTCAAAAAACCTTTGATTTGTACAAAGAGTATATCAGAAAACCTACAGTATTTTAACTCTCAACCACAATGACAAAGAAGCTATGGTAGATCTAAACCTACCTACAGACTACTTTTGTGTACAACTTAAGAAATGTGGTGAAAAGGCAGAAACATGAAAAAAAAACCACAACCCTGCATAAGTGAAAAGCATTTTGTAAGAGGAGGGCAAAGGACACTGCTCACCCTGAACAGTAAAAGGATCTCCAGCTCATTCCTTTTGATTTTTTATCTTTTGTTAAGCTAACCACACTGGCTCAGTAGTTCTTTCACTACAACTGTCTGGCACAGCATATGATATCCTGTATCAGAGCAGAACCTTACAGAGAAGATCTATTGGAGTAAGATCACCCTTTATCAGTGACTGTTTGAGCTGACCTAGACTAGGCCTTCATAGTATGTCCAAAGCCTGAGTAAGTGTTAACAGTGTGTATCACTAAGTAAATTCTCACAGTCTATCATTACTATCTTTTGAGGGTTGAGCATGAGCAAACAGAGCACATGACTTAGAAACATCTGTAACACATCAGCAAACCTAAAGACGTCCAATGACCTCGTTCAGGTCACTGACTGCGACACTTAAAAGGACCAGTCTCAGAACCTGGCAGTCCTGGCAGGACTGAACTTGTCATAGGCCTGCAGGTAAAGCAAGTCTCATTAACCACTATCCCAGATGGGAAGTTATTTCTCATTTCACTTATAATTTCTAATGTCAAGTTATACCTAGGCTGTATTTGCTAGGTTACAGGAAGCTTCCATCACAGGCAACTGCTCTTTACTGGGGCATTTCACCACACTCTACACCCTCTACAAGGGCACTCACTTCTTGGTCAGTTTCAGTGTGTACTCCAGCTTGGTGTCAGCATGATATGACAGGTTGGAGAACTACAGTGCTTGTAAGTGAGCTAAGAAGCAATGCCTGTTCTAACACAACTCTTCCTGGAATATTTGCTCCAGGACCCAAACCAACTAGATTGTTTCAACTGCCCAGCTTAACAGTAGGTAACAGAGTATACCTACATTTCACAGTGCAAATTTGTACTAATTTTATATTAGTTTTCCAAGTTATCCCTTGGAATTTTCAATTAAATCAATTACATCTTCCTCAGGCTCATGAATCAGAACACAGAATACAAAGCTTCTTTAAAGTCAGTGCACTATGTTCTTTCAGTAAGGGTTTTCTATTTTTTTAGTAAAAGCACAGGTGGTTGTTTTTTTTTGGGGGGGGAGAGATGGGGTGAGGTTTTTTTTAGGGTTTTTGGTTTGTGATTTTTCTTGTTTGTTTGTTTGGTTTTTTGTTGTTGTTGGGTTTTTTTTAGTTTACACTAACCGCTGGATTTTCAAGGAAACAAGAACAGCTCTCCGAAAAGCAGAGGGCAACGCTCAGCTTTAAGGGTGCTGTGCTATTCCGTTTCATTCCCTGCGTAAAAACCCGTACTTTTGTACAACGGTCTGCACGCTAAAAACAAAACAACCGCTGCAAACTCCTACCGCTACAAACATTCGAATTCAATAAAAGGGGCTGAAGCGATGGACCCCGAAACCCAGAAGCTTAATCTGGTGAGCACCGGGGGAGCCCGCTCCGAGTCGGGGCACAGGGCACGGGGAGGGCGGTCCTGGGGGCGGGGGGGGGGGTGTGTGTGTGTGTGTCTCCCCGACTTCGGGCTTTCCAGCATCTCCTGACAAACCCGGAGGGGAACTCACGGCCCCGGAGCCGCTTCACTAGTTCTGCCTCCAGCACAGCCGCCCCGGCGCCGGGCGGGGCGGGGAGGGTTCCCCCTTTCTCAGCTGCAGCCGCACAGGCCGGACCGGGCCGCACGGGAAGGGCACCGCCGCCGCACCCCGCTTACCAGGAAGCCCACCGCGTAAAGACACCGCACGAAGCGGCGGGACGCTGCTGCTGCTGCCGCCGCAGCCGCCGGGCTTCCCGTCGCTGCCCGGCCTCCATCACCCTCCTCCTCCCCCTCCATCCGGCCGGCGGCGGCCGCTGCGCGGGGCATGCGCGGTGCTGGCGGAGCGGCGGGAACATGGAGGCGGCGGGGGAGCCAGCCCGGGCGAGCCGTGCTGTTTCGATGGGCGATCTTCGTGTTTCCGCTTTGTCAGGCCAGGGAGAGGAGGAATACTTATCCCTAGGGGTTTCTGAGGCCGTCGGGATCCCTGCCGTCCCACAGACACGCCCGTAGGACTTTGCCCTTCCTGTCTCTTCCGGCGTGTTTGTGGCGGGGGCGTCTTGCTGCCCGTCGTCTCGGGGCTTGAGGCTCTGAGGAAAGCAGGAAGAGCCGGGTAGGGTTGGAGGGGCTTTTGGAGGCAGAAGTGCGTCCTAGGAGCCATGGTAACGGGTCCACTGTGCCTAGTGGGCGAGGGAAGGGCTGTGGGTGTTTTCTCCCTGGGCTTCAGTCAAGCCTTTGACAGCTTCTGCCACAGCTCGTGGCTTAGGCAGGTGTGTACTCTTTGTTGGCTGAAAAAGTGGCTGAGCCCAGAGAGTCGTAGTCAATGGAGCTAAGCCCAGTTGGTGGCCAGTCACAACTGGTGTTCCCCCGGGGCTCAGTTTTGGGGCCAGTTCTGTTTAACATCTTTATCACTGGTTTGAATAAGGGGATCCAGTGTACCCTCAGTAAGTCTGCAGAGGGTACTCATTTGGGTTGATCTGCCTGAATGGAGGAAGGCCCTGCAGAGGCACCTGGGCAGGCTGGGTCAATGAGTCAAGGCCGCTTGTATGAGGTTTAACAAGGCCAAGTGGTGAGTCCTGCACATGGATCACAACAATCCCATGTAACTCTACAGGCTTGGGAAGAGTGGCTGGAAAGCTGCCTGGCAGAAGAGGATGTTGTGCTGGTTGACAGCTGGCTGAACATGAGCCCACAGTGTGCCCAGGTGGCCAAGAAGGCAAATACCCTCCTGGCTTGTATCAAAAACAGTGTGGTCAGCAGGACTAGGGAAGTGATTGCCCCCTGTACTCAGCACTGTTGAGGCTGCAGCTCAAATATGGTATTCAGTTTTGGGCTTCTCATTACGAGAACGACACTGAGGTGCTGAAGCATGTCCAGAGAAGGGGAACAAAGCTGGTGAAGGGCACAAGTCTTGCAAGGAGCAGCTGAGGGAACTGGGGTTGTTCAGCCTTCAGTAAAGGAGGCTGAAGGGAGACATTATTGCTCTCTACAGCTACCTGAAAGGAGTTCGTAGTAAGGTGGGTGTTTGTCTTTTGTCTCTAGTAATAAGCAACAGGACGAGAGGCAATGGCCTGAAGTTGTGGCAGGGGAGGTTTAGACTGAATATTAGGAAAAATTCATATCCTGAAAGAGTGGTCAGGCACTGGAACACCCTGCCCAGGGAGGTGGTTGAATCACCATCCTTTGAGTTATTCAAGAATTTGTGGGTGTTTTTTGGTGGGGTGTGTTTTTCATGGTTTGTTTGTTGGTTTTGTGGGGTTTTTTCCCCTTTTTTTGTGATCTCAGAGGGCCTTTCCAACCGTGCTTATTCTGTTCTTTCTGTTAAAAATGATGCTGACTTTTAAAAGTTAACACCAGTTGATAAAGGTTGAGAATGATCAATCAATAAATAACTGACAACAAGATAAAGTCAGTTCTAACTTAGTGATTTCAGAAGAAATAAATACCCCAGGATATAGAGTCTTCAGCAGATTTAGGTCACAAAAAAGGAGAATGGAATGTGTCTTTCCTTAAGGTTATGAAGAATTAAGCTCAAAAAAACCCCAAAAGCCTGTAAAGCAAGACGTATTCCTACATATGCAGTTTATTTATAAGGTATCAAGGCAAAGCTTTGCCTAGCATATGCATAGGGACAAAGATGTTCTCAGTCTCCAGAATAACTCACTTGTTTAATGTCCCATTTGCTGTGATATATTATAGTTGGCTTAACCAATACATCCTGCTAATTTAGCTCTCTGAGGCTACTTTGAATAAAAAATGCGCTCAGTAAGATTTTTCTTTTAATTCTAGATGTATCATTAATGGGGATCACAGTTGCATACAATTCCTCTAAAACAGACAAAATGGCTACAAGATACTGAAATATTAGACCACCATGGGAACTGACACTACATTGTCTGCTCAATATTGCACTAATTTTACCCTTGGACATTTTAACTCTGATAGAAGAAATGGAAAAGACCCAAAGATTTATCAGAGGAAACTATTAAAGAGATGGATCATTAAAAGATGTGGCAAGGTGTCCTGGTTTAATAGTCAGGGTGAACCACAAACCAGATGGCAGAATTGCTCCCTATTACTGCCTCTTCACCCTCCCAAGGAAGATAAAAGGGGGATAAGGAAGAGAGATTTAAGGATGGGAAATAAGAATAAATTCACTGTAACGCAGAAAAGGGAGTAACATGTAGGTGAAAGAACATACATATATATAAGCTTATATACAAATATATACAAAACCAATCTAACTGATCGCAGGAGTTAGCGTGTGAGTCTCTCCCTTGCAGCAAGGCCACTTCAGGAGAAAGATGCATGGCTTCTCACAGCACCTGATGGAGTTGGATTCTGGAGAGCACGTGGTGAATTGAAGAAGCCCTAGGGAAGAAAGCACAGGAAGAAGAGGACTGAGCTTCTCATTCTCCTGGCCTTATTTATAGGGCATGGCAGGAAGTGGGAGGTAATACAGATCCCTTTCTGTTCCAACCTTCCCGGGTTCTTTGGGGTCCTAAAGACCCTCTCTCTAGTTCCTCTTATAGGTCTCAACAACCTGCCAGGCCACTTAAACATTAATACAAGGGTTTCGGTACTATTTCTGGAGTATAAGGCAGGTTGGCTTTTGTGCAAACACTGAGCCCAAGTGAAATTTTTGAGGTTTTGTGTAAATGTCAATCTCTGCTATAAGTCTCAGAGTTAGCAATTCTGCATTCATCTCAGTTTCTGAAGATCACAATTATCTAATATGGGGAAAAATATTGTAGGCAGCAATATTTAATTCCCTGACAATGAAAACTTTCGTAGTTCTGTCTATTATTTCAAGCTATCTCCATGCAGAATGGCTTGCAAAGCAGAGAATAATTGAACTTTGTGATGCTCCGATAACTTTGTTAGTGCAAACTGTTCCCAGAGCAAAAAAAAACCCCAAACATTACTTAACGTACAGATATTTCTACCTTTAACAGATCTCTTAAAACTTTTGCAATGTTTTTTGGGGGGGTTTGTTTGTTTGGGGTTTTTTTGTACTATTTTTTGTACTTTTGCGTAACATATAAGAAAAAGACATTAATATATTGTAACATGGCAAATAGCTCTGTTGCCTTTGAAATGAAGGTATATGACTCCTGTTACCTCAGAATTTCCCACTCCTGTTCTGTCATTGCAATTACAAAATTTAAGATAGAGGTTCCCAGATAAAGTGAAGGGAACTAAAACGTAAAGGGATGAAATACAATTAAGACCATTTATCACAGTCTTAAGGAAAATGGAACCACTCTTATTATTTTGGGGGACAGAATTGCATACTTGGTTGATTAAAATGATGCTGGTGATATAGTACGTTACTTTAAGTTATTTAACTTTGTTGACACTTTAAGGTGTTTGACTTGTTACTTGATGATTCTTAAAGACAGAAGAGCAATAAATATTCAGAAATGGCAAACAGCACGTGGATTCAGAGTTGTTTAATGTGTCTCCAGACTGTATTTGTGAATGGGTAGTGTTCCCTGAAGAAGGGATATAACTAGACCTCTCATTTCTAACCCTTTTCTATGACCTGGCAGAAGAGAATACTCATTTTATGGATAATGCTAGGTCCAGGAAAATCAGGCAGACTACTGACGCAAAACAAACTGAGTACTCAATTTTCATTATATGTAAGTATTAGGAGTGTAAAGACACAGCTAGAAACAAAGCATAATGCACACTTTGAGGGTGCACCTCTCTGTTGTAGCAGTTGGTGATTATGAGATTAACTTGGCAGTCATAGTAAATAACCAGTGACCATAAGTTTTTATTGCTATTCTGTGGCCCAAAAAGCAAAATCTGTCTTTGGATACGAAATAGAGGAGCCTGAAAGAGAAAAGCAGGAAAACTTCATTACTTTGCATCAGTTATTTTGTTGGAATATTAATGCAACATGTGTCTAGTTCTACTATCCTAATTGAAGATCAATAAATGGAGAGGGTTAGAAAATAACTAAATACGTACTTTATTGGCAGAAAGAACATTTCTTACAGTATTTGGCTGCTGGAGATTGAACTGTCCTTAGGGCTTGTCTAGTGGGCTGTTCTTGCCTCAAATTATAAATGGGAGGAGAATTAGTCCGGGACAGAATGTCTGAGGTTCAGTTAGCTAACAAGAAGGGGTGAGAGATCTACAACCCTGTGCTAAAAACATCCACTGTGGCAAATGTTTGGTGTCACCTGCCAAGCAAGGGACTAAGGCAGTCTGCAGCTGCCCTTCGTCAGCCAGCTCTGTGGCTGTGTGTGCTCCAAACCATGACAGAGTGAAATCACTGATGGAAGCCATCTGAAATCTAACAAAGTTTTGAAAAAAAGATCCTTTCATTTCCCTTTTCGACAGGGGAGAAAATTTTAAGCCTTACAAATTCTTAAATAAAGTTTGTAAAATACTTTTATAAGACAGATCTAAGACAACTACAGCAATTTATTGCAGTAAGTGGAACATATTCTTGGATTACTGCATTACAAATAGATAAGGTCAAGACCCTCAAATGTTCAATTTGTCATCAAATTTAGCAAATCTAACAATGACTTATTTCATTCTGGTTTACTGCTTCAGATCACATGGGTAACATTCAACAGTAACTTCAACTTTTCATATACAAATTGAGCCCAGCAGAAAAGGTTATAATCCAGTGGTCCAGAACATTCTAAGAGGTACTGTAAATGAACTGGAGTTTGGAAACTGCTGTTAATCTTAAAGACATTTAAAGTGTAATCTATTTTAAAAGAGTTGCAGATTTAAAGGATGTGGAAAGAAGCCTTTTAATTGCCTCCACCCTCAAAGCTCTAAGTGCTGTTGGGCATGACAGAGTGACTTAGAAAGCATTTCTAAACATCTTGTTAAAGGAAGGAATTGTTTCAGGTGTTGGGGCTAGTTCACTCCTTCTAGAGTCTTCCATGGCAGCATAACTAAGACTGTGTAGCTTTCCATGTTTCTTTCAATTACTATTTAACAGATAAAATAAATATGGCAGGAATGGTTTAGATCCTATCGATTCTGCTCTGTAGCAGAGCGTGGCCTAGATGACTCCTGTTGACTCCAGTCAATTTCCTGTTGTAGTACAGTACCCTCATTTCACATGCACACACACAAGAGTTTAGGATTTGGGATTTTTTTTTTACTCTCAGTAGCTCTGTGGAAGCTGGAAGTGTCAAGGCATGTCTGGAGGCTAGTTCCTCAGGCTTCCTGAATAAAATCCAAAAATACATATAAAAAACTGTGCAATAGATGGAAGGAGTTACTGCCTCCAAGTGGATAAATAATAGCTTCCTGTTCTAAAACAGCAATAAAAATGGTGAAGAAGGGTGCAGCTCTTAATTTCTGACTGTATCTGGGGTGCAGGCACATAACTGTTACCATAGGAAACTGCCTGGAACACCACCTAAAATCAGGCGACTAATTAATTTCTGTGCAAATTGCATCCATGGGTGAGCCATTCCTTTAAATCACTGCAGGAAACAATGGAATTGGCCTGGCTTTCCTGTAACTGTAGGAAAAGTTTAGAGCACTCACCAAGGGTATGAGGAACTCAGATGCACCTTCTTGTATGTTAGATGGTTCTAGTTATTTTGCCCAACTTGCAGGGATATGGATTCATCACATACCTTGAAGCAGTGTTATGACACAAAAAATACCATGCCTCCTGATATATTGGATATAATGGATAACATCCTGCTCAGCTGGGGGTGATGGACAGCACGAGGATCTGCATTAATGGGTGAGATGCTCCATTGCTGTTCAAAATGTTTTTCTCCAAGAGTAAATGGGCAGTGACGTCTCAGAAGGACTCAGCTCTGAGGCAGCTGCTGGAATTGTTTCTTCGTGTATAGTGAGACATGCAGCCAGTTTTGAGAAGCTGTTTTTAGATCATGGACATATCTGCCAGCCCAGATAAGGAGCTGCCTGCCAACTCCAAACATACACATGCGACATTTACTCAATCACACGCAACATAAACAACAAATAAACAACCTCCCCCTCCTATAAACTAATCAAGCTTTTTCTCCTTCAGATGGAAAAAAATGAAAAAAACCAAAACAGTCTGCTATTGTTTTGATTTTTTCTTCTCCTAATTTTAAATACAAGGAGAGGCTCCGATACTATACTGAAGCTGGAGCTATTTAGATACAAAAATAAAATATGCAAATTCAAGAGTTCATTCCCTATCAGGAAAATAAGCTTTGTTAAATGAGTTTGGAATTTATCCCTTATGTGGGGGTCCTTCGGTCTTCACACTGTGAATCAACAAAATCCATGAATATTTAGCTTAATTGGCCAAATTGATTGTATATTAAACATGATTTAATCACTTCATTGCTGTTATGGTAGGAACAAATATGGGTAAGTCACTTTGATTTTAAAATGCCAGTCTTTCTGTAGAAATTCAGGAGTTTTGGAAGGAGTTGGGGAATTACCTTGTTTAAGATTCAGAATAATGATAAGCTTGATAAGCCTAGCCCTGTTTTCCCTGCCTTGAAACTTTCTCTCGTATTGAGGAACCTTCAGAATTTAATTTAATTCAATAAAGAGTGCCAGGAGTTTTTCTGTGAGTATTCAAGTAGTGGATAACATGAATTTTTAAGCTGACAACAAGTCTTAACATGGCTTCTGATTCATTCCTGACATAGCTGGGCGTAATACTGGAGATGTTAGAGTGTTAGGAAGATAGCACTGCTAGAGAACGTGAGATCCTCTCAGGATGAAAATGCTAACATACTGAGACCAGAATGCATGTACAGTATATTAAAAATAAATACTTGTACTGCACAGGCAGTGATTCAGCAGTCGTTTGAACTCAGTGAAACTTTTTCATACAAACTAATTTCAGTGAAACTACTCATGAGAGTAAGTTATGCTCAAGCAGAAGTGGATTCATGGGGTTGCTGACATTTTTCTGGCCTGAAGCCAGGTAGGTGCAATAAGACTGCAACCAGCCATTTTATCTATTTTATTATTTCATAGAATCATAGAATCATAGAATGGCTAAGGTTGGAAGGGACCTTAAAGACCATCAGTAAAGAGGTTACAACCTCTTTGCTAAGAGCAGGGAAACCTCACACTAGACCAGGCTGCACAAGGCCTCATCCAACCTGGCCTTGAACACCTTGGGGGGAGAGGGCATCCACAACCTCCCTAGGCAACCAATTCCAGTGCCTTACTACCCTCATGGTGAAGAATTTCTTCCTGATGTCTAACCTAAATCTACCCTCTTTCAGTTTAAAACCATTACCCCTTGTCCTATTTCTACCCTCTCTGCTGAAAAGCCCTTCCCCATTGGCCCACCTCTCCAGCCTGTCAAGGTCCCTCTGGATGGCATCCCTTCCCTTTAGGCTGTCAGCTGCTCCACACAGCTTAGTATCATCAGCAAACTTGCTGAGGATACACTCAATCCCACTGTCCGTGTCTCCAATAAAGATGCTGAACAGCACTGGTCCCAATACTGACCCCTGGGGAATGCCACTCATCACTTGCCTCCACTTGGACACTGAACCATCGACCACAAATCTCTGGGTGGTACCATTCAGCCAATTACTTATGCACTGAGTGGTCTGTCTGTCAAATCCATGTCTTTTCAGTTAGGAGACTAAGATGTCGTGTGGGACAGTGTCAAATGTGTTGCACAAATCCAGGTAGATGATATCAGTTGCTCTGCCATTATCCACCATCTCTGTAGCCTTGTTATAGAAGTCCACCAAATTGGTTAGGTATGATTTGCCTTTAGTGAAGCCATGTTGGCTGTCACCGATCACCTCTTTATTTTCCATGTGCCTTACCATAGTTTCCAGGAGGATCTGCTCCATAGTCTTGCCAGGGAATGAGGTGATACTGACTGGCCTGTAGTTCCCTGGATCTTCCTTTTCCCCCTTTTTAAAAATAGGGGCTACATTACCTTTTTTCCAATCGGCATGACCTCTCAAACATGACGAACAGAGGCTTAGCAAATGCATCCATCAGCTCCCTCAAGACCCATGGATGGACCCCATCAGGTCCCATAGACTTGTGCACCTTCAGGTACTTTAGATGGTCACAAACTTGTTCTTCTCCTGCAGTGGGGGCTACTTTGTTCTTCCAATCCCTGCTTTCTCCTGCTGTGGCCTTTGTGATGAGGCTGGAGCACTTGCCAGAGAAGACTGATGCAAATAAGTCACTGAGAACCTCAGCCTTCTCAATATCCTACATAGCTAAGTCTCCCATTTCCTTCAGGAGAGGGCCTGCATTTTTCTTGGTTGTCCTTTTATCCCCAACATACCTGTTGAAGCTTTTCTTATTGCTCTTTACACCCCTGGTGACATTTAATTCTACCTGGCATTTGGCTTTCCTTACCTGATCCCTAGCTGCTTGGACAACTTCTCTGTAATTCTCCCAGGGTAGCTGCCCTAGTTTCCATACTGTGTGTACTTCTTTCTTAAGTTTGAGCTTTTCTAGGAGCTGCTTGCTCATCCACACTGGCCTCCTGGAGTTTTCACCTGACTTTCTCTTAGTTGGGATGCATCACTTTTGGGCCTGGAGAAGGTGATCCTTAAATATCAGCCAGCTTTCTTGGGGCCCTCTTCCCTTCAGGATGTTATCCCAAGACATACTCTCAAGCAGATCCCTGAAGAGGCTGAAATCTGCCCTCCTGAAGCCAGGGGTAGTAAGCTTACTGTGAGCCTTCCTTGCTGCCCTAAGGATCTTGAACTCCACCATTTCATGGTTTCTATAACTAAGGATGCGCTTGAGCTCAGCATCCCTCACCAGCCCTTCCTCGTTGGTGAGAAGAAGGTCCAGCATAGCACCTCTCCTTGCTGGTTCCTTGATTACTTGGAAAAGGAAGTTGTCATCAATACACTTTAGGAACCTCCTGGATTGTTTGTGCTTTGCAGAATTGTCCTTCCAACAGATATCAGGGTGGTTGAAGTCCCCCATGAGTACCATGGCTTGTGAACGTGAAGCTGCTCCTATCTGTAGAGTGCCTCGTCTATGCTGTCCTCCTGCTCAAGCAGCCTCTAGCAGACCCCCACTGTAAAGTCACCTGTGCCTGCCTTTCCTTTAATCTTAACCCATAAGATCTCAGTTGTCTCCTCAACCGTCCCCAGGGAGAGTTCCATGCACTCCAGCTGGTCTTTGACATAGCAGCAACACCCGCACCTTGTCTCCCCTGCCTGTTCTTCCTGAAGAGTTTATAACCCTCCATTCTGATGCTCAGTGGCTGAGTCAGGTGGCTGGAGTTCTCTGTACTTCTGATGCAATGTTGAAAAAGTCATTTCACCTTAGTGTGCCTCAGTTTCCTTAGTGAAAGGTATGAATAGCAGTGCGTAACTATCTTTGAAAGCTGCTTTTGAGAATTGTAGGGGAAAGCATGAGACTGAAAAGCATTTGTGTTATTTCCACTGTCAATATTCACCAAGTTCAGATTTGTCCTCTTTTGCAGTACTCATACGTGGCTCTGTCCAACTGGTATTTTGGAGGTTATAAACAGGTATCCTGTAACACTGAAAAATAACAGTATTTAAGATGAATCAAATCACATTATGTTAAACAGCACATCAGAATTAATTTTATCTGTGAGTTGTTTTCAGGGTTTTTTTTTGCTGTTTGTTTTTTTTTGGTTGTTTCTGGGGTTTTTTAGTGGATATCATGAAGAATTTTGTATCATTGATTTTATTTATGTCACAGAACCACAGAATGGCCGTGGTTGGAAAGGACCTCTGAGATCACCAAGTCCAATTATAAAAAAAAAACAACCAAAACCCCCCCAAATAAACAAACAAAACCAAAACAACAACAACAACAACAAACCAAAAAGCCAAACCAACAAAACAAAAAGCCACAACCCCACAATCCATAAACACCTAGTCTACAATCTTGGCCACTAGCACATGCCCTGAAGTTCTGCATCTACACGTTTCTTGAATACATCCACTACCTTCCTGGGAAGGCAGTTCCAGTGCCTGATCATTCTTTCAGTAAAGAAATTCTCCCTAATGTCCAATCTAAACCTCCCCTACTGCAACTTCAGGCCGTTTCCTCTGGTCCTGTCATTATTTACTTGGGAGAAGAGGCCAACACCCGCCTCCCTACAACCTCCTTTCAGGTAGCCGTAGAGGGCAAAGACATCTCCCCTCAGCCTCCTTTTCTCCAAACTAAACATCCCTAATTCCGTCATCTGCTCCTCCTATGACTTGTTCTCTAGACCCTTCACCAGGTGGTGGCTCTTCTCTGGACACACTCCAGCACCTCAGTGTCTCTATCCATGCTTTATTCAATCACTGTTGCAAAGGCTCTTAGTGCCATTTGATGTAATGGAGGTACTTTAAGACCCCTGTGTGAGGCTGACAGATATGGTTAAAACTGGGAGAGAAATATGCCCTTATGGAGTGGCAAGTATAGCCAGCAAGATACCCTGGAAACTAGAAGGAGTGAGTGATGGAACTGAGCTCTCTCAGTCTAATATAGGTTGTGCTGAACCACTCTCCAGGCTCCGCTGATGATACTGACTAGATTGCTATTGATTTTAATGGAAAACCCTCTAGCTCATGTGAAGTTGTCTTAATTTGGGCATGTTAGTCCTTCACTGAATCGTACTTCCTGCCCCCCCCCCCCCCCTTTTTTTTTTTTTCTTTCCTTTTTGCTATTTTGGACACATGAATAGACTAGATTAGACTAGACCAGAATAGATTAGACTAGACTAGCCTAGACTAGAATATTTCAGTTGGTAGGGACCTACAACAACCATCTAATCCAACTGCCTGACCACTTCAGGGCTGAAGATAAAGCATTCTTCTAACCTGCAAGTAATCCTTTTGCAAAATATGCCTTATTTTATTTTATAGCACATTCTGTGTGTTCTTCATTTTCTTGAAGATTTTTCTTTCTTTAATAAAGAACAATAAGACATCACTTTCCACAATGAAGTTCCAAAACATCACTTTCTGCTATAGAGGAGTGAACTACATCAGTGTCTCTTAGGGAAAGTGAATATGGCAAAAATAATGTTTGACTAAAAATTAATTTACTCTTCTACATACACCGTGCAAAAAAGCCACAAAGTATCAGATGTGCTTGTGTATGAAGTTAGTATAGTATCAGATTTAAATAAAATATGCCTTGTAATGTGGGAATATGGCGTTAGGAAGATAATGTAGTGTTATAAAAACACTCAGTACATATCTCTGGTTTGTATGTCTGGAAATGAGGAGGGGTGGTAGAAACAGTCTTTTCCCTGCTCTCCTCGTTCACATTACTCCACTGTCCAAACTGATACTGGGATATTGGAAGTAGGAGGCCTAAATCTGTTGCAATAACATTTTGTAATCAATGTTTTCTGGAGTAAATTGACTTCATCTTTCTCTTAGTTGCAGCCCTTCCCAGCATGGGAAATCAGTGGAATGTTTTCTTCACTTGTGGTAGGTGATACTAGTGGAAATGTATTGGGTAAGGATGACAGGATCTGGTGCAAAATGAACTCAACAAACCTCTACAGGAGCATGCTCTGTATTCACTAGAGATGTTCCAGAAGGCCTGCTCGGCATGAAAAGTTTTTGGAAAAACCTTTTTCTTGTGCACTGTGTGCTTGGAATTTAAATGTGTTACCTCATCCCTTTCCAAAATGGCCAAAGAACATGTATGGGAAAGTGTCTTCTTTTTAAAAACGATTGAAGTTTATTGGGTACTAGGAGGAATTTTTAATTGCATGCGTTTGTGATCTATGCAAATGAGATGCATCTGAATAAATAAAGCCGTTAAATGCTTAGTTTAGTGTCATTAAAGCTCTTACTTTAAGGTAAAAAAAAAAAAAGCTAACTGGATTTCTAATAAAAATTAGGATTTTCCAAAGGCATCTCTGCAATTCAGTTACCATGTTGTAAAAGTTCCATTAAAAATCTCAGCCTTCATCTACTAACATGTTTTAGAGTAACTTCCAAAGTGGTGTGTGTCTTTCCTTCTCTGGTAGCAGCCAAGGAAACATTCACCACCAAGCCTGAACTTTGGAAGTCCTTGCAGCTACCCTGTGCCCTATAACGCATTTCACGTGGTCAGACACAGCCATTGCATCTCCATCGCCATCTCCACTGATGTTGATGCACCAGCTGCAATAATATTTCAAGTCAATCCCTGATTAGTTAGGGGAAGGTCAGCTATTTCTGACTGGCCTTGTCCAGACAGAGAAACAGAATGAAGTTCTGCCATCAGTGTCCCAAAATAGAAGGCCCTTTTCATCTGTCAGGCTTGAGTCAGCCGCATGGAACACAAATTAGGAGACACAAATCATCTCACAGGGCATTGGGAAACACAGGGAGAAAGTCAAGTGAAGAGAAACTTCTTCAGATATGAACTGTGTTCTCCAAATGGCTATTTAGACATCTTCCTAAAATTTTATTTATTTTACTGCTTTGTCTTAAGTAATAAGAAAGTAGCTACTTATTTTTTCTTTGAAGACAACTTTGATAATGAAATTGAGTGTGGGGATATTTTTTGGAGGCTTTTTTGCGGCTCTAGGGGTTTTGCTTTTTTTGGTGGCATTTGGAACTGATTATTGGCTTCTTGCTACGGAAATAGGAAGTTGTTCAAATGCGCCTGAAGATGCTGTGGTTAGTGTGAACATTTTTATTTATAATGATAACTATATATATATATATATAGATAGGTTTCTTGAATGTGTTTCCTTTGTAAGAATTCATTTCTGTATTAACTTCTGAATATACTAATTTTGACCTCACAGCCTTACAAGCCTGCTTCAAAACCTCTTGTAACCAGTTGTAATCAACTCTAAAATGAATTTATCTTTTATGATACTGCTTTTGCAATATGACATTCTTTCAAAGGAAGTATCAATGTTTAGATATGCTATAGGTAACGTGTATTCAGACAGGCTCTGTTTCATTATGATGGTGGTGTTTTTTTACCTCAACATGTAATTTCAGTTGAACTTGATTCTTTCAGCCATTTGAAAATTGCCAAATAATGGCGCTTTTTTTTCTTTGTTTGCTTTTTAATTTTTTTTACCCATAGGGAGAGAAGGCTACTTTCCATCATGAAGGTTTCTTCTGGAGGTGCTGGTTTAGTGGGAATGTAGGAGAGAATAATGCCAGCATGTGGAATTTCTGGTATAGTAAGTAACTTTTTAATTTTAAATTACTTACAGTAATTTGTTCTCAGAATTGTTGTGGGGTTTTTTTTACATCTTTGGAATCACTAGATTTCATATGGCTTCTTTGGTGAACAGGTTCTTCAGCTACTTTAAAATAAATTCTTGACAAACATTTTTGTAACCTGTTCTAAAGGAAACCCCAGGACAAAATAATACAAATTTAACTATCAGCTTATGCTCTAAGTGTTATAGTTGTTCTATTAATCTGAGTCCATTCTTATCAGGAGAGTCTCTTGCCACTTACTATTAAAAAGACTGTTTATTTCTGTAACTTAGTGAGAAAGAGCTTAGTGGTTAAGATGGTCCATGAATTTTTGCTTGGAGAGTTTCTCCAAGTAGTTCTGTGAGTCGGTTGAGGATGCATGTGCAATTCCACTGTGGAAGTAGTGTAGGACACATCATCTCCTGAAAATTTTTTCTACTAAATTCACAGATGATCTCTTGCTTTCTTCCACTACATGCCAGGAATCTGGAATATGAGATTGTATTTTACAACCAAAATTTTCCATGAAGCAGAGGTCAAGCGTATGTTTTTTTCCTGTCTTTGACCTTACCTCTGAGGTACAGACCTCCCTCTGCTTATTGCAAGATTTCCACAATCCTTTTGAAAAGCAGATGCCATCATACAAATTTGACTTCAATAACCCATAATGTGTTGCTTGGTCTTAGGTGGCAAATGTAATATTCATTGTAATTTCCCCTTGTTTTTTATCTAGAGAATTCTACAGTCAGGAATCTGAAATTTGAATGTGGTTTAAGCTATAGTCAGCCTTTATCTTTCATAGGGAAGAAGGTGATGTTTTCAATTAAGAAGATTTATATAAAAATAAGAATAAGAAGATTTAATATAAAGAATGAAATAACCTTTCTCTGGGGATATTGATTCCATAGACTAAACTCATATCTGTTAAGACAGTAAACTTTGTGAAGATGCTTGATATTTTTCATTGTTCTTTCACAAAAGAAAAAAGTAATTTCCTGTTTTATTTTCTTTTTTTCAGGGAGTGGGACATACAATAATGAGACAGACATAATTAATTCTCAGAGGAGAAATGTACATATGCACATAAAAGCGTATATATGCATTGCATATAAATTGCAGTGTGCCAGATAGGCAAGGCTGCTTTACTGTGCCCATAGTACAAATCTCTGTTGCCCTTTAAGGAATAGCCTTGGCAAGATAACCAGGCTTGTATGTCTTACCAAAGCAAAATCCCCTTTAAAGCTGTTGCCTGGGAAAGGACCTGGAATCTTGACCTATGAAACCCAATTTGCCCATTTGAAGAGCAGGCTTGAAATACTTATCTGTTAAGGCAGTAAAATATTAATCTTTAGCTTTCTTTCACTTTCAGCTAACCAGTCACCTTCTAAGAATTGTACACATGCTTACCTGTCACCATTTCCTCTTATCCGAGATGAACACAATTCAACCTCCTATGACTCTGCAATCAGTAAGTTTTTTTCTGGCTACAAATTGATACGATGCCTGTAGTTTCACGAAAACAAATTGGATGCTTCAGTATAAAAAAAGCCTTATCGCACCACACAGTTTAATTAATAGAGTTTTGGTGTTTCAAACTTCTCATAATTTTACAGCATGCATATTTAAGCCACTGCTTAGCAAAGCACTTGAATGCTTAGCACGATTGTAGAATGGAAGTAATTTCTAAAAAAAGAGACATTTCCTTTTTAGTGTTGTTTTTTTTATCCAACATAATAAGTATCTTCCTTGGGCTGAATGCATTAAACAAGTATTTCTTCCAATGTTTTCCAATATTTTTTTTTTGTTGTTGTTAAATAAATAACCACATTTGGAAAAAATATTGCATTTTTACTGTATGAGAAAGGAGGAGAGAGATCTTGATCCTGTCTAAGTTTATTCAACTAACTCAGATATACTGCACCAGCTGCTGGATGTGCCCACTTCCCTCCATTGCTACTACAGGGAGCTGAGGCTCTGGAATTACTCTGAACAGCCAGAGACTGTAACAATGGGCAGTTTTGTTTACTGAACTAAGTTATTTTAAAATACGTATGTATCCTCTATAATAGTTGAAAATACAATGTTAAACTGAGATGTTACCACCAAGAAGCTCTGGTGCAGTAACAGAGAAACATATATGTATATATATGGAAAACACACAGTAATTGTAATACTTCTGGTTGAGTAACGCTTGGAAAGCTGTTTTTGCAACTCCACTTGAGAATATTGGTCACATTTCATCAGATCAAGGGCTTTATGCATGTGCATTTAAGTAAATAGCTTCTGATACCTATTTTATATAACTTTTAAAATGACCCATTATGTGTGGCTGCTACATGTTTCTGAGCCCCCTGGCTCAGTGACTTAAGTGATGCTTTCCAGTCTTTAAGCTATAATCATGCCTTAGCTAACTTTGAACTGTCTTCAGAATCCAATTTTTATGCTGCAGATATGAAGAAAAAAATGAAAATTTGGTCTGATAGTCATTCTGTTAATGTGTAGAAATTATGAACTGTTTGACCAGGCAGAGTTCAGACCTCATTGTTGAGAGATCTAGTCTGTAACTTCACAGCACACCTAGAACAGTTTATCTTTCCATTTGAAAGTGACAGAGTTATCGGCTCCAAATAATCTAGACGGTTTGTATTCCACCATTCACTCATACATTCACAAGGATCCTCAAATTATATTGCATGATTACACAGAAGTGGACAAACAAAGAAAAAGGAAAGGAGAAGGAATATCATCAAAAGTTTAATTAATTTTAGTGAATGTTTGCCAAAAGAACCACTGCTCAAATATAATTTTCCTATCTATATTTCATAATAGGAGATTAAAAATAGACGGAACTGTACTATAGGTGCTGTCCTAGGTAGAGTATATTCAGAGCCATTCCTGCAATATAAATAGATAAAGTTGGATTGCTTTCTAGCTCATTAAAACTGAAGAGAAGTGGGATTTTTATGGCTCTAGTTCTTTTTCAGAATCCAAGCTGGGTTATTTACTACTCAGGTATGGTTGTTCACGAGTCTTTCACAACTTTTTATGAAGGAGGTTATGTCATAATCTCTTCTATTAGTTCAAAACTTAGTTCTCCTTCAGTCTGGTTTAACAGTCCTGCCCATGATATTTGGCAAACAAGTTTTTAAAACCTTGCTGCAACTGCAGTTGCTAAATTAAGAAATATTAGGTTATCCTTCTCTTCACAGTGGGGGAAATGGTTCTTTGTAAAAGCAAGTGGCAAAAACCCTCAGCTTGAATACATGAAGATTTCATCAACTATTCCTACATCCAGTTGGCTGCATCCAATACCTTACATCAACTAAACACAGAACAAAAGTACACTACAAAAAAATCTGGGTTCTTGTCCCTTTTTTTTGTTTGCTTGTTTGTTGGGTTTGTTTTGTTTTGTTTTGTTTTGTTTTTTCTGCTAATGTTTCTTGATACAATATTATAATTTTCATGGCTCGTAGCTTTCTCAACATATTTACTTTTTGGGTTAAAAAAATCTCCCACACAGGTTTATGACTGTTTTCATTGACTCCTTCAAGTCCTATTTTAATCAGGAGTGAATAAAAAGAAATATTCTGTAATCTGAAATCCCAAAAGACTCAAACACCAAAGACCTTCAAGTTTAGTCTTTCCGTACAATTTACATAGCTTTAGACTGAAGGCTTGGTTCATCCTGCCGTGTACACCTAGACTATGAGACCTTGGTGTCAAGAATTACAGCCTTAGATGAAAATGTAAAGACAGAGACAGGTATAGTGATGCTTATATTGGGGATTTTTATATGTTTTAATGTCTCAGGTTTCTTTTCATCATTACTGTTGGATCCATGATCAGTTTTGAAGGGTTAGGTAGCCCTGCTTTGAGATTGCAGCTTCCTGTATCATTTAATCACAGGTGTAATGTTTTGCTCATTCACTACTTTTGTTAAATGTCTTAGCACAGTGGGGAGGACTTCACCTGCCTGCAGTGTAAGGTGCAGTCCACAGCTGTGCTAACCATCATTTATGGTTAATGCCCTTAAAGAAATTTGCAGGCCATGCCATTCATCTTAACATGAAATAACCATCTAAATGAACTCAGGGATGCCTGACTCTAGCGACTTTGTGTGATGGTACATGGTTTATAGTGACAGATATTGTAGCATGCAGCCATTAAATAGTCTTAGACAGCACCTTATTGTGTTGCCAGGACATTTATTTATATGATGATTCACAAACCTAAGTGCAACAAATTACAAACCAATAATAATTTTTTAAAAAATAAATATTAAATTAGTCCATACAAGAAAGGTGCCAGAGTAGTAACCTCTGCATTCTAAAATAAACATAGGTTTGTACAGAGTCAGATTGATTATCCCATCAACCACTTTGGAAACGTTAGTATAGTACTTACATAATAATTCATTGCTACCTAGATTAATGCATGGTATCATGTCATCGGATTACTTAACAGTGACATTCAGGGGTTTACCTTTTTATAAAACTCTCTTTTACTACAGGACAATACTAGACCTGTTTTTGAAAAATGCATAAATTCCTTACTCATATAAGTAGTCCCATTTGCTATAGTGGGCTTATTCCTAAGAAAAAAAGAGAAAGTGCAAGATCTAGCACTTAGCCAAGTCATTAATTTTATTTTTCAGGGTTTTTTTTCTACATGATTTGAAAATAAACAATAATTCCTTAACAGTTGTACATTGCTCCAGCACCTTCTAAAGCTAAATTGGAAGCCATTTAATGGGGCTGCACTGACACATTAGTTTAATTCTATGATTTGTAGCTGCTAGTACTTTTTTCCTTGACCATTAGTATATTATTTGGTCCAACACTGGGCACATTGCCAGCATTTGAAGTAGTGCCTAATATAATGTAGAATACAGAATGTTCAGAGGGCAGAAGAAAAATTCTCATTCAGCAGCTATTATATCTAAAATGGTGTGATCAAATTTATTGGCAGGTTTGTTACTGGCTTGAAATTAACCTAAAGTAATCTAGAAAATACCAGCAATGAAATCTGAAAGTAAATATGGTACAGTGAAGTGTTAGCAGTAGCCTGTTTCTAGGGAAAAAAAAAAAATGCTGTTATGTAATACAGTCAGAAAATTGCCCTTGAGAGACTGTAATACAGTACATTTACTAGGGTAGAACTCCCAAGCCACCAAGCAGCAATAAAGCAAGAAGTATTAAAAAAAGCAGTGTATTCATACTGTGAATATTGTATTTGTTTTACTGTTACGGTTATTTAAAAAATAATATTATTATTACTAAGGGATAGTAAAGGGTACTGAGTAAAACTGAGAAAAGTTTTGCAAGGTTTATTGTGTTGCCAAGTGTATCTCCTGCACTGATTATTATCTAATTTACAGCTGTTTATCTGCAGAGAAGATACTCCTGATTTAAGGCAGCTCAGGCATTTCATCTTTCATTATATTTTATATTGTAGGTGGTACTTTGATACCTCTTGTCAGAAGCATTTTGCTATCTCTTACATTAAATAGAGAAGTAAAAAAGACATAGTCTAAAATGCAATCCACAGTCAAATCACTTTAGCGTGTGAGTCTGTGTGTGAAAACTCAAGGCAACTTTTCTAAGTAAGTTTGCCTATCCTTAGTAATATTTATGCAGCTTTGTACTCATATATGCTTCACAATTTTTTCAGATTTGTAGTGCTCAATAATTCATGTTTGATATTGAATTCACTACTGAGTGACTGGATTGGGGTTTTTTTGATAGGGCATAGAAAATGCATGGGCTGATGGCTGAGATTTTAGAACACTTGGAAGCCAGCAAGGGCAAAAAAAAATGTGCTGTGGTTCCATGATGTTGGTGTTAATGTCTCTGGTTGTAGGTGGGTGGCTTATTGTGTCATTAGCTAACCTGTTCCTGATTAACCCATTTATGAATCTTCCAAGGTGCACGTTTACTACACAACAGCAAGAGTCCATTGCAGGTGACACAACTATGAAACTTTCTCAAATATATTATTATTTCTCTTTAATATAATGCACCAGCAGCATTTTAAAACATGAATCTGTGGATTCAATTTATAATCAATGCTGGGACCTACCACACTAGAAAAGGCAGGTTCTGATAATTTTCCACCATTTCTCCAAAATTCAGTCCCTTACTCAAAACTAGATACTTCTTCCAGTTTGCAAATGGTGCAAAAGTCTCCAGAGGAACCTAAATTAGGATCTTTAGGGTGAAAAGCAAGCAGCAAGGGAAAATTACAAGTCATGCAATTTTTGAGAAATATACTGCAGCTATAATGTTCCCATAGTATACAGGCCAAACGGTGTAGAGCTCAAAGACAAGCATACTGTGTGTACTCCTGTTTTCCTGTAAGTGCTACTTTATTTTTAGGCCCGCCTGTCACTGCCAAGGCAACTGTTGTACCCGATGAAGGGGCAGCTTACCAAGACAAGTTACAGAACCTTCTGTTTATCACTCTTGTGAGAAAGAACAATGGTATCTAAGATTAACACTGCAGATATGTTTACCTCGGACTCTGCTGTAGCGCTTGTACTTCTTCTGCAATAGGAAGTATTTGGATTAATGCATGTATTGGAGGTAGCTAGCTCAAATGTAACCATGAAGTACTCTTTGTCATCTGAACCAGAACATGGGCTATCCCATTAACTGCCTCAGTGAGACTGGAAATGGTGCAAACATCTCTTAGCACCTTGGTATGCAAAACCATTATGTCTTGAAACAGGCTGCTTGGATCACACTGTCAGACTTTTCATGGGAGTTAAAGAAGCATAAGGCAAATCAGCATCTTCTTTTGCTTTTTATCTGTCATGGTTCATCTCAATCTCCGAGCATCAAAGTCTTTGACTTGAAGAGTAAGTTCGTTCTTAGGTAATTTTAATTTCAGGCAGCTCTTTTGTGTTCATGTAAAGATGCCAGCTAAGCTAAATGACAGCAGTAGGGCTTCATTGTAATTTTGAATGATTAGCCCTGCAGGAACTGATCTTCCCCATCTAGGCAGAGAAGACAGGAAATGTGATCTGAGCAAAAATATTCTAAGTATGAAATAAGTGAAGCCTTCTTTGCAGAAAACTAGCTGCTTTTTAACTAAAGAAAAAATTCTGAATTCTCTTAGGATGTTTCCTCAGACCTGTGCCACAAATTACTCTAATTACTTACTGTCTTGCAGATTAGAGGGAGTAGTTTTTTGCTTTGAAAAGTTGCTGATTTGAGAATATTGCAGACTTTTTACCTATCAACTCTATTTTGAAATTGATGTTTAATGATGGAGTTATCTGGCTAAACAAGTATTAGGGTCATCAGAATTTATCCATTCTCATTTATCCATTCCAGAGAAATAGAATGAAAGGTAATTTCAGGTGATATCTAGGTCAAATCAGTATTTCACATATAATGCATAAAATAGTTACACTATTTGAGCAGAGTTTTTCTTTTGCATAGTTACAAAGAGGAAAATTATTCAATGATTGATGATTCTTCTTCTGCTTCTCTTACATGAGAAGCTCAACATGAGCCACCAGTGTGTGCTCGCAGCCCAGAGGGCCAACCCCATCCTGGGCTGCATCAAAAGAAGTGTGGCCAGCAGGGCCAGGGAAGTGATTCTGCCCTTCTACTCTGCCCTGGTGAGAGCCCACCTGGAGCACTGTCTACAGTTCTGGTGCCCTCAGCACAGGAAAGATATAGACCTGTTGGAGAGGCCCCAGAGAAGGGCCATGAAGATGATCAAAGGGCTGGAGCACCTCTGCTATGAAGACAGGATGAGAGAGTTGGGGCTGTTCAGCCTGGAGAAGAGAGGGCTCCAGGGAGACTTTATAGGAGTCTTCCAGTACTTGAAAGGGCCTACAGAAAAACTGGGGAGGGACTTCTCATCAGAGAAGATAGTGATAGGACAAAGGGTAATGGTTTTAAACTGAGAGAGGGGAGATTTTGTTTAGACATCAGAAAGAAATTCTTCACCATGAGGGTAGTAAGGCACTAGAGTAGGTTGCCGGGGGGATTGTGGATGCCCACTCCGTGGAGGTGTTTAAGGCCGGGTTGGAGGAGGCTTTGTGCAGCCTGGTGTAGTGTGAGGTGTCCCTGCTCATAGTAGGGAGGTTGGAACCTGATGATCTTTAAGGTCCCTTCCAACCTTAACCATTCTATGACTATAAAGAGGTTTAAACAATTTTTCATCAGTTGCATTTGTACTCCTTTTGTGTTCAGTTTTCAGGAATATTTGAACAAATCAAGCTTTTCTGGTAAAATTGCACTAAAAGCAGACTTCAATGTTTCCAGTATGAAGAGCAGATAAGGAAACTATACTGATTTTATAAGGCTGGAGAAGCTTGTGTCCTCATCCATTCAGAAAATATAAACACTGCTGTACAGCTTAGGTGACTGACTATAATGATCGTGAAGAAAGCTTTTTCAAGGTCCATTTTGGCCAATGTGTCCGATTATGTGGCATGACTTTAAAGTACCTTGGGCCATTCATGTAAAAGAGTTGGGTGGTTATAGACTGATATAGTGGTATTAGGTTTTAAATGAGGAAGTAATGTCCCATGGACTTGGGGACTGTGATGAAGCTTAGCAAATTAGCCCCATGAGTAAAATAATATGAAATTGCTTCAGAGACCCAGGATTGAAGGACTTGAGAGATTTACCTTTCTAGGTCTCCAGTCACTGTTCATTTGCATTAAGTGAATAATTTAACTATGTGTTTAACTTTAAATGGGGGCCTATATCCTGTAAGAGGTAGAGTTCTTAGAACACACACTTAACTGCTTTGCTGAGCCACAGCCTTCCTCTTGCCTATAATTTCCATATTTGTTTGTTTATGTGGAAAGAAGACTTACAGTGGATATGAACCAAAGCACAGGTTTATCCCTTCTGCCAGTTATCTTCAGACACATTCATCCTTCCCTTCCCCAAATCTGCTGATCAGTGTGGTGGAAAGTTATGTCTCTGAATGTTTACCTGGATTAAAAGGGATGTTATTTTAAAAGTGTGGCTAATGTGATGTGGTGAACATGATCTAGTTAATACATTTACAAGACTGATATAAACAAGATAGTGCTGTAACATTAGTTAAGATGGTCAAGTTAAAAACTATAGATTTTCCAAACAAATTGTGAGAAGCACAAGCTGATTCAGATGAGAGCAAGCCTGAGTTATTCCTGAGTAGCTGGTTCTGCCAAGCTCTAAGAATTTGAAATTTTCAGAATATGAACCAGTATAATAGTTGCTTAGTTGTGTTTTGCAATAACAGTAAGTAGGTGCTGTCAGATGATAAGTGGCAGTTTCTTTTGTGACTCACTTCTCCTGACTTGCCAGCTGGCTTACATGCTTTCCCTCAGTTGGGTGGAAATGTTTTTCACTAACTGAATTGTCAGTGCTTCAAGATTTTCAGATCTGACGATGGAGATCTTTGCAACTCATAATTTTACTAATGGGTTGTGTTAATGTACCAATTTTTAAATCCATGGGAGAAATTCATGTCACTCTTTTAGCATTTGTAAAATGATGACTTTGTTAAATGGATGTGCAATTAACTAGCTAAAAAAATAATTGTTAGAAAGACTCTTTTGGCCAGAGTATGTCACAAAACTCTCGGCTCATTTATCACCAGCTGCATCCATTAATTCAGCACTGGTTGGCACTGTCTAACAGGGACTTCTGAAACATCACATTTTAAATTTAAAAAAATACAAAGAGCTTTAGAGCAGGAATAGGCTGATTGAAAATCCTTAACTGTTTTTAAGAAGCTTGGTTTATATTGTTTTGAGTTTTTCCTGCTTTAAAGTTCCTTCTATTGAATATAACTATATGTAAATAGAATTACCCAATTGTAAATTGTGGAGAATTTACAGATTGCTATTGGTGGTTGAGTGCTAAGAATGCCAAGATGTTACAGCTCTGCTTCTTCAAGACAATTTTGGTAAAGCAATTGTATCCTGCCAGCCCGACAATTTCTCCCAAATAATCATTGCTACAGCTTTGGTGTACCATTTTCCAAAGAGCATAAATTTGGCCAAGCTGCTGTCTTGCAATTCACTGCTAAACACTAAGCAGATGGATTTCATTCATGGTAACTTATAACCTATTCACCATGATCATCAGATAAGAACTGGCATTCAATCCTAATTTGATGCATATGACATATAATGTATATGTACAGTAGAATGAATATTTCATTTGTTAACAAGGAAAATGAAAAGAGAAGGGCAAAAGAAAAATCTTTGATAGCCAAATATGTCACTTGTTTAAGTTCTGAAAAGTGTTGTGTTCTTTTTTGCTTCTTCCCTTTCTCCAGTTTATCGAGGTTTCTGGACAGTTCTTATGCTCCTGGGAGTGCTTACTATTGTGATGGCTAGTTTCTTCATCATCTGTGCAGCTCCTTTTGCCAGCCACATTCTGTACAAAGCAGGAGGAGGCTTTTACATCATTGCTGGTGAGTATACTGCTTGCTCAGTCAATTAAGAATGGAAAGGATGAGGTATTTCTCCCATTTTTCATGACCAAAATTCACATCAATTATAGTTAAAATACAGAAAAAGCATATGTTCTATCTTTTGACAATTCTTTCCATAGTTATTTGGTCATGAAACTATTCTAAAAAGTACTTTTGGATTAAGAAGAAAAAAAAATCCTAGACAAATAATAGAATTACACTGCAATTTCAATCTACTTTTTTAGCATAAAAAGAATGCATATTTAGGGATGCTGACTTATAAGATTCTCAAGGGCTTTAGCTAAGAAGAGGGGTCTTTTATCAGTGACAAAAGATGATTACAGTACCCTCCAAAGAAGTTGGAAGAAAAGAGCACATTCACATGATTGATATAGGATAAATGTCTTGGATGTGGTTGGAGTACACAAAACAGTTGTCACATATGAGTAAGTGGGAGCTCTAAAGTCCTGTGAATGAAATATAAAAAATAACTGAATTCCCTTCTTGCTCCTAATCCATGTGTACTGTGGAGAATACAACCTCTTGGGGTTCAGCAGGTATGGGCAGCTCTCTGGGATGCTGTTCTGTTAACCTTGAAAAGTCTGGGAAGATGTCACACTGGTGTGAAAGATCAGTTGTGTAGGATGTAAATGATAGTAAGTGCTCAATCACTGTACTCTTTTGTCTAAAGCCTGATGAGAGGCAATCCTATGAGAGCAGTATTGTGCTATGGGGTAGAACCACTCCTGGAGCCTGGGCTCTCTTTCTATTCCTGTTACTGACCTGTTGACCTTGCTTACCCACTTCACCTCACAGCCCTTCATACACAGCTAATGATCATTATTCCCTCTTAAAGGACCCTCAGTAAAGTGTGGGAAGTATTTTATAATATTTTTTTGAAAACTCTCCTCCATACTTGCATATGATCCCTTGAGTATTAGTCCTTCACAACTTTTAAAAAGATATGCAAAAAATATTTACAGTCTGATGGAAATCCTAAGGTATTTCAGTGCTTTTTGTTACTGTTTTGCAGGGTAAGAGCCCATGTGAGTCCTGCTCTTTTTCTGTATTTGTAATCTGTAAAAAACCTCATCTGTCACTAGAAAGTTACAGAGGCTGTTAGGAAAAAACACTTGAAAGACACCAGGAACCAGTGGCCAGAGGTGTAAAGCAATGTGTGTGTTCTCCACTCTGGGTCAGTCCATTTGCCCTCATTTATGCAGGGGAAAGTTAGGTCCCTTGAACCTGTCTCTTTGCCTCTGTCACCCTTTGGTCCCTGTAGAGCAGATGTTCTTCAAGGGAAATCCTGCATTTTTACTGTCTCTCTATATAGATCTTTCAACTTCAGCACTGTTCTCAGTCAGAGCACCAGAGAAGACCTGTGTTATTTTTATTATTACCCTTGATGTTGAAAGTGGAGATATTCAGCAAAATCCTGCTATGATTTGCCCAAAAGGTAGTGGTGGCAGGAGAATATAGGACCCTGGAGCCATTTTCTTTGGATAACATGTGTTGGCTTAGATAATGGGACCTTGTTCCTCATTGAGTTCTTCTGCATCTGCTCCCAGTCACACCAGTAGGGCAGGGCTGCTTGGGGAAGGTAGTAACTGTAGCTATCATTATCCTATACAGCACTTCAGGTCACCCACAAAAACATACAAAAGCAGTTAGTTTCTCTCAGCTTTTCTCACAAGTCAGTATACTCAAAAAGCCAAGGCCTGGGTTTAATTATATCATGAAGTAAAATAATACTGGAGGGAGACACCATATAGGCTTAAGAAGAGCTTATAAAGACTGCATTGTCAGTAGTTAAAGCTATGTCCTGTGGGATGTCTTGGGCAACAACTCAGTTTCCTGTCTTAGCACAATGTCCAAGTAGCTGTTATACTGTGGAGAATAGTAGGCTTCTGAGAAAGAAGTTTGACAAGATGGTTGTTCTGTGGAAGTTTGGAAGAAGAAAATAGGAAGATCCATAATTTTCCTACTTACTTTTACATCTTCAAAGAAAAACCCTAGATTAAGCCATTTGAATGCTTGTTATTGGACTGAAGTATCTGTATCCTTTTGTAACTAACAAAAAAGAAGCTTGTAGAATGGTCTGCTGTGCCATCTTAGGGTTCAGAAAGCAGCTGAAGAAGTTATTTGGGACCATCCAAGAGCTAAGTGATTTGTATGCACTAACTGCTTAAACTTCTATTATCATCAGTAAGAAACACTCACAGAGGGACAATTCACCTTATTCATGTAAAAGCAGATAGACTTTCCTTCTAGAGTCACCTGTGGAAGGAGCCTAAACAGAGATCCTGAGTGACATAGCATAAATATAGTTTGGAAACAGCCTTTTGTGGCAATCAAGTCTGACCTCCCTTTCAAAGCAGCCCTGGCTTCAAAGTTAGACTGGGCAGCTCAGAGCCCTGTCTAGTCAAGTTCTAAAAATCTCCCATAATTGATATTCCACACCAAATTCTGGCACTTGTCTCAGTTTGATGAACTTGACTGTGAAAAATATTTCTTTTTTTTTGCTTATATCCACCTAAAATTGTCCTTGCTGCAGCTTGTGACCACTTTGTCTCATTCTTCCAGTGTGTACCTATCTTCTCTGTAATTCCATTTAGAGAGATGAAGACTGTTTTTATCTTCTCCAGACTAAAACTCCTCAGCTTGCTCAACTTCTCCATGCCCTCCATCACTCCATCTTGTGCTTTAAGGATTTTGCCTGTGAGGAACAAAGTTCTTCTGGGCCCCTTTTGCCCTTCAAGGCTTCCTTTGTCCTTCTTAACTATGCAGCCTGTAGCAGATTCCCACCATTCCCACACCATTTTTGTCCACCTTATTGTCCTTAACCCATAAGCTTCTGTTACTTAGGAGATCTTTGTCCACTCAAGATACTTCTTTGTGCAGACTGCAGCAATCCTACCCTGTCTTGGCTGCCTCTTCTTAAAGAGTCTGTATCCATTCAGCAAAGTACTCCAATCAAGCAAGCTTTCTCATCACATCTGCAATTGCAGATCCATCATCCAGTGCCTGCATGAACTTCAATTCCTCGTGTGTTATTCCAACACTTAATTCATGTGTGTACAGGCATTTCAGGTGGGCTTTCAGTTGTGCTGCTTTCTCAGTGGAAGTGTATGAGCATCCCTCATTGCTCTGTCCCATGCATACGCTCTCCATTCCCTTCACCCTGCTAATCTGGAGGCTTTGATGTCCATCTGCCAGCAGTCCTTGTTTTTATCTCCTCATAAGATTACTGAGCTTGTTGCTCTTTTCTCACCTTGTCTGATGGATCTCAACTCTCTCCAGCAGTCCTCATTTCTCAAAGAGTGTCCCACGGTCACAGAAGCTAAAGCTCTGCTTGGGACACTAGCTACGAAGCTAGGAGCTGATGCACAGTGTATGTCATCTTTTGCCTATTTTTTATCCTTTAAGCAGCAGGTTTGAGACCATAATCACCTGGGCTCCCTGTCATTCACCCTGTAATTACCCTCTCAAGGGCACAAAGTTTCTCTGCCAGCACCACTGGTGGCAAAGGGGCATCAGAAGTCTCTCCACAGTGTCATATGTCTGGGTCCCAGAAAAACAGCAAGCCTACACACAGAGCAATTCTGATGTCTGGTCTATGGCAGAATCATAAACCTGCCTTTTGCTCATCCTGATCATTAAGGCTTCTTTTATTGAGCTGTGCAGTTGAACTACCACAAACTAAGAGAGACACACAATTATTAGCCTTGGTGGCATCTCACTGACTAGCAGCTTTCCCTGTTAAGCTTTGTAACTACATTTACTACCTGAGGCTAAAGGTGAAACTGCAGATAGGGGAAACAGTCCATATAAGTTCGTGATACCACAGTCAGTGGCCTGGGTGCTGTCTTTGCAACCTCCCCTCCATGCCTGTAATATCAGAAGATGGACCAAGAGCAGCTGCAGTAGTAGTGCTGTAAGAAGAACTGTAAGAAGCCTTACAGTTGCTTCAAAGGTCAAAGGAAAAGAAGGAAAGATACCATAAATTAATCACTTAGAGCAGCCTTCAGTAACATTCATAATTACCCTAGGCCTGTTCCTGTCTGGATGGTGAAAGCCATCCTCTTGTACTGATGTCAGGCAAGCTAGCCCCCAGGATTTGCACAGAACATTACGGAATCACACCCTTGTGAAGAAGAAAGGTGAGAAGTACAAGTATGATTTCTTCTTGCTACCAAAAGAGAGAAAAAAGCTGATATTTTTAATTCTAGCTCTTAGATGAGGACAAAAATCTGTCTTCAGAGATCTGTGCCAACTACCATAACTCTTAAGTAAGATCCTCTGCAGGTACATCAGAATGGAATGTCAACCATACTTTTTAAGTAAAGGACACAGGAGGCCAAGGTAGGTGGTAGAATCTGTAATAAGGACAAGGACAGAAAAATGCAATTGAAAAAAAGAATGTGCGCACACACACAAGTTTTTCTCAAGTGAGATAAAGAGTTCTAAACTTCTAGGCACAAGTAAAAAGCTCACTTCATTCTTTCCAGCACCTGTTGTCTTCGTGTCTGCATAGTAAAATATTCATGCCATAAACAGCCATTCACCATTGACAAGTGAAAGGCATTTCTATGTGGGAAGAATAAGTACTAAAGGCCAGCAAACTGCTTCTTGAATTCACAGACATTTCTAAAGGTTCTGTATTCTTTCTCCTCTGCAATATGTGCAAGTATTTGTTTGAAAGGAATTCAAAAGAATAAATGCAAAAGACAGAAAAGAATGACCTCTGAGAAGTCCGTGTCTTATCACACTGCACAGAGCTGTGTATCAAACATGTGTGTTCTTAAAAAAATGCAAAATGGAAAAAAAGGAAAGAAAAAGGAGGAGAAGGGAAGTATTTATTTGTCTTAATCTCTCTCAGACATATTTCAAGTTCTAGGAATAATTTCCCCATCATGCCTGATTCATGCAACTTCTGTTTTATTTTATATTCACTAAAAGGCAAGGGCAAATGGACACCTGCAGACTATGTAAAAGGTCTAAATGTTGAAAATGTAGAAATACATCATAGTACATTTGTTTCTAAAAATATTTGCTTCATGAAATTGTGAAGGTTTCTTTCAAACTCAGTAAATTCGCCTTGGAGCTTGGCTATGAGGGTTCATGACATTCACAATAGATAGTCAGTACAAGACCGCAGGAACAGATTTTCCAGAATAAATATATATTTATTTTAGTATATTCTTCTTCATCATGGACAGGCATTCCTATTACACTGGTAGTGGATGCTTTTGCAAGTCTTAATGGCATGACTAGTATTCTGGAGGAAGGAGACAAGCTATTGAGGCAAATTTGTGGATGCAGAAGTAGGATGGGACAGCAGTAGTGTACTTATATAAGTAGAGGAATTCTCCCTATTGTTTTCCACAAGCAGCATAAAATTTATCTAGGAAAATGCTCTCCAGCAATAACGAGTCTAATTCTGACCTCTCTTCAGTTTTACATGGACCCTGCTGATGTTTCTGAGTTATTAGTATTCTAGTGATCCTACTAAATTCTTCAGAATTGAGTTCAAATCTTGTGATTGGGGGCAATATGAAGAAATAGCTTAATTTAAAACTTTTTGAAATACATGATCTTTCTTCAAGAACACCATATTCTCTACACATAAAATAAGGCAGAGAGATTTTGCAGTGACAGAACTTAGTTTAAAAGACTTCAGCAGGCCAAGATAGACAATTGCTTAGTAATATTGCATTTGGCCTTCAGTCCAATGCCTTTCGTTTTGTTTAAGCACACTTTGTTGGATGGTACCTCACCAAATGTTATAAATGACCAAAGCAGAATGTTGCAGAAGTAGTGCACGAAGCAGAAGACTTGTATCTATTAGCAACTCTGCTATGGTATGTCTTATGTGTTATGCAAGTATGTGCCTTGGCTTTGAGAAGCAAGAGTCAAGAACAGAATTTGGATACTTAGAACATCTCAATATCAGATTAGTTGTTTCTATGCCTCATTTTTCTTTCTACACAATGGAGATCTATATTTTTGTAAATAGCATATAATGTGCTGACTGTTATTTGACATGATTATTACTGTTCCCAGTGCATGGACAAAACTGATATCTTGTGGTCTGTAAAAAATACTTCAAACGTTATGTGTATCTGAATTTTACATGCAACTCAGTATGCTGCAGACGTTTTTTTATTCTGTTCTTGATCATGCTTTTTCTTCAAACCTGACTTGAACCATTAGTATCCCACCCTTTTGTGAAAATAAGACAATGCAAACAGCCATGAAACCATATAATCTGAAAAGAAACAGTATTTTTTTTTTACTCTAACAATCAGATACATATTTAACGTCTGATAAACATTCATTAAGCTCCTAACTCGCCTTTGAAGAAGGTATTTTGATGCAATTAGTGTGGATGCCAGGAGGAAAAAATCTTTAAGTCAAAGAAACTTGCACATATGCTTAAATTTAAGCACAAGCTCAAGTGTTTAATGGATAGGAAGGAACTAATGCCTCTGGCCCTAAACATCAAACAATTTAAGCAGATGCATTAGTGATAATAGAAGTACAAGATCTGCTTCCCTGCTCTCGCTGCTGCTTCTAATGTACTCTAACGTCTTAGGAAACAAAACCAAAGGGACAAAACAGGGAGTCTACCTGTTAAGAAATGTTTCTGTTTTCTTTTTTCTCTGTTACTATTGGTAACATGCAGGAGCCTCAGTTAGCTCCTGTTAAAGTGCTCTACTCCCATGAAATCATAACTCTGTGAAAATTAGACAAAAGGAGCACTAACAAATTAAATGCTGTTGGAGGCAACAGGACATGGTTGGTTTTTACTTAACCTGACTCTACCCTTCAAGAACACACTAAGCAATGTACCTACTAATTAGCCTCCATTAGCAGATAGTGAGAACCCTTAAATACTTCTCCAGTGCCTTAATTAACTAAGAGGGTTTACATATTCTCCCTTTTCTTTCTTTTAAATACAGACATTTATCTCTGCTTGACATACATTTCTTTAGCAAATTTACATACCCAACAATTTGCCACACACAGGTATTAGAAGCTTGCTGTGAAATCACCCGATGGATATCAGCTTCCCTGAAGTTGTTTTACCACTGGCAGCACTGGCTGGCTATTTTATATCTACATGGAGTTGGCTCCAGTTCAGTCACAGAATCATATAATGGTTTGGGTTGGAATGGACCTTAAAGATCATCTAGTTCCAACCTCCCTGACATGGGAGGGCACCTCCTACTAGACCAGGTTACTCAAAGCCCCAGCCAGCCAGGGCTTGAACAATTCCAGGGAGGGAAGCATTCCAGCCACACTTTCTCTGGGCAACCTGTTCCAGTGTCTCACCACCCTCCCACTGAAAAATTTCTTCCTAATGTCTAACCTAAATCTACCCGCTTCCAGTTTGAAACCATTACCCCTTGTCCTATCACTACAAGCCCTTGTAAGAAGTCCCTACCAAACTTTCCTGTAGAACTTTAAGTTCTGCAAGGCTGGTATAAGGTATTCTCAGAGCCTTCTCTTCTCCAGGCTGAGCAAAACCAACCCTTTCAGCATGTCCTAATAGGAGAGGTTCTCCAGCCCTCTGATAATCTTTGCAGCCCTCCTCTGGGCTTGCTCCAACAGCTCCATGTCCTTCTTGTGTTGGGGGCACCAGAACACTCCAGGTGGCGTCTCATGAGAGTGGAGCAGAGAATCACCTCCCTCGACCTGCTGGTCATGCTTCCTTTGATGCAGCCCAGAATATAGTTGGCTTTCTGGGCTGCAAGCACACATTGACAGCTCATAGAATCATAGAATTGTCCGAGTTAGAAGGGACCTCTAGAGATCATCTAGTCCAACTCCCCCACTAAAGCAGGATTGCCTACAGCACATTACACAGGACTGCATGCAGGTGGGTTTTAAGTATCTCCAGCCTCCCTGGGCAGCCCATTCCAGTTCTGTCACCCTCACTATAAGGAAGATTTCCCTCATATGTAAATGGAACTTCCTATGTTCCGGCTTGTGCCCATTGCTCCTCTTCCTGTCACTGGGAGCTACTGAAAAGAGTCTGTCTTCATCCTCCTTGCACCCGCACTTTAGATACTTACAGGCATTCATAAGGTCTCCTCTCAGCTTTCTCTTCTCAAGGCTAGAGTCCAGCTCTCTCAGCCTTTCCTTGTAAGAGAGATGTGCCAATCCCCCAATTATCTTTGTTGCCCTCAATGTTGGGGTTCTCATCAACCAACACCCCCAAGTCCTTCTCCTCAGGGCTGCTCTCAATCCATTCTCCACCCAGCCTGTATTTGTCTCAGGTGTAGCCCGACCCATGTGCAGGACCTTGCTCTTGGCCTTGTTTAATGACCTAGAATGTGTTGCTTCAGAGTGCCCAAAGAGCAACGGGTGCCCACTGTGAGATTAAAGTGCCTGAATGAGCCTTTTTTTAATGGCAGATGCTTCTGACTAACTGTGCTATGCAGCTTTGTGTCTGCCTATGGTGCTGGAGGTCAAAAGCATTCCAGATGTGCAAGGCCTGGTTACACTTACCCGCTGCTACAGAAAGGGAATGTACGTCATTACTTTCTGTAATTATTATTGTTTTGGACTAAGTATGCCCTGATGTAGAGAATAAATAGAAGACTAGAGACATATGAAAATGCACAGGCACAGCCATCTGAAGAGTTGCATTCCAATGTTCATACGGATTTTGCCATATTTTTGGGCTATGTTGTTGGGGTTTTTTTTAAGTTTTGAAACCTTGAACAAATTTCATGTCTCTAGTAACTCCATTTATGGATTTGGCCCTGAATTTTTTATTTTTTTTTTTTTTTTCATTAAAAGTTACCAAACAGTTACTCTGTTTGGTTCTAATTTTCCTGTATTTCCTACATTATCTGTTAGCATTAGATACTCTGTTATAGGAGTCTTCCACTCAGTTTAACTTACATTTGGAGACTCTTCAATTTAATTTCTCCTTCTTTGTGTCTGGCCCTAAGGTGATTTTTCTTACTGATTGTTTCACCAGTTGAAAGTTCAATACAGTCGCAGCACTGAATTCCATCAGAATTGAATTTTACTTCAGTAAAATACTTTCAAGATTAAATCTATACCTTTTAGAGTTGAGTATTGTTGGTTTTTTTAAAACTTTGTTAGGAATTTGAGCCCTAGCAAAAATTGTAATCCTGGAAGTATATTTCATAGACAGGAAATATGTCTGCATCCTTTTTTATTTAGTTTTTTTCCTTTATGTCAGGCTCATAAAAATTGCAGGTCCTTTGGGATTTCCAGTCACGTTTTGCTTATGCCTCAGGTTAACTACTTCAGCTCATTTTTTGGTGGGCTTCAAAAGGCAGTGTTCCCAAATATTGAGTTGCTAGCTCTCAGCTCCCAGATGTTCAGGATGTCCAGAATGTAAAGCTATTACATTTTGACAATAAAACACCAACAAGAATGTCACCAGGTCACCAATTTAAACTGCTTCAGCTAAGCTGTCTGATTTTGCCTGAAGCAAATGAGGGAGTGATGACAAGCATTGCATCCTTGTAAGTGTGTAGGAAGGGCAGGGAAAGGAGGTGGTGAGGCAGCATCTCAGGTTGGGGATGGGCAAGATAACGATTAAAGCTTACCAGGACAGATTATTCTGGAAGCAAATGCCTGTCCATGGGTGCTTACAAAGTGCATTTGTGGGTTTTGCCACAAGTGCCACATTCATTCAAGTTTGCATTCCAAGTATTTAGGAGAATGGGGAGGAGACAGCAAATGCCTTTGACTTACACTCTATGGCATGTTGACTCAAGTTTGGCAATAAGTGTTCCCAGTAATATGCACTGGTTGATGGTTTTAATGAGACACCTAAACATCCTGGGATAAAAACATGATGGGATGATGTTCCCTAAATATAAATAATGTTGGGATAGTCCGGCTGCTGTAACTGTGCTGTGACAGCTGGAGCTCAGGGAGCAAGTGGGTACAGGCTGGAGTATGCAAAAAATTCAGGCTTGTGCCCTCAGTTTTCCAGGAGATCTGCTAGAGCATCTGTGCTGCAGGCTTGCATTTCTCAAGTGTCCACGTTCCTCTAAAGTGAAATGAAATATTAGGAATGCAAATGATACTTTGGGAAGCACTTTTTTATATCTCCTACTGGTGTATAGTAACAAAGAGATTAACAAAGTTTGTAAGGACGTGTCCTCCTGTTACTAGCATGTGTAAACAATCTGAAGGCCTTTCAGAGGAGTGGTTGAGAAAAGGCTGTGAATTATGCGGTGGATTAATTCCAGAAAACTGCTGTATCCAATCTGAGGTTAATATTGATAGTCTGCTTCACAGCTTTCATGTCACTATTGTTATTTCTTATTCCTATATCAATAATTTATTTTCTAATGTGGAGGATTTTTAATTCATTACACCTGAATTTGTTTGCAAAATATTTTAGTAGAATACTCTGAAGGTAGTATGTTTCAAACAAAGCCCTCTTCATAAGAAAAAGAAGGAAATGTAGAGTGGTGAAGATGATTGATAGAAAGATTTCCTACCCTTTACCCCTTTTCATATTTCATCCAAAAGACTGTGTTAGGAACAGCGGCAGAATCTGGGAAGCCAAAGTATTTTTTTTTCCAGGCCATCCCGTCCCACTTCCCTTCCTTTCCCCTCCCTTGGCTCCTGAATTCAAAACAGTAAATGCCTGCCTGTTTTTTGTCCCTAAACACACGTGTTTCAGTCTACCTACCAAAAGCAGGTGTATCCTTTGTTGTGGGATTATGCCTGGCAGTGCAAAGCAAGCTGGGGATAATGCTTGTTGGAGAGAGTCAAAGGCGAATAATATCCAGTGGTGGCTGACTGTTGCCTTGCAGATTTGGGCCTCAAGTATTGCTGGCTTTCTAGGTATTACAGTAAATGCACCCAGCATTTATCTCACACTCTGTTGTTAAACCTGGTGTTTCTTTTCCAGGTGTCTTGTTTTCGCTGGTAGTCGTGATGTACGTCATCTGGGTCCAGGCGATGGCTGATCTGGAAAACTACACAAACATGAAAAAAATGGATTGCCCAGACTTTGCTGTTTACGTACGCTATGGCTGGTCTTTTATGCTGGCTCCTATAGGAGTGTTTTTTGCATTATTAGCAGGAATGCTGTTCATGTTGGTAGGACGTGCCATTTATTTGCACTCAGACTAGTCATACACTCCTGAAGGGAATACAGGAATCCTAGTGAAACTTCATTACAGCTGTAAACTGGAACACAATTTTATACATTATTACCGTTATGGCACTTCTAAGTGTGCAGGCAGACTTTTGTTACTTGTTAAAGAGAAAAGGACACAAAACTCAATACAGGAAGAACACAAAACTCAATACAGGAAGAAACCACCTTTAGTCTCAACTGATTTTTAATTCTTTAGAAAGTAAACCCGTGGTTCTTCGTATTGTACTATTAGAGGCATTTTTGCCGTTTTGCAAACAGAGAAAGGCAAAAATTTTCTGCAACCAAAAGCCTGACAAGAAGTGGGACAAATCAATATTTTATACATTTGTCTTCTAATATCTTTCTTTTGCTTCTGCTTGTGGGGAATGGTACAAGGTGGAGGGGAAAACAAACATTCAGACACAGTAATTCAATCTACCTCCTCTCCTGTTTTCCACTACTTGCCTTAGCTTTAATACAAGCAAACATGCCTGCACTTTATAAAAATAGAGTGCAGTTGTTCATGCAGCATCCGTGGGAAGAGGACGAGAGCAAAGAAAATTGCCATGAACAGCGACCTGGTGCTAGTCTGTACATGTAAAAACTTAACTGCTTCTGTTAGACTTTTCTCTTTTCTGTATGCATTTGAAAGCTGTATACTTCTGTATGCTGAAATACGTGTTTGTTGCATGATTCTCTACACCAATATGCCATAGCTAAATCACTTGCTGAAATTATGCCAAAATTGTACTTTGAATTACAGCATTAATATTTTAGTCAAGTTTTAACCCTTTTATTTTTGAATGGAATAATTGGCTCCTTCACCAAATATTTTCCTGGTTGTGTAAAATTACTTTTTATTAAAAAAAGGTTTATTATGAAGGCAATATCTAGGACATGTAAGTGTATGTTTTATGTAGCCTTAATTTTCCTAAAATTTAAAAATCCACATTGTAGACCAAATCCACCTTGCCTACTGGTCATCCCAGAGAGAGCAATGTGCCTAGCTAAGACAGCAGGGGAGATAGATTTGGTTCTGTATTGTAGGAGTGACTGGTCCTTCTGTGTGTGTGCTCTGTGTGTGCATGTTTGGAAGATGGGTGAGAATGGGTCTGTATGCATGGTATGGAAAAGATGGGGTGGAGTTTTAACAATGGGGAAACTCTGTCTGGCCTCGGGCCCAAGCTGAAATTAAATCCATCTGAGAGTATGTTGGTTTTCACTTTGTAACTCAATGCAGAATATTTGGGACTGCTGGGGAAAAATAAAGACTGCATGTTGGTTTCTTCTTGTTCATAATGCTTAATTCCACAGCTGTTATGAATACTGAAAGCATCACTAAAAGACAGGAAAGGAGTGCCCACCTAGAAGATGTGGTGGGCCAGATTGGATGTTACTTCCATTTTGGGAGCTTTTGTGATTGGAAGCTTTCCAGCCTTCCCTGCTACTTATTTATTTTTCCATCATCAAGATTAGCTTTATACATTATAGAACAGGAAGAAAACAAGGGCAGGGGGTAGGAGAACTGGGACTATGAGGTTTGGAATAATTACCAAATCACAAAAATATTTTTATTGGCAGCTAACATGGTGTTTTTAATTACTGTGTCAGAGCATGATGGGTGAATTTTAGCCAAATGTTCATAAGCATATATGTGAACTCCATATAAATGATAGCCATGCGGAGAACATTAAGGTTACACTGTAATGCCCTTGGTTAATCAGGAAATGCTGAAATTAACCCTGCTCCTTGTGCATATGGTATTATATTCCTGCCCTTAATTACACAATCACATACTGTTTCTCAAATAATACAATCTGTTGGTATTTACCCCCTTTCAGTCTGGGATACTCACTGGTAATTGTGGAGGTAAATTCAATAATCAAGAGTTGACTAAGTACCCCTCCCAAACCCTGTCTGCTTCTCTGTAGGGGAGAGTCCCTCTCCACAAGAGTTTAGAGGGGGCAATACACTTGAGCCACTTTCCTGCTACTTTTAGAAGCTGGAGGAATTGAGAGGTGCCTCAGAGCTGGACTTCATCCAGCAAACCTAACCATGTGTGCAGCAGCAACTAATAAAGTCTACGAGGACGGAGCCAAAGGCTCCCGTGGAGCCCTTAATTCAGCCCATGTGCATCTTCAGAGCTCTCTCCATTATGCTGCTAAATTGGCTACACTCTTGTGTATGAGGCAGTCTCTTTTGGAGGCAGCCCTTTGGGTCAGACTGAGGACATAATGGCCATTGAAGATCCAAGGTGTTTCTGAGGGTTTCCTTAGAAACTTCAGGAAGCCTTTCTGGCGTCAGTAGGAATTGCTTGAGTACTCGTAAATTCTTCACTCAAACTCACACTTTTGCAGTAGTCTACAGGTCTATCCATTTGCTTTAAGTTGATGCCACCTTCTTCTCCTAGTGGTAGAAATGAAAGTAAGGTTGCTTCTGAAATGGTGTAAACAAGCTGCTTGCTCCCTTCAAAACATGCATGCATCTGAACATAGGATGTGCAATATGCAGCTGCTGTAGACCGGGGAATGGTGTTGAGAGTGATGGGGAGAGGTTTCTGTACAGGTCTTACCTAAAAGCACAGTCTAACTCTTGTTTTTCAGATTTAATTGAAAAACTACTTATGGGGGATGGGTTTGTAAGAACTCGGGGAAGGCAGACCAGCTAAGGAGACTCACTCCATGGCATTCTTCCAGATATGCTTTTGTCTAGAAAATCCTTCGTGGCAATGCAGGGATTTTCATGATTAAAGCTGAGTAGAAGATTACAAAGGGCATTAAATACTGCAATCAAAATATTCTGTAAAATTGGTTAAAGAACAGTGCTCCTCACAAACTTATAGGGCTTGGGGTTTTTATTTTTCATTGCCTGGCTGGCTTAATAGCCTGTGATCATATTGGAAGAAAAGAGTGTTGTGGGGGTTTTTTGGTGGTGTGTTTTTTTTGTGTTGTGTTTTTTTTTTTGTTGTTGTTTTGTTTTTGTTTTTTTTGTTTGTTTCTTTCTTTCTTTTTAAGTAACGTGTTTGGAAAAGTGATGGTAAAAGGAACAGGTTTTTAAGAAGCATTTTCTGATTACTTTCAATCTGAGAATCATCCGCTTGTTCAGCGCAAACATGGTGAGGACTGTGATTTCCCACAAAGGAGGCAGTGAGGAAACAAGGGGATGGAGGTGAGAAGGGAGGGGGAGGACAGAGGGTAAACATCCCTCTGCAATGTCCTCTGCCAGCCCACTGTGTAGCTGTTGTGGATTCCTTGGGGACATGCTGACACAAGGTGGCAAAGGCAGCTGTTGACAAAACTAGTGAGAAAAGGATTTGCCCTGGTTTGCCCTTATTACTCATTGGAGTGGCTGCTGGAAGTTCCACTGCAGCTGACCTTCATGAAATATGTGGCTGTTTATTGACATTTATGTTAGTGAGGTAGAGCCATGTTCTCCTTTGAGGAAATACAAAATAAAGCCTGCTCTGTTTCTCTGCAGGGTGGCTAGCTGTGGCACCTGAGTCTGTACTCTATAGCGTGCTAGGTAACTTCTAGCGCGGCGATTGAGAGATGGGAAGCAGCTTGATGCAAGTAAAATGTCGTTTATTTTATACACAGGCTGCCTTTTATACACATTTTCACTGTCCACATGAATCCTATTCCTGTTTCATTGGTTTCCTTAACCTGTTCACGCGCCAGTCATGATCTCAGCCTAACTCCACATAGGCTGCCTTTGTCAAAATGCTACTTTTTTAGCTAAGCGCAAGTTTCCTTATCTAAACGCAGGCTTAGCACATTCCTCTGCTAACATATCCTTAGTTAGATTTACTGTGGCTTCTTACTGTCTGCTTCTCAGGGTCAGTGCTTTTCCACTTCACTTAGCTGCATTCTATTCCCATGGTTTACAACCTACAGGGGCCAGAGTATCTCCTCCCATTAATTGATCAGTGCTCTGAGTTTTGCTCCCCAGGATTTCTCCTTCATTCTAGTAGGGTGATTGTAAGTAGTGTCAGTATTGCCATGCCCCCATTCTTGCAAAAGCCTATCTGTGAAGTATGTAGTGCTCATTATCTTTTAGGGAGTAATATTGTACCTCTTACATGAGCTATTTACCTTCTGATGCAGCAGATGGGTTTTCCTCTGGCTTTCCTGTTCCTACCTGTACTCTTGGCAGTGTGATTTCCAGGCAGTGAAGACTAGATAAAGTATGTTCACATGAAATTCTGCTGTGTTGACTTAGAGTAACTTAGACTGATGCTGCTGAAGTCAGTGGAGATACTGAAATTGAAAACAGAAGTTGGTCAGCTATAATTGAAAGTGCCAGAAGGGATGAAGAATCGCAAGTATTTACAGTGCCACTTTTCCCTCTGTCTCTTACTCATGTTACCAGTTTAAATTGGTCAATCTTTCCAGTGCACAATGTGGCTCATCTACTCAGGAAACACATTGACAATAGGGATCAGGAGAACCATTTGACATGAAGATAAGAAGGAATGGAAAGCTGGCAGCATCTCTTATGTTAGACACCTCCAAACTCTGCACCTGGTTTTTCCTTACATCCCGAAAGAGTCCAGAAGGGCCTCCTGGAGTGATGCAAGGTTCTACATTTTACTGTGAGGATAAGGGGAAAGCCTGGAGCAGAAGTCACCACGTGTTACTTGCCATAGATCTGTTTCAGATCTGTTTCTTATCTGTTCCTAAAAACTGCCAAGGATGGATTTGACACAAACTTGGGAGGAGCCCGTGCACACCAAAGATGCCCTTCATACTGGGAGGCAGCCACTCGGAACTGGGTTGCACTAAGGAGTGTACTGCACAGCTGGCAAACCATTACCTCCAGCCTGTGCCCCAGGTGCCCAGTGAGATGTTCTCTGAAATTACCTGCACATGATCCAGGTTTTAAACAGTTTAAGAAGAAGATTTTAAATGTATGGATCTTTAAGATGGAAACACATTTAAACCAGAAAGAAACCCAGTCAGATAATGAAAAACGTTCCTCCCTGCTTTTCTGTACCACATCAGATTGACTTATCCTCTGTTATGTGGCTTTACTTTGAAACAGATCACTCTCATTGCAACACGTTTAATGCTGCCAGCCACCACATGGTTATTTGGCAGCTATTTAAAGCTCATATCGTATTACTCTGTTGCAGTGCTAGGCATCCATGCTCCAACTGGTATACAACAGATCTAAAGAGATACCAGATTCAGGTTTTGTTCTCTGAAATTAAATGTGACGGCACAATCTCTGTGATCCTTTTTTTCCCCTTTTCTCTTTTATTTTCTTTTTTTTTTTAAATTATTATTATTATTATTTTAATATTCTTTACTACTTTTTGGAACAGCATTTTGCTAGCACCACAGGAGAAATTCAGTTAGGTTGTCAGCCTCATACAGTGTTTTATCAGACATGTTAGCTTTTCCTACCTCTTACATTTGCTTCAGAACTTATAAACCACAGAGACTAAAAAGTGCTAAATAGAATGAAATTACCTGTCAAAGTTAGATACAGTATTTGTGAATGAATTAAAAAAAAATTCCACCAGCTTCAAGCACTCCAATCTCACCGTCAGTGCTATCTTGAAATTTGGCCTCTTTCTTTTTTCCCCCAAGCACTTTGATGGTCATTGATTTTTGATGATTGCTTCTTGAAAAGGACTAATTTTGTCTTCCCATATTCAGTCCAGGACAAGATTATTTTTAGCAGAAAAGGATGCCATTTTGAGATTTGAAATAGATTTAAATCCTGCTCTAAATATAATAAGTCTAATCTTGAATTTTACAAAACATTGAACAAAGTCAAGACAAGTGACTCCGAAAGAGAATTAACCAATAAATACTTTAAACTGCAGGGAATTTAATTATTTTATTAATGGAGAATAGGAGAATTTTCCATAAGTGACTAATCTTATACCCAGGTCATTGTCAACCCCGATAGATGTATTAAATTGAGGAGCCAGGGTGATCAGCTTGCCTTTATCCTCTCAAGAAATATGGGATAGTGCTTACCCGTAAGCTCCAGTAGGTATTGATTAGGAAACTGAAGTTTTGTATACGATCCTTCTTTCACTCCTTTTTTCTAACCTCCTGTCTGCCTTGTTTGTCAACATCTATCCCTCCCCTGCTTCTTCCCTGCCCGTGCCCCCAGCAATTATGTCAAAAACCTTTCCAAGATTTAAAACTTTGCCCTGAACTTTAAATAGCAACTTGCTAGTCAAAGCAATATGAACAGCATATTCCTGCATGTTCCAGGTCTAGTGCTAAGGTTATAATGTAACTTGTTCTTTGGCATGTACATCACATAATCGGGTACAGGAGCACTGCTTTCAGCCTTCCTGGAGGAGCAGGCTTTAGGGAGGGAAGTGTTCCAGCTCCCGTGGAGCATTGCATGCTTTGCAGCTCTGGTGTGATGCTGCCATGCACAGAAGAGCCCTGGACACACCTGGTGCTAAGATGAGCTGGCACAGCTAGATGAGTTGCTCCAGGACTCACACCAGGGTCCAGACGTCAGAAGATACAACTTAAAATGCAGTCTCCGAAGGTGTCCATGTAGCAGTGTTCTGTGGACATACCAACTAGCTCCAAAAAGTTAGCTTGAGTAATTGGACTCTGCAAGCTGACGGTGACTGTGCTGTGGTGTGCAAGACAGGGTGGATCAAACAGAGATGAGGAACGATAGCCTGGACTATGCTCTCTGCTTTACTCACAAAAACAAGGCCCAGTGTGCCAGTACGGTGTTCCTATCACTACAGGTCCACCTTTGCCTATAAAAAAAAAAAAAGTGTGGTTCATTCTTGAAGTTGCACAACACAGCAGTAATTTGTAGGTTTTCCAAATATTATCTATGTCTGACGAAATGAGCCTGGTGGGATTCAGAACAAAACATGATATGTGTAGGTTGTGACTCTTCAGCTGGATTGACACCATTCCATATAGATGCTGTGCAGAGCTTCGTGTTTCCTCTGAACATGTTTCTGAGACTACTAACTCTGTTTCTACAGAGAATATGATCCACAGGAGGTACTTGTCACTGTTGGGAAAAAACCTCTAGCCTAATTTAAAAAACCCAAACAACTCCTATTGGGTTAATTTTTCTAGCTCTAATGAAAACTTAGTAGTACCTTATTGTACAAACTGTCTCATAGAAATCTGTCACAAGGCAGTGACGCACATGCTTAAAGACAGGATGGTGACAGCTGGTTCTAGTACATGAGACCTTCTTATAACTCTAACCTGTGATTCACCCAGTAGGAAAATATTTAGATAACCTTTCTGCAGTAAGAAGCATTATTTTGTGATTCAGATGTATGGGAATATTAAGTAATTATATTCCAAATATTAATTGCTAAAAAAGGCATCTCTGACATTTTTTCTCTGCAGAAAAGAAACTCAACAAATTCCATGCATGTGTTAATGACAGTGAAATACCCTTCAGATTGCCCCTCGTAGTCTGTTCCTGTATCTCCACTGCCCTGGTGAAATGTGCACATCCCTTGAAGACTATGAATGAGTCAACTATGGACTCTTTAATTTAAGGAGCTTCTGCACTCAGAGTGGGAGGATATTCATGAACCAGAGACACCAAAGTAGATGCTCCAGTTAGAAGCTAATGCCCCATATTGTGGCATCTGAAACTCTTTGATCAGTTGTACACTTAGAATATTTGATTAGATCCTTATTCCAGTGTAAACACACTGCCTGTTCAGCTATGACCTGTATATCTAGACATAGAGACAACTTCAGATGCAAGAATGTCTAAAAAAAGCTCAATAATAGAAGAAGATGGGGTCCTGAGATAGCAATTTAACAAAAAGCATTTGGCCCCTATCAGCTTTTCAGTGCGCCCACATTCTGCTGATGAACAATGCTGGAAGCATGGTTTTAAGGGAGAAAAGGACACTGGGTTGTCATGAGCTCCTCAACTATGTTTTTCCAGCCGAGAGATAAGTGGTTAGCAAAACCAAACTTGCACTTCACAAGACAGGGATGCCAGCCAACTTCTGTGAAAGAACTGCTATGTGCACCATGTTTATAGAGATTTGTTTCCATTGTGTTCAGCTTAAGAGGGAATACAGGTAACGTCAACGTCACCCCTGTGCAAACCATAGCCCGTATGTTGTACACAGGATGGAAATCCCATCAGCTGATGCCTACATCTGCCAGCCCACCGCTGCTGTTTACTCTCACTCAGTGATTCATAAAAGTAGGCTGGGAGAAGGTGATGATAAATTTTTCAGAGGGGAGATGAGTGGGCCAGAAGTGTGTTGCTGTGGTGAGTTCTGCCCTACACCAAGGTGAGCTTGGAACAAGCAGGGATGGAAGGCCAGGTTGGAAGGGGCTTTGAGCAGCCTGGTCTAGCGGTAGGTGTCCCTGGCCATGGCAGGGGGGCTGGAACTCAGCGATCTTTAGGGTCCCTTCCAACATTCTATGATGATTCTATGATAATGAAGTGCAGCTCCATTTTCCCAGCAAAAAGCTGGGGTAAAAAGCCAGTCCCAGAACTAGAAAATACGAAGCCGTTATATTCCAGAAAGGGACAGGCCGGGCTGCGGCAAAACCGCGGAATTTCTACCAGAGCCGTGGGGCAGCGGGCCCGACGGTGAGGAGCCCGGGAGACCCGCGGTGCGGGAGCGATGCGGGAGCGGTGCGGGAGGGGGTGAGCTGCAAGGCGGCCGGCGGCCACCGGGGGGCTTCATTTCACCTCGAAAGGAGCTCAGCCGGGAGCTGGCTCCAGAGAAAGCGGCTCGTTAACGCTAATGAGGCTGGCTTTTCTCCTCCCCGTCGCGGAGCGTTTGCTGCTAGCTCAGGTTTTATCCATTTAAAGGTATCTCGGTCTCCCTGTTTATTTTGGGGGCTTCGAGTCTGTCGGCCTTCACAGAGTTGAGGCTAGCTCACTTAAACACATTTTACCCTTCACAGGAGTTTAGTGTTACCTTAATAATAGCAAAGGCCGTTTCTGGGGCAAGACAGCCCCAAATGTGCTAAAAGCTCTTTACAGCCTACCAGACTTCTGTTCCCGCCGTGCTGCTCTACTATTTTTTTTTTTTTTTTTTTTTTTTTTTTTATGAACGGGTGCTTCAATCATTTCTTGCTTAAATAATTAGCCATGAGAGTAATACATATTAATAACTATAATACATGGGGTTTTTTAGACACTTACATTCATTCGTAAGATCTCAAAGTGCTTTTTAAATGAGGTCAGCACAATTAACCCTATTGAACCACTGCTGTGAAGAATTTCCAGACGTGCTCATAACTGATGATGTCACTGTGCATCAGCTGGGCAAATGGTCCCATTTCTAACACCTTTAAGCCAAGGCTGGAACCAGAACCAAAACCAAAACAGAGGGAAGCCTCCACATTAGGTAAAGTTTTTTGGTCCCAGAAGCTGCTGCTGCCTTGAAGGGAGGAAGAAAACAGCCTAGAAGCAGTTGGGAACTGCCCTGCTGTGGTTAAAATGGTTGGGGATCACTGAAGAGCTGAAATGAGGAGATGCAGCAGTTGGCAAAACCTGGAAGAGGTAGCAGTGAGAAGGAGAGTGAAGTTTCTTAAGTAACATATAGCTTAGAGAGCTGTCATAGTTTTTAAGATCAGCTCCTGCCCTTCCTTGGAGAAAGATGTTCCCAGTGATCTGGGAAAACAAGGAGGCTAAAGCCCTAAAAGGAGGCCTCCAATTTTAGAAGTGTCTATCCTCTCCATAATCCCTACACTTTTATAACATTTTCTACGTATGACATTATACAAACAGCGTAACTGACAAATCCTCCGTTTGCATTAGATTCAAGTGGCTTCCCTCCCATCACTCCTCATGGTTAAAAATACGTTACAGAAATTACTATCCTGGCTAGGAAAATGTGTGATGACTCTGGTATCTGTCGTTTATTTCTAAAACATTTTGGCACTTTTCCTGTTGGGTTGTCTTTTCCCTTCAGCTTTGAGTGGGAGAAAGGAAAGTGCAGGGTTAGGGTAAGATTTTTTGATTTCCGCAGTTATTACATGCATGCTTTGCAGCCCACATAACAGGCATGATGGGTTGCTGAGCAGAAGCAGTGAAATCCTCAGGAGAAAAGGTGAACTGAAAGCAGAGAGAAGCCAGAGTTTGCCCTGCCATCAGAATGACCGTATTGAAGCAGAGTAAAGGTACTGGTCCAGGATCTTGTCTTCCTACAGCGGCCAATATTTACAGAAGACTGTCAGCAAACAGCAAGTGTAACATGACCTTTCCTCTTGCTTGACCTTTCAGCTACTGCAAAGGGGACAAATTCACCCCTGCTTTCACCTCCTTGCTACATGGGCTAAATTTGACCCTCCACATCCAAATGACCCTTGAATCTCCTTTGCTCCTTTCTCCTGAAGGCCTCCAGCTTATGCTCCAATTCTACTTCTCAGCAGCTGCCCGAGCAGATGATTTCTGAGCATTAACCAGGTCACAGAAATCCATTTTCCCTCTGATAAGAGTCGGTCTCAATCTGCAAGGAAAGGAAGAGAATCAATCTGCCTGATTGCCACAGACCTTGCATTTTGCACTCTGCAGCCCCATGCCAAGCAGAGCAGCGGGGGCGTCTCTGCTCCATTGCTCCCGGCAGGTGTCACTATGGAATGGGAAAATGCAATTCCGGGGCCGGGAAAGGAGCCCTGCTGCAGACAGAGCATCCTCTGACTCTGCTGCCGAGGAAGCATGCCCCAATGTCCGGGAAACTTTTGTAATTAGATCTGAAACAACTGTGCTGTCACCTTCTGCTTCTCCCCTTTTATCCCCTCCATCGGAGGAGTTCCGTTGTTTTAAAACATTGCTTAGCAATGAATGAAGAGCCACCCATCTTCATGGATCACTACCCTGTGTAGTAACATGGCACAATAATGTGTAAAGTTTCCAGAACTGTTGGTAATTACTGATAAGCCCAGTTCAGCTCTCAGTTACATACAAAGCTGGGTAAACAACGGGAGGAAAAAATTAATTAAAGCCCATGTTTGCTAAAGCTGGCTCGCGATTCCATCTGATCACGTTCCTGCTCCTTTTATTCCCTTTGCACAAACATTTGGGTGGTCAGGTTTTGCTGGCACCTAGGTGTGCAGGAGGAGCTTTTGTCTGTGCAAATAGTACATCTCTCCCAGGGCACAGGCCTTTCTGGCAAGAGCTCAACTGTGCTCTGCCCTTGTGTTTGCAGCTGGGAAGGTGTTTGAAGGCCTGGGGAGGCAGAGGTTAAACGGTCACCTCTCCCAAGCAATATCAGAGGTTAAATGGTCACCTCTCCACATCAGCAAGACCAACAAGGGAAGAAGGCAGACAGGAAAACCGGGAATGGGAAACAGTGGGAAGGGCATTCATCTGAAGACATTTTGCGTGGGTTTTGACCACAGAATACTCCTGTGCAGTGTGTCTTCTGTGACAGCAAGCACAGCCTACATGAAGAGGCAGAGAAGAATCCAGCACCTCACACAAGGCTTCTCTTGAGCATGGTCTGGGTACGCTGATGGCATGAACACTGGGCTTGGCTTGGCTTGCCTAACTTTCTGGGAAAACTGGTCTGGGCCCAGTACTTAGAGTAAGACTTGGTGAGTGTTCATGGAAGCTTGGACACTGCATGGGCTGTTTGTCCTTCCCTGCTTCCTCATCAGATACTTGCACAACTTCTGTCTTTTCCAGGGGACTGAGGGTGTCAGAGGGTGTTGCTAGGGCTCTAAAAAACATGTTCTCCTTCATGACCAATTGAATCACCTCACTAGAGTAGGTCTGATTTACTAATGTCAAAGTTAGCCCAGTCTTGTGAAGGTGATCAGATCAAATGACCTCCAAATGTCCCTTTCAACTAAAATAACTCCACAATTCTGTGAATGTCCTGGGGCAGAGGCCTTATTTTTCTGCCTGCCATTTACCGGTTTTATGCAGTGGCAATGCCAGTTCTTCCATTCTGCCTTCTCAGAGATCAGGAAGGCTTCATATGACATCTTCTTGACTGGTTATAAATCTGGTGTATCTTTCTCTTTCGTTCACCCTGGGAAACTCTACAGGTGAGTACCAGTATTAGCCAGCGGTAAAGAGGGAAAAGACTTCAGTGCCCTCAGTCAGCATCATCCCCTGCCATGCTCCATTCCCTGAAGTTCTTCCCCAGAGTCAGGGCCACAGTGTTTTATTCAGATTCAGCTCCAAAGTGTAGAAACCAGGTGAGGCAATCATAGGGATGGCCTGATGTTTTGCTGGCAATGAACAGTTTGGCGAGACCTGGCATCTGCTTAGAGTCATGATGTGTTTTTCCACTTGTGAAGAAATGCTTGGCAGATGGATCCATAAAATTCTGTCCTGAAGTGCATCCTTTTTATTGGTGTTGTTCGTGCCTTGGTGCTCAAAGTTGTATTTTATTGGGTGCTGGAAAAGGCTTAGATCAAAGTTGATGTGATTTACCCATGATACTTTCAGCAAGATGAGGAGTTAAAAAGCTAGGAAATAATTTATGAAGACAATCAGGCTTTACATATCCTTTCCTGCACTTAATGCAGAGTTGGGACTGCAAAAAGAAGGGTTCTAGTCAGAAGCCTAATATCAGTCCCTCCCTTTTCCCACTAGCATGTTGGACAAAGTGTACCCCACCTAACTTAGCCTGAGGGGTCTCCCCTTGGAGTCCAACCATAAGAATCTGCCCCAGCAGTGTACTTTTAAACCAAACTCAAGTTGTGTGGGTGTAATGAAATTCTCCTCTTTCCCTATTTGAGGTACCATTAGGAAAAAAAATTAATCATCCTTATGCTCTATTTTTTGTTTATTCCGAACACAGTTGCTGGATGTAAGCCATTCTAATTAAACTGCAGACTTCTTTTGTAGAGAGCTCAGATGTTGCTGAAATTGATGTCAAGCATTACAGAAGTCTGTCATTTGCACTGATCTTTCTAAACTTTGCTGGCATGGAGAAGGAGCAGCAAAAAACAACAACCCCTTAAAAAAAGCCCAAACCCCCAGACCTATTTACTGTTGCACTTCAGCTGTCCCTGAGGTCTCCATGGAATTTACAAAACCAAGAAGAGTGCCTGACACAGGGCGTCAGCTGGCAAATGTGGGTGGTACTTGGTTGTCAGATAAAAATTCATTTAGAAATGCAGCTGAAGAGAAGAAAGCCTCCTTCAGTACCCAGCACAGCCCTTGCAAATCAGGGCTTAAATTTGGTATCATGCAGTGAGCATGTGTTCTGCAAGTTGTTCCCCAAGTGTAGGTTACAGAGGTGATGCTACTTTAACCTACATAGTTGCACCGGATGCTCAGCAGAAGACCCTGAGACACTTCGCGAGCAGTGCGGGAGGGTCTGGGACATCAGCCAGCCAAGCTGCATACACTTGCTCATACTCAATTAGCAGGTTCAGGCTGTGTGTAATCCACATTGCCTACAGTGCCAAGCTGCCAGTTGCCCTCAGCAGTTAATATAGATCTGCAAAATACAGTTAATTAAGTAGGTACAATTTATTCCATAGTATGTTCCCCACACAAAAAATGGTGTGTAGGTTTCTGCTAGTGATGTAGGATGTTGCTCCCAGAGTTGTCCCTTGTGGTCCTGGTTTCAGGTGCTGAATTTCATTCTTGCATGCTCTGTGTGGGAGCTGCACCTGAGGTTGTGGAGGCCATGACTGGGACAAAAAAATATAAAGTCTTCTTTTACACTAAAGTCTTATTCATTTTGGGCTTTGGACTTATGATTGTCTTTCTTTGGCTACATTTGCCATCACTTGCCTTCTAAACTAGGATCCCAAAGAAGATCTACAACTGTAGTTCTTTGCTGTTGGAAAATAACCACGTGGAGGGCAGTGGATAGGATGAGAAAGGTCTTTTTTCTAGGCAACCACAAGGATTTCTGTGGAAGCGTCATGCCAACTGCTTCCCCACCAGTGTTCATTCAATGTACTGCGACACCACACAGTTGTCTAATGCAGGGATTCTGCAGCAGCTTTGTTTGTGCCCAGATGCAGAGCGCTATGACTTATAGGTACAGAGGATGTATATGAAATCCTTGGCAGATACAAAGGGGCTTGTTTCATAAGCTGACAGTGAGCTCCTTTTCAGAGAGAAATTTTTTTCAGGCAGAGTATCACACTGATTGAAGGCAGATTTATGACAGCTGCCTTGTTAGTTATGAGGTGGAGAGAGACGGAGCGAAACTTCATAAGTACTCTAAAAATCATTAAAGAAAATCCAAAACCAAAACAAAACCAGAGTTGAGAATGATTGAGAGTAATCTGGTGGCTATTGTATGAATGAAACCTTGCTTTCTCCTCTGCCCCTGCTTGTTACAGTGAAATTTCTTCAGAATTTACCATTTGTCTGGGTCAAGGTGAAATATCTGTTTGGTTTTGAGGAGGAATCAAACATTTTTACAGCACATCTCATCTTATTTAAAGTGTTATTCTTGAGATGCAAAGAAAGCTTGGCCAGCACAATGTAAAAGAGGTGCAAGTCCACTGAAATTACGTCAGACCAGTCTAAGCAGAGACCAGAAAAAAACACCACATTTATTTTTAAAAAGAGAGAAAAAAAAGAAAGAAAAAAACCCAACCAACCAAACCAAACACCAAAAAACTGGAAGAGACAGTGAAAGATGAAGATGTATTTGAATGATCTGGTAATTATATGTACATCAAGGGCCATTCATTCATTTAGCTATTCTTCCTTTGCCAGCATTGGCGAGCAGGCAGAAATGAGACTCTTCCAACCTTCCCTGTCATTTGCTGCTTCTTTCATCTGCTTTCCAGTTTCAAAATCAAACACTTGGCTCTCCCTCTGCTTTGGAGATTTGTAAGGTTTCTGTTAGGTTTTCTTCCTTGATTTGACTTCCAATTCACACGGCACCGGATGGGCCCAATATGAAAGATTAAATTATTAGCCCATAAGACTGAATTACTAATTTCAGGAATAAATAGAAGCTCATGAATCCTGCATGCTGGGAATGTCACGCTCAGTGATGAGGGTAGCGTTTAGATGTCAGGGAGGGCTGATGGACTCATAATGGTCACAGCAATGTGCCACTTTTCTGCCACTGATATGAGGATAATTGCCCTACACACACATTTCAGACACAGGGGATGGCAAAGTGACTGCCCATAAGAGTCTTAAGTTTGACTTCGAACAAAATACAACAACAATTAGGAGGGGACTAAGCAAGAATTAGGAGAGCAGTAAGATCACACAGTAAGTAACTGCCTATATGGACAATTAGAGAGTTCCTAGCCATTTCAAAGTGGAGTTGTGTGAATAATTGATTTTTCAGTTCACTGGTCAAAGTGAAGAAAAAACCCATTCATTTTGGATGGAATTTGGATGGAAACATAACATTTTATTGACATTCTTGGCAAAATGAAAAAATTTTTAAAAAAATGGATTTGGGGTTGAAGTCAAAGTTAATGGTTCATTTAGTGCATTTTTAATTTAGAGAACTTTAGAAGTAATAACTTCTGGAGAAAAGGTTGAAATGTTGTGAAAATATGGAAAAATTTTCTCTTTTTTGAAATAATCTTATTTTCAGTCAAAATTATTAGTCAGCTCAAGCTAAAATGGGGAATAATTTTGATCTGTTCTCTTTGCCTAGTACTCAATCACACTGGTTCCCTCTGTCCTTCCACCATGCTTTCACAGGATAATGTATTTGTTGGAAGAAAGGTTCCAAACCACTTCTGACAGAAATATCAATTTTATTTTTAAATGAGGATTTTTAACTCACTACTGTTGGAGATGAAGAACACAATTCTAAACCTGCTCCTCTATTTTAAAGCTAAGATTACAGAGAAAATACTCAAGTGAAGTGATTCTGTAGGGGTTTTTTAAGGTAATATGTAAATAAGTAAATAAGGCTTTGCAAATGAAGAGAGCAGTCCATTCAAACAGCTACAGGTAAAATTACTAATTATCAGTCCTGAGAAATAAACCAGAATAAAATAATGTGGTGTCAGAGTATTCAGGTGTCACAGATTTGCACTGGAGTTATAGCCATTGTTCCTGCAGCAAACTGGTGGTGACCATGGGTGTAGAGGGCTGCTTGGGAGCCCTGTGTGGGAGATTGACTTCTGGTCACTCTGGCTTTCTGGATGGCAGCCCCCAGGGATGAATATCTCCTTTTCGCTCAGTAGGAAAAATCTGGCTTGCCTTCTCTGGCCTGTGCTTTCAGGGTTGCTCTTCTTCCTGCAGCCTTTTAATAATCAAAATAGCACCAGAGGCTATTTCCCAAGATCCTGAAAGGCACCCATTACATTGGCCCTGTGGGAAGTGCCTAGCAAAGGAATGGGGTGCAGTGATTGTTTTGGTTTCTAGGAGTTTCCTTCTTCCAAAACCCTTGATTCTCATTACATTGAAATTATTTTTTATCTCATAAATACCATCCACTCTTTCCCAGTCCTTCTCTCTCTCAAATGTGTACTTCATTTTTGCACGTCATAGTTTATATGTTTTAAAATTATTGAAGGGGCTCCTTCTACTTGCATTAGCTGAGTAACTTTGAGCTAGAGAAAGAAAGAAATTGTCTTACATGGTCACTCTTCCCACACCTGACTCCCTGCATCACCAGCCTGGTGTATGTTGTGCACGGGGCCTCTGCCTGGGTTGGGAGGAGAGATCTTCACTTGGAGGAGACTGTATCAACCTCTCTTCACGTGGGCTCAGCAGAAGAACACAGGCAGTTATTTATGTCTCTGAAGTCTAAGCAGCTATTAGAAATGAAGACACCTTGATCCAGTCAGGTTATGGAAAATAATGGCCACTATACATGCACTTTGATATATTTGCTTTTCTTTTGATTTGGCTGAAAGCCTCTCATTCTCTATCTTTCCACTCCCTACTCTCATTTCCCTTTTTTCTCTTTCCATGCCCATTTTAAACCTGACTTAAAGAGTTTATGAAGGAGAACTAAGCCCCAGAACAGACATTGATCTTAAGGGAAGCAGGTTTCTGCCCATATTAGTCTGTCCTTTGGGTGCTTCTGAAGCAATCAGACAGTTCATTTATTTTATGTTAAAACTTTATCAGGTAGACACAACCAATCTTGTTTTTCTTTTTGTGTTTCTCTATTTCCTTCTCCAGAAAAATTGTAAGAAACAGTCACACAAAGATGCATTCATGGAGCAATAAATAATGATAAAAATAACGTCATAATGGTCATTAACAACCACACTCTAATACTCTTTTTTTGGGCAATAGATCACCTTATCATGACTTCTGTGGATCTCTGTGCAAAAAAAAAAAAGCTTCTCATGGTGTATAAAGAAATCGAAACCTGTTTATTTATGACTGGATAAGAATGAGCTGCCTCATTAATGTGGTATAAAATGGGTATAATTCAGCATTCCATACAATCCTCCATGACGTGTTGACAGGTGCTGTCATGCACTATCACTTTTAGGTTATTGCACTCTAATAGACTACAATTATAGCTCATTTAATATGATATGACAGTGGGAAAGCAAGTGTGAGGTTACAAGCAGTTACACTTACAAAACAAGCTGGTGGCAATGGGTACAGCTACAGGTAAATATTGCAGGGGCAAACCCCCTCTCCACCATCTCAGAGCCCAAAGCTCTGTGGCTAAAGATCTGATACATACAGTTCTTGCAATGAAACATTTGTGTCTAGCCACTTCCTTACATTTTCTCCTACTTTTTCCCACAAATGCCAATATTATTGCTTTCAGTTGTGTCTCCTAATGTTGCTCCAACAGTTGAAACCACAGCAGGGGGTGGAGTAGGCTTGAAGAAAAGCCGAAGCCCTAAGTAGCACAAGATTTATAACAGTTGGCAGCCCAACATCTCATCTCATGCAAACAACTCGGTTTCCTTTTGGTGGCCTGCTGTGCCACTAACAAGGCAGGCTACAGAATTCACCCACTGGGTGACAGGGGAAGGCAGCTCGAAGCATGTGCCAGCATCATTTTCATATGGTAGGAGACTGGCAGAAAAGTTGGACCCTGCCCTTTGGTTTCACTCATTAAAGGGGAAAACTGCAGAACTGATGCTGGATAGAAATATTTTTAATTGGTTAAAAAAATATAAAAAGGTCCCTTCAGAGAGGGTAAAGATGTCTCAACAACAATTGCCACCCAAGCATTACAGAGTTTCATCAGAGCAAGATTTGCACTGTGGCCATGTACATGGTATTACAAGCCAAAAATATGCCAACTAGTCTGTATTTTTGTCTAAGCCACATACTGAAGTGAGTGGCTTTGCTGCTTCTTTGCTTACAATGCATTTCAGCTACTGTTTTAAATGCTGAGGTCATAGCTGTGCATGCACATGGAGTAACTGTACGATATACTCCTTCTGGGAGTTGCCACACACTTAAATTCAGGGGTTTAAATATAAAAGCCTAGAAGCTGGCTCTGTGCAATGTTTTCAGAAAAACAGCTTTCAGGCCTGTGCAGCCGCGGTGCCTGGACAGCTGGGTCACGCCAGATGGGTCAGGATGCTGCCTCTCCCTTTCACGCATCCGCGGAGCTGGAGTAACGCTCCTCAGCCTGTTGATGATGAAACATCTCCTTTGCATTATAAAGGACACTCTTGTTCACTGAAACTCTTTTCCCCATCAGCAGCAGTCATACGCTTGGCATACCTACTGGAAGAGTACACACGCAGCCTCCCCTGCTCCTCCTCAGCAGCACAGAAGGCTCAGCCTGGTGAGCCGTTGCCTTCCTCCCACCCTTCCTGAGCAGCCACCTCTCTCCTTCATAATTCAGTTTCCCTTGCCACTCATCACACCTTTTCCAATCTCCAGTTCCCACCCCTCCATGTTCTCTGTGTACCTGCGCTGACTCCTGCCACAGGCTTGGTGAAGGGGGAGTTAACTTTCAGATCAGGTCCATTACCGGGCTCCTGCTTCTCCACCAGTGGGAAATGAGTTTCAGCCAGCCCCACGTGACTGAAAAACTGGGGTATTCTGACCACAGCTAAACTTCAGGGGAGACATCTACGCATACTTCAGCCTGATAACCCCAGCTGGTTGCTATGTCCCATGGACATGCCCAAAGGATGCTTACTGGAGCCATCTTCAAGTACAGACCCTGTTAACCTAACTGTGCCCTGTGGTTCTTATGGAGATTGCAGTGCTATAGAAAACATCATGAATAAGCTCCTCTGCTAAAAACAGCAGCATGCTATTTTACATCTTTTTATGCTATTTTATGCCTCCATCCCAAGGGAAGAATTGAATTAATATAGCATACTGGGGTCCTGGAGAGAAAACATGAGAAGTGTGAATATAATCATGCAACACTTACCTTTAATATTTGTGTTATTTTGGGTCAGGACTCTGCTACTCATTGGGGAAGAACTTCCTCTGCAGGAAAGTGACACTTGGGATCTCAATCCCTTGGTTGCTTCTAACAATCTCCTATTTAATGTCATTGTTTTTAAATTCTCCTGCAATAAAGAGAAAATTGTGAATGTTAAGATAAATAGGAATGCGTTGTTCAGGAGCTCTTTGACATTTGAAAATTAATTAAAACAAAATAAATCTAAATATTTAGATGACATTTGCTAGTAATAGATGTTTTTGTAAAAAGTTGATCTCATGTCACAGCTATCAGCTCTCTTTTTTATTGTTGTGACCAATCTCAAACCTGGTATCCTTTTTAATTTATGAAAGTACTAAATTTTAAAACCAAGCTTCAGTATGTCACAGTAATGTCATATGGTTAAGATCTATCAAGAACACGTAAATGCTAACATTGACACAGCAAAATGAACTCTGCTATCCTGCAGGCTGAATGCTACAAACAGGAGTATCTATATGCACCAAACAATGCCCGTTGCTACCAAAAAAGTACCAAACCCAAACAGAAAGAAAACAAGATTGAGGCTGTAAGGGCACAAGAGAGAATGCCTCACTTCTGAATTTTCAAATATTTTTCTGTTTGGCTTGAAAAGCTGTCTCTGTAAATTGAAGGGCAGTCAGACCCAGAATTTCTGCCCTTGACCAGTGTTTAGTTGGCAGGAACTGTGCTCTCCTTGATTATGATTGTTTGGGGTTTTTTTGTCCATACCTGAATAAAGATACTGTCACTGACTGGGGATGTTATGAGGGGGTTTGAGAGTTAATGCTGCTTGAAATAAAACTCCAAGTGAATTTCTGTGAGATTCTTCTGGGGCCTCCCTAGGGATGCTGCAGATGGCATGTGGGCCTCCTGCTTTGGACTGCACCCAGCAGGCACCTGTAGATGGGTCTGGGGAGTGAAAGGAACAGCGCCATGGAGAGCACCAGACACAGAGGTTTTCTTTTTCTACAAACTGGCTTTGAAATAGCTCTAGCAACCAAGTAAAAGCTTCCATGTTAAAAAGTTTGGTGATTTTTTCACATCTTTTAGTACTTCATACCTATAAGAATCTCCCTTCATCGTCCTTCTTATTCTCATATCCACAGTCCTGGGATAGCAATTTATTTAGCCCCCTTTGTGATGTACAGAAACTTCAGTTGTGGCTGTGTGGTTTTAGTCACGTTCTCAGGAGGAAATGTGTTTTCCCTCCTCCTACAGAGTGATTTCTAACACATTTCATAAATTTCATCCTGAAAGAAAATGTCAAGTAGAGAATTCAAAGTCCTCCTTTGAGTGCCTGTCTTCATGAACTGCTCACAGTGGATAATGCCATAACCTCTACTGGTAACATGTAGTGTTATTAAAGCCAGGCATTTGCAAATCAGCAGGGAGGTAGAGACCTGAAAGACTTTTTGTTTTGTTTTTAGGTTTAAATAAAGATGGTCAGATCTTTTCAGGTATCTCTCTTTTTTTAGGCTCTGTATTGGTTTTGGCTTGACTAAGACCATGCTGAAGTGGTTATCATTATCTTTTCCCTCCTTGTTCCCAAGAGTTGTGACCTGCAGGTTCTTTATGAATCAAATATTCAGACCTATGTATGTGTGAAAAAAAGAAAAAGAAGAAGAAGATAAAAAGTTGGATACATTGTGGGTTTTTGTTGTTGTTGTTGTTGTTTTGTTTTGGGTTTTTTTTGGTTTTTTATTTTATTTTATTAAACTACATTCAGCATGCTTCTATTTTGTTCTCATGTGAGGAATATTTTTGTGTTAAGAAAGTAATGAATAGAGGCATTGCATTTTTTAAAAAGAGTTTGACACTATTGAACACTGTTGAAATCAGATACCCTGTGAAATAAACATTTGTATTTTTATTCCCTCACATACTCACAGAGAAACTGGAAGTCTCATTAGAATTTGCCCAATAGGACACTCATTTATCTGCCTTCCTGCCTGCCTTCCTGCCTGCCTGCCTGACTTCTTGACTGTCTGCTTTCCTGCCTCCTTTCCCCTCCCCCTTCCCCTTCCCCGTTCCCTTCTCTTTCTCCTTCCCTTTCCACTTCTCCTTCTCCTTCCCTCTTACCCTTCCCCTTCCTCTTCCTCTTTCCCCTTTCCCTCTATCTCTCACTCTTCCTGTCCTTCTCTCTCTCCTTCAACCATTTTCAAGATATATCCTACCCTTGAAAATTCATAACTGACAGGGCTGACAACTGGAATATTTATTGGAAAAACAAGAATACACAGCAAGACTTCATGATTCTCTCTCTCTCTCATATATATTTCTTCATAGGGTTCATTCTGCAGTATTTGGTGCATGTGTCAGTGGAGATAAAAAGATCCTCTACAGGGAAACCGAAATCTATTTCCAATGACATTAGTGTAGCACAAAATGGAATTCTATGAATGACAGTCACTAAGATTTCCATAAATGCAGCTCTTCTATAAGCAAAATTCTGAAGTGATTTTTATTTGTAATGTCACCCTTGGAGGCTCTGTAATGTCATCCTCAATTTCATCAGAATAATTATGTTTAATTTGGGGGTTTGGTCTATCAGAGGTCTATACATTTGTTTCATCAGCTACCACTACTCGTTCGTCAAAAACAGGCAAGAAGCAGCCGCTTCCCTGCTTTACTCCTATACTGTATGGGCATTCTGTAATGGTTACAGTGTTATCAGTAGCAACGGACACAGAAAACATCTTTTCTGACTCTTTCCCAGGGAACACAACAGTTACTGTGTGCCCAGCGTGGCAGGCCCATTGAACCTTGCCTTGCACAAAGACCTGAACATATCCCAGTCAAGCAGGAGCAGCTTTCCCAGTGAGAGCACAGTAGTCTTTGAAGTTTCAAGTGTGTGTGTGTGTGTATAGGAAGCTAGATTTAGGGAGTTTTCTTTAGCAGCAAGTTACGTCGTTTCAAAATTGAATCAGTGAAGTCAAATCAACCTTCCAAGTCCATTTCAGGCTTCCTTATTTTATTATTTTTTTTTTTCTCTTTGGACATGAAACACTTCAAATAAAAGTTCTATTAATAAAGCTCGAACCACAGATTAAATATTTCTGCTGACATTATTTGACTGATAATATCAATTTCAAAGTTCAAATTTTAATAAGGTATTACAAAGCATAGGAAGAAACAAGCTAATCAAGCCAAGTTTCATATTTCCCCTCTTTGTATAAAATGATAAGTGAATCTAAAGCTATGCTTTGTCTCTTTAATATCTGCTAAATATGGATGAATTACTGAATATATATTTATTCTTAGCCTCATTTGAAGGCAAATATTTACAAGGCTTTTCTCTTGTAATCTGATTTTAATATCTCAACTGAAAATGATTCGTAATGTGTGGCTTCAAATACCCTGTAGTTAAAGAGGCCAAAAATTAATTAGCTGATTCTAGCAAGGGTGTCTTGGAACTGACCTTGAAAGAAAAAAGAATAAAATGCGGTAGTGTTTATCAGATCATTGTACATTGTTGTTGCTTGTGCAAAGAATTGCAAGAGTAAATAGCAGAGACTGGCAATAACTTGTGTCTGATCCTTGGTGCTGATGTACGTGTACATCCTTTGGTTTCCTGTGGCTTTTCTAGGAGGACTTCAGGGGCCAAGTATCTTCTGTCCTTTTGGTGTGGAAGTTGTTCAGACAGGTGTCGGTGCAAGGAGAGGGTTAGTGGCTGTTACGCAAGAACGGGAAGCACCTGCCTTTAATCCCTTGTTCAGATTAAAATGCAGTGAATGCAGAAATACTCAAAGGATTTTTTTTTTTAATTTTTTTTTTTATATCTTATAAATATACTCAGGAAGCCATCTGGAAACAGAAATACTCCCTAAGTACTGCTGACCTGAAACGCAACTGTCTTTGTGAAGTCAGTTTCTCTCCTTCCTTTGAAAGACAATCTCGCTGATGCTGACTGCTAAAAATAAGGATGCAAAATATTTTCCTGCATCTGGAGTTTTCTGTGCTTTAATCAGTTCATTTCCTTATGTATTGTTATATAGGTATTTATGTGCACACTCTGATTAATGTACAAATATGTATTTTACTAGTAGGATTAGAGTCAAGTGAGCCTGATTCTCCAGTTCCTTGCATCTTGCATCCTGAGCTGTAAGTGTAGGTACAGTCCTTGTAAGAACTGTTGTTTTAAAAGGAGCTTTATGGAATTATATTAACTCTTGCTTTAACACTTAAGAAATAGCATCCATCTATTGTGAGATGAAACTAAATCTTCCATCTGCTTTTTTTTTTTTTTCTTTTTTTTTTTTTTTTTTCCTTCTCCTACATGCTTTTCTAGAAATCTCAGCTGTGGACTAGTTTCTCTTCCATTAAAGCAGCAGTTTACAAGGGTACTATGTGGTCCAAAGCTTCCTTGGGCCAACCTTGGGCCAAGTGTATTCAGGTGTGTAGAAGTATGTGTGCAGATGTTAGACAGGTATTTACACTATCTACTTGGCAGCCATAAAAGTGAAAAAAAAAAATAACAGCCCTTCCATGAACCACCTCAGAAACCTTCTCTTCAGTTCCTGTAATGAATGGTTTGCAGTGTACTTGGGGAACTCTCCAAAGTCAAAGGGTATACTGTCTTTGTAATTTTTTGCATGCACGTGCTCTGAGCAGTGGTTTGTTCAACTCTGCAGTAAATCACAAATTTACTTTGCTTATGTCCGTTCTCTTCCCCTCCTATGAAACTGGGTATCATGGTAGGTGTGGTGTTCTTGGTTGCTACAGCCACATTATCTCAATAATGTTGTGTCAATGACAAAAGCTGTGATAGTGGGTGTTCTCATATAATCTTGTGTTAGGGCTCAAATATGTGTGATCTGCATACTTTTGATACTCCCACTTGCATATTAGGTTGGCACTAATCATCCTTAAAAGAGTCAAACTGTAAAAAATATTGAACATAATTTCTCCAACAGTGATGAGCCTTGGTGTGCCATGAAAAGAAGCCTTCATGTTCTTTCTCAGTATGGCTGAAATCTCATCCCTGAATACTGATTCAGCTATAATCTCACAAATGCCAACCAGGTCAGGAAGCCTTTCAGGATCTCACTTTTTCACAGAAAGGAAAACAGAACACGCTTTTTATACTTAACCAAATAGGAGTTTAGCTTCAGCTCCAGGACTCGGGTTTTCTCAGTAACTTAGCATCTGTGTTAGTTATGGTAACATTAACTCACTTTTAGAAAGCTGGTGGAATAGCATGCATGGAATTTACTTAATATCAAGAGTAAAGCATGAGAATTACCTATGTACACATGTACTCTGTAGGATTTTGTCTTTCCACGTGGATGTATATGTGCATGTGTGTGTATTTTGTGTCTCATGAGCAGCCCTAACTGTCCCATCTGCAGGCTGGTGAGAGAGTGTGCCAGGGGTTGAAATGCTGCTGATGAAGCTGAGGTGATGTGCACACCCCTGGTGTCTGTCCGGGTGTGTTGTGCAGCCTTTATGTTTCCTACTGTAAAAAATCTTGATTAATAAGGGTGAACAGCCTTTTGTACAAGACTTGAAATCTTGGGTGTAATTGTGGGTGTTACCTAGTGTTGCACTGTTATTCCCAGAATTAATGCATTTAAAGGAGTTTTCCTGGCAAGATGGAAAAAGTCAACAACTTGCTTGTGCCTGTGACTTACTAAAGGTTATGTATTTCAAGAAATATGGGGGATTGTAAAACCACACTTAGCACTTTGGATCTAGTTGCATCTAACAGGAGTAATTGCATTTCTATCAACGATTTGGTTTACTTTAAATAGGTTTTCCTCCTTCCACAAGGTTAGCTTTTTCTTGGTATAATTGGTAACTTTTTCTGTTCTCTTAATCAAAACAATTTCTGGAAATTCAAGATATATTTTACTTGAGAAAGAAGTTGAGGCACAGTTTTAGGCAATCTCATAGGGTTAGTTAAAGGTGGTATATTTTGCTATTTAAAAGCTTCTACTGTATACAGCTCCATATCTTGCATTTTATCAGTGTGATGTGATCTAGTAGCCACAGGAAAAACAGAATATCCTGAGGAACCAGCAACTGCTACAGGGCAGTATGATTTGGCAGAATCGTACTTGTAATTGGCAGTCTTGAGCTGAAGAAATACAGATGGAAAAAAAAATAACAACAACAAAAAAATATTTGTGCCTTGCTTTTCTTGAAATAATGTCAGACGTTGCTACTGAAGGCTGGATTCCTAATTTTTCACTTCTGCCTTTTTTTCAAAAACGAAGGAAGTATGGTATTGATTGACCCTTTCTGTGTACATACTACCTGTGGTTTTGATATAGTCTCCTCATTATATAGCCACATCCTTCCTTTCTCATAACAGCTCTTTTACTCTCACCCATAGTGCCACTGCTTATTTCCTCCCTCTTCGTTACCTTGTGTAGCTAACTTATAAAGATCTCTTCTTTACCGTACAGCTAGGTGTCCTAGTCTGGGCTCTCAATATAAAGCAAGTGCTATGGGAACACCAGAGAGTTAGCTATCATCTTTGACCAATGTTTTGCTTGTGTCTGCAGCTCTAGAGTTCCTTTTCCATAAAACATCCCTGCCTACTAGCATTACCACCTTCATAAAAACAAAAAAGCAAAACCAACCAAACAAACAAAAAACCAACTGTAACGTATTTAATTGCAAAGCTTTGAAAATCAAGTCCAGAAGCTAAGGATGTAGACAATGGACGGTTAAGATGTTTTGTCAAACATAGCTTCTGGGACCTACCTAATACACTACTGAATCACCAAATCAATCTAAACAACTTACATAAAGTCTGCTGGTTTATGGTTTCTTGAGTGCTCCTAGTCATGGGGCATTAGCAAGTTATGCTACAGAGCTTACCACACAGCATATACACTCCATGGCCTGTTATAGCCATAATCCATATTTTAATGCTTTATGTCAGGCATCCCTGCTGCCCTCTAACCATTCTTTAATAATAAGACAAAAGTGATATTTTAGGGTAACAGTTAATAAATAACGTGACTTATCCAATCACACCTTTCACTACAATATTATTATCTTTTGACAGGTTCATTACTGTAGAGACATCGAGGACTGATGAAACATTGTCTAATTCTACCACTAGTACATTTTCTGTAGTTGTCTTTCTTTTAATTTAATTCTCCTACTCTGAAAGCATACTGTCCATTGCAATTATCGAATGAGCATTTAATCTAGCATAACTAAGGCATTTTAATCTTTTCTTATGGAAAAACGATTAAATGGTCATAACATTGCTATGATGAGCACTCGTCTACTCCTGACTTAGAGAATCAAAGTTTTCTCCTTTCTGATAACCGAACCTCCAGTAGGATTTTAGCTTTAGTACAGCGTGTTGGCTGCCTGAGCAAGAAGGGGGCTACTATTTTTTTCATGATATTGCAGAGTCAGAAAAACAACTTGTAGTTATCATTCATTTCTGGTAGAATTGTTTCTTGGCAAATTCTGCATAAGCCAGTGCCTTTTGCTGGGTTACCTTTAAAAAAAAAATAAAATCTTAAATTGTAGATGCATGAATTGGACAAAACCAAAATATAGCATTGAAACGAAGCAAAAAGCAAGAGATGTATGCCAAAAACCACTTCCTGCATACTGATGTTATCACATTTCATAAAATCAATTTCTTGCAGTCTGAGGTATCCTTTTTGTCTGACATTACCTGTACAAATTTAGTGGGAAGTGAATTTGAAACACACAACTATACATGCAGAAAATAAAATACTGGTTTTCAAGTTTGCCTGCAAAATTTGGATAGAAGCAGAGCCAATCCCTACCAAAAAAACCCAACTTGATAAGCAACTCAAATTAGCAACCCTGGAACAAAACAGCAGCTCTCAACCTTTTTCTTACTGAGATTTGGCTGCTGTCTCTCTAGGATGGCAGTTTCTGTTGTCTACATGGAAAGGGGCAGTAAGTTCATTGCTTCTTCAGAATATGCTGCAATTTCCAAATTCCTTTGGATAGAGTGTATCGCATATTCACAAAACTCTGCTTCGAATCAATTCATAGATTTAAAAGAGATGTTAATATTGGGTGGAATGGTGAAAAAGAAAGCTAGATTAAAGAGATAGATTTATTCCTCACTCCAGTCCCTCAGCCAGCTCTTTTATAATGCCTCACTGTTTTGCTCTTAAATAACTAAATCTGTACACAATATGATAAAGGAGGGTATGTAGTTCCTCATCTTCTACCCACATAATAAAAAAAAAGTCAGATAATGAGTCACTGTCTTTGTACAGAACCATAAGTCATACTACTAAAATAATGGAGAAAATGCTGGTATGTATATATACACTGCAAGATGCTTTAACACATACTAAAAGTATGACTTTTCCAGGTTGAAATTCAGTTTGTCACCATTCAATAACTCCCCTCAAAAGCAAGGATAAAAAATACCTTTGTCATTCCCCACAGGAGAATACAACTGGCTATAAAAAATTAAAAAATAAATAAATAAATAAATAAATAAATAAATACCCATAATCCTAAGGCTTTTTTTTGCCCAGTGACTGTAATTTTTGATTTTGAAATGTCAGTGCAGAGCCTCACAAACTCCCATATGCATGGGAGCTGGGTACCTTATAACCCAAGAGTTTTCTAAAGATCCCTTGGCTAATTCACCCTTTTCCTGCCTCACCATCTTCATAGCTCTCATGGAGCTGAAGTGTCGTACTGTCAGAGCCCCTGGCTTTAATGAACCATGGTGTAGGTCTCCAGTGAGCCAATGGCCAATGTGAGACAAATAACTGGTCTAGAAGAAGACCAGCTGTCCATTTAGTCTTTTAATTTCTCCCCTTGTTAGCTTATGGTTTTGGGGGACAAAGGTTTGTTTTTTTTTATTTTCTTTTCTGTTTGTTTTTTTTTTTTTTTTTTTTTAAAGCTGCTCTCCAGTCACTTTTCCTACCATGCTAGACAGAAAAAGGAGGACAATTCCTGTTTGCCAATGAGGGGTTCATCTAATATTTATCTGACCAGGCAAATACTGGCAGAGTTGTTGGTCTTGAATACAGTATCTTTCTGTGAGGTCAGCCGCATGGCAAAACTGACTAAAGTTTAGCTTTAGCAGCCCCTGAAGAAAAGCTCTTCTTTAATTTAGAGGTAAATAATCATGGACAGTGTAATGTGTGGAAGACTCCTCTATTCCTACTAGTAATGAATAGGAAAGACTACTTTTATTCAGGTTTTAACCTTCTCAGTCCTTAGGGGCTTGCAAGTTCCATTCAGACTTAAAGGTTATAATGCCAGTATGTTACTGGAGAAATATTAAAACAAGGAAAGGAACAAACATCTAAATCATGTCACAGAGGAGGGACACCTTGCAGCCTGGCCATTTACTGTGGTATTAGTTCATACTTTTGATCCATAAAAAAAAAAAAAAGTACAGGCTACCTTTAAAAATAGCAGGAAAAACAGGCATTATTTTTGCATTAAATGAGTTCTTAAAACCTAAAATCATTATTAAATATGCAATAATTGCTCGTATCTGTGCTCTCACTGGTACTCACAGAGAAAGCATCTGCTTTTAGTTCAGGGCTATGGTTTTAAACAAAATAAGGTCTCTCTTCCTGAGTTAGAATCATAGAATTATAGAATGTTAGGGGTTGAAAGGGACCTCTAGATATCATCTAGTTCAACCCCCCTACCAAAGCAGGACCACCTAGGGCAGGCCACACAGGAACACATCCAGGCAGGTTTTGAAAGTCTCCAGAGAAGGACACTCCACAACCTCTCTGGAGAGCCTGCTCCAGTGCCCTGTAACCCTCAGAGTAAAAAATATTTTCCCTCATGTTGAGTTGGAACTTCCTATGTTCTAGCTTATACCCATTGTTCTTTGTCCTATTACTGGGCACCACTGACAGAGACTGGTAGTCTCTAAGGACTCTTCAGGAATGGGAAGACTTTTGATAAATCAAGAACAGGTCCCTTCTGCTGTGGCAAGGTGAATGTCCCAGGTGTCTTCTTTCTTAGCATGGAATAACCTTGTTTTGGAATATGTGAGTGGGAAAAGCATTCACAGTGTTGGTTCATGTAGCTAGGGAATACGACTCCAAGCCATGGGATACTGTTAGGCAGGATTGCTTGCTGCATTCTGTGCTCAAATGTGGCAGAGAACCAGCATCTCTGCCTTGCAATGTGATGGAGATAATTTCCTCATTTGTCGTCTGTCCTTACTCCCCAGATTATCTGGTCTTCATCTTTCTTTCATGCCTGTGATCAAGAGGAAGATGATGGATCACTTATATTTTCTTCTTGTATTGTGAGCTGGATATTGGTGGGGAAATGCTAAAAGAAGATTGTCATTTGTGCATATAGCCTTCCACTCTTTCTCCCTCCAGTTAGGAAGCCATTTCAAAGAGAGGATATTCTGACTGTTTCCAACCTTTGTACAATATTAGTCAAGGGTGTGATGCATTAGCATTTTTTTTTTCCCAAAACAGGAGTCTGTTGTTGAAGTAAATCTGTCCTTGGATCTTCTTACCAGTTTAATTCACACAGTGAGGCAGACTCAGAGTGTGTGAAGCAAATCTTTTTGGTTGAAAATAAACCAGGAGAAACACTCCAGGAATGCCCCGAGTGTGCTATATGAGCTAATGGGTTTTGAAAACATAGACCCATGTCTCTCAAGACTGTAAGGGTTCATCTGCCATTCTTGACTCAAATTTGAGGTAAGGGGAGCAATTTGCTTGAGTTGTAGGTAGGTAAATGACAAAGTGACAAAGTGAGGTTTTCACATTTCTTCTCTTTGCCACAGATGAAATCACAGTCCTTGCCAAAGCTCTGCCAATTCCTTACTCCTTATTTTCCGTTGTGCCCTGTACTTTACTATTCCCATTTATTTGCTTCTTCTCATGTTCTGTTTCACACATTATTTGAAACCTCTGATCCTTTACAAAACCTACCTCTATCCAACTCTTTTTTCCTGCTTTCACATTTCCCTAAGTAGCTTCATTCTTTCTCGCCTTTTCACTGAATTTCTCCTTGAGGTTGAGCTCATGGGTAGTTTGTATATACAAAGAACTATACATAGGAGAATTCCTGCACTCCAGCAAAGATTTTTAGCTTTCCTTCAAATCACAAAGCATGCATTATGTTTATTTGGAGATGACAGGCAAAAAAATATTCAACTTAAAAAACATTTGTTAAATATGCCAATTCATTAAAACTAAAACTTTTCAAAGTCCTGAAAATTAATATTCTGCTCTGACCTTTTCTGTAAAAAAATCCCTATTTCCAACTTGAAATATTTGGTTGCTTTGTAAACTAGACTAGTTGTACCAGAAACTTTTGTAGAAGTCTGAGATGTAAAGCAAATACTTTAACTGCTTTGATAATTTTTTCCCCTGATCCTTAATGTGGGAAAAATTTCAAAATGCTGACATTTGTCCCAGCTTGAGGATGAAAAAAATAGAAATCTAGAAATATTTTGCTTAGCACTAAAGCCATATGGTTAAGAAGAGCAAAATGCACATATGGCAACAAGATCATCTCCAGTAATTCAACCCATTAGTGCAAGAAATTTGTTCAGACAGGTATGGAGTCTGATTCTCATTACTGCCACCTCATCCTTATCTGTCTATGAAAAAGGCCCTGGTAAACAGAGCATATGGTTCCACTACAAGGTGTCAAAATCTTCTCGCTTCCTTACACCAAATTAGGCTATACTGTGTGTATGTAAAATATGTGTATTTGGTCAAAAGTTAAGTCTCCATTTTTTATTGTTTTCCTTGGTTTGAAATTAAGAAACTGCAAAAAAGCCACACGAGGAGTGCAATATTTTCGCATCAAAACAGAATGCAAATCAATGTATTCTCTAACTTGTACATATTCCCCTTTTCCTACTGAGTAATTCCTGTTTTGACAATTCCTTATTGTGCAAATATCCCACTGTCTGTGGAGAGATTTCTTTGTGATGAAGCATAAATACAACCACAGATTAATATCCTTAGTTTCAAAGTGGTTTCAGTAGGAGTGCACAGTGGTCAGTAAAACAAGCAAAAATTATGAAATCATCCTGTGTATATCTAACTCTTACTGCTGGCTTTGAGGACACTGTAGTAGCTTCATCATCATTTCTACACGTTTATTGCAGTTTCCTGGAATGCTGCTGACAATTTACAAGGACAAAGCTGAAAGCCTCACTAGTTCGACTGTCGAGTTGCTAAATAATGTGCACAGGGAAGATGTGTGGCAGAAGGGGTAGGGATGAGTAGACCTCTGGTCATCCAGCAAAGCTGGATGATATTAGTGGATAATATTATATCAGCATACCTGATATAAAGTCATGGTCATTTCAGATGGCAACAGCACACCAACACTGCAGTGTTGTTTCCTGGAGGGTATTTTCAAACAAAGTTATCCTGACTTCTATTTTTATTTAAATGGTGCTTGCTTCCATTAAGAAATATTTATCCCCAAGGAAACTCCCATTGGTTGTAGCTCCTACATACTCCACCTCCCAGCTTCTGCAAAGACTTGTCTTCCAACCTCTACACAGCCAAGTTTAATTGAGCTTTTACTTTTACAAGTGTGATACTAGCATGTATTAGCAAACATTATTGCAGAGAAGCCAAATGGAAGAAGACAGAACACTTCACAAGTCAGATATGGCGAACACAAGTAGTACATGATGCTACTCAACCCCTCAATGTTAATATCATATACAAACTTTCAAATTCATAAATTATGCTAAAATTCCATAGCCATTATAATACTCTAATGTGAAGCGGAACAGAGTGGCAACTGACCTCATGGCTAGTTCTAGTGGCTGAACCTTTGTGTGTTTAGATCCAAAGACTAACTGTGCTTCTGACTTTATGTTCTCTGTCATAAACTTCCCAGCCACTACAAAATTAAAGGCTGAGCTGAAAATGTTACAGCTTCCTAAGCTCTCGCTGAGAAAATTATTTATCTAACATAGTAATTTTATTTTTAAAGTATCTGTGAAAATCAAAACAAAGGCATTTAAACACACTGCCAAATTGTTTTATAGCTATATCTCATTTTCTTTGTTATTTATTTTCATGTTCAACAGCTTCCTATCATTCAGTCTTTGCCCTCAGGATTGTTTGGGAATGCGAATTAAGGAGACTGTCCCAGGAGTAGATTTTACTTTCGAAACCATCAGGATCTGTGTAAATCCATTGCATGTATTTTAGGGGACAAATTAACAATACTATCTAAGTTGTTTGGTAATACGATAGCTAGCAGGTCTGCATAAAGAAGAGTAAAAGCAGGACCTGACATTATTCACTGTCAGCAAATGGCTGGTTAAACATAATAAAATTATCTAAAAGTTTGGCTGTTTTTAAACACCTAAGTCCACAGGACAGGAGAGCTAGTAATCGAAATTTTCCACAGGGTGATAAAATTTTTCAGTACAAGAGGCTAGAATGACAAAATACATTTAGAATGACAAAATACATTCTCTGTGGTGGGAGAAAATTTTTAACTGGGAGAGCTGACGTATATTCTACCTTACATATGTTTCTATCTCTATTTTTGCCCAAGTGCAGTGTTTGGGTTGCTATGTGCCTTAAGATGTCAGAAGGTTGTCTGCAAAAATGCTTGTGAAAAGACTCCCCACCAAAATGCTTTCAAACACATTCACCACATGCAATCAAGCAAACAAGAGAAAATTACCATAGGAACATTCAATATTAGTCTAATTTTGATTTTTCTGTAAATGAAAACCCTTCTGACTAAGAATGTCAAGAAATATTACCCTTGGTCCTATGATAAGTCACTCTGAAGGTATTTATATAACACAGGTCTCTGTCTCCAGCTCTAGCCTCTGGACTATGCCAATTCCATGTTTCTCTGCTTTCTCCTGTTGTTTTCAGATAGCATCAGTTGTGTTTTGGCTTGCTTCCCAGACAGTGTTGTTCCAGAGCAGAGATTTTGACCCTCGCTAGAGACAACGACATATGAATTAAAAAAACAAAACAAAACAACAACCAAAAAGGTAACAAATAAAACACTGGAGCTGCAGACGTATGAAGAAAATCATAGACAGTTTGAATGGCAGACCTTACCGTTAGTGTGACCTCTAAACCTGGGTCAGACCTTCACACCTCCAAACTTGTATTTGCTTTTCATGGCCTGTGCTTACCCTTGGGATGACTTGGCTTTGAATGCTAAATATTCTTGTGAGATGAAAGTCTTTTCCAGCTTCCCAGGAATGGTCACTTGGGTTCATGGTAAAGGCATGTACAGCAGTAGATTTGAGTGACTGTGATGGATCTACTCAATCTAACCTAGCTAGACCTAACTTAACCACAAATGTGCCTGTGTTTCCAGGTGCCTGCCTTTGGAAAGACCTTTTGTCAGGCACTTGGGAAGCTCTTCAGTTCAAGCTGCCATGTGGTTGGATTTACTTTACCTGGAAGCCTAAGACAGTCTGGGACTGAGGTGGAATTTAAGTGCCTTCCACCTACAATCTATATCCTCAATTATATGATTTCTAAAGAATTAAATGTGTCCCATCTATATCACAAATGAACAGAGAACAACCCAGTCCAACAAAAAACACTGACTAAGCAGTTCCCCACACAAGAAAGGTCAACAAAATTGGTGTGAGGGATGGCATTCCAATGACTTTTAATGGAAGCCATAGCTGATCCCAGTACTCTTAGAGTAACAAAGCACCACACTAAGCATTTTGTTTAACCTGTGAAGGTACTGTATGCATATGTCTCTATTAATTTCCATCTCCACCAAAAGATAGCTTCCGAAACTGCCAACATCTTGAAGCACTCACATAGAGATAAGAGATTTCCAGGCCTTTGCCCTTTGCTTGTGTGTCACTGATGTTAGTATTAGCAGTAGGAGAGAAGGGTTGGTGTAGAACAGTGCAGTACATGGCCAATTCAAGAACATGCTCTTAACATGTGCATTGGTGCCAGAGGATTGGAATCAGAGCAGAATTTCTAAATTTCTAATTGCTGGATATCAGTATGGCATGGAAGGGCATTCAGTAACCTGTTGTTACTTCACTGAGGAATGGCCTTGTATCTTGAAACAGATACCAGCAAGAGACTGAATGATGTGAAATTGGTCCCTTTTATAGGGTAGGCAAAGGCCTTTGGTTAAAAGAGAACAACTACATATTGGAGAACTGATGAGCCAAAGAGTGGGATGTGATAGTCTGCAAGGCATGGTGCAGTTGGTTCTCCTCAAGCCATGCTGTGAGCCCTTCATTTTCCACCTCTTCCTTTTTGTTCATGCCAGTTGTCTAATTTTTCCCTTCCTTGGTGTCTTGAGTCAAGCACATCAGTCCCTTTCACAGCCTTTTGTGTTCATTGATCGGATGCTGCCATCTCCTTGACTATCCTTATCTGCAACTGAACCCTCCAAACCCATGCCTCTCCACCCTCCTGCTCCTTGAACCCCTTGCTACCCCTTACCCTGGGCTGTCGGCATAATGAAGGCTTGATTTCAGTACTTCCCTTCATTTCTCTGTTCACTGCTCTGCAGGTTAATGCAGATTCCAAACTTCAACAAGCAGCTGTTAAACATGTCATTAACACTGCTTCGGCTGCAAATGAAACTCTGCTATTGGGATTATTCTGGGAGCTACAGTTTTGTGATGAGCTTTGTCAATCACAGCTGACCTGCTGTGTACAGAATGAAACTCAGATTATCTTCTTTCTTCCTCAGACTCTTGTCATTTTTTTCACAAAGAATTACTATTCTACTCCCCGAAAGATTGATTACTTGCACAAATAAGAGAGTCTGAGACATTAATACAAAATTCACAGGCTTTTCTTTATCTCAAACCTGCAACTCCCTCTACATTTCCTCCTGGTAATTATATTAGAATTGTGTACACTAGGAATTGCCATCTGATTATTATGAAACTAGTTTTGTCATGACAAAAATGAGCTTAAGTCTTGTTTTTTTGGAAAATGATCAGTACAGTGCACTGGATGAGAGAGGAGATTAAATCCAACTTGCTTTCATCCATGAATGCTTTCATCTCTTTTTCAAACACAGGAAATGATTACCCCTGCTATAAGCTGCAGTTCATATGAGTGAAAAAGGATAAGAAAATATTGAAAATTCTGTAACCAACAGTAGGACATAATATAGGTCTCTGGTACCCACTGAGAGACATGTACTTTATTTTTCTATGCTGGCAATGTCAAGGGTTTCAAATTTTGAGAGTTGCCTTCCACTGAGGTGCTGTTAAGTACTGGAGAATATGTTAATTAATTTGCCATTTCTTCAGGTTAGGATTTTCTTTTATTGTAAAAAAGCAGAATATGTAAAAAAAAATTCACTCAATTTGCCTGTCCTCATCAGTCACTCTTTTTTCTTCCAGTAATTCTGGAATTGTTGCATAGCCCAAAACAGAGCCAAATATGTCCTTTGTTTGTAATATTTGGAGTATATTTGAAATAAAGTAGGAAATAGTTAATATTGCTCTGCTAGGCTGACTCCAGTTCTTTCTTGTCTCTTTTAATACACTGATCTAAACGTTGGTTTGATTTGGTTTTGGAAAAAAATGTTGAGGAAATTGCTTGACCTCTTGCACAGCACTTTCTTTTTACTGAAGCATCAAATCCCATTGAGCTCTGTGTCCCATGATAAAAACCTCAGTATTTGGAATCAGGTGCACCTTTGGGAAGGGCATATATTTAAATTTGAGCTAGCATCCTCTAATACTGCAATCCAGTAAATAAAACCATTTCAGGTTTCATTGTCCTTGCCCAAGAGATTTACCCTTTACAAGGCCTGTCGAGCTTATGTTGAAAAGTAAGTCCTGAGATCATTTCCTCCGAATCACCATTCCAAGCGTTTGGGTTTGTTAAATGATGTGCACAAGTCAGCGAGAAATTCAAACTCTCCCAGGCACCTAAGCCAGCAGAGCTGCTAAATGTAAGGTCACGTTCAAAGCCAGATCATCGCCTCATGAATCATGATCACACTCTGAAGAAGTGAAAAAAAGAAAGACTGAGAGGAGAGGAAGGGGGGTTCAGGGATAGGGGGAAGGAGGGAGTGAGCAAGCAGTAAGCATAAGGTCTGGATCAAAGGGAGAGACCAGGATGATGAAGAGTGAAGGACTGGGGAAACATGGGTGTCTCTTCACCCCTGGAGCTGAGCTGCTAATTTTCTTCTCTTTTAACCCTTCTGTCTAGCAGAGAAAGAAAGGGGAGGGATATCAAGTGTGGAATGAGTGACAAAATGCTCACCAAACAAAACCTCACAATTATTAGTAATTGAATATTTCATATTTTGAGTCATTCAAGCTCTGTGAGCCCCAAATAGCACTTTTAAGTATTCAATTTTTTTCTCCATTGACTTTAATTAAGCTTGCCCCAGGCTGGCAATCCTGAGAACGTGGAAAATGTTTTTTTATAAAGGAGTAAGCTTTTTGCCAGTGCAGAATTTTTTTTCTTTCTGAAATCATCCAGTTGTTATTTAAACTCAAACTCTTATTATGTCATCAGGTACAATCTTAGAAACATAAAATACAGATATATTAAACTTCTGCACCATAAATATTTTCCACTTGGTGACTGTGAAAATTACCATATTATTTCCTAATTCAGATAGGCCCAATGAAACCTAGTATTAGTGATAAGTGACTGTACATAATAGTAACTTCCACGTAGGGACTGGCATGAAATGCTCTAATGATAGGATTCACATACCTCCCTCCATTAATGCACTCGATCTAGCATTTTCTGCTCCTCTATCATTTAACTAATACTACCGCCTTAACAGCAAAATGTCCAAAATTACATAGGCTAAGACCATTTGGAAACAACTTCTCCCCATGATCACAGTGACACTGTTTTGCTGGCATCCTGTCAATTTATTATGTCCAAATTTTTGAACTCACTGAATACTGTGTCCAGTTTTGGGCACCTCAGTACAAGAAAGACATTGAGATGCTGGTGCGTGTCCAATGAAGGGCAATGAAGCTGGTAAAGGGGCTGGAGAACAAGTCTTATGAAAACCACCTGAGGCAACTGGGGCTGTTTAGTCTGAAGAAAAGGAGGCTGAGGGAAGACCTCTTCACCCTCTACAATTACCTGAAAGGTTGTTGTAAAGAGGTAGGAGCTTGTCTCTTCTCACAAGTAACTGGTGATAGAACAAGAGGGAATCGCCTCAAGCTGCGTCAGGGGAGGTTTAGACTAGATATTAGAAAGAACTTTTCTCACTGAAAGGGTTGTCAGACACTGGAACATGCTGCCTAGGGAGGTGGTTGAGTCACCATCCCTAGATGTATTTAAAAGTCATCTAGATGTGGTGCTTGGGGATATGGCTTAGTGCTGGACTTGGGAGAGTAGGGTTAATGGTTGGACTCGATGATCTTGAAGGTCTTTCCCAACCTAAGTGATTCTGTGATTCTATTACTAAATTGCTCTTGATGGCAATGCACTGGTGTCATAAAAGCTGTACAAACTCATGCTGACTGCATTTATCCCCCTGTCTGACACCAAAATACTACTGGTTTTGGAACTGTGGTCTTTTCCCTGAGATCTTAGACATTCCAGTGTCAAAGCACAGCCTTTTCTTAGAGCAAATAGGAGTCTTACAGAAGCAGTGACACAAATATACTGAAAAATAACTTCCTTAGTGTCAGTGAGTTGGATTTACTGTCTGGATACTCTGTCAATATTATTTGCTGTAACTGTTGCTTTCAGTCTAGCTATACTGATTTATAGTAGTGGTGAGTTAGGATTTAAAAAGCATGGGGATCTGGACTGCTAACAAAACTGCAATTATGACAGAGTGAGACATCAGGGGGAAATAATCCCTGCAGTCATGCAAAGCCCAGTGCAGAGATCAAGGGTAGGCCGTCGTGCAGTTGCTGAGAAAATGCCAAAGCCAGTGCTTGTTGAGTAAATAGTTGGACTGTCTTTGGGGCTCCTAGAAGCCCGAATCTCCCCATGAGATCAATAGTAGTAATGTTGAGGTGTGTGTTAGAGAATGAGTCCTTGGGTGTTTGAGAAATTCCAGGGACACTGCAATATGCTGAGGGCTTCGAATATGGTGGTGTTAATTTGTCTGATGGCTGCTCTGTAATGGGTTCTGCAGGAAAGCCTCAGCATTTTGCAGCACAGAGGACCTGCTATGAAGAAATTATTTCCCTTATAGTCTTTTCCTGTTTTACCTAGTTTTACATTGAGATGGTTCCTATAGTGCCACAGCAAATAAGAATACTTCAGCCTCCTCTTGAGTTGCTTGAATTTTAGGTTGAAGCTAATGTGAATAATTCTGCCTCTCTGCTCTTTCCTGTCTCAGTTCAATTGCTGCAGACTTTCAGCTCTTTCTGGTTAAAGGGCATGACATGTCAGCAGCTGGTTCCTCTAGAGATCAACCTCAAACCAAACTCACTTAATTTATGACTGTACTGAATAGCTTCCTTGTGAGCCTTTGAGTCTATGGCTGTTTTCTAGTCCTGTATTAAAAGAAAATTGGATTTGCCTTTGCTATCTTTGAGTGAGACTCCTTTAGTCAGATTTATGCCTGACTATGTGCAGGCACTAGCCCAAAGGCTAACCTAGCACAACTCTCTGTGACAGTGCTCCTCACTAGGAGGGTCTTGAATTGTTGACTCCTCCAGAAATTACCAAAGATCTTGCAGCCAGGGCTTTGTTACAACAGACCAGGCAATCAGTGGTAGGACACTAGGCTTCCAAAATGTAGGCTACGTATACTGAGCTAGCAAATACTGCTTTGTAGACAACCTACATGAGTGTTTCTCATGCTCACAGTGGAGTAACCAGGGGCTGGGAGGAGGGAGGGTGGGGCAGGGAGGGGAAGCTGTGAGGGCTTTTGCTACAAATAGAACTTGGTGGTAATGCTATATTAGTAGGATACAGTATTATCTAGAGGAGAGCCATGAAGATGATCAGAGGGCTGGAGCACCTCTGCTAGAAAGACAGGCTGAGAGAGTTGGGGCTGTTCAGCCTGAAGAAGATAAATCCCCAGGGAGACCCCATAGCTGCCTTCCAGGATCTGAAGGGGGCCTTCAGAAAAGTTGGGGAGGGATTTTTTACAAGGGCTTCTAGCAAGGGGTAATGGATTAAAACTGGAATAGGGGAGATTAAGGTTGGATGTTAGGTGGAAATTCTTTACTGTAAGAGTGGTGAGACACTGGAACAGGTTGCCCAGAGAAGTTGTGGATGCCCTATCCCTGGAAGCATTCAAGGGCAGGTTGGATGGGGCCCTGAGCAACCTCATCTAGTGGGAGGTGTCCCTGCCCATGCAGGGAGGTTGGAACTAGATGATTGTTTAGGTGCCTTCCAATCCTAGCCATTCTATGATTCTGTGATTATAAGTAGACAAATACAGAATCAGCTTTGCGTTAGTGGCTGTATGAACTAAATATCATCTGTATATCAATCTGAGTCAAAATCCATATTGTGGATGATTATAGTTAGTTTTCAGTGCAGGGAAGGTGGTCATACCCAGCACAATTTTGGGCTTCCATGTTTTCTGGTGATCTGTGAAAGTCTGTGAGTGTTTTCCTCAAGGATATAGGGTTCTTGAACAGGAAGTGCTAAAGCTGACTATGAAGGGTGACTATGACATTCCCACTTACCATATCTTTCTGATTATTTTTATTTTTTAGACTGTATTCATGGACTGTATTTTCTGTTGTCAAAGTAAGAGGGGTGAGTGATTCCTCAAAGTTTCACAGCCTTTTTCTGAAATATTCAATAGCCTGAACACTAAATTTATCATCTTTGCTAGCCTGTAAACTTTAGAGATTGAGTGGCATAGTCAGCAGCATCACAACTCATCTCCAGTATACTGGGGGGAGGCCAACATGAGGGTCTGAATTTCTGTTGAGCAAGCCGAATTTAAATGGCCTTGCCCAGGCAGCAGACAAAAATAGATACAAATACATTCAGCATGAGAAAAGGTGTTTTTTGTTTGTTTATGTTGTTGCCTTTTTTTTTTTTTTTTTTTTTTTCTGTTGCCTCTGTGCTACTTTTGGAATTATTTGGGTTGCTCATACTTACAGATCTCATCATACCTAAATTATCAAATGCCAAATTATTTTATTATTTTCTCTGTCAAAAGGATAACATATTAGAAACAAGTCACAGACAATTCTTTTCCTGTAAAGGTTAGGGATTCTCCATGTACATTCAGAGCCATACACACAAGTGCAAATAAGTCAGCTACCACAGCTATTTAATCAGGAGCGTTTGTTGATTTGAGCAGAGCTCCTATGCTGTGAAATGAAAAAAGAAAACCAAATTTTCTTGAGCAATCTTGCTGTTCCTGCTTCAGGTGCTAGGCCATTTCACTAAAGCAGCTCAGACGAGAATGTCATTAGTTCTTAAGCCCCAGGTGAATTTGCCACTGTTCCACATGATTAAGCCAGATAATTGTGTGTTGATAGCGAATGTGGTTGGTGAAATACAATTTCTAGGACCTTCCTAAACAAACACAATGTAGAAGTGAGTCAAAGTGCTGTCATTTCAGTCCTTTGTCACAGGCTTTGCACTTGCAGACATCTCTGGTGAGGACTGGTGAATAATTCTGTGGCGTGTCACTGCTCTTAAAGGTGACCCGGATCAGAAAGTGGATCGTACATCTTTTGCCATGCAGTTTAGGGGTGGGGGGTGGGGGGAAAGACCTACTTAGTGTGCCTGGGAACAGTGCAGACTCCTAACGTTAGCCCATTTTAAACTATGCATGCAAGAGATTGCTTTGTCTTCAAATAACTTTACAATTCCAGACACTACTTTCAGAAGTGATTAAAATGCCACAAGTAATGTGCAATTATACATCCTGAGAAGCAAGTCACTGAAAAGTTTTTAAGAGCTATTTTAAACAGGTTTTTTTTCTATCAGGGCAATGCAGACCCTGTAAGCAGATTTCTTGGACTGTATCTGGTCTCTGCTGACTTTCTCTGTGACCTTGAGTGGGTAACTAAAGATTTGATTTTTGATCCTGATCTGAGAAGAGGCAGGATCCTAGATCTAAGGGTTTGGTTCTTTTTAGATTACAAATAGATATTAAATGGCAGACACAGCTTCAGCAGACATGGTATTGCCCTTCTGCTCTCCTGCCCACTTGTTTCTACACTGGTTCTATATTGGCACAAACATGCATTTGGTGAGTTACAGCTGGGGACTGACTTGGCTGAGAATAGGCTTCTCTGCCCCCCCGAAGGTATTTTTTCAGTATACTTATTTCGCTGATCCTGTCTGCCACATGGCTCACCAACATTTGTGCTGGACCAGTGTGAGATGGAGAGGCAGGAGCAAACAAACTTGTTTAGGACCTTGGGAAAGGATGAGGGGAAAGCAAGAGTGTTGATTATATTGGCACTGCTTCCAAAAAACACTTGTGATTTTTCTCATAAAAAAGAGCTGCCAATACTTAGGCTGGCATTATGGTGATTATATATTGTAGTAGCATCCCCTGGGATTTTTTGATGAAAGTAACAGTGGAAATAGAGGGTATTAGTGGACTGATTCCACTCACTTAATGCTGGTCATGAGGTGTGCAGAGTGATTAATCCTTAATGAAGGAATCTATTTTTATGAAAGGAAACAAGCAGAAATAAAGATACATAAGAGAAGCTGATTTTCCTGACTTACCTACGTTGCACCTTCCATATCTGGCAGTGCCAGGAATATCTGTCCTTTGCTTTTTAAGCTGCATTTTTTTTTTGTCTAGTTACTATGCTAATTGGGCAAGTTGGAATAATTTCCTGGCCAAAGTAGTTGCCCCAAAACACACAGTAAGTGTGAGTGTTCATCCTGGTGATGCATGATATAAGTCTACCAGACTTTCCGTATTGTCCTTCAAAACAAATGTCAAGTTAAAATGTGTGTATGTGTGTGGGTGAGTGTATACATGTGTCTGGATCTCAATTGCAAAGCTGTGTTGATCAACCAAAAAAGAGAGAATATGAGCAGGCAGAGAAGGGACTGGAGGTGTAGGAAAATATGAAAGCTTCCTTGCCTTTTAAGGACTTAACAAAAATTTCTCAGATTTTTAAATCTCATTTCACTCAATAATCAGACATGTACTATGAACAATCAGTATCCTGCAATATTATCTGACAGGCCTTGTTATGGATGAGGGAAGGAGTTTTGTCTCATGATTTATGATACCATTATATGTTGGCTGTTTATCTGTGCAAACTAAACATCTCCAGTCTGCATTCTTCATTTCCCTGACTGTCTTTCCTGTCCCTTTCCCTACATTGTCACTTTCTTAAATCACACTGATCGTGTATCTCCCAAGACACTCAAGGAGTCCCTCAAAAGTCTGTTTCAGCTTCATTTAAAGGTCAGGTTGGGGGCTTTGTGTAATATGGTGTAGATATGATAGCATGCTTTAACTTCTGAAAACATTTGTCACCAAAAGCCAAAGCACTGACTGAGAAAACTGTTCTCACCTGCCTTCTGGGTAGTTTATTAATATTCAAAGTTGAGTGAAGAAGCCAGAACGTGTGTACCTTTAGCAAGTATGTATGGATTTATCTAGAAAAAGACAAAACTGATTACGTTGACAGTACAGCAAACTGGCTTAAAGCATGTGCATTCAATTAATTTTAATTAATTTGGAGTAAAAGGAAATTTAAATTTTGATGGTCGTTGCAGGGCTGAATCACAGAGGAATAACGGAAACTTTGTTCTTTGTATATTTAACTCTGTTGCCTGATTCAAGACACACAAGATTTGGGGGAAAACATTTATATCAGTGAAGGCTTTCAGAACTGCCACAGGGACTGATAAGCCCTATGAAACATAGACAAACTGCATTATAGAGAAAACTGAGTTTATCTTTAATTAATTTTGGGGGAAAAAATAAAAGAAAAAGAAGTTATTCGTTTTTACCATGATCTATACTTTATGGTCATTCTTCCTGCTGAGGAGAAAAAAATTCTTGCTAACACTTAAGTTTTCTAAAAGATGGATTTTTGGCTGGTAAGAAGTTGGAGTGCAGGTATAGTTAACAATTTCAAAAGACAAATAATTTTCTGATTCTTCATAAATTAGCACTAATAATACCTCTTTCTCAAGGGAACAGGACAGCTGTGGACCCGAATGGCCAGAGTAAAGACCTTAAAGCAACTTCCAAACAATATAAAAAAAATATACTTTTAAAATCCATTGTCTATGGTCCTGTCAGAACTGCCCTTATGGCATCACACTGTGCATTTTAGAAAAAGGAGAGGCAGTTTTTAACAATTTCAAATTATCATGTGAAAATAGCCTTGATTTTTCCTTAAACTGCTAAACCTCTTTAATGCTTCTCAAAAAAAAAAAAAAAAAAAGGCTCCAAATGGGTTTAAACATCTTTGATGAATGTGAAACTTATCTCTCTGCTTGTAATATTTCCAGAAATAGTGCTATTAAGTTGATTTGTGCATGGACACAAATCATTAGCAAATTGGATCCTTTATGTTTAAAATGTTTTAGTCAGTGTTTAACTCTTTGGGTGAAAAGCTTGTTCTAAACAGGCTTTTATAGTATAAACCTTGAGTTCTATAAGATGAGGCATTGATCTCTCTTACCCTTAATATTCAGTGTCATGGGCACTGCATGTCAGAAGCTATGTTGGTCAATGACAAGAACTTGCCTTTTGCCTGTGCCTGAAGGCAGCCAGCCTCTGCACAGTGAACACTCTTCTGACACCTCCTGCGGCAGAGAGGATTTTTCCATCTACCGCTGACAGTCTTTTCCGCTTATTGGAGGTGATCATATTCCTTGAATCCATATGGGAGCCAACTGTAGGACCATCCACAGTTATGATCCACAAGCCCACAGATCCAGCCCCCAGACACAATTCTGAGCAGCCGTCTACTCTCCTTGCCTCTTGTCTTTATTTTACTCAGACAGTTTTAACTTTGGGGACTCAGAAACCTACTTTTCCCCTTCTGTGCCTCTCTTTGAATTCCCAGAAGATGGGCTATTTCAATGCCTATCCCTCTCTAGGGACTACAGAATAACACAGTCCACAGCTGCCATGCCATTCCTTTTTATTCCCCTTTAATTACTCACTGCTCTTTTTTTTTTTTTTTTTTCCCTGTTAAAGAAAAACAATCATTTGGCTTTCATAATATTTCAACAGTGTTCCATACTGAAGACTAAAATCACAGTTTCTTGAATACAAACTAAATGAGCTAGAGCCACAGATCTAGTCCGCTACCCTTTTGTCTAGCAGGTTCAGACAGATGGTATCAACCAGTTGGAACACTCTTAGTTATAAGCCATTAAGATGAGCAGCGGGTCAGAGCCTTAAAAAATAGGTAAGTGCGTATTTGCTTATAAAATGAGTTTCTAACTACTGAACAGTATAATTTAGTAAAATGGAGGCAAACCAATTTCTGTTATGAAACTGTTGGAATACCAATTTCTGACTGGTGATCAGAACTGTTCTCATTTTCAGTTAGCTTTATTGTAAGAATGAGTGAATTAGAAGAGAATGCCTTCCTTTCACTTACAGCAGGCTATTCCTCAGACATCTGGGTAACTGGATTTCAATTTATAAGAGTATACTCCAAAATCTCCACATATTTTGAGAGGTTTTGATTGTGCCTTGAAATGTCCATCCCTACTGCAGTTTTCCTTGGGTTTGGGTGAAAAGCAGAAAGAAGAGACTCTTACAAGCAAAAAGCAATTTTGTTAAGCTATACTTTCCATTAGATCTGTATTATTTTCATTCAAGCTCTTCAAGACAAAGACTGTTTTCTTCTTATCAGTCGGCAATGTACATATAAACAAGTCCTGTGCTTGACTGGATCACCAGCTTCTGTTATAAAGCAAATAATTAATCCTACTTGTTTTAGATTTTTTTTACTTTCTTGCTTTTGCTGTTTAAACTGCAGGACCCTTGAGGCAAGGGTTGACTTTATTTATGACAGATAACATGATGTATACTTTTGGAGGTTAATTGCAAGAAGAAACCCAGAATGCAACAAAATCCTCTGTAGTAAGAAGGAGACAACTCTAAGGAAAATTTTGCAACAGTTTTAAGTGCTGTATGGTATTATCAGTATTAACAACTTTATTAGAGCCTTGTATTAACAAGTGTTAGTACGTATATTAGTAGCAGCTGGCTCTGCATTAATTATCTACTACTTTAAATGCGATAGCAATATGTATTTATAGCGGTCAGAAAACTTGCCATTATCTTAGCCAACTTCATCTCGGTAACTCAGAGTATTCCAAACTATAATTATAAAGAGGCACAGCTCATGAGCATAACTACTCAGTAATGCATATTGTTTTAGCCCAATGAAATCCAGGATATCTTTAAGAATGTCCACTGTACAGACACATGTCATGCAGCATAACACTGAGCAACTACATTGCCAGCTTTTACAAATGTGGAAAAGAGTCTCTGCCTTGGGACTGGATCAACACAACTCAAAATCCTTTAGCTTCATTAACCAAACTAAATAATTTGTTTCAGATTTGTTCAACATTCATCTGTGTAACCCTGCAGTGTCATTGTGCCTAACATCCTTCTGACCAAGATTTACACGGGAACATCTCCTTAGCTGGATTACATTTCACAAGATGTCTTTTCTGGAGTGAACCTGGGGATTTGTTTAGTGATGTAGCTTGTGGCACACTCAGAAGATCTGTCTGTAGTGAAAAATTAATAATGCAAGGAACGTAAACTCCAGGTCTTGTGAGGTAAAAAGATAATTTCAGGAGGACTTACATTGGGATGGAACTGAACTAAAATAAAACACTTTATTTTCATTCAAAAAATGTTTTTTAGTGTTTCAGTTTTGTAATATTCAGGACTTCCTTTAGATCAGAAATACTGAAATGACATGTTTTGACGTTTCTGAACTTTGTGATTTTCAGAAGTTTCAGTAGTCAGTGTTTGACTTTCTGTTCTAAATTGGGATAAAAGCAAATATGAAGACAGTGAAATTTTCAGTGGGACTGAAAACACATGTTCATTCAGCCCTAGCTGCATCCTCATTCCACCTAAAAAGAGTTTCAGATATTTTCCATGGATACTGAATTTTGACTAGTCTTACTTTATTTCCTGACAGTATAAAACAGTGGGGACACAACATTTGTATAACCGTAATAGGTGACTTTGTTTATTAGCTGGCCTTCTCAGAAGTGGAAATTTACACACGAGAAAATGAAAATTCAGAAGATGTTTAAGTTTTTCTGGAGATGTTGAAAACTGATAGTTTTTTCTTTCAGTGACTCTGTCTCATTTTTCCCCAGGGGATTCAGTGTTTCTGCCTGATGTGTCCCTGTACTTTCACATTTCTTAAGCAGAAAAAAAGGAATTGAAGCTGACACTTCTGCTGAGAATACCTGCACTGTGGGGGGATATACCAGCTCCTGGCCTCTTGCTTGAAAACATCCTTGGGAAAAGTTCAGGCACAGGGATTCCTACGGAGAATAATGCAATGGAAAATCACTTTCTGGTAAGTCTTTAGAATCTCTGTCTGGCTCAGGTGAAGTGCATCATCTGGTCTTCAGTGTCTTCTACTACTATGGAAATGTATACTGGGAAAGAGTGGAAGTTCATTGTCTGTCTGTCTTAAGAGACAGCAAAGGAAAATAACCCATTGCAGCCTATTTATCTGGTGTGTCCCATCCATGTATACAAAAAGGCATGTTTGCAAACAGTCAAGGCATTGCTCTAGATGAGAATGAACTTCTCCCCATGCCCAGTCAAAAGGTGGGGAAGTTTATCTTGATCCTGTAGAAAGAGGGGTGAATACAATACATTTAATTGAAGTAAGCTGTTCTCTAACATCCTCTGTATTCTGACACCATGGCACTGAAAAACAGTATCACCTCTCTAACAAATCCCACCCCATTCATAAGATTTCAAGATACACCATGTTATTCTTAGTCTCACACACAGTACAGAGTCTCAAAATGCCAAGGGATGTGCAACAATGAACGGTTTCACAGTGTGCTGAAGAAACCCGTGTGATTTGCTGCACAAATGCCTCATTTCCTCCCTGGGTCTTCACTGTTTGGGAACAATTCAGACTCCACTGCAGCAGGCAGGGAGACTTCTCCTCTGCAATGGGGATCCTCCCTCTCCTGTCGTGCTCTTTGTCACATTTTATGCATCTCTCTAGCATGACAGGTAGACTTCCTACATACAGACAGCACTCAACCTGCAGTAATTAAGGGTGAGTGAGTCAGTCCAAGGCATAAGCCACTTTAAGAAAAAAAATACGGAGCATTTATAAATGAGGCTGTGCAGATGATGAAAGGCTGGAAGACATCCTTCTGGGGAGAGCAGGGGCATCTTCAAACAACCTTGGGCTGCGCTGGTCCTGATGTGAGTACCACGTTTTCTGTGTCACCCATCTTGTACCCTTTTGGTGAAGCTGAGGATGCTGGGAGAATGCCCTGTAGTACAGACAACACATACATGCATTGTTCTGAAAATGCACTTTAGTCACCATAGCTGAAAAATTATTTTAGTCACCCAGTGCTTCTTGTGTTGTTGGTTTTTTTTGTTTGTTTTGATTTTTTTAAAAATTATTTTTTATTTTTTGAAATGCACGTGTATATTCAGAACCTATGCTCATAGATAAAAATGGGAGCCTGACCAACTCACGGAACAGAAGTGTTCCCAGCTACCCTGAGTAGAAGCTTCCCACACAAGCTATTCCACATGTGCATCTCCTAAATCTGTGTTCACTGAAACCTGCTGGTGGCCTGAACGCCTTAATGAATCTTGTTGGTGGTGATATATTGGGCTGCTGTGATCCTCCTAGCACACACCAGACATTTCCCATAAACCAGATGCTAAATCTGTGCTAATGCCATGTCCTCCCTTCACAAGCTGAACCTGCAAGCATTGCAGTTGTGGAAATACGCCCACCATGACCCCTCCTGTAGGAGCTGAGCAGCTTACTTTGCTCTTTGAATACCTGAGAAGTTCACCACACAAGCCGGTGACATGCAGCTATTGCAGTCAGCCCATTTTAATTTTATTTTATTTTATGTTATTTTATTTGGATTTTAAGTATAAGAAGGGCTCTTCCCAGGTGTAGAACACAGGTTTAGCTCAACCCCAGTCTTATTTGGAAAGTAGTTTTTAATACCCATCTGGAGTGTGGGTGAAGGTGAAAGTTGTCAGGCTGTGAAAAATGGAATTGGTGTTGGCTGACCTGAAATAGGCCGTAAAGTTCTATTCCTCACAAAGGCAAGATATATTATTGCTGTAGCACCATTATTCCGCTCCATCACTTTTAAACCTTGTTCCCATTATCTGCAAGTTAAATATAACCCTATGTAAAAACAGGAAGGACAGTGCTAAGTTGTCCAGCTTAACAGCACACACTTAAAACATAATAGAGCACTTGTTACCGTATTTTATGGAACGGAAACTCCAAATGTAAAGATGTATTAAGGAAATATCTCAAAGTTATTAGGGAAGGATATTTACAATTACAGATTGCTTTATATTATGCTTTTATGAACATCTCAGGAAATGAAATAGCCCTCAGCTGTAGAGAGTGAAGAGGGAGGTAATTTTCCTTAATACGGGTGATAAAATTAATCTGATTGAAATCGCTAGCGATTATTTCACAGAATACTGAGTGGCAGTACAATCACTTACACTCTTTTATATTTTTTTAGTCAAAGCTCATGTAGATGAAAGCTAATTACAAAGTAGTGATGTGAAGCGCTAAGGAAATAGTTTGTATAGCATAGAACAGGCACAGCTAATTGGGGTTTGTGATTACACAGATTGTTGTTAGGGAGAATTAACTACCAGCAGTCTCTCCTGCAAAGCTTCTCATCAAGGGAAAGTAAAAATAGACACTGGATCTGTTATTTATCTAATTATGCTATGAATATTTTCACAAGCATGTTACACACTCTCAAATGGTTTGTTGTTCAAAAACTTTCAGTCTCATGTTGCTTCTGATCAAAGTATCAATATGAAGTTTCTGACATTGGATTTTTTCCATTCAATAGTACACACCCAGTCCTCCCACTCAGTTAAATTATGCCTGGGAACTGAACTGTATGAATGTAGGCATCTATACATAACACTGTGGCAGCAGGAAAGCATCAAAATTATTATTAGAAAGGTGACTGACAGAAGATTGCAGCAAGTGATCGAGGTACAAAAAGCCAAGATAGGCCTTAAATAGCACTGAAAAATCTTTTTTTAGCTATTAGTGTTTAAATCATTGTACAAGCCTACAGGCAAATAAAACCTAGCAAATATACAAACAGGCAGGCTTTTGTTTTACGCTGCTCTATACAGAATGGGAAGGGGTGGAGGGAGGAGATGTTCCATATGGAGACCCTGATCTTGTAAACTAATCTGCATGGGAGACTCCTTATGCTGCATGGAGCCTCGCTGAAATCATTAGGACTCTGTGTGGTGCAGTGTGTAATCAGGCTGATAATAGATGCTCATTGAATTTGTTACATGTTTTGCTTTGCTTTGTTACTGCCTTTTACTTGCTGACCTGGAGAGATTGAAAACTGTCATGTGATAAAGTTTCAAAGAAATCCATAAAGCTAATACAGAAAGCTGCTTAGAGTCCTAATTTCTGGTGGATTATTGAATTAATGGATATTACTTAATAACAGATTCAGCAAACTTTGTTCATCATCAGAATAGCTGTGAGTATTTTGGAGGCCCCTGAAAATCTTTCTGGTGGGTTGTTAAACTATGTATGAGAAGCCTATAAATATAAATGTTTGTCAGTTTGCATAGAAGTTCTTGGGGAAGGGGAAAGCAATCATGAAGTGCTTAGGCAGTGGCATTAAAACAAATTGGCAAGCATTAATGTCATGACTGAAAGGAGCACCACACCTTCTTGTGAGCTTTGTTTCCTGGAATTACTGCCTCTCAGTGGAAACCTCAGATACTCCTGATCCATGCATTTAACATCTCCACCCTTCAAGAACTACTTGAATAACACTAAGCTGCATTCTGCACAGGGCTAGGTGCTCAGTATTTGAAAGGCATCTTAGGAGAAAACTGCAGCAGAGAAGTATTTTCCATCTGCATAATCTCCATTTTCTGTATTATACAGCATGTACAGTCTTTCAGACTTCTAAGATCAAAGAAGCCGTTATGGTTGGAAAGGACATCTGAGATCACCAAGTCCAACCATCAACATACAAAAAAACCAAACCTTGCCAACCAAACAAACACAAACAACTGCTCACACTCCACCAAAAAAACACCCACAAAAAACCCTACAACCTCTGCCACTAGAGCATGCCTGGAAGTGCCGCATCAAAGTGTTTCTTGAACACCTCCAAGGATAGTGACTCAACCACCTCCCTGGGCAGCCTGTTCCAGTGCCTGACCACTTATTCAATATAGAAATTCTTCCTAATATCCAATATAAACCTCCTCTACTGCAATTTCAGGCTATTTCCTCTGGTTCTATCATTATTTACTTGGGAGAAGAAGCCAACACCTACTTCCTTACAACCTCCTTTCAGGTAGGGCAATGAGGTCTCCCCTCAGTCTCCTCTTCTCCAACCTAAACAACCCTAGTTCCCCTAGCCACTCCTCATATGACTTGTTCTTTAGACCCTTCACCAGCTTGGTTGCTCTCCTCTGGACATGCTCCAGCACCTCAGTCATTCTATAGTGAGGGGCCCAGGAAAGAACACAGTACTTGAGCTGTGGCCTCACCAGTGCCAAATACAGGGCCATGGCCACTTCTCTACTCCTGCTGGCCACGCTAATCCTGATACAGACCAGGATGCTGTTGGCTTTCTTGGCCACCTGGACACACTGCTGGCTCATGTTCATCTGGCTGTCAACCAGCACCCTCCAGGTCCTTTTCTGCTGGGCAGATTTCCATCCACTCTGCCCCAAGCTGGTAGCATTGCCTGGGATTGTTGTGACCAAATTGCAGGACTCAGTACTTGGCCTTACTGAATCTCATACAATTGGCCTGGGCCCCTCAATCCAGCCTGTCCAGATCCCTCTGTAGAGTCTTTCTACCCTCAAGGAGATCAACACTTCCGCCCAATTTGGTGTCATCTGCAAACTTACTGAGGGTGCACTCAATCCCCTCATCCAGATCATTGATAAAGATACTGAACATGACTGGTCCCAAAACTGAGCCCTGAGGGAGACCACTGGTGACCAGCTGCCAACTAGATTTGACATCCCTTTCATAAACCCATGCTGGCTGCTCGTGATCCCCTGGCTGCCCTGAAATTATCTTGTGAGCTCACTCAAGATGAGCCTCTCCATGATCTTTCCTGGTACCAAGGTCAGGCTGACAGCCCTGCAGTTCCTCAAATCCTCCTTCCAGCCCTTTTTCTAGATGGGCGTCACATTATCCAGCCTCCAGTCATCTGGGACTCCCCATGTTGATCGGGATTGTTGATAAATGACAGAGAGAGGCTTAGCGAGCCTCCCTGCCTGCTCCCTCCATGGTCTTGGGTGAATCTCATCTGGTCCCATAGACCTGTGAGTGTCTAGGTGCTGAAGCAGATCATTAACTACTTTCTCCTGGATTACGGGGGGGTTGTTCTGCTCTCCATCCTTACCTTCCAGCTCAGGAGGCTGAACACTTTGAGGGGAGCTGGTCTGATTATTAAAGACAGAGGCAAAGAAGGCATTACGTATCTCAGCCTTTTCCTCATCTTTGGTTGTAGTGTTCACCCTTGTATCCAGTAAGGGATGGAGATTCTTCCTGGCTCTTTTTAAATTGTTGATATATTTATAAAAGATGTCCCTTATGTCAGTGGCCAAGTTGACCTCTAGTTGGACTTTTGCCTTTCTAATTTTCGTTCTGTGTGACCTAATGAAGTTTCTGTACTCCACTTGAGTTTGCTTCCAATGGTGGTAAACCCTCCTTTTTTTCTTAAGTCCCAGCAAAATCTCCCTGTTCAACCAGGCTGGCAGTCTTGCCCACCCTTAAATCTTATGACACATGGAAACAGCCAGATCCTGGGCCTTTAAGATTTCCTTCTTGAAGAGTGTTCAGCCTTCCTGGACCCCTTTGCCCTTCAGGACTGTCTCCAAAGTCTCTCAACCAGTGTCCTGAACAGGTCAAAGTCCGCCCACCAGAAGTCTAACATGGAGTTTTTGCTAACCCCCCTTCTTACACCACTAAGAATTGAAAACTTCACCATTTCGTGATCACTAAGCCCAAGATGGCCTTTGAGCACCACATCTTCCACTAGTCTTTCTCTGTTTGTGAACAGGAGGTCCAGAAAGGCACATCCCCTGGCAGATAACAGACTCCCAGCACAATTTCTGCCTTATTTGCCTTCCCCTTCATTCTTACCCATCAACACTCTCAGCTTTATCATCACTATAATCAAGCTCAATACAATCAAAACACCCCCTAACGTACAGAGCCACATCACCGCCTCTCCTTCCCTGCCTATCCCTTCTGAAGAGCTTATATCCATTTATTGCATCATTCCAGTTGTGACCGTAATCCCACCATGTTTCCGTGATGACAACTATGTCATAGTTGTCCTGCTGCACAGTGGCTTCCAACTCATCCTGTTCATTGCCTACTCAACGCGCATTAGTGTAGATGCACTTGAGCTGGGCTACCAATTTCACCCCCATCCTTGGCTTTTCACCCATAGGTTTGCCTCTGGTGTGCCTAGTTTTATCCCCCTTTCCTCTAGTATTCCATATTCACAGAAAACAATACATGTAGTAAAATGATTGGAAAGGGAAAGTCCTGTTATACCTTTAAATAAAAAAGTTGGCAAGAAAATGCATATACAGAACTGGAGTAAAATTTTTCCAGAGGCTTTTTGCTCTGGATAATCAATTTAAGACAAGCTGGATGTGATTTTCCAAAGTGCTGAATTCCTGCAGCTTTCACTGGCTTCACACTGAGATGCCCCAAAAGTCAAAGCAGTAAATATAACAGTAAATGACTGTAATAGTGCTGGTTCCCCAGCACTCGCACTACCCCTCCCCCTTTGAGGAGCAAGAACACTATCTTGAGAGAAAGGCTGTATACTCCCACTGTGTAACTTGCACCCACCCCTTAAGACTGAGGTATGGCTTCCCTTTGGGCTCCCTTCCTGGTCCATGCTCTCAGAGGGGTGGAGGGAAGAAGCCTAAGCTATGTGTGACAGCCTAAGTATAGTACTGTTGGGGACCACAGCATACAGCTCCCATGCCTAAAAACCCATATAAGGCAAGTTGTGTAGACACTGGAAAATGCAACTTGCTCTTTTCTGAGGCATTGGACTTGTAGCTTCTGCTCCAGCTGTCTGAAATATTGTCATCATATGATGAGGTTCATGGTACTGAGTTTTAATTGCCATTTTAATTGAAGCCACCTTCTCATTGAAAATCCCTGCAACCACAAGCACCAGGCAGGTGAAGAGGAGCCTTGTTTGTGTCACTCGGTGCAAAAAGCTTAGCCGAGACTTGCAGCTGGTCACTTTTTCTGTTCCTACAGTACTGCAAACTGTACTGAGGGCACTCTGCTGACATACAGGTATTATTTCCCAGATTTGGTATATGCCTGCAGTGTAAGCACATGGCATTTTACTGTCCTCTGCAATGGTGAGAGGAATAGGAAGTGAGAAAGGTATATAGAAAATGAAACCTTATCCATCAGTTGGTTTAATTTACATTTGGAAAAGTATTAAGAGCAGAGTTACAGCAGACAAAATTGCTCATAGTAGGCATAATACAAGAAGCTTTCATTTTTCATGTGAGAACACAGAGGACATACTGAATCAGACAGGTTGTCCACCTTCTTCAGTAAACTGTTTATAAAAATTGGCTGGCTTCAGACAAGCAAGCCAGAAACTCTGCAGTAGGTTGTTACAGAGACAACTTGTCCACAGGGAAAATCTCCTAATCCACAGACTGTTTTATGACTTGAAGCATATTAATTTACATCCTTCCCCAAAAGCCTTGGAATCTTTTTTTGATTGTTTGTTTCCCTGGTTGTTACTAAAATTACTATGGATATTGTGGTTATTGCCCATAGAAGTTCAGTATATGCAGCATTACAATACTTGTACATAAATATCTGCTATGTATTTTGTCCAGAAAATGAGTACAGGTATAATCTAAAATTATAGATTTGTTCTCTCATTTGTTTTATACTATTATTGGTGATTTGACACCAGAAACACACTGTATTCTATTTATATTGGCAGTTTCACTGCCATTCTGTATGACCAAAAGATAAAAAATATGTTATATGAGTGTATATAATTGATTAGGATTTAAACCCGTGCTAAGTAATTTTCCTGTGCTCCTCTACTTTGTCCACTTCAAGTGACAGCCACTGAAAATTAAATGGTTTTCAATAAAAATTCTGTAACCTGAAAATAATCCCTACAGGATAATTAGAGTATCATGCACATAAAAAATAATCATGTGTCCTCACCTGTGAAGGATCTCCCATGGCTGATCAGCATCCCTGGAGTGCAAGTCAAGTCAGATCTTTAATGCCCATGAAATGTAACACTCAGGTGAGAAGCATCATCGTGTCACACCAACCTCAAGCACAGGGTTTGGTTTGCTGCTCTGTGCCAACTGTGCTATACTACTTTTAACACTCCTGTTACTCATGACACCGACTCCACTGTGCCTCCTGCTTTTCTGTCCTAGCAGTACACCTTGCCCGAGAGCACTTGGTCTAGGATAATGTGGACCTTCCCCTGTTTGACCACCTATATTCAAAGATCTATCATCACTAAGGGTCTTAGGGTTCAGTTGGTGGAGATGGATTTTTTTTCCAGCTGACTCAAGTCCTAAATGTTTCAATACCTACTTAAAGCTACAACCTACATGTTAGCATTTGGGAAAACAGAAACCTCATCACCAGGCCTCGGATCTGGCAGAAAATTGGGCACTTCTACTCCAAAAGCTGCATGCTCATAAAAGTACTACACTGAGTCTGTATCAGGGCATCCTAATTGTCATTATCAGTTATACCTTGGGCTCAAATCTGTCCTGTCACAGTCATGGGACTTTCAGCTCAGAGCATGAGCCAGTCAAATCCAAGTCTTCCCTCAGCCAGCACTACAGAAATGCTCCAAATGAAACAAGCAGAAAACACCGTCAAAAATAACTTTGATTTTCATTTTTAAAGAAAATCTTTCCTATCAACTAATGGACCAGAAATCAGTAAACCTAATGGACTGTGATACCAATATTAATTGTCACTATTCCTGTGTATTACATAGATGCCTAATTAGGAGCGCCTTTTGCAATTTAGTAAAGACATTCCCAGAGACTTACAATCCACAAAGGACACCCTTGAAGGATAAAGGGGAGAAAAAAGATTATTATCTCATCAATTTTTAGATGACAGAGACAGAGGGCTGAAATACTTGGGTGTTGAACAACGGACTCAGGGAGTTGGTTTCCACACCCAGTGATACACAGAGTTGAACGTGGCACAAAACGTAAGGAAGATCATTGCTTTGATTTGTTTTCATGTGTGTCTCAGGATCAACATTTCTCAGACACTATACAATACAGATAACTGGGGAATAATTTTCCTGTCCTGTGTAAAGTTCTTAATGTTCAGCTTTTCATGGAGGTGACTGAGAGACCAGATGAAATTTTTCATTAAAATTAGGAGAAAGCCCCAGAATTGCTGCTCAGTCTTTTACCAGGCATGTAAGAGGTGTGGGATTCTGCCAAATCAGGCAGAGAAGGAACTAACATACATGGATGGGATTCATTCCTCTTGGCTCAACAGATAAACTTCCTCAGTGCAGAGAGATTCACACATCTGGAGATCAGTTTAGCCCATCCTAAGAAAGACATATGAGTCACCCTATCAAATAGCTTATCTCAGACTAGTGCATTTTAAGACCCTACAACTATGTTTGGAGGATCCCACCCTCGCTCACTGCATCCCAGGAGACCAACAATTTAGCAGTTGTTGTGCAGTGGTTCCTTTCTAGTCACCTCTACTGGAGCGACTCTGTTTTGTGCGGGTGGTGAGGGAATTTTGACATAGAGAGACTGACAAGTGTAGGACCTACTATACCAGGGCAACTATAGCGTAAATCTGTGTTTCATCTCACACACAACATGAGCTGTTCTATTATACCTGCTGTGAGTGCTCTAATAAATATGATTTTCTGTATTTTTTTCTCCAGTTCAGATTTTTTAAAAAACTTTAGTAGAGATCCTGATTACCTTTCATCATTAAAGTCTTGCTATTCCTTTTCCTTTTGAGCCTGAATTCTCATTCCTGACTGCTATATAATGTCACCTGATTTCCCCTTTGGTGTTCCTGACAGTCTTCTGGGCAGCCCTCTAAAAAACTCCAAGCAATACTCTTTCCACAGGAAATGTGCCTGGGTCTAACCTTGAATGACTCAACATGCAGGTGCCCAGAGCTTCCTAATGCATGGGCTGAAGTATCCAAAGATTTCCTGCATCACCCAAAGTGTACTTAGAGCTCTCCTCTCTCTGGGTGAAACAGCAGTGATATTGTGTTTCTGTAATGCTGTCATTTTCTGTTTTGTTTTCCATGCTGGCTGTTCCATTTCAATACCAACCTCTCACCTGTCTAGGGTGGTTCAGGGGAACATTCCTGTACCAAAAGCCACCCATCCTCAGGCAGAGAAGTCCAAAGGTAAGAACATAAACCATTTCCCCACATCCTGGAAGCTCAGCATGATTTTACTATAGCTACTTCACAGGTAGTAACTGAACCATTATAAGCATGATAGAAATTGATGCATATACTTGAAGGAAGACAGACTGTATCTTAATTTTTTATGATGCATAATACTGACTCCAAGAATACATGAAGCTGCAATTTATTTACACATTTGGCTTGTTTATGAAAAACACCTTGTGCATATTCTTTAAAGCAGGACCACTTTTAGTCCACACATCTGAATTATCTACTAACTAGTATGCACCTACAAGCTTAGTGGGATTCACATTAATGATGAGCAATATTACAAATTGCATCCCCTAAAGGTTTGAGTTCACAATGGGCTCAGTCCCGAGGTTTTGCCATGATGTTTCTAATACAATAAGTATTCAGTAAAGAGAAAGTAAAAGGAAAAAAGCTGTCAGTGTCTTGTGGGAGTCTTTTTTCAATTCCTTGCCTCTGGTGCACTTTGCTTGAACGTTGCTGTAGTTAAGTTTTATCTACATGTTTATCTATCTGTCTACACCAGTGGATATATTGACCAGGATATTATCCCCCACCTACATCTAGCTTTGTCCTGGCTCTTAAATCTTCATTGTTACCTAATCCTTTAACAAGCTCTACAGTGTTCAGCTCCTGGGTTCCTCAGTACTACAGTACACAACAGATTTGCGTATAGCTAAATCACCCCGTGAAAAATTCCCTTGGTGCCCATTTTCTGCTTAAGCTGGTGATTAAATACCTCTATCTACTACAATTTGAAAAGCATCAGCATGTTCCTGGGTGCCTACTTTGGCTGGTTGAAGAAGTAATTTAGTTTTCACAGGAAATGTCAAAATTTTATTGTTTTCCCCCCTCCGACGTTCCCCATGCTGTTCTGTTTTTTTCTTGAATAAAAGAAAGCAAAGCCATATATTTCAATTACACCAACCAGAATAATAAGAAAAAGATAGATAGGGTGGGAGGAGGAGGGGCATGCTTCTTCTTTTAGAAAAAAAAATATATATAATCCCACAACATAATTAGCAAAAGAATGAAGTAAATCCAACCATTTTTATTGAAAGCTAAATAATTTCTCATTTTGTTTCTGATATCTGTTGCTGGTTTTCTCATCAATAACCAGCACCTTCGGTGGGAAATCTGCATCTTGTTACAAATATCTTCCAAGAAAAATTTTTCAGCACCCAGAGTGTAGACGTACGTATGTAAAGAGAGACAGAGAAATTGACTTACATAGATGGCAAGCTTCATAATTAAAAAATGCTGAAGCATCTGAATGCTAAGGCTAAGACTGCACATACAGACTTAATTAAATTCTGGTATCTCTCTGCCTAACAGGACAGACTTAAATTCACATACACACTTTGGCCTTTGTACCCACTCACAGGAACAAAGCAGCAGTAACTGCATGTGGTAGATCCAGGCAGATGAACATTTTCTTTGCCTTGAGGGAAACAGAGTCACCACTCACAGATGCTCCTACCCCACTTCCCTTTCTGGTTGATAGCACGGACAAGCCACAAATGTGCAGCATCTGCTTCAGCTGATGTCAGTGGGCAGGTCAACTGATATGAGGATGGCTGTCTTTGAGGTGGAGATGCTCATACCTGACTCTGGACTGGATCACAAGAAGACAGTTCCATCATATCATCATGTCCCTTACCTGTTTTTAAGGATGGTGCAAAAGAAGACCACGTGCTTTTTTAACTTTTTAATTATTTTTGTTTGCTTGGTTTAGTTTGGATTTTTGCTAGATAATACCACACCCCAGATATAGGCTTTTCTGACAACGCAGCCAACTATCCCAAATTTAAGCACCACCTTCATGTGGTTTGCATGCTTTTAGTACCTAAGCTAGTCCCCAGCATGGTCCTAGGATCTAAGTCTATACTAATAAATGAAATTACCAGGGGCTGTTTTCTGAGACCAAGTAGATGGAACGCTCATGTCTATAGGGCTAAATTATCTTCTCCCTGCCTTGTGCCTGCTGCCACCTGGGGACTGTCCTTGTTCCAACTTGTTCTTTAAACAGTGCCTGGGAGACTATTAGCTGGCATATGCCCAAAATGTGCATAGAAGCATATTAGTAATTAAGCAGCATGGATGCTCAGAGGCCTGGTCCCAACCCCTGATTAACTCACTAGCAGAGAAGCAGCTCTCATGAACCATGCAGAGCTCATTGCTCTCTGACACAAAGATGTGACTCATCTTCCATACATTTTGCACATTGGCAGGGTCCAGTAATAAAAAAAACAAAACAGGATTATGACAGCAAATGAAAGCAAGGATTCAAAACAGTCTGCAACCTCATCCATAACCCTGGTCTCTACCTCAGAATTTGAAAACAGATGGCTTTTGTCACCTGTGTTTGCCTTCTTTACATACAGACCATTTCCAGTCATGGGAAGCGGAACCAAAGGAACTTCCACTTCTCTTCTTTAGGAACCAAAGAATCCAGTATATGGGCCTGATCACCAGTGCTTGTCACAATATCAAATACATATAGAAAAAGGTGATATCTCTGTTATCTGGATTCCAAAACAATTGCAGATATTTAAGCAAAACCTGACTGGTCTGAGATAGCAGCTAGTCTTTTAGACAGAGTGCAATTTTAAGCTGTAGAAGGATGTAGACTCTAAATAAAAATCACTGTTCGGTTTGGATAGAAATTATTTTCACAGACTATTCCTGGCACATCTAAAAAAGCAAACATTACACTTAAAGGATACAGGACTTAAGGATCTGTTTAGTTTTTCTCAAATCTGCTTTATGACTGCACATTGGTTCATCATATTTTGCATCAACTTTGTGTAAAAAAAAAAAATAATACTACATTTTTTCAGTCTCAAGCTTGCTCATGCAAAATCAGTTTATCCAGAATAAGATTATGTCCTGCTTCTCCAAAAAGGCTATTTTCATGCCAAATTTCCACGTCAAATTTGAAGCATTTAAAGTATAGGATTATTCTGAAGATCAAAAAAAATGTTTTATACAAGGGAAAACTGGATTTCCTCATGTTCAAAGATGGTACAAAACACACATGCTAGAAAGATGTTTAAAATACCAAACAGTGCCTACCTGACTTTATCAAATGTGTAAAAAGGGAGGCTACTGTCGTTTTCTGAATGGTGTGGATTAATCTGAACTTCCTCAGCTCTCTTACCCCAGGAGCAGCTGAGGTTTACTTTAGTGGCTGCAGCCTCAGTCATTTCTTATCTTCTCCTACATCAGTGGGATGCAGCGTAGGCACTGGTTCTGGCAGCTTGAAACCAGAATTTCTGTAAAGTAGTGAGCTAATGCGGTATTGTGAATTAAAAACAGGTCATTCAAACATTGACAGATGTAGATGGGAAAATAGCATAAACCTGATTTTGACCTCAGCAATGGAAAATTGCAGCCCACAAATAAGCATTTCAGAATACCCCAGTGGGGCAGGCTAGACAGGAACCATTCAGTCTAGTGAAAAACCCTAAGTCTGAATGTTTAGTTGATTTTTCATTAGATAATTTTCATTTGGATGAAGCCCATTCTAGACAAGTGAGGAGAGAGCAGCTATAGCTCTGAGGTGGGAAGGTTGCAGAGGAACAGGTCTGGACAGAAATAAGTTGCCTTCCTCTCTGTAGTCCTCTTCATGGCCACCAGGCCTTTGGAAACTTCAGAGCTTCTTACCTGTGGGGATTGAACCAATTCTGCATTCTGGACGTGGGGCCATTCCCATGCCAGCTCTGTTTAAATTAATGAAAACTAGAAATTAAGTGACTTGTAAATCCCTGAATGCCTCTTAGTGTGACCAATGTGGGCCAGGATCCAAAACAGTTATGGTAGCACAGGTACAGAAAACTTCACAGTTAATGCTGGGTTACCTTTTGCTGGTTTTACATACACCTCTGCAATACCTATATAATATGTAAAGTCGGAGCTTGCTTTTTACAGATTTTAGAGATGCAGTAGACCTATCACATATCACCTTATAGCTCTGAGACATGCTTGTGATGCTTGACCCTTGGCCATTGTAAAATGCTTTGATGCTGGCAGTAATTATTTGTGGGCAGCTAGAACACATGTTCAAATAGCATTTTGAGTTTCTGTTAAAGCACTTACTGAAATAATTTCTGATTAAGCCTTCATTTTTATATGTTACAGTTTATTGTCTAACTTGCAGGCAGGCCCCAGACTTAGGATATCACCCACGTACATATTAAGAAAAGTTGTGTCTGTCATGATATTGGTACTCCAGCTTTAAATGAACTATTTAGGGTGTCAATTCCTGTATCTACTGTAACCAAAGAGTATCCTTCTGATAACATAATATTAATAGTTATGCATTAATAACTATAACAGAGCAATAGCAGAAATGATAGGGTTTTTTTTCAAATAGTCATGCATCAGCAAGGTAGAAACTAATTTTAAAACTAATATGTGAATCTTTCAAGTAAAATGTAAATAATTATACAGGGACTCAATGGCAAAACATGAGATCTCTGTGTTTGCATGTAAAATTTAGATACAACCCATTTTATTCACAGTCTTAATACTTCAAATAACTAGAATCCTGATTATGTATGCCCACTCATTTTTACAAATTAGTTGCTGAATATTTCCTCATATACCCTATGCTGCTTACTATCCAGAGAAAAACCAGGAATAATAAATGCCATATGCTGAACGTTAGTACTGTATTTCACACTGTGTTGAGTGCAGAGGCTTCATACCAAGAAAATTATCAAGCTCAATGCTTCTGTAAAAATGAAAACTATTGTATTTTGCTTTTATAAGTGAGAGGAAAACAGGACATAATGAAAAAAATGCATGCCACATAATTACTTTTTATTATCAGCCAATCTAATCCCAAGTTCCCTTCATCATAAGTTACAGCCCCGGTCATTGCTTCCGAAATAAGTGGAATTTTTTTTGGCTGTGGAATGAAGCCTTCTGGCTTACCTTGGTACACTGCCACTTGAGAGCAACTGTTTAGAGAAATTTGTGGGTCGGGTTGAGCTAGCTTCCATCAGGTTATGGTTAAGGTTTTACTACCCTCTGGAAATTACCCCTATTAGGTCAGGATCTTAACAGGCCCTTTTGGTTTACTCTTCATGAAGAAGATGTGTTTTATATAAGAAAGCAGTAAGTTCCATCTTAATTGCATCTGGCAAATAAGCATGTAAATGAGAGCATAATAATTTGGAAATGTGTCTTGTGTTACACTGTTAAGAATTTATATAGGGTAAGAGATGATCTGCAGAGAGCATTGCTACACTGTTTGTTGAGGGTTTACATTAAAAAACAAAATTTTTGGCAGTCTGAAGTAGAACATGAACCTGAGTTTACTTAATCAGTATGAATAAAAGGAAATGAAACCCATGTCAGATGAGTTGGGTAGAAAACTAAAAAGTTAAAGACAAGATGAAGTGTACATATTGAGCAATTGTACCACTGCCTTCCGGGAACTTGAAATGAGTAATTACTGATGAACTGCATGGAGAATTTAGTCAATGAAATGATCATGCAGCTAAATTGTACTAAAGAGAAGACTACTTACAGAGTGCTTGCCCATAATATAAGAAGTTAAATACCTTTGCATGGTATTGCAAATTGCACAACTGAGAAAAGAACGGGTTAAAAAGACCCAGCAGCTCCTCAGTTGAAAAAAAAAAAAAAAAAAAAAAATCTTCTTTTGTGTTTGACTCAGTAGGGACATTTGTGTTTAGAATTGCATGTAATGAATATGCATAATATTTAGCTTTATTCTTGTAACTGTTTGCAGTGTATGTTGCCTCTCCGTTGGCAAACCATATTTCCCATTTGGGACAAAGCACAATGGATACCACAGAAAGAAGAGAGTCAGTATTGGTTTTACCATTATTTTTAGATTGGGAAATCCCATGACCCAGTGCCTTTTTTTTTTTTTTTTCCCAGCCTCCTTGGGTCTTCTACCGGGCAGCAAATTAAATTAAGCCAGGTAGAGAATTTGAAGGAAATCCTCTGTTCCTCTGGCACCAAGCTCAAGTTGCTGGCTGGGTCTAGGGAATTTTGTGGGAATTGAAAGGGAACTTCCTTTGGAGGTTTTCCATCCACTTGTGTATCTGCATGTGTACAGATGGTGGGAGCTCTGGAGCTCTCCAGAAAGTCGCTGATTCACACACACACACTAAGGCAGCTCTACGGTGACTCGGCCCTCCTTAAGCTACAGCTGGCGAGGACAAGGTTTCTTTCACACTGCCCCAAATGCCTGTATTTCAGCAGGATGCAAAATATCCCGGTGAGCCCAGTGATTCAGGTGGGGTAAGAAGCACTTTGGCAGAGGGAAGACTTCTAAGTAACGTCTTAGATTGCTGCAACCTTACTGCAAACCTTTGCAGTTTGGGGGCATACCTTCACCGGGGCAATACCATGCTAACGCAGCCACCAGGACACCAGCTTCAGAGCTCTGGGGAGTTTAAAAACCATACAGAGACAATAAGCCAGTGCTCATAATCTAAGCCAGACAAAATCAACACAGACGGGAATGACCACAGAGGCAATTTACTCCAAAGTCATGTCCCCTGTCTATGCAAGGCAGAGAGACAGAGTGGCCAAGACAATCTTGCTGACTAGGTCACACTGTGCAAGTAGCCAGTGGCCCCATTTCCAACATTGTGAGAAGCATATTATTACTCTTACACTATAGAAATATTAATATTTTGCCTACCCTTCAAGAAGCTGAGGCATTTGCAGCCAGATATTTCTGACATGGATAGCTAAACAATTAGGTTAAAATTCTATTTGTTTTTCTTTCAAATGTGCAGATTTTTCAGAATTTTCCCAAGAGGTAATTGATATAGTTTGAAAGAGACATGCTGTCTGAAGAAGCATGCCTTTCTTCTGGTGGGATTGTGCTCTGAGGTACCAGTTTTCCTTGCAGCTCACTTATGCACTTACACACACTCTGTTTCCACAAGTAGGGTGTCTGTGACGTAAAGCAAATAATGAGTTCACTATTCCATTCTCATTAAACAGGATTATGTTTCTACCAGATAAAATTTACTAGTTAAGAAATCCTTCATAACCCCTACGGGAAGGGAAGATGACCTTGTAAAAGCACAAGGATACACTACACAAAAGGGCTGAATTTCCTTTTTCCTCACATAATTCAGTGGAAAAATACAAAGTGCTGTAATGAGGGTTATAAACTACCATCGCTCAAATCTGACTTTAAAATTTGTTTTATTTAGAACACAGAAACACACATGAAATTTAATCAGCATCTCAAGTCACATCGTGTACTCTCTGTTCGACAGGAACTGAGTACATAAATTAGCTGAACCGGGAGCTAGTCCCAGATCCATCCCTACTTGGCTACAGCACCTTTTGCTGGGAACTTCCAGCAGGGGAAGCTCTTAGCACATCAGTGTCTTCACACTTCTGTAGGAGAGAGCAAAGTTTAGTCAAGACGGAGCAGGAGGTGGAGCGGGGAGGGGGGAGAAGGAAAGGAAGAAAAAATCTACAGTGTCACACACAGTCGCTTTAGAAAACGAGGCAAAAAATTACACGTGTTCTGATCCGATGCCTTGTGTTACACGTTATACTTTCGAATCACCTATAGATAACAGTATGCAAGAGCAGGGACAATGAGAGTTATTTTCGGATGAAACTTTGTGGCTCACAATACCCCTTCTGTGAGGGAACCACGTCCCGTTTAGGACTGACAGGCAGCCTGCAAGCTTTGTGGCAGCACACTAATCCCTTGTCTGTGGATTACTGAAAAACTCCTTGCATTTTTGTTCCCAGTTCACCTTGGTGAAAAAAACCCAATCCCACATATGATAAATCCAGTGTCTGCAGAAAGGCAGTCACCTAATTGCACAGTGAAGCAGAAGAAAGCCTTGCAAATGGTATACAATTTTCAAAGTGTTCCAAGCCTTAGGCAAAAGCCTTTCAACTGTGTCTAAAACTGAATGATAAAATATGTTGTACAAATTATCTGTGAACAGGAAACATGTGGTAGTGGCAGGGGACTGAAATGTAACACTTGTAAAGAAATGGGAACTGCCAGTCATCTATACCCTTTTACTTTTCTCTCAGTCACAAGTTCCATCATATTTTTTTTTAACCATCAGTTGATGTTCAAGTTTATAATAAGACATTCATCAGATCTCACTAGGCCAATTACAGCTTTGTAGCAAAAACAACAAAAAATAATACCCCATCTGAAGCTAAAGGTTTAGTTTTCTCCTTTTCTTCATACTTTTACAGAATTTATGTTTTATCATTGTAAGGATGTGTGTGGATGGAATTCTGAAAGAGCTTCAGTACTGCAGAAATGCCTAGGATTCCAGTCATCTGCATTTTAGACTAAAGTAATCAGGACTTTAGAAAACTTTCTCAGATCCTGTCTATAAAAAGTGTTAAAAAATGAGACAGAGAAAGAGAGGAAGAAAAGAGAAATGCACAATTACTGTTCAGCAGGAATAAAAAAACCACCCAAAACCAAAAAACACAGCACACCCCCATTTATTCTGAAAGCTCATTTCTGCTTCCTTGTTCCTAAAGTTCCTGCAGTAATGGTGTATCTTATATCTTCTGGTTTTTAAAGATGCAATCTTTATCACCAATACCAACCACTGTGCACTGTGGTCCTCACTGATGGAATTTTTTTATAGTTTGCCTCCAGAAGAACATTTAGAGGGTGAAGGGCAGACAAAGCAAATACTTTTGCTATTTTGCTTCACCTTGCACAACAAAAAGTGAACAGTATTGGCAAGTTGCAGGAAACTTTTTGACATACACAAAACATGAGATTTAAATGTAGTGCTTAAAAATGGCACCTGCAAGCTGCTAGGTGAACACAAACAACAAAAGGATTTTTTCTTCATGACATTTTTTAGATACCTGGATATATTTAGGCCCTACCCCTTCGAAACATTCAAATCTAAATATGTGTAAAAGCATGCAAATACATGTAAAAACATACAAATACATAGGAAAGTGTTTGAAAGCCTGCTCACAAAGCAAAGTTTTTAACTGACTCACTGAATGACACCCTGACCCTCATTTAAGACTGCATTACTTCTCTCTGCACTGCTGTCCTAATTAGACCACATTAGGTGTCCTGGGTTTACTGTGGGGCCAGAAACATTCATGCCTATCGTGATAGTATGGCTGGTATAATTTGGTGAACATGCAACATCAGGGTCTGTCAAATCAATTGCCTGCCGATATTTCCTGTTATGTTTATGACACAGACAAGCACTTGAGAAAATGATAAAAATTTTGATCGCATCCGAGATAAAAAGTCATGCTTTCAAGTTCTGTCAAGAAAATCTTTCAGAGGCAAAAGAATTAAAGGTTTTGCAGCATTCTGAGAGATTAATGAAGAGCTTGTGTGATTTAAAGGTTAGCTCATTGGGCTGGGACTCATTAACATAACTAGGCAAACAATAAGGTGGGTTTTTTCATTCAGTGGTCAAACTCAAGCATTGGGGAAAATCTCAAGCAGAATTTTAAAAACAGTTTTGTAGTTAAAACAAATCCCCCCAAAAAACCACTGTTTATGTTTCAAGCTGTCTGGTTTTCAAATTTGTGACATTTTTCTTGGGGGAACAGATAGGGAAAATAGTATTTTAAACCGAAATGTCTAAAAATCTTATCCTGAATTATTTTATCACTTCTCAAAGGAAGTGTTTCTTTTAAAAATATAAAAATGAAATATTTGTAAAAAAAATTTAATGTTTCCCCTCTCTTCCTGTTTTCTGGCCACAAATAGTTGGTACTGAGAATTTGCAACTGATTGTGGTCCCTGTAGCTGTGCCTGAACTGCAAAATGGTAAAAACTCTACAGCTCTGGTCTCCAGCAGTCCAGGCTGGGATCTGCTTGAGAACACAGTGGCTGCTTCCCGTATTGAATGTCTGGATTTACTTTGCATGAAAACCAGGAAAGCACAAAGCAATGATGGTGTCTGTTCAGCTCTTGTATTGAAGTAGACCTGGACAGATTTGGGAAGCATTCCTGGCTTTCTTGCTACCAAGATAATTTATTAAATATTAGAAATTATTTTATAGTGGCTTTATTAATAGTAAAAAAAAAAATCCCACTTTTTGAGTTCTGAAATAAATGTCCTCTTCTATTATTTGACAGCTATATGACTTCTAGTCAGTATCTGTATATTTATGAGCTTCATTTTTCCTATCTGCATAGTGGGAATAATAACCCCTTCCTTTGAACAGAGCTTTGAAATCTTTAGATGAAAAATGCCATGTTACTATGTTTGACTGTTCCAAATTATTTCTGCTTTTTCTCTTTCTCCTCTTAATTCTGTTTTAACTTTTTTACAAGACCAGAGTAAAATACCCGCTTCTGAAATTTTTGTGTTCTAGTGACTTCTGTTCCCTAAACCTAGATTTCTAAATTCAAGGAGGAAAAATCCACTGAAGTTTAGTAGGTATCAAGATATCACTTTTAGCCTAGGAAAAGCTTGAGACATAATGCTGCAGTCTAGCAGAATATTTGTACAGCTCTTGTGATGCTCGTCCTGTACTGGCACACTTCCCTCAGCATCTGATACTGTCTGCTTCTCTTCTTAAGCCCCTTAAAGGGCTGAGTGAAGACATATTGCTCTGCCACATTAGGCTGGAAATATCATGTACATTTTTTAAGACAAATTTCACTCCCAACTGCTCAAATGGGTCACCCTTTCCATCCAGGGAACTTCCTTCATGTTAGTCCCAGAGTCAGCCACTCAGACAAAGGAGCAGCATTACTAGATGATGGTGGGATTTGGCCTCATTTTGGTGCTTCCCTGAGTGGTAGGCCTCTGAAAGCATGCTCCAGACATCCAGATATCAATCCATACATATGGTGATGAAATTGTGCTCTAGTTGACCAGTGAAGTCACTGGCTTCCCAGTGCAATGCCAAAAACACTTGTCCATCATTCTTTGCAGGAGCTACTGCACCTTCACCTGCCCACAACAAGCCCAGGATCCAGCTTTAACCCCATGTTAAGAGCCCAGGAACTGAAATATGAATTTGTCATCCTTCTGGAAGAATACTGTCTATCTCTGGAAACATTGATGTTGGACTTGTCGACTGTTGGCTCTGACTTTGTATGGATGTTCTTACACATCTTACATCAGGTTTCTAAATCATTGGTGGGTCCTCTGGGGAAAAGAGACAAAGAAAACAGAACATGTTTCACTTGATAATTTTTATATCTAACTTCATACTTTAAAACACATGAACACATGAAACAACAGGTATAGTGTTCTTTGTAGGGCATCTTCACTTTATAACTATCACCTAATGCTCCTAACAAATAATCTCAAAATAATGACATTCCTGGGTAGCAGACTGTTTTTTCTTTATACTGAGGCAGATGACTGTGGAGTAAGGTCTGCTTTCCAGTGGTAAATCAACTTTATGGTATATGGGGATAAAAAGTAGAAAAACTTCATATACAGTGCAATTGCTGCTGGTGGTTAGAGTGATTTTAGAGGCCCAAAATATCTTGCTTGGCTTCTGATTGCCTGTACAGAAGAGTGTTGTGTGCCTCTTTGTACCATGTCTACCAACCCCATTACAGTGTTTCTAGTACCCTGGAAGAAGCTACGGCTTTTTTGTCCTTTGGAGTAATCTGTTTTGAAATAAAATATTTTAATCATGATTGTCTGGTTTGCTTTTTAAATCAGAACTCTCAAACTGTGATGCATGGACCAGTTGTGATTTACAAATCACTTTTCAGTTATTATAATGGGCCAATGGGCTGTATGATGTTATCTGTTGATCTTGTTCCAGATGGCAAGTGTCATTAAAAAACCTGTAGGAACTCAAAGTACTTTCCTAATATCACAAATGCTACAGTTGCCAGCAAGATGATATGTAGAATCAAATGGGAAGAGATCTGATTCATCAGTCAACCCTCCCAATGAGATGTGTCATCACTATGATAAACCCCTGCATGGGGTGTCATGTGTCTGGCAAAGTGAAAAATATTATGAATCTTTTTTCTGGGGTTTGCAGTTGTGTGGAATTTCTGCCTACCTTAGTACAGGTGAAGACGGGCTAATGCAAAGCTGCCACAGAAAAAGATACTGTAAAGGAAGACAACTTGAAGTGAGATTGTCTAATAGACAGATAAATTCTGTCTCATGCAGACTCTGCTGGAGGAAAATGGAAAAAAGTATGTGTGTCACTGGAAGGGTACATCACTATAAACCAAAGACTTTTTGAAAGACTGTGCCATTGTTCTAACTTGTCTCCTTGTCAAAGTAAAAGGAAGCCCCGTGGACCCCTGTGGGATCTGCGCTAGGCAGCTGTTGTGTATCTCAGACTGTCCTAATAATCAGCAGACACTGTCACTGGGTAGTTCATCAATACAAAATTTCTTTTACAAGGTGGTGAATTGTCATCTTTCACATGCACCACATTTACCTGAAATTTTGACCCCAAGGATCTCAGAAACCTGAAAGAATGTTGTTGCTTTTAAGGGGAAAAAAACTCTTCTAAAGCCCAATGAAAATCACTTACCAGCTGAATTAACAGGCCAAGGTATTGCTAATTCACCATCTCAGAGGGGAGCTAAGTTCAGACTCAGTGAGGCAGATGTCTCGTGCTGTGGATGGTATTCAATTTTCCTGGGTGCTCCTTGCAGTGCATGGAATACCCTACACTTTTTTTAAGCAGCCTCTTTTGGCTTGTTCACATATTGTAGCTAGCAAAAAAAGTCTTGTTTTAAGCTCAATAGGAGGCTGAAGCATTACAGGCCTTTGAGAGGGAAGGGGAACTAAAAAGCGGGAAAGAAGAGTATTGCTGCATAACCAGGAACCCCCACATGAATGAGATCAACTAAAGTTTTCCTCAACTTCCACCGAGTGGCTTTGATAAATAGCTAAATGCATGATGCCATTTGATTAAAGCTAAATTTTGTGCTGATTTTCAAATCCCAGTTTGAAATAATGCTGCTGCTGAGAATGCTGCATGGCACAGTAGGCCAATATGTTTTTACAACAACAACAATAATAATAATAACAATAATAATAATAATAATAATAATAATAATAATAATAATAATAATAATAATAATAATAATAGTTTACATTTTTATTAAAAAAAAACCAACTTAAAGTATCCCAAAATGCTTCACAAAAACCATACATAGCTTGTGGCTTATTTACTATGGATGGAAGCAAGGCGGGCTAAGGAGGGAAAACTTTGTGAATAGGCATCAGCAATCCCTGTTTTATGGAAAGTAAATGTGTTGTTAATATAGGCGAGATGGGGAAGCAGTTCTTCAATGATTAAATCCAAAAAAGTACAATAGAATAGAGCAAACCTAACCAAAACTAATCTATTGGAAAAGGAGGAGTCTCTTTTAAAGTTGCTGCTTTGAGATCAGGATCTTGTTTTAAAGGAATATATATTCAAGCTTGAAACAAAAGTTTGTGAGTTAATTTTTATCCAAAGTTTCCTGAAAGAAAAGGCAAAATTCTCAACCCTTGTGTTCTGCAGTGTTGTACTGAAGGAGGAATAAAACAGGTGTAAGGGGATGTTTTAAGCCATGGATGAAATCCTGGAGAACAAACACATGCTTAGCTGCTGCTGTCTTAAGGCTTAGCCTCCATCTTCTTGCTGAACCCATAGAGGGTATAAAAAATAGGCATTTATACTTCCTTGGGACTTGAGAGGGAGAAATCCTGTTTCTGTACCTTTAGCATCATTCCTCCAACTCCCCAGAAGCCCTGAGATATCTCCAAGCTGTTCTCCCCTTCATTCACCATGTGAATGTCCCAGAGAACCCTGCTTTCAAACAGTGTTGCCAATGTGATTTCATCTTTATTCAGACAAAATCTCAATGAAGTCAGAATTTACATAAGAACCAAATACAAAATGATAGCAAGATAATATCTTCCTTAGAAGCAAAATCTTCAGAGTCCTGAAGGGAATGAAGATTAGTGTAGCACCTTGTGTATTCCTTGAGCCAGCAGTACAGCAGAAAAAGAGGACAGTGCTGATCTATATGTAGGCCTCGTCTAGCTTGACCTACACCTGTTCTTACTAAAGCTCCAGAGATTCAGAGCTCCAACAGCAAAGTTGTCCTGCCAGGAGTTTCTGAGGGACAAAGTGCCAAAAAGTAAAAACGACCTAAGCCTAACAGTGAGACCTGTGTCAAAATCCAAGCTGCAAGGTTACATTGCATCTACTACATGATGGCATATCACTCTCACACTTCAGTCAAAAATACTGCTTCTCACTCATCTATGTTTTAAATACAGGTTGTACAGAACAGAGGATGGAGCAAGCCTTCTGTGCCCAGCCCCAGCAGTGGCTGCATGCCAGTCCCCTCCGAGTGAGCCTTATATTTGCATCCCTGTTATAACTGATGCTATTTCTATTATGATGTTTTCTTTCATTTCTGCTGAGAGGGTTTATCAGAACTCTCTTCAGAGTAAATCACTCCTCTGTAACTTCATGAGGTTTTAAAAACATAGTTTAAAGCTAATGCCTAGAATCATTCTTCTGTCTCCATCTTCTGCAAGGAAGCTGTCAATTAGAAACAGCAGGTGGGAGCAAAGATCACTGAAACCAAAACCAAATCAAAACATGGATCTTTTTGCCTGCTGGGGAGCTGGCAAGCATGTTTGCTGTTCTTCAGTTGGCATAACAGATTTAGTGTGAGGGACAAACTATGGCACCCTTAGAAGCTGAAGAAGGTTTATATATTATATTGCCATACAATGCTATTCCAGAAAACTGAAGTGAAGGTCTGAATAAAACAGGGAGTACTAACAGTTCTCCTGTTTGCTGAACAGAATGGTTTTGTTCCAGAGAATTAAAATCTACCAAAAGGCTCTTGTTCTGTCCTCAAGCAAGATATACTTATACCGTAACTTGACAATACCAATTTTCTTTTTAGGGTCTCTGTTTTCCTTTCCAGACTCCTGTTTATTAGTTACACAGGGACACACTCAGCTTTGGTACCTGTCACAGTTTCCTTTGGGACAATGTAGATTTGCAGCAGTGCTGAAATAGTGTCAAAAACACACATGCACACATGCAAAACGCAGCACAATGTATTCATTTCAGTTTTCAAAACTGATATGGATAAAATCACAAATGGTCCAGAGCTACGTGTCTTAGTGATAAATTTTTATAGATTTTCAAACTTTCCTCCCAACTCCTCTCTCCTGACAGGGAGAAAAATGTGGTCTGATCCCATCTATCTTCTTCCCTCTCTGTATCTACTCTCTTTTTCTCACGTGTTGGCTAAGACTAGACAAAAATCCAGTGATCTTGAGCCTAGTGCACTTGAAACTTCTCTAGAAAATTTATTCTCCTTTCTTATGGACTGCAGCTTCTGAAAAAATAAACTACTCTAGTATAGAAAGAGGCTCATTCATTGCCCAACCATTATTATCTTAACCCCATCATCACTTGTAATTTTCTGTTTTACAACTTCCTTTGAATATTATTTCAAATGTAGGAAGACTGACATTATTTCCATAAATTAAATATAATCTATATAATATTAATAAAGGAAATTAATATTATTCAGATGCATGCAAGATACATGTAATATTTATATTAAAATAATGCATATCTTTCCTAGATGTTGCCAATATGTTTACTACAAAGTCACAGTTGGTTTTTTTCCTGGGAAGAGTACTGTGTTAAAGCTTAAAAGCCATGAACAAAGCTTTGTCTGTAGAAGAGAACAGGGTAGGATAGGCAGATAGACAGACTAAACTAACCTATCCAAGGTATATAGATAAAACAGCAGCATTAACAAGCAGTGGAGGCAAGGCTCTGTGTTGTTAGACTTAAATTCCAGGATGAATCAACTCTTGAAGAGGAAGAAGAAGCCATTGGGACACCAAATCCTGAGTCAAGCAACAAGTCACCAGGACCAACAGTTTTCAGTTACAGACAAGATGTGAAAGTGATAGCTCATGTAAACCTTGAAGGATAGAGATATCTCAGCACCCTTTGTGGAGTGTGTTTACTCTTGAGGAAGAATAAAATTTTGGAGGCCTTTCCTACACAGAGAGAGGAGAATACCTACACAGAACACTGCTAATGATGCACTGTTGTCAAAAGCAGAAGAAACTTAAATATTGCGTATTCAGTGAGCTCCAGTGAGCAAAATGGGTATTTCACTTTCATATGAACAGTAAAGGGTCTGTTAAGCAGTTACACCTGTGAATAACTTTAAGTATTTGAATAGTTCTACTTGCTATATTGGGATGAATCATGTGAGTGATGTTACCCACAGGCACATTTAAAGGTATTGATCCTAAGGGCATATCATGAATTATTACACTAATTCATAAACTGATCATTAGGAAGTAAGCTTCTTGCAGACATTCAAGCATAAGGGTTTTAAAACACAACTTTTAAGCAAACCTTTAAGATTAAGTGAACCTTTAAGCAAAATGTTCTTTAGTTTTAACAAAAACACAAAAAAATCCAATTAAAAATTTCCATAACTCATTGGGCTTCCCCTTCGCTTCCTTTCTTCACTGGAAAAAGCTTGCAAGTTCTGTGGAACACCTCAAGATTAATGGTATCACCCCAGAAAAGCTATAACTAGACTCGCAGCTCTTTCCTAAGCAAAATGGAGAGGCCTGCCATGACATACATTATTTAGTATGGATGAAATGTGCTGGACATTACTTAGACTGATCTAGCGTTCCAGCAGAGTCACAATGTTGGAGAAGTAGTAATCATGAGCATTGATGCATGGAGAACTCGTTTATCACTACAGAACCACAAAAGAAAGAGCCCATTTGAATCTTATTTTCAAGTGTGCTTTGAAGCGCTAAGGTTAACAAATCCTTTAGTCACATACTGTACAGCCCTAATGGAAGCTTTTTCTGCTTGGTCCTGCAGAGTGTGTCTTTTTGAATGAACCCCCTTCAGAAATAAAAGGGACAGTGTAACGCTGAAATTGCACTTCTGTTTGAAACTGCTCTACCTGGTTTTGTTACAAGTAGGCCTGTGATGCCGGCAGATGACACAGATAATTTTTCTGTTTGTTCAACTTGTGTGTTTGATAGCTCTTTCTATATAGATGCTGCCACCATCTTCCTTGTTACAGTATGTCTTTTACTCAGCAACCTCGAAGAGCAAACTTAGTAAAAGAACCAGCAATTCAGGAAAACACTGAGAGAAAGACAGCAGGGAAGGCACAGACCTCCCTGTAATGACTTTCTGTTATTGTTCACACTAAATCTTACCTAAAACCAAATCCAAACATCAAAATATTTGTCAGATGACCTTTTTGTTTTGTTTTTTTTTTAAATGCTTAATTAAATCTCTTTATAAGCTTTGCCTCAGTCAGGACAGAGATAGTATTGTAAGAATTCAGTGATAAAACTTTCTTATTTAAATTTCCTCCTCAGTTCATTCAGATCAAGAGGTCTGGACTAATATCTGAAGGTTTGGGATTGAAGTCACAGCAAATCTCTCATTTGTCCTTCATTCCACTTTTGGTACTAAAAGTTTATTTGAACTTAATGATTTTTTTGCTTCCTTTCTTCTCCTATAACTAAGGATGTTTTTCAAAGCAAATATCTTTAGGGGAAAAAAAAATAATAAAAAAAGTTGTAACTGTACTTTGGTCAAATAAATTTAAGATATAATTGAACTTACTGGCTGAGAGTGTCAGCAGTCCTTGCCTGGCATTCTCTTGCATACCTTGTGCCTGAAGATGACCTCACATTGATTTTACATCAAATAAAATTTAACTTGATTAACCATCCAGAGATACAGCACCATGGTCTCCCTTTCCTTTTCTTTCATTCTTGTAATTCCTTTCTCCCATCTCATTATTCCTTTTTTCCCCCCCTTTCTCTTTTCTACTTTATTACTATTTTCCTTCCTTTTAATGACATTCTGTCATTATTTCATTTTTTCTCATGTTATTCAACACTGATGAAATAGGTATCTTTGAACTATTTATATATTTACTTGGCAGGTAGGTCAGGTGAAAAGAGCAGTGTTTAGTGGGAAGCTATCAAGTCTCTGAGGGCAATTCTGGCAAGATGAGTGTACATGTGCACTTTCAGAAGCTTTTGGTCAGACTCTTCAAGTATGTGAGACACCGTGGTGCTAATCAAGCTAACAGCCTCTAAGGAGAAACTCAAGTTGAGGGCTGACTCATGTACTGATTTTGAGATCATGGCTGTGTTTCCTGGGGAACGAAAAACCCACTCGCAGTTGCAAAGTGAGCTTCTCAAACCCCATGTTTCAGAGTTTAATGGAAAAGAAGGTGTATGAGCTTTTTTGCACCGTGAAATGGTGCCATTTTACAAGTGGTAATATAATTGAAGTCAACCATGAGTGTTTGGGCTGTGCTCTGAAAACAAAAAAAAATTATTAAAATGGTAGGTACCATTAAGTACCTTTAAAGCATTTGTTCTCCCTGGGGTTATCTTTGACAATTAATTTCTTGGGGCACATTTTCAACAAGATGCCTTTAGAACAGCTTGGTCAAAGAATAAACTGATTCTAAGCTTCAGAGCTGATAAATCCTGTAGAGAAACTTAAACTGAAGAGGAGCTTTATATTTCTAGAAGAGAAAACCAGCAGGTCTAGCCATGTCCTGGGAAGGACCATAATGCCAGTATCTCTGAATAAACAAATGTAAAAAGAAGCACTTTGTGAATTTTTATTCTACTTTCTATTCAAGGCAGCAAGATCCTCTAACAAAAAGAGGATGTCACCAACCTGCATTTCAGGGTTGAACAACCATAATAACACTTTAAGGAGGAAGAGATCATTTAGTCTTCTCTGTTATGTATTATGCACCATTAAATTTCACAGAGTTGCAGCTGTCCCTTACTGAGTCCCCCAGCTTGTGATTCAATGAAATCCTGAACCATTTTGTATCTCCAGAAGAGAACAGGTGATTCCAGGGTGCTCCCAATTTCCAGCATCCTGCAATGTCAGATTATTAAATGTGTTATGCTTGTGCATCCCATCAAAGGTGGAGATACTCTCCAAACTCTAAACAACTAAATGCTGTTGCCTCCATGGGAACTAAGCACAAAAGTTTCCACAACAATGTGGATTTAGTCCATACAGTTGAAGATGCCCAGGTAATTATTTCAATCACTCTTAAAGGAAACATCTATGAACATTTGGTAAGCTCAGCTACATCCTGACATCTCTGAACCATGTGGGTTGGTTCTCTTCTAAGTACAGTGCAAATTACTAGTTTACACATAGGCATATACCTTTTAAAACCTAAAATCCCTAACAATCTGAAAACAATTCCTCGGGAATTCTACCTGCTGTTCTGCAGAGAGTAATAAAACACCCAAAAAATCAGCTAATATGCATTTGTAAAGAAATTATTTCCTTACATCAAGTCTAGTAATTACCTAAGCATGGGAATTTATCTGGTCAATTGAATAGTTCTTCCAGTCTTTTGGAAATTACTATTTCTGCCTGCCAGCGTGAGGTTTCATTGCAGTTTATGTCCTAATGTAAAGTTGAAAATGTCCTGATGACAAGGCAAAGCTTCCTGATCTTCTGTAATGAAAAGGAATGAAGAAAGAGTTTCACAGGTATTTGTTAACAAGTCAAAAAAGTGAGAAGGTAAAAGCACAGCCATTTCACCAGAAAATCCAGGAAACTTTTATTGTGGAAATGTTATTCAACATCAGCATTTTCAAGTATCTAATTTGAAACATTCTAGGCAATGGCAGCTCTACTTACACCTACTAAGCCATTCCAGTATTTAATTGTCTTCTCCATTATGATACTGAGTTTCGTTTCCAGGCTGAAGCTATTATAATTTTCTCGCTAATATATATTTTAATATCTCTATTAGTTATATTGAAAAGCCCCTCACCTGCCCCAATATTGTTTCTGTTTTTCCATGCACAGTCTTCAAATTCTTTCTTATCTGCCTTTTTGATAAATTGAGTAGGTTGAGCTACTTGGTTTCTTATTGTAAGAGATGTTTTTCAGCTCCTATCTGTGTAAAGGAATCAGCCTCTTTTTTTTTTTTTTTTTCCCCTTTACTTGATAATTTTATGTAATTTTCCATTTTTCATACATTCAGATATTTATTTGACCATATATATAAAGAATTGCAATAAATGCGCTAGTGAGATTTTCAGGATCTGGGTATTGGCAGCTGGTTTTGCTACCATTTGCATTTTTATATGCCTGTGACATTTATTAAATTTACCTGTTCATATGATAATGCATACTATGAAACAGTACTGCCATGGCTTTCACATATATATTTTCATTGTGTAATAAAGCACATGTACCATGTGTGTATGAATCTGGTAAGCTCATTGTATAACTGTGCACTGCTGCCAACCATGCCTGGAGTCTCTACTAGTTCTATGTGAAATATAACATACTCAGTCATTGCTTTCTACTGAGTAATAATTTTTGTGTTTATTTTAAAGGACTTGAAATCACAAATGAAAATCAGTAAGTAGATTACAATGTTTATTTAAACACCTACTTTGTATTTTTAGCCACAGCAGCCAAGATCCTGGAGATATTTCAAATTATTCAGGTGAGTAGAAAAGTAATTCAAGCTGAGATTATTTTTGTAAACATTTTATAAACATTTGTTTCGTGTCATAGAAGATCTATAATATGTGTGTATCCTGAAATAAAATAGCCATTAGTTCTCATCTCTATTAATTAATTTCTTTTTTCATTGTTTCTCAGGTATACAAATTATTGAGTACCTTAGACATTTGGTAAGCTTTACAGATGTGTCACTCACAATTTATATATGAATTTCATTAATTCAATGACCTGAGTCTAAATAAGACAATTTGCCTTTTAAGATCTCTAAAATAAATAGCTGGATTTATTTTTCAGCAGGATTTAGGTAGTGATACAAAGTTATTGGCCTGGGTCTGGCCATTCTGTAGAATAACTAAATGGGTATTTCCTTAGAAGTTTTGCATCTAGGTAAAAAGAGTATAAGAGATAGTAAAATAGTTTTTTTAAAAAAGCAGAGTGGGGAATTGAGCAGTAATTCAGCCATGAAGTTATTAACTGACTATGTGATATAAACGTATTATTAAAGCAGAAGGCAAATTATAGTCACATTCTTTTTCACACTTCAAACAACTGAAAACTCTTCCATGAAGAGAACAGGCTACCAGCTCAGAACTGGAACACAGAAAGAACTTTATTTTATCCATTGGTTTTCTTCATAGTCAGGAAACCATGAAAGCTGCTTTCTCAGGTTACAAATCAGTCTGGATTTGTCAACATTAGGAGAAATAATCTGTAATATATATGAAAAAAAAAAAAGACCAATTTTCGTCTCCAGCACTCTAGTCATGATCACAGAAATTCTCATCTGGTTCTTATTTGCTTTTGTCAAAAGATGTAAGGTTGGCATGGACGAGAGCAAGGCGGCTCACTCTAATCCCTCTGTAGAACTTAGTAGGTTTTGATGATCTTCCACGACGATGAACTAATCACTTGTTAGTGTCGTGAAAACAATGCAAACGTGTGCTTGTGAATGATAACTCCAGAACAAGTACAGCAGGTCTAGGAGTTGATAGGACACCTGTGTTTCAGGACAGCAGCAAAGACACCATTATGAGTACTAATAAAAAAGCACTTTGGATTAAGCCTCAACTACCAGGCATGGCATACAATTGTTATTTCTAGGTGGTGAATATTTAAAATTAATGGGGGGAGCAAACTTGTTCTTTTTTTTTTTCCCCTTTTATTTTGCTTATAAAAAACGAGAGTTTGGAAATATGGAAAAAGAAAATAACCTGAAAAAATGCCCAGGCACACAGAGAAATACACAATATAAAATCCCTCTCATGAAGAGGATATTTTATTATTGCCATTTTCTGATGGAAAAGAAAAAGCACTTAAAAATGCACATACAAGATAAAAAATTCAGGCGGAATTTGTAGGGAGGGTAAATTGCTCTGTTGTGCCATAGAACTTCACTTTGCTTCCTAGATGACATGCCTTGGGATAAGTTAGACTCAAAGCTCTGGCTAGTATAAATGACATCATTGCAGGAATATCAGTCTTCAAGTAGCCTCATAGAGAACAGCACTGAGTACAACAATATATTGTGTAGTCAGAAAAATATAATATTGCTGAACCTGTGTAAGTAAGAACAAGACTACACACACCTTCATAGTGTAAAATAATCACAAGGGAAGGGTAAAAAAACCCAATCAAATTTCTGGCCTCAGCTTAACAGAAACTTCAGTTAAAAACCTCACAGAACCATAGAACCCCAGGCTGGAAGGGACCTCAAGGATCATCTGGTCCAACCTTTCTAGGTACTACTGCAGTTTATATGACATGTCTCACCACCCTGTCAAGCTGAGACTTAAGTCTGTCCAGAGTGGGGGAATCTACCACTTCCCTTGGAAGAGTATTCCAATGTTTGACTGTCCTCATGGAGAAAAATGTACCTCTTGTGTTCAGTTGCAGTGTCCCCAGGAGCAACTTGTGCCCATTACCCCTTGTCTTTTTCATGTAACTCCTTGTAAATAGGGAGTTTCCATCTTCTTTGTAGCCACCCTTTAAGTACTTGAACAAGGTAATGAAGCTTCCGTGAAGCCTTCTTTCCTCAAGGCTGAACAAACCCACTTTTCTCAGCCTCTCCTCATATGGCAAGTCCTCCAGTCCTCTGATCATCCATGTGACCTCTCCAGCCTGTCTACATCCAAAACTGAACATGGGGGACCAAAACTGAAATCAATACTCCAGGTGTAGTCTGAAGAGCACCCAGTAGAGCAGGATGATGACTTCTTTATCTCTGCTGGTGATGCCCTTGTTGATGCAGCCCAGCAGCCTGTTGGCTTTCTTTGCTGCTGCAGCAGGACACTGTTCACCCATGTTGAGCCTGTTATCCACCAAGACCCCCAGGTCCCTTTCCACAAGGCTGCTCTCCAGCCAGGTGGATCCAAGTCTGAACTGCACCCCTGGGTTATGTGTTCCCAGGTGCAAGACCTTACACTTCTCCCCATCAAACTTCATAACGTTCCTGCTAACCCACACCTCCAGCCTGTTTAGGTCATTCTGGAGGGTGGCTCTCCCTTCTGGAAGGTTCTGCCAACCTGTCCACTCATCTGTTGTCAGCAGACTTCATCAGGGTGCTCTTGATCCCAACATCCAGGTCACTTATGAAGATATTTAACAACATTGGGTCCAATATCTATCCCTGCTGGACCCCACTTGCGACCAGTTGACAGTTTGAGGAGGAACTGTTTACTATCACCCTCTGGGTGATAGCCAGTTCCCCACCCACTGCACAGACCGCTTGTCAAAGCTGTAGTGAGTCAGTTTCTCCAGAAGGCTGTGGGGGACCATATCAAAAGACATGGAGAAGTCCAGGTAGATGATGTCCACTGTTCACCCTGCATCAACTGAGTGGTTACTTTATCATAGAAGATGATCAAGTTAGTTAAGAATTATTTACCCCTGGTAAATCCATGTTGGCTTTTCCCAACTATGTGCTTTAATTGACTAATGGGTCTATAATTACCTGGGTCCTCCTTTGAACCCTTCTTATAGACGGGGGTGACATGACTTGACTGCTTGCAATAAACATAAGTCTTGCCTCCAGCTTCCCAGTATTTAGCTAGTCAAAAGTAAAACAGTCTTTAAAGGCAGAAATTTTTTGAGGTATATAAAAAAAAGTATTCCAGGTTTCTAACTAGTGGCAAAATGTGCCATCTGAGGTTGAACATCTGATGGGACCTGATGCGATCAAAGAACTGGAAAGGAAAAACTATGCTGAATAAATAGGAATGAGCTCCAATTAAGAGCTGGACAGTCCAGAAGCTCAAGTTTAACAGAGCTTAAGCACGGCTGGAGACAGCATTACTGCTCCTTACTTTCAGATATATGCCACCAAGATGGCTTGAACGACAGGCACAGGATTTTGGGTTCAGCTCCTTAGGCCTGGCAGCCTACAGTGTGTCAGACAAGGGAAGTGTCACTAAGTGTGAATTTGATTAACCAATGTCATGCTGTGGCCACTGTGTGCTTCTGGTCTAAACCTGCTTCTACCAACTCTTGTCTGAAGGCCAGAACAGGCCTGCAGTTACCTACATCTGGTTCCTTAATTTCTGTTCAAAACACACTCAATCTATGCACACTTTTATCCTTACATTAGGAAGCATCTGGAAGTTGTGAAATTTAACCCTTTGGAAACAAGTTTCCACAGTGAATAAAGGTATTTCTCTTGATATGTCTCGCATTCTGCTCTAAAATCAATAAGCACCCAAAACCCAAAGGGGCAGCTTTATGTTCTCTCTCCTAGCTAGTGCAGATGCTGTTGAACATGGCAGCCTCAATCTTCACAGCCTCCCTTGTTTTATATTCTTGTTTCATGAATCTGTAGAAAACTAACTCCAAAATAAGACTGGCCGATCCAACACATTTTCATTATCATCGTAAGGGAAATAGAGGAAAATGCCTGGCCAAAGAGAGGTTAAGGGAGCAGGACAGACCGTTCTAGCAATAGCCAAAGTTAGATGAAATTAAATACAGTGCAATATTGCAGACTGACTATTTACATGTTCTCTTAAAAACTGAGCAAGCTCATTTGTGCACACACCAAGGCTGAAGCCATCTTCAGCACAACAGAAACAAGGAGCTAGTAGCTTAAAAGACAGTGAAGGATTTGTGCTAAGACAAGCAAGTGGCCACAAGCTAATGCTACAGGTGAATAAGTTACTTAATTTTATTTTTTTCCTATGCAGTAAAAGAGTCTTCCTCTTCTCTCTAAAGGAGTCTCACAGAGAGGATTTTCAGCTGCTGTCTTCAGTCTGGTTGCATTCTCTCTGGTGTCCCAGTGAGTGAAACTAGGTGGATCATTAGATCTTGTCACATTGAACCTGACTTCATCATGAAGGAGTTGGCTGAAGTGTCACATTTGTACTTTGACATTCAGACGTGTTTTTTTATCAGAACCCATTCAATCACCCATGGGGATTTTTGTATCAGTATCTATTGCAGCTGGAAAGAGATAGGAGGGTAATTCCATGTTTGTGTTTCAGGGTAATAACATGTATCTCAATATGGTAAAGAGTAACATCCTTGTGCTCAAAGGATCTGTGGTATTTCTGTTGCCCTATAGCTCTTCATCAGCAGAAGACCAAAAAGCCTCAAAAAAAGCTAAAGCTACTTTAAAGAATAAATAATTTAGCAATGCTTCTAATGCAGATTAAAATACACAGGACGTCAAAATAAAACTGGTCTAGCTGAACATTATAAAAAGTGTTGTGCTGCATATTGCAAAATTATTTTTTTATTCCAGAAAAGCAATTACTTTGGGTGCTGGCTGACATTAGACCACCTGATTCTATTCCTTTTTATAAAATGTGAGGAATTTACATAGTTGGAAGGCTGCATGTAAAACTCAATATTGTGTAATCTTGAAATGCTAACTTTTTCAAGCCACGTAGTCACTCTGTACAGAAGGGTAGGTGATATTTCTGCTCCAGTAACCTTCTCAAGACTCAGCAAATAGGCTCGGCAGGGGTTAACCTGCAGGATGTCCATAACTGAGAAGAATTTCTCCTCATCCGTACTGATAAAAAATCAGCAGAATTTTCCTCTTTTCATATGTAAGGGAGAGAGTGAAGCCTTTAAAAAAATTCATAAGGACAGAAGATGCTGGAGTGCAATAGACTTCGTTATAATTTGTCCTCCTGTGCTGGATGAATATAGTGCTGAGTGACTGGTAGGTATTTTAAGTTCCACTTCTTCCATTTCTTTTGATTAGAAGAAATTGTTCATGGCTTTTCTTGGTATACAGCCCTTGATTTCTATCTGCTTAGGAACTCTGGATCAGAGAACAATTTCTTTATAATAAAGACTTCAGGGATACCTCACTTGTAAGTGGGCTAACAGTGACCTCTATTCTAAAGTTGTCTCACAAGCACATTTTAATGTATTTTATTTTGCTAAAGTTTATATCAGCTCAGATTTTCTGAGATTTCTGCCTAGTTTAAAATGATAGGGGACATATATATCTGTATGTGCATACACTGGTGGAAAACTTAAACTGCTCCTGCAAAAATTCTTAATTCTCAGCTTTGAAGTGGAATAGGAAACTTCAAGCAGGAATGCTGAAGAGAATGTGCATTTTTAAGTAGCAATGCTTATCCCAGTCACCTTTAATTTGGTCTACTATGAAGCTTTGCCTATGCTATTCTATTATTATTATATGTACTCTTTATGATATATTCTCCAAATACTCTTGTCTAGAATTAAACTACTACATAGCGGCCAAGAAATTGAAGAATAGATTCACTAGCATATTCACAGTTGCTTCTCTGCAATTTTTATTTATTAATCTCAAAAGTCTCATAAATAGTCATGAGACAGAAAATTTAATCCAGGTGTGAATTATTTGCTAGGTGGTGCTTTAAACTTTTTTTTTTTTTTAATCTAAAGTCTCAGCAAGAACAGAGAACCCCCAGCATCTACTTTTGATGGCCAGTCATACATTATGATTTTCTCAATGAATTGATTTATGAACCAGTGTTTTCCTAGGGCAAAAGAGCTTTGTCTGAGTATTTGTTGAATACTTATGAATAACAAAGATATTTGTAGAATTCAGGATTGCCTCTTGAAAGATTTGTAAGCAAAATGTAAAAAAAAAACACAACAAACCAAACAGTTGTGGGGGGGCTAAATTTACAATGAATATTATTTACAATGAATAATTCAACCAGTACTAATTATTTAGCACCTGTAGAGAAAAGAGAGGGAAATAGATATGCTAATATGATGTTGCCTCTTTCCTGCCTAACTATCAGGTATTGATGTTGAGAAGGGCAAATGTCTGTCACACAGCACACTTACTGGCAGATGTGTTATCAGAAAGTGAAGAGGATTTAATTTCCCAAAATTATCCATCTATCTGTCTATCTAGACATTTACACAGAGAGACTCACATAGAGGTAGCTATTATCCCTATATGTTTAATAAATCTGTTGTACATTAACTTTTTAGCATTGCTTGACAGCTCTAAAATACAGGTTCACTGTGACATGCAGGACATATATAAAAGTCATATGCAGACATATCTTGTGTACATGCTAACACAAGAGATTAAGGGCTACATTTCTCCTGAAATGGAAAACCCAGTGGTTTTTATGCAAGTAACTTAAGTAGGTGTACGAGACAAATCCTTATTTGCTTGAGTCACCATATTGTAGGCATCCAAAACGTGTTTGCATGTAAAACTATCATGTTTGCTTTATTTTACATATTTGGCTTTTTACTTCAATTAGGAGAAGAATATTCAAGACAAAGATCCCAAAGATCTTATGAAATAATAAGTAATATTTTACATTTTTATTCTTTTACAATTCCTTTATAAAGCATTTGTGGCAGTATGTGAGAGCACACACATATCTTCTACCTTATAGACCTTCGTCTCTACTGTAGTGTAATACTGTATAGTGTAGAATGAGAGAAAGCATCGTTTATTTGAAAACTGATAACTGTGTTGTGATAGACAAGTAATCAGTGGACCACACATGGTTCACATTATGGTTGGCTTAGGTATGGATTAGTCCCTGATGTTTCTCACCATTTGGTATTCAGACAGGCTTGTGTCATACATTATTGCTAAAGTGGCACCCAAAGTGTAACATGTTTGTATTCTCTTTTATTAGAAGAATTATTATGTGATCATTTTACTCTGAAATAAGAACTCTGTCCTTGGCATCTTGTTTTGAGAAGTTATGAGAGAGACCTAGGATATACATAAAAAGAGACTTGACCTCTTATATTGCAATAAATAGATCATTTATGTAGCAAGGAGTAGCACGGATTTTCCTTTGCTCTGGACATCTCAGGAATTCATGTGTTGTGAATCCCTCAGGTAAACAAACATATTGGGTTTTGTCCCCTATCTTGTAAGCAGTTAAGAGCTCAGTACAATATTAATGTGCAGCCACTAGGATAGGACATTCTAAATCAGAAGAGAATTAGTTTTAATACCAGCATGTAGTTAAATAACCAGATTTAGACTTTTTTTCTAACTGGACCATGAGATTTTGAAAACCTATATATGGAATTGAGAAACTGATTATATAGGGGGAAGGAGGTCTGGAATCTGGGTGTCATTAGGAATTACCTGAAAAATATAGAAACATATTATCAATTTCTAGGTAAACCTATCGGATTGTGTTCCCACAGTCCCTATACCAACCAATTATGTGTAAACTGCAGCTAAGAAAACGTAATCTCTTCCAACATAATTTTCAGTGTGTTTACATTCTTTCTCTCTGAAATTTGGATCATGGATATGAAAAATTGTTCCATGTTCTTGACTTTTTCCAACACAGGTTGAGTTATATAGTTATCAGGCTATAAATGCACCACTCGTAATCCAGTGATCCTGTGCTGCTGTTCACCAGTCCTTAGCAACTTCTGAGCTTCTCTAAATTCAACTGGATGATTAGGATTCCAAAGGGAAGACATAACACTTGGTGACTGCTGAAAAGCAGAGCATGACAGCAATGTCCCCACTATGTTTGTTTTCCAGATAGAAACTCCTAGGAAAACAGGACTGAAGACTGCTCATCCAGTGTGACTCACTGGACATGAAGGTCTGAAATTTCACCTTTTTCAAGCTTTATTGATGCTCTGTAGTTTCTTCTTTGTGCCAACAATTTGCATGCCTGGAGGAGATTCTGGCCCTGGATGTTGCATTTTTATTGTTTCTTTTTCGTATTCTCTTGCCACTATTTTAAAGTATGCCATGGTTGTTTCTTTTATCAGTACAGAGCTGAACTTTCCCAGATGCAAAATGAGTCCAGAAAAAGGCAGTGCTACATTCATTTGAGAGCAATGTTAACCTCATGCCTATTTTGTCTTTGAAACTGCCTTTAAATGCAACAACAATTAAAGCTGTGAAGTAAGACAGAAAGCACATGAAAAAGACATTATGCAGTCCCTTATGCTGAGTGCTTTTCTTGCTGCTCCAGGTGACATAGCATAAACACGGGTAGAAAGGTGCTTGATACAAAAGATTTTTATGGACCTCTCCCTTTTCTGTTTTTATTTTTATTCTGGCATATCATAACTGTGGACCATCAGGGAAGCTTTCCTATGACTTCAGATTTCAAAGCTACAGGTGGTCTGCAAGCATGGCACTTCAAAGACTGTTTTGATTAAATGGAACAATGTTTGTGTAATATGGATCCCAGATCTTTGAACTTTTTTTCAGATCAATTCAGCCAACAAAGATTCAATTAAGTGAGATCAGAAGACCCACTTCCATCCTTTGTTTTCATCTGTCATTCAGCCTTGTCTTTTCAAATAGCTTTAATACAAAACCAGGGCCAATCATTTATTTTAATGAGGACTACAATCATAATGATGGTAGTGGTGACGGTGGTCCTTGTACTAACAGTAATAAAACACATTTGCAGCTGGCCATACTGTTTGCTTAAAAAAAAGCAAAACAAACCAACCAGTATAGCCGAAGTAGTATTTTAGCTGAATTAGCACATGTTGGCACAAGCTGGGGCTGTATCCGCTACTGAAGCTTATTTAACTGTATGTAACTTGTGGGGAGGGGGGGGTTGGTGGTTTTTTGTTTTATTTTGTGTTGGGTTTTTTTTCTTTCTGCCTTCAGTGAAAGAAAAACTGATCCTAACAGTTTTAAACTTGTTAATTCAAACCATATGTCATAGAGCCAGTCTCCATATGGTGCAACACCACCTTATATTTACAGGGTGCTGCTTTTCTAAACATTATTATAAAAGCTTTATTTGTCCCAAATGCAATAGGTAGTACCAAGCTCCTGAATACAGCTTTTAAAATACCTCAAGTGTCCAAATCACATGGTGATATAGCAAATCCACACCAATTATTAAAAGCTAATTACAGCTCATTTTAGTGGCAAAAATGTGCTAATCAAGTCCTTGACTGAGAGTGTATACTTAGGAGAAAGTAAAACATGCTGTCAATCCTCCATCTCCACACATGGCAACAAAAGATAGGTGTAGGAAAAAATCATCACATTGAAGTAAGACTTTAAAAATTGATCTTTCATAGTTGGTTGTCCAAAAGTATGCTGAAGTTGGAGAGGTAGCCTCTACCCATTCTATCCTTAGGAAAAAGACAAAAACCAAACCAAACCAACCAAAAAAAATAACAACAACAACAACAACAAAAAAAACCCTCTGGCTTTTTAAGCAAAATTGCAATGGGAAGAATGAAGGAGGGTTCAGAGATGAGTCTGACTAAATCTTTTTGTTGTTTTGTTCCTATCTACCTCTAAAAGAAAATAATGTGTAAATATATTTGAAATGTATGTCTTCGGTATGGAAAAATGCTGAAGAATAGCACAGGGTGTTTTTTGGGATCCTTGAGGACCATTCCTTCTATAGCACTTGTCTGTTTAGCTGATTTCACCCTTTTTTCTGGGTCACCAGAAGATACCTACTTTACCTGTCTTAGTATGAATCCAGTCTCCAAGCTGACAAGCCCTAGGGCATGGGCAAATGGATCATGTCTTACTCCTCATTAAGCTTTCTTGGGGAAACAAGGCAGAGCTTAGGCAGGTTTACCTGATAGATAATCTGAAAATGCAGCTTCAGATAGATGGTATGTAGTTGTCTAAACTTCATTGTTTGATCTATGTAGGGAAGAATTACTATGTTGAAACACATGCCACCCAGAACTTGTTCCAGATCTGCTCTTTGTATCCAGTGACAAAAAATAGTCTGTTTTGTCTGAGTGTTACAGAGGAATGGCATACAATTTCTATTTTTTTCCCACCTTGCCCAGTAGATACTCCATCCAGGCCTTGTGTAAACTGAAAGGTTTTATGTTGGAAAACATCACCCACTGTGCACATGCATTGGTCTGTAAGGAACCCTGCAGCCAGAGCAACGATGGTGGATTGAAACCATATATTACCCATCATTCTTTACATGTGTAAGCTTGCCTCACAGTCAGTCTCTCTTGGCTTGCTCTTCTCTTTTTGTGCCATATGGTTAAAGTGTGACTTCCTTGCTCCTGTTAGGAAGGTTCTTGGCTGTGTGATTTTTAAGGCTTTTCTTTTTCAAAGAAGGACCCACAAACCACAAACAAGCCTTAAACCATTGACACATGTGAAGTCAAATTCTCTGATCATTTATACCACAGTAACTAAATCTACCATAGTGAACCCAGAATAGCTTGACTGGCATCAAGGGACTTACTTCTGACTTCTCAGTGGTGCAGCTGGAGGAAGAATTTGACCATAGAGACAAAAAGTATTATTTAGTTCATTAATCACCAAGAAAACTTGCTGGAAGAACAATCCAATCCGGTTTTCATTATTTCCTTTATAATCTTATCAGAAACAGAATTCTAAACTGCACACAGAGAATTCAGTGAAAAGAAAACTGGAAGCATTTAGCGAGCAGTTCAACCTATTTCCAGTCTAATAAGTTAATAGCAACATTCTTACAGAAGCCCATGCAAAGAAAAGCAAAATACAATAGCGTTCTGAAATGAAAGAGATGCATACACAGTGTACAACACCACTGGCTAAAAAAACACACTTATTTTCTTCAACAGTCTCCCACTTAGATGAAGCTACCAACTAACTAACCTATTCAGAGTATACAACGCTTTCTTAATATTATAGTTGTGAATGGATCAGTGTAAAAATGCTGCATTGTCTATAATTTGAATACATTCCAAAGAGAATAAACTCAAATACAGAAACTAAGCCAAAGATATAAACAAAAGATAAATGTTAACAAGTGCCTAGTTATTCAAAAGAAAACCATGGTCCACCATGTGATATAGTGCCACAGTTACTTGAAGATGACCTCTCACGAAGACCAAGAAGCAGTAATATGCTATGATTTATGATGGTAGATTAGCTAAGTGATTATTTCAGTCAGGAAAGGTGTCCTTTCAGATAACAGCTCATTCAAGTTTCTCCTGGTGCAGTACATGTCTTGTATGTTAGTTCTGTTTGTTTCAGTCGCAGTAAAATTAAGAGGTTTGATGCTTATACCATTACTGATAGAGAACAAATCAGCAATCTCCTACAAACTGCTTCAGACTATTGCAGACTTTTCATATTTTCTTTTTTACTCCTTCACTAATGTCAAGAATCTCTGGTTCCTGCCAAGTTACTGGGAATGCAGCTGAATTCTAAACCCTGATGGCTTTTGTACTGGATTTTTTTTAAAGGAAAGGGTATGTTTTTATATCATACTCAGGCTTTACACCATATCAGTTTTCTGCATGATACTCAGTTCTTCTATAAGCAAGCTTTTCTCCTTGTGAATAGATGATAGAAGTGCCAAAACTAGACAAAAATGATCCTGGATTTCAAACCACAAAAGTTCAACATTAAACAGCTGTGGTGACTTGCTGTCTCTACCACAGACTTCTGTTGTGCACTTCAACAAGTCACTTGATTATTTAAAGCCTTGGCTACCCATTTATGGACCAGGGAGAATAATAAGTCATTTATCATGTTTTGTTTATCTTCTCTATATAACTGAAAGTGCTACAGGAGAGTAGGTGGCTCTGCAGTGTCTATTACAATGAAGGCTCAGCTTTAGCTGGAGCCAGTAGGAGCTACTGAAATGCAAATAGTAGCTGGAGCAACAGAAACAATAAAAAGGGGAAGAAGGAAGATTATTATCAGCATGATTTACACATGTACTGTCTATCCTTAACTGTTACACATCCCATATGCCTTTTGCTTTATCACAGTATGTTTCCTGAGATCTGCGTTTTTCAATCATGGTTTCAACTTGAGTTGAGGTGTGATTGTTGGTTGGCAGGAAAAAAGCCTAATCTTATCAAATGGTTGGTATGAGGAAAGGGAGAACATTTTCCCCCTCTCCCACTCAAGTAACAAATCGGTGGGGGAGGAGAGATCAGTGTGTTTATGTTAGTTGTAATAGCTATTTAATACTCTGGAAAGATTAACAATATACTGCATTTCTGCTTGTTGTGGCTGTATAAATTATACCTTCTATGAAAATCAACAACTTTGATGCTGTACAGAGTAGTTATTGCAAGAGAAACATGCAGCTAGAGGGAGATGATTTTGTCTCTCAGTTTGCCAAATGAGAGACTGGAGACAAGGAAACCTATGGCATGTTATTGATGGGTTTGACTAGGGTTATTGCAGTCTCCTCAATAATCAGTATTTGCCAGATTTTCTGGGAAAGTTCTCCATGTAGTTCACCTGGCTACAGTGCCCAATGCCCTTGGCAGTTAGGTGTCCCTGCCTGAGCAACACTGCTCTCCCTGTGCCACTGGACTATGAGCCCCTGACAGGGACCAAGCACCTCAACAGTGTCCTCTGCCCTGTGTCTAGTGCTGCTCACAACACCACCAATTTCATCATGGGACTTCTGGGCAGCTCAGGGTTTTGTCTTTGTGAAACACAGCATGACTCAAGGGTTTGAGCTGTGGGTTCCTGAGGAAATTCAGCTCTTGCTGGAGAGTTGATAAATTATCTCATAATAAGCTGAGTCATTTAGGTCATATAAGGTTAACTGACTGTCAGCACTTATTTTATACTATAAATTGCTTGTATAGAGATGGCCCAGAAGCTTTATTGTCCAATAAATAATTAACAATAGAACAGAAATTAAAATGAGAGGTTTTTTAATTATTATTATTTTGCAATTTCATATACTGCCCTTTTAATTTTTTTACTTTTTTTTTAATGCGAAGTCTCTGAAGTTGCAGTTATGGTTATTAGTGATAGGGATAATAAACCATTAATCAAATCGTTAAAACTTTAAGTAAGGAACTGTGTCTCATTAAAGTATATAACAATCTCAAATACAATCTTACTTGTATGGCTTTTCTTTCTTATTTGATTTTAATTATATTTGTCTTTCAGGACTTTAAAATTTCATTATGTATAAATGAATTCACTTGTGTTCCCTTGTTTCAACTTAGGGATCCTTAGCTTAAAGAAAGATTGTCCTGATGTTCAGTTTTCTAAAATAACGAGACAAACAGATCAGTGGGATAAATGCTACTATGACCTGGGCAGCAGCATTCTACTTCACTAATAGAGAAATCATTCCTCATGGTCCATCAAGTGTAACTATGGTTTTATGTAAGGATAAGCAAGGCGTTTGTTTATTCATTTTTAAAATAACACGATTTTTAAATAATCAAGATAAAAAGGTCACATATTTATTAATATGTAGCACACTTCTCATTACTCTGGTAATATTATGCAACTGTTGCCTTTCAGCTGCCAGTTCTTTGCATTCATTTAGTGTGCTCCTATATCATGTGTCAAATGTTACTATGCTTTTTGTTTTATTCAAGCTGAATATATTATTAACCTCTGCAGCACTTACTAGAAGGCAATGCTTTTCCTCCAGAATGCAGAAGGATGAGGAATTTTTAAAGAAAAAAAAGATAAAAACCCACAAACAAACAAACAAAAACCACAACAAAAAAACCCACCCCAGCAACAACAACAAAACAAAACAAAACCCCAAACCAAAACAAAATTAAAACTAATATCAAATTTACATGGTCACATCAGAAACTTCATCTTAAGCTGACTTTCAAAGTGGTAAATTTTACATTGGAATACTGATAGTTATTCACTTAAATGCTTAAAGGCCCTGGGAAAGCTTATTTTGGAGTAATTACTCATTCAGAGACCATCTTCTGCCTCAAAATACCATAAATTTTTGTCAAGGGATACACATGTAAACACTGTATTTCCTTTAGGAGCAAGAACATTCCCTTACAACATTTTGGGTAACCTTAACAAGCTAATGATTATGCTGTTTTACTATTAGATTGTTCCCAGCAGAGATGCTTATATTTCACTGATTCAAACATCTCAGCACTCCATGTCTCTGGTTTGGCACTATTCTAAATCCAAAGAAAAGGGCTTACACATGGACAGGCCAGTTGGAAAGAACTGATGTTTGTGTCTCCGGACGCATGACCTTCACATGGGTATACAGGGAGGTAAACGTGTGGTTATATGCTTTCAAGACACAGTGATGATCATGGACCTGTAGAAAAGATGCTGAAGGTGAAGTATATAATTCAGGTGTAGTAATTGAGTACTGTAGTTCAGGTGTAATTCATTGAAGTGTTGAATGATATAATTTTCTATAACGGAATGTGAGATAAGACAACAACAGTTGGGTTTGCTGTGATTCAACTGCAAAATACTTGTTAAAAATATTTTTTAATCAACCATCTTAAAAGACACAGGCTTTGTAAACAGTAAAGATACAAATTGGGGAAGCTAATAAACTAATTAATGTTAGAGCTCGTATTGTCACAGATATATTAAGACTTTCTGGACTCATGGTGAATATTGCCAAGGTCACTGAAAGATTATATATTTCCTCAGTTCTGGAAGAGTTGTTGGCTATACGAGTAATTAATTTTTACTGTTTTTACAGAGGCAGTTGAACACCTCTTGAATGTATCTCTCCTCTCCTGATCTTTACCATCTTGGGTAAATACATTTAGCATTACTGCAATTTGAATATCAGATACTAAACTGGAATAGTTGAGAACATATGATTAAGAGGTACTCATTTTTGTGGGTTTATTTGTGGGAACAATGTGAAAATCTTTAACTCTTATGTGGCATGCTACAATTCAACACCATGATTTTGTACTAGGTCCAACATCAATATCTGACAACTGCTGAAAAAGTCCCAAGGTCTGGGAGACTCTTGGAGTGCATTGAGGAGAACTTCATAATCCAGGTGACAGAAAGCCCAACCACAGGAGATGTGTTACTGGACCTGTTGTTCAACAACTCAGATGAACTCTTCCCACAGGGAGGTGTGCTGCCACCCTGGAGCCTGGGTTAGGGATATAACCACGAAATTTCCTATTCTGGTACAGCCCTCAGATTACTACCCTCTTTTGATCTTTCAGGTAGGCATTGATGAGGTAGAGAGAAGATTTCAGGGCATTGGGATGACTGGCTAAGGGATCAGGAGTACAAGTTGTGTTCTCCTCTATCACTCAAGTTCTGGGAAAAAATGAATGGGTAAACTGCTATGAATTACCCAACAGATCAATATCTGGCTCCAGACTTGGTGCTATCAGTAAGACTTTGGTCTTTTTGACCACAGTTTGATTTACAGGACAGCAGGCCGGCTCACAACAGTTGGGAAAACCCTATCTAGCAGGGGGAAAAGAGTACTAGGAAAAGAGTTAGCAGGGGTCATGGACAGGGCTTTAAACTAGACTCAGAAGGGGGGAGGGGATAAAACTAGGCCTACCAGAGATGAGCCTGATGAAGTGCCAAGGATTGGAGTGAAATTGGTAGCCCAGCTCAAGTGCATCTACACTAATGCACGTAGAATGGGCAATGAACAGGATGAGTTGGAAGCCACTGTGCAGCAGGACAATTATGACATAGTTGTCATCACGGAAACATGGTGGGATTATGGTCACAACTGGAATGATACAATGAATGGATATAAACTCTTCAGAAGAGACAGGCAGGGAAGGAGAAGCAGTGACATGGCTCTGTACATTAGGGGGTGTTTTGAGTGTACAGAGCTTGATTATAGTGATGATAAAGTTGAGTGTTGGTGGATAAGGATGAAAGGGAAGGCAAATAAGGCAGATGTTGTGCTGGGAATGTGTATAGACCACCCAGCCAGGATGGTGAGGTAGATGAAGTATTCTAGAAGCATCTGGCTGAAGTCTCACAATCACCAGTACCCCACCTTGTTCTGGTGGTTGACTTCAACCTACTGGACATCTGCTGGAAATAAACAGGTTCCTTGAGTGTGTATAAGATAACTTCCTGACACAATTGGTGAGACTACCAGGGGATGTGCCTTGCTAGACATCCTGTTCACAGAGAAGGACCAGTGGGAGATGTGGTGGTCAGAGGCCATCTTGGGCTTAGCAGTCACAAAATAGTGAAGTTTTCGATTCTTGATGATATAAGGAGGGGGATTAGCAAAACCTCTACCTTAGGCTTCCAGAGGGTCTGGCTTCATCCTCCTTGCACCCACTTACAGACACTGATAAGGTCTCTTCTCAGCCTTCTTTTCTCCATGCTAGAGTCCCAGATCTCTCAGCCTTTCCTTATAAGAGAGATGTTCCAATCCCCCAATCATCTTTGTCGCCTTCTGGTGGATTATCTCTAGTAGCTCCCTTTTTCTTTTGAACTGGGAAGTCCAGAACTGGATGCAGTGTTCCAGATGTTGCCTCACCAGGGCAGAGTAGAGAGGGAGAAAGACCTCTCTTGATTTACTGGCCACAATGTTCCCTATGCACTCCAGGATTCCATTGGCCTTCTTGGCGACAAGGGCACATTGCTGGCTCATGGATAATTTACTATGTACCAGGACTCCAAGATCCTTCTCCTCACAACTGCTTTCCAGCAGGTCCACCCCTAACCTATATTGGTGCATGGGGTTCTTCCTCCTCTTGGACTTTGGACTTGTAGAGAGCAAACTTTGGCTTGTTCAGGACACTGGTTGTGAGAGTGTCTTGGGAGACAGTCCTGAAGGGCAAAGGAGTCCAGGAAGGCTGTATGTTCTTCAACAAGGAAATCTTAAAGGCCTGGGATCCAGCTGTTCCCATGTGTCATAAGATTAAAGGGTGGGCAAGTCAGCCAGCCTGGCTGAGCAGGGAAATTTGCTGGGACTTAGGAAAAAAAGGAGGGTTTACTACCTTTGAAATAAGGGACAAGCCACTCAAGAAGAGTACAGAGACCTCATTAGGTCATGCAGAGAGAAAATCAGGAAGGTAAAAGCCCAGCTGGAGCATGAGCTCAGCTTGGCCACTGACATAATGAGCAACAAAAAAAGTTTTTACAAATACATAAACGATAAAAAAGAGCCAGGGAGAATTTCCATCACTTTACTGGATGTAGGGGGGAAATTTGCAACTAAGGATGAGGAAAAGGCCGAGATACTTAATGCCTTCTTTGACTCTGTCTTTAACAGTCAGACCAGCTCCCCCCAGGGTGTTCAGCCTCCTGAGCTGGAAGATAAGGAAGGAGAGCAGAACAAACCCCCCACCATCCAGGAGGAAGTAGTTAATGATCAACCCTAGAGTACTGAGGAACCTGGTGAGAGAACTCTCTAAGCCCCTCTCCATCATTTATCAACAATCCTGGTCAACACAGGAAGTTCCAGATGACTAGAGGCCAGTTGAACATGAGCCAGCAGTGTGCCCAGGTGGTCCGGAAGGCCAATGGCATCCTGGCTTGTATTAGGAATAATGTGGCCAGCAGGAGCAGAGAAGTGGTCGTGCCCCTGTACTTGGCACTGGTGAGGCTGCACTTTGAGCACTATGTTTAGTTCTGCACCCCTCACCTTAAGAAGGACATTGCGGTGCTGGAGCACGTCCAGAGGAGAGCAATCAAGCTGGTGAAGGATCTGGAGGACAAGACATACAAGGAGTGGCTGAGGGAACTGGGGTTGTTAGTCTGAAGAAGAGGAGGCTGAAGGGAGACCTCATTGCCTTCTACAACTACCTAAAAGGAGGTTGTAGGGAGGTGGGTGTTGGCCTCTTATCCCAAGTAAATGTTGACAGGACTAGAGGAAATGGTCTGAAGTTGCAGCACGGGAGGTTTGGATTGGATATTAGAAAGAATTTATTTACTGAAAGAGTGATCAGGCACTGGAACAGCCTGCCCACAGAGGTGGTTGAGTACCTAGGAGGTATACAGGAAAAGTGTAGATGTGGCAATTCAGGGCATGCCCTAGTGGCCAAGGTTGTGGGGATTTTTGTGGTTTTGTTTTGTTTTGTTGGTGGAGTGTGTGTGGTTGTTTGTGTTTGGGTTGGTTTTTTTTTGTGTTGATGGTTGGACTAAGTGATCTCAGAGGTCCTTTCCAACCACAACGATTCTGCAATTCTGTGAACTTAAAGGAGAGGTCAAGACTGGTGGTAGCCCAGGCTGCAGTGACCACACCCTGGTGGAATTAATGATCTCAAAGGATATAGGACAGGTAAAAAGTGTAGTCAAGACCACAAACCTTATGAGATCACATTTTCAGTTTTTTAAGAGAGTAGTGGCTGGGACCTCCAAGGAATAAAGGAGCATAAAAGAGCTGGCAGCTGTTTAAAGATATTTTTCATAGAGCACAAGAGCTCTCAGTTTCCATGTGCCAGGAATCAGGCAAGGAAGACAGAACACTAGAATGCTTGAGTAAGGCCCTGCTGGTCAAACTGAAATGCAAGACAGAAATGGATACCCAGTGGAAGCAGGGACTCACATCCTGGGAAGAATATAGGGATACTGTCCAGAGTGTAGTATCCTGTGGGATCAGGAAATCTAAGGAACAGCTGGAAATAAATTTGTTGAGGTATGTGAAGAATAAAAAGTAGGCCTTCTATAAGCATCATGTTCAGAAAAGGAGAGCAAAAAAAATTGTACCTACTTGGTTAATGAAATCAGATATAGTGACAAGAGACATGGAGAGGGCTGAGTTACTTAACAATGTTTTTGCCTCAATTTTCACTGGCAATTGCTCTTTTCACTTCTCTTCAGTCCCTGTATCTCAAGGCAGGGACTAGGGGAATGAAGTCCAACACAATGTAGGAAAGATCAGGTTTGAGACCAGCTTAGACACCTAAACATACACAATTCCATGGGATCCAATGAAATGTATCACGGGGTCCTGAAGGAACCAGCAAATGCAGTCACTAAGCCACTTTCCATAATATTTGAAAGTCATGGCAGACAGGTGAAATTCCCACTGACTGGGCAGAGGGAAACATCACACCCATTTATGAGAACAGTAAAAAGAAGAATACAGTGAACTACACACAAGTAAGCCTTACCGTTGTGTCTGGTAGTATCATGGAAAGGATCCTCCTGGAAGCTATGTAAAGTCATATGGATGATAGGGAGGTCATTAGAGACAGCAAACACAAAATCACAAAGGACAAACTGTGCCTGACTAATCTGGTGGCCTTCTTTGATGGATTGACTGCATTGGTGGGTAAGGGAAGAGCAACTGTCATCTGTCTTGAGTTCTATGAGGCCTTTGACATTGACTCACAATTTGTTGCAAAACTGGAGAGATACGGGCTTGATAGATGAGCTATTTGATGGATAAAGAGTTTCAGTCAACAGCTCAATGGGTCAATGGAGATCAGTTAACAAGCGGTGGCCACTAGGGGTCTGTACTGGGACTGGTGCTATTCGTATATTTACTAATGACATAGACAGTGGGACTGATTGGATGGAGCTTTAAGAAACCTGATCTAGTGAAAGATGTCCCTGTCCATGGCAGGGGTGTTAGAACTAGATCATCTTTAAAGATCCCTTCCAACCCAAGCCAAGATTAAATGATTCTATGGTTCCATGAACTTGCAGTATGTCATACTTCTGGAAAAAATCAGACTTGACTGAAAGCTGAAACTGAAAGCACAGCAAAGTCCACCACAACTTTTGTAACTTGTTCCAATGATAAATTAATCTCACCAAAGAAATTTGCCTTTTTATCCAGTTGAACTCAGAGGAATTCAGCTTTCAGTGCCTATACTTTCTCTTGCCTTTTAATGACAGTTCTTCAAGAAATGCAGAGATTTATTCCCAGGCAGATGGCAAGAGGTGTCCAGATGTTGATCTTGATGTATGTTTAAACACACCAGGAAAAAGAATGGATTTAATAAGTGTCTTAGTTTTCAGGAGGCAGATTGCAACCACAGGCATACAAGGGATGAAAACTGGTTAAGTAACAGTAGGCAGCAATTTCTGATGGCATAGATAATGGTGATTTTCTCTGTAGATACAAACTTATCTCTTTTGGTGCTTAAACAATCACACACTGTGTATGTACTCTAATGGACAAGATTGTGCAAGCAGGCAGTACCAATACATGGCTGAGCCACTTTTTTGATGATAAATCTTTACTAAAATAATATGTAAGAGAAATTTTTTAGATATTGTACTTAAAGTAATTTGTCTTCCTAAAGAAAAGTAACAGGCAAATTTGCTTTTAATTATTAAAAATAAATAGATAAATTAATTAGAAGGAACAAATATTTTCAGATTTTATCAATATAAAAAGAATAAAAATTAGCCAGCAGGTCAATTATGAATACTTCAAAAGCTAGTGTTCAAAATAAAAATGTTTATGTTGCTATTAAGCACAGATTTCAGAAACGTACTAGTGGTATAAAGGAAGAGAACTAACATTAAAACTACTAAAACGGATAAGTAAAAGCAGTAGCTTGATATGTTGTATTTAATTAGATAAAAAGGTATATTCACATTTGTAAAATCTGCTATTTTATTTTTCTAGGACTTACGCACGTTACTGTTTTTAATTGTTAAAAGTTACACCAAAATTACTTTATATTAACAATGCCTGACTTATATCAAACCCAGTTAGAGTGAGTATACTGATCAAGAGACATTATGTCTAACTTCTACAACGTTGTTTTGAGTCTGATGTTTAATCCATTCTATTTCTTACATTACTAGTGGTTTATGAAAAACTAAAGCAAAGAGCTCCACCCCCAGAGCTTGGTTTAGAATCAGGCAGATGTACCTTATCACGTATTTTGAAGGGAAAATGAAATAAAAATAGTGGTTTATATTGAAGTATAAAATATACAGGGGACCAGCATTCAGAGCAAGAGAGCACTGTTCAGGGCTTCCTAAATAACTCTTTTCTCAGAAAGATGGCATTTGTAGTAATTGGAAAACTAGTAACTCTGATGACAACATCATATCAGAAACAGTGCGGCCCAATGTTTGAGTTCTGCCTTGGTCTGTGATCATTTCTCTCCTCATTATGGAAGGAGGTAACCCCTGCCTGTCTAGTCCAGGTACATAAATGAGCTGGTCAGGAGCTCCTTCAGATGCCTTTGTGAGTACTTACCTCTCTCAGCTGCCCGTGGCAGTAGCATAGTGCACTGAATTTAGAAGAACTGATTTTACCAAATGACTGATTTTAAGCACAAACTAGGCAGCTCAATCAGGCTGACTGATCCCATCGCCCAAGATGGTTTCCAAAGCAGTTGCTAATATTTGTGTATTTAATCTGTTTGTCTTGAGATTTTTTGATACCTACAAAATGCACGTGGAGGAAGAGAGTGAGATCCACACATTCCTTTTCCTTTAGATTCAAATGATCCAGAGGCTGCAGAATGAAAAAAAGCTGATAGGGTACTCCTTACTACTTTCTTTTAAGTACTTATGGCAAATTAGAGGGCAATACTGATGAGCACCAAAAATTAATTAGAGCAGAAGGCTAATTGAGCATTATTAAATTCTGCTAAATCAAGTGCCAACATTGTTGTCATCTTGAGAATTAAGTGAGGTGGCTGTGTAGTGGATGTAAAGTCTAAGTGTATGAGACAAAAGGATCATTAGTATTAATGCCTATCATTTATTTTGCATATGTAGTGAAATATCACGGTCAGGATGAGGGTTCCATTTACTTGGCAGGGTACAGATAAAAGTGAAAATGTAATTGCTGATATAAAGATGTTTTGGAGTTAGGCCAGCAAGTATCCTGAAAAAACTCAATCATGTTCTAAAAATTTTACTCATGTGAGTAGTCCGAGAGACACTGAAAAGGTAATTCATCTACAGAAGGAATCAAGATAAAGGTATGAGCAGAACTGAAGAGCAATATAAAGCTAAAGACAAGCTGAGGGTCACAGGCAGGAGGGAGAGACTAAGGGTAATGGCACAAGAGGCTTGTTTCAAACAAGTAAAGCCTCTGCTTTTGCAAAGGATCCAGCATTAGGCTCTCTCATTACCTACCTTGTACTTGAATTCTGAACTGAAATATAAGTTATGCTCTGCCAGTGGGCTATCCCAGAGGCAAGTTTTTTTGATCAAAACAGACCAATCTTCCAAACCGTTCAGGTCTCCACTGGGTTATGAAAAGCCCTGGAACCACAGAAGAATTCTGATTAAAACAACCCTTATGGGTCATCTGATTCAGCACTCTACTCAGAACAGTGCTGGTTTCAAAGATAAAGCAGGTTGGTAGACCCTTCTCCAGCTGGGTTCTATCTGTAAAGATGCATCTTTTTTACCACACTCCTTCCTCAGTGGGAAACAGCCTTCCTACAGCGTCATTTGCCTCTCTTCCTTTAGTTGTGCAGCTACAAGAAGAATATGGATTCCCTTTCTCTATTTTGATACCTGAAGACAGTAAGGAAGTGTCCCTAAAGCTGTCCCTTCTCCAGGACATTCAAGCCCAGTTCCCACAGCTTCTCCTTTTTCCAGCAAAATGTTGGACCAGATGATCTTTTGAGGTCCCTTCCAACCTGGGTTGTTTTGTGATTCTTCATGGTGCAAGAGCTCCAGCTCCACCACTGAACTCACTCTGGTTTATTGAAGATTGGGTTTTTTATGCTCTTAAAATACTCTTCAGTGCAATCATTTGTATCTACCTAACCCCTTGCAGCAAAAGGCTGCATAAGACTGAAGCCTCAAAGGAGACCAGCTGGAATTGAAAATGCATTAATATTTTTACATCATAATTCTGAGTGACATTCAGCAGACAGATGGCAGCACAAAAAAAAAAAGTCTGGGTCACCTTTATTTACCATGAAACCACAAGCCACTGCGGAGAGGATATTCCTTAGACAGTAAAACATAGACAAAGCTTGACATGGAAGTGGTACCTTCAGAAGTCAAAGTAACTTCTTGACTCTTTTCTTAAGTGAGTGCCAATTGCTGTTACTGGGTGCTTGCACATACAAAAATGAGCAAACAAGAATACAATTAAATGCATAATGAAAATGTGTTGGGAAGGTGACAATTTCAAACGCTTGACAGCCAGGAAATGACGTTTCCTGTAGTAACATAATTTCACACATACTGTATATTTTATGACATATTCTGTATTTTACCACACTTAGAGGTGAGACATGTACTTACAAAAAAGAGCAGGAAGATATTGACTGCACTTATTTAAGTTTTTATCCATGGTGTTTAGATTGCTGCCCTGCCATGAGCTACTTTCTTACTAATGTCATCCAACAGGCATACAGGGAAGAATGAGTTACCACAAATTTTTAATAAAAGAAGTTTTAGTGTTTGGCACTGTTTCACACATGTTCCATTCAGATGGATTTTTGTGCCAAGGCCAACGTTTCTTCCTTGCCCCAGAATAATCTAAAACAAAAGTAAGGGCTGTGTAGCTACAGATTGTCTGTTAGCAGTTCTAGAGTAAGGAAGGAAATTATGATCAGGCAAGCCTTTTACATTGATTGGGAAATAAATCTGGGATCAATACTCGGTCTGGTCTTGTTCAACGTGTTCATCAATGATCTGGATAAGAGGACAGAGTGTATCCTCAGCAAGTTTGATGATGATACAAAACTGGGAGGGGTGGCTGACACTCCAGAGGGCTGTGCTGCCATTCAGTGTAACCACACAGAAGTTCCCCTGCAGCTTATGGGGAGATGGCAGCTGTCCCCCTGCATTCTTGGAGGAACATGGTGGAACATTCCCTGAAGGCGCTAGGAGGGGCGAATGTGGACCTGCAGCCCAATGACTTGGATCTGCAGCCATGGAAGACCCCGGCACCAGTGGAGTTGACAGTTCTCAAAGAAGCCCGTGACTATGTGAGAAGCTCACACTGGAGCAGCTTGCTCCTCACCTCGTGGCAAGGACTCAGGTTCATGAAGGACTCTCTACCATGGGAGGGATCCCATGGGGAAACAGAGGAGGACTGTAAGGAATCCTTCTTCCTGAGGAGGAAGCAGCAGCAGGAACCACCAGCCTGTGAACTAACAATAAACCCCATCCTCTGTCCCCCTGTGCTGCTGCAGGGAAGGAGGGAGAGAAATCAGGAACAAGGTAATTTGGGCCTGGGAAGTAGGAAGGGGTGGGAGTAATATATGTAAGCCCTGCTCTTTGTGTTGTCTGTGTCCTGTGTGCATCTGATTGGTGTGAAATTATATTATTTTTTTTTCCCCAAGCTGAGGGACCATAAATGGTGAGTGAACACTCCTTGTCCTTACCTGGACCCATGAGCTTCTAGTTGGCATTTGTCCTCCCCATCCCAATGTGCAGGGGCAGGGGGGGGGGGGTGGGGTGGGGTGGGAAAGTTGAGTGAGTGGCCACGTGTCTGGTTCTTTGTTGTTGTCTTAGGCCCAAACCACAACATGCAAATATAGATGGTAACATTCACAGATTTTGAAATTGTGCTAAAAAAAGCATTTTCAGAAAAGAAAAGAGATTTCAAAACCAAAATCACTATCAGGTGAAAGTTGTATACCCAAATTTATACAACCATATAAATTATATAGAGATATACTATAATACTTTCTGAAATATTAGTATTGAAAACATTGGAATGGTGGAGGAGATTTAGAGGGATGTGGCACAACAGGAGTATTCTGTCAGTACCTTAAAAAATAAGCAGAACAACATAAATCACTACAAATGTCATTTAGGCTGACTGATTGCAAGCTAAGGCATTAACAAGATAGATGGAGATGAAATTAAGAAAGAGGTAAAAGGCAGTAGCCTAACTGAGGACAGTCAATGTGGCCTTTTATATAAAAGGTCATGTCACATATTTGATACAACTGTCTGATGAGATTTCAATCTTGTTTGACCAACAGTATTGCATTTTCAAAATAGACCTTTCTAAAATATTTGCCTTTGTGCACTACACAAAGAAAATTCATTGAACACTTACCAAGTTGAAGGATCAGAAAAAGTAAGTGTAGATGGTTAACAAATCATCTGGTAATTTAAATCCTGAAGGGATGTGCAACAGGACTATCTTTGACAGAGACCTATTCAATATCACTACTAGTTATCTAGAAATAAATAAAATGCTTGCTGGTGAAGGCTGCAGATAATTTGAGCAGCTGTGGCACGTTAAATAACAGAGACTCTAGCAAGTGGTCTTTATTGTACAATCAGACTGGCTCATTTAAACAGAACTAGTACTTTTCAGTTAAATGAAAGGTCACACATTTGGGAAACAAGATGTAGGTCACATTTTCAGGATAAGGGAGGTTTCTTTAATAGTAAGAAAAAAACCTCACAACACCAGAAACCAGTGCGTTCAAGGAGGACATTATTGGCAAGGTAAATAACTAGCTAAATGCAGAGTCTTACAAGACCAACACAATCCTAAGAAATGCAAGCAGAGGAATCTAGTGCAATTTTTCCAAATTGTAGATTTAATATCATAAATACTGAATCTAGTACATAGTGTCCACTTTAGAATAAGGAGAGAAGGTAAAGAAAGCATCAAGAATGACTGACAGTGTAGAAAACCTAGTATACAATAGTTGCCTTGAGATGCCTGGAAGAAAAGGGACTTAGCCTGGCTATCCAATGTTTAGGTGTTTACACATCTAGTTATAGGTTTAGATTAGATGAGGACATTAGCTTAAACATCATAGATTTTTTTTCTAGGCTTTTATTCCACCCAAAAAACCTTAGTAGTGTTGCCATGCGCTTTTTTTTTTTTTTTTTCTGTATTAATTTCTAAATTCAATGTTGGATATCCATTCTTAGTGTCTAAAAAAAGTCAACTCCTTTCCAACATGTGCCATCCAAGCCTGAGATCAGAATGACAAAGAATAGCTTAAAAGGAAGACTAGATGAAGCTGCTTGTACACAGGGGGGATTAGACTTGTTTTGTGTATTTTTCCCCTAACTCTTTCTCTGTTTCTCTGGGTTTATGCTTTTTCTGATTATCATACTACCACAGAAACTTCTATATAAGAACAAGAGCTGTTAGTGGATTTTACAGAGTTATTTGTATTCTTACTTTTCTGTGGAACAGGTTTTATTTGTAATATTTTCTGTCTTATGTTTTGGTTTTGGGGTTTTTTGTTGTTTTTTTTTGTTTGTTTGGTGGGGTTTTTTGCTTATTTTTTCTTGACACTGTTGTCTATAAGTGGTTATCAGAAGAGAGTGTTTTGGTTGTGAAAGTTCATCTAATGTCTGGAAGGAGATAGTATTTACTGAAATAAAGTATTTTTGTTCATTGTTGTCACTTCTAAGCATAAATGTGTCCTTGAAATCCAGGAGAGTGGTCCACTAGGGACAGTAGAAGAAGGAAAAAATAAACTTAAAATGTATATTTGAACATTTTTTCCAGTTCTTATTCGTGTATAGCAGATTTGTACAAATTTACAGCCACTATATTTGGATGTCTTTTGCTTTTTTTCCCAGTTCAGAATTTTTTATTTAAATTTTTAGCTTTAAAATAGTTTAGCCAGCCCAGGAAACACTCTTTAATACAAAGAAAAGCATAAAAATGACTGAAAACTATTATGGAATAAAATTAAAGGAAGAAAGCATTAAGGGGTGAAGGAGGTGTTACTGATGTGGAAAACGAAATGAAGACCCTTTTCCAAAGACTTCTTAAAAGAACTGTCCTTTCGACGCCTTCTTGCCATTTTTTCCCTTTCCCCAAAGATTTTGTCGGTAAAACCCTGTATCGTAGGTGTTTTTCTACCCATGAATTATTCATCAGCTCTTCACTCTTCACCTAAAGAAAGGAGCTAATAAAAGAAAAATACTTTAGATATTCTTATAAGAAGAAATTCTCTGCTGCCTAACTTCAAAAATTAGGTGCATTTGAGAAGGAGAACTATGTCACAATCTTCAATGTGTTAGCTCTCTCCCTATAAATCTGTAGCTAATGATGTAATGTGTAACATGGAAATCATATTGGATTTATATTCAGTTCCATTAGGAATATGACCTTTTCTCATTTGGAGCAACATGGGTACTATTTTTTTGCCTGAAATGGGGCAATCTAAACAGAGTAGCTTCTGAACCATAGGGACAATGAATGATGACAGCTTTAGAAATAGTCTGTCAGGGAATTGCCAGTTATATGAAATGGATTAAAATTGTGTGTGAAAAATCTTGCGTGAAACCTTTGTCTACTGATGGAGTATGGAGTCAGATTGGGTGAAATGTACCAAATGTCTTCATTTCACCTTCAAAATTGCTAAAAGATCAGCAATAAATACTACAAATAAAAGCATTTATTATTTTAAAAATGTGTGTTTTAATCAAAAGTGATTGTTTTCTCAAATATCTCTAAAAGATATTGAAAAATTAAGCAAAATACTGCTATTTCAACTCGAAGTGCAATATTCATGGAACATGTATTTGGTTTCCAAAAAACCCAAACCCACAGAGATCACCCAAGCCATGAAATTTTTCTAACTTTTTTATGTCTTTTCAGGACTACCAGTGAGCAAAAACATCCAAAGAATTTTACTGAATACGTCTCATTTCACAGAATCACAGAATCACAGAGTCTTAGGGGCTGGCAGTGACCTTGAAAGATCATCCAGTCCAACCCCCTGCCAGAGCAGGATCACCTGGAGCACATCACACAGGAACACATCCAGGCAGGTTTTGAATGTCTCCAGTGAAGGAGACTCCACAACCTCTCTGAGCAGCCCGTTCCAGTGCTCTGTCACTCTCACAGTAAAGAAGTTTTTTCTGATGTTTACATGGAACCTCCTATGTTCCAGTTTGTACCCTTTGCTCCTTGTCTTGTCCCTGGACATCACTGAAAAAAGCCTGGGTCTGTCCTCCTGACACAAGGCTACAAGGGCACATTGCTGGCTCATGGTCATCCTCCTGTCCACCAGGACCCCCAGGTTCCTTTCTCCTACACTGCTCTCCAGCAGGTCAGCCCCCAACCTGTACTGGTACATGGGGTTGTTCTTCTTCAGATGCAAGACTCTACACTTGCCCTTGTTGAATTTCATCAAGTTTCTCTCCACCCGACTTTCCAATGTTAAACTAGAAGTTTTGATTTTCAAGTTACAAGGAATACTTTATTTTAGACACGTAGTTTAATCAATCTTTTTGTAAAAGATTGGAATGAAAGCCACTTTGACTTGACTGAGATATTTTATTTGATCCTAAATATTATTTATGGATTTAGCTATCTGGATTTGCTAAAAGATACTATTTTATAAACCAAGAAAATCTTAATGGAATAGCCTGAATCTTTTCAACTTCTTTCAGATTGCTTAGAAGTAATTGAGAAGTTCTTACTATCTTTGCTGCAATGGATTCCAGTCTCCAGCCAAGAAATGTTATGCATTGCCATGACTTCTACTGAGCCATAGAGGACAGGAAATTAATGTATAAGTGGCTGGAAAAGGCATTCTTATCTAGGCTACTAAATAGGTTCTTCCAGGGCTTGTGTTTGTCTTGGAAGAGGAAAAGAAAATGATTTTAATTTTGTTTGCTGAAATTGCACTCTTTAACCATGACACTTCTTGAATTCCTCACACACTCACCGGAGTCAGTACTTGGGACCTTCACCATGCCACCAGCTGGTGGCTGGTAGTTGCTCTGTGGAAGGTAAGGAGCGTCTTCTATAGGCAGTCCTCATCCTGTTGTTGTGGAATCTTGAGGCTCTTATGCTCTGAGATAGAGGTTAACCCTTCAAGAAGATAGGGAGATGTGCTTGGGATGAGGGGGTGGTCCCATCCTGGGGATTAGGGTGCCTAGAAACCTTAGGCTGCTTGACCCTATGTGAGGTTTTTGGCTTGGCGTAGAAGCTTTTGAACACTGCAGTTAAAGTTCTCTCCCATGTTTCTGCCATGTGTGAGATGACTAAATTTCAGCCTTGCCATAAGCCTTGCCCATCAGATTTTTCAATCATTTTCTTGACCAAGAATATTATAGTAAGACCTAGGTAAGAACAGAAATGTCTGTTGTTTGCAGATCCTTATAACGTGACAGAAGTCTTAGATAGAAATTATTCTGAATTGTTGAAGAAAATAAATAAATGTAAATTTGTGAACATTTACTGTTATGAGAAAACTACAGGATTTAAAAAAAAAAAAAAAAAAGCAAAAAGCAAAAACCAAAGCAGAACAGTACCAATAAACCTTATGAAGATAGGCTGAGGAAGTTCAGCATAGAGAAGCGGAAGGTCCATGATGACCTTCCAGCAACTTTCCAATATCTGAAGAGGGCCTACAAGAAAGCTGGGGTAGGGCTTTTTACATGTCTGTATAGTGAGAGGGTAAGTGGCAATGGTTTGAAGCTTAAAGAGGGGAAATTCAGGTTGGACATTACGAAAAGGTTCTTTCCTGTGAGGGTGGTGAGGTGCTGGAACAGGTTTCCCAGGGAGGTTGTGGATGTCCCCTCCCTGGAGGTCTTCAACGCCAGGGTGGATCGGGCCTTGAGCAACCTCATCTAGTGGGAGGTGTCCCTGCCCATGCAGGGAGGTTGGAACCTGGTGATCTTCAAGGTCCCTTTCAACCCAAACCATTCTATGATTCTGTGATTTTATGATTTTGCTCATGTAATACTTATTGAAATAAAAATAACACACTGATTAGTATTTTGTACTTCAACCAGTACCATTATACTTTCAATAGAAGTCTTCATAACTGCATACATCGGTAACAACTGCTTTAGCAAAATTAAGTCTCTTCCTAAAATATGTTCCAAATATTAAAAACCCCAAACAGCTGTGTTTTAGGGTGTGGTGGTTTTTTTTTTCCCTCATTCCTTTTTCATATGTTCTTCTATATTTCTAATCAAGCTAAATTGTCCTCTGAACTCACTGTCAAGGGTGTGTTCCTTTTGAGAACAGAACAGCATTTGCATGTAGTAGATGATAAGGTGGAATGCATGTAGCTATTTCATATCCCTTAAAAAAACAACCATGATTTTATGGCACCAAGATAGGCTTCTCAGTATAGAAAGGGTTAGCATGCATCCTTAAAAGAATGAGCAAGCTTTTGATTTTAATTGCAATTGTAATCCTCTCCACTGAAGCCTCAAATGCATCGTTTGAAATCTAGCAGAGATGTGAGTTTTCGCTTCAGCCACTTTACGTTTGTGATACATTAAAAGGTGTAATCCAACTGAAATGTAAATCACTGTTCTTGAAAACAAATTACAAATGAAGATAACAGGGCAGCACAGTAACACTAAAGCATCCGAGAGCCCATCTGAGGCAGTTTTCTTTCAGACCCAAATTGCAGCAACCCTGTTATCACGGGTAATAGGGTGCTGCTAAGGCAGGTTGATTACAAGGCTATGGTAAACAATCCTTTTAAATGCCGGGCCTCAATAGACATGCACGTACAACATTAATCAGCTGAATTCAGAGCCACAAAGGGAAGTGGTGGGCCAGCCTCTGTTGCTTTAACTCACGCAGTAAGTGGCCAAAGTTCAGTGCTCTCTTGCCACAGGGGTGTTTTCCAGCCCTTCACAATCAGCATTAACTTGTATGAAATGTGGGAAAACAAAAAAATAAACACTTGAGGTTTTCTCTAGGAAAGGGTTGCTTTTTCATGCTTCAAGGTATAGCAATTTTGCTTTGTTTTGGCAGTGGACTCCCTGGGACAGGGCTGGCCTCTGTTCTGTGTGTTTGCTCAGCCCCTTGAGGCTGGACGAAGCCCAGGATGGGTTGGTGGGGCAAGCTCTGCCTGGGGGCGCAGCCCCACTCCTGGATGACCATGCAACTCTAAGCTGGGGAGACACCAGCCTTCTCTCTGCTGAGGACCCTCTCCCACAATAAATCTGCTTTTTCAGACACACCCCACTCAGCCAGCACCATTACATTAACAGCAACTGTTTGGTTTGGGGTTTGTTGTTTTGTTGGGATTTTTGTAATATTACATAACATTTTTAATATTACCAGCACCCTTTTGAAACTTTCCATAACTCAGTTTATTACACTGCTCAACCTGTTAAAGAGGTTTATGCATGTACTGCCAAGAAACTCCTCTATAACTCAAGATTTGCTTTAGAAAAGCTGCTGTAATGGGGTGAGAATAGGCATGTCTTGAAAAGATGTTGATGCAACATGGAAAAGCAGGTAAGCTACTGAAAAAGCAAAGTGCAATTAATAGCTTCTATTTAGAAAATAAATGGAGTAATTTAAGTCTGCCTGAAGATAGCTTTAAATAATTCAGCAGATGAAAATAATAACATGCACTGAATTATAGCTAAGGAGTACTTTATAAAGTAACTTACAGCAGTTCTGTGAGAGGCCAGCTCTGTGTAATCATTGAGTATGGCCATACTCAACCATCCAATTTATTTTGGAAAGTTTTAACTGAACGCTGATTAAAACATCTGTAATTCTGTAGGACAAGGCATACCTGCTGTCAGCTCATTAAATAAAACAGAAAAAGTAAATGTAGCAGTTCTACATAAATAAGCATAAAAATTATTTTAAATTGGTAATACTTGTAAAATGTTTGAAACATAGGTGTGGGACACCACAAAGTATTACTAAGGGGCTTTGGGGACTTCCACATCAAAAGTTTCTGGTTAAAGTCCAGTTCCAACTGAGTTATATAAAATGTTTCCTCAGCATGGGATGGCAAATGAGCTGTTAACCTTCAAACTTAGTTCCCAGGAAGCGTCTGTATCATTAAAAATCCAGGTATGTGTTATGTATCTTTCTAGAAATTTGTAAGACTGGATGGTAATGGATAATGCTTTGTACTCCTCTCTGGAATTTGATCCTCTAGTAGGACATACTAACTCTTAGAGAAACAGTGACGATTGAACCTTTTCAGGAGAAGGACACTAACATTTGACCATATTGCACTCAATTACTTTTTCACGTTTTGATTCCTATCACATATCTGTCTTTTTTTTTTTTTTTTTTTCATGGATCAGGGCTGTTTCATAGTAATACTGGCGAAAAAAGTATCAACACATGGGTTTGCACATGAATCTGCAGAGTACAAATAATGGCATTACCACCGCAGTTCAAATGGCATATCCACACTGATGCAAAATATAGTAAGTGGATAAATGATTATGAAAACTAATCAGCATAAATAGACCAACAGACCTTTACAAAAAGCTTCTCTATTGCCTGTACAGGCACACTAGGGGCATCAGTACAGCCCCTTCCCCTGGGCTACTTTTCCAATTTGTGATCACCATTATTTACAGGGAATAGCTCTAGGAATATAAATGTAATTCACATCACTTAGTTTTTGTATTTACTTCAACCTATTCAAAGAGAGTGACAAGACCTTTTTTCTTTGGAGGATGATTCTAAGGAGGGATATGACAGGAATATTAATCCTGCAGTATTAAGTGAGAGTGCATTTATTTTCTGATAGTAATCTAAACAGCTTAAATATTTTTCAATACTCATCAATCCAGTCTAAATTGAACTGTTGAAGCTCTAGGTATACGGATGGTTCTCACCACTTTAAATAGTAGCCCAACAGGTTACTGAACTTTCTGGAACTGAAATTTCTCTTTCAGATGTTATAGGGACTGGTTTCTGACACCAAGTATTGGCTTCCTCACTTGTAATTTCCATTTAAAAATGGAACTTCCTAAGTTCCAGCTTGTGCCTGTTGCCCCTTATCCTGTTATGGAAACTACTGCAAAGAGTCTTGTCCATCCTCCTTGCACCTACCCTTTAGATACTTATAGGCATTAATAAGGTCTCCTCTCAACCTTCTCTTCTCCACGCTAGAGTCCCAGCTCTTTCAGCCCTTAAGAGAGATGTTCTAATGTCTCAATCATCTTTGTTGCCCTCCGCTGAACTCTCTGGTAGTTGCCTGTCTCTCTTGAACTGGGGAGCTCAGAACTGGATGCAGTAGTCCAGATGTGGCCTCACCAGGGCAGAGTAGAGGGAGAAAATTATCTCTCTCCACCAACTGGCCATACTCTTCCCTATGTACCCCAGGATTCCATTTGTCTTCTTGGCAGCAAGGGCACTTTACTGGCTCATGGATAATTTACTGTCTACCAGGACCCACAGATCCTTCTCCTCAGAACTGCTTTCCAGCAGGTGCACCCCTAACCTGTATTGGTGCCTGGGGTTCTTCTTCCTCAAGTGCAGAAGGTGCCCAGGTTAAACTCATTTGATTCCTCTCTGCCTGGCTGTCCAGCCTGTTCAGGTCAGGCTGGATGGCAGCTTCTGGAGTGTCAGCCACCCCTCACAGTTTGGTATCATCAGCAAGCTTTCTGAGACTACACTCTGTTGCCTCGTCCAGGTCGTTGATGAATATAGTGAACAAGACCAGACTCCTGGGAGACACCGCTGGCTACAGGCCTCCAAGTCGACCCTGCTCTATTGATCACAACCCTCTGAACTCTGTCACAGCCAGCTCTCAATCCACCTCACTGTCCAATCATCTAGGGCACACACTGTGAGATTCCTAATGAGGCTGTTATGGGAGACAGTGTCAAAAGTCTTGCTGAAGTCGAAGTAGATACCATCCACTGCTCTCCCCTCATCCAGCCAGCCACTTACAATGTCATAAAAGGTAATTGGATTGTTCAAGCATGATTTCCCTTTGGTGAATCCATGCTGAGTTCTCCCAGTGACTTTCTTTTCTTTCACATGTTTTGAGATTACATCCAGAACAATTTGTTCCAAACCCTTACGAGGGATAGCAGTGAAATTAATCAACCTGTACTTCCCTGGGTCCTCCGTCTTGCCCTTTTTGAAGACTGGAGTCATATTGGCCCTCCTTCAGTCCTCAGGCACCTCTCCTGTACTCCATGACCTCTCAAAAATGATGGAGAGTGGCCTAGCAATAACATCTGCCAGCTATTTCAGAACTTGTGGATGTATCCCATCAGGGCCCATGAATTTATGGATGTCCAGTTTGGGCCTCTAACCTGGTCCTCCTCTACTGAGGGAAAGTCTTCCTCTCTCCAGACCTTATCTCTTACCTCCAGGGTCCAGGATTCAAGGTTGGATTTAGCAGTGAAGGCCAAAGCAAAGAAGACATTTAGTAACTCCACCTTCTCCGTGTCTTCCACCACTAGGGCACCCGCTTCATTCATCAGTGGGCCTACATTTCCCTAGTCCTTTTTTTTAATTGATGTACTGGAGGAAACCCTTTTTGTTGTCCTTGATACCCTTCACCAGATTTAATTCCACATGGGCCTCAGCTTCTCTCATGGTATCCCTGCATTTTTTGACATGTTCCTGTATTCCTCCCATGTGGCCAGTCCTGTTTTCTACATTCTGTAAATTTCCTTCTTCCCTTTAATTTTTTCCAGAAGACCCTTACTCATCCATGCAGGTCTATCTCCTCAGCTTGATTTCTTCATCATAGGGATGCACTTCAGACCTTGTCTCAGAGGAGCCGGACATATCTGGAAGGGAGAGGAGAAACAGTCTGAACTAAACACTTGGGAGGAAGACTGTACAAAGAAGCACTTGCCCCCAAGACCTTGAATATATACATTGAGAGGAAAAACATGATTATTCTTCTCCTTGAATTCCAAGGGTAAAAAGTGAAGGGGATTGCTGCCACTATGCAACACCAGAGATGCTGCTATTAAAAAAGCTATAGCGAGCAAGGAATCTGAATAGCTCACTTACTTTACACCTTGTGGACCTCTTGGATGCCCTGATATCTCTCCTTGGAGCTGTTATAAAAAGCCCATTTTCTCAGCTTGTAACCATGATTTTTCCTTGGTAAGGTGCTGCATAACCAATATTTACTAGTCAACTGGACGAAGGTTCCAGTGTCCAAAGAAGTGCGTACTCTAATAAACTGCAGATGTACCTTTATGCTTTTAACTGGAATAATAAAAATAGAGATTTCATAATTCAAGTTAAGCACAGTCTTTAAGGAGTTTCTGTATTAATATGACCTGTCATAAAATGATCGTTAAGTTTCATTAGGCAATAACACAGATAGAAGAAATGGAAATATCATAAACTGGTTCTGTTAATCTTAAAGACATACACTTTCCAAGCCACTACTAAAAAAAATAATAATTGGATTATTTGAAAATTTCTTAAGACTGCAGTAACTTAAAAATATTTTAGCAATGTCCTTAAGAATACAAAATGCTGAGAATTGTTCACAAAGAATGACATGTACCTGACTGTGAGCTGAGCTTGACTATACAAAGGCAGCTCACAGCACAGACTAGTAACAAATTGGGCAATCCAAGATTCTCTAGTCAAGAACTATATGAAACACAGGGATCACTTGTACACATGAAGCTGAAAAATACGGCTGTTGTTTTCATTCAGAGATAATAATCATATCCCTGGGCCACAGGATAAGGCCTGCTTTCTTGGTTCATGAGCATTAAGAAACAACTCTCCCATTGTTAACCTCTGCGAGGAGAGGCAGTGAATGCTGGGTCCTACAGGAAACAAAGATGTGGGAATCATTTAGTGCAACCCGACACTTAGACAGGTGCCACTCTTAGTCTTTTAAATTGATCTCATTTGTTACTTATACCTGTAAATCACACTGTTATCATCTCTGAACAAGCAATGGAAACCAGAATTTGTCACTGACTAAAGACAGCAGACCAGGTCCTCAAATAGGTTAGTCATATAGTCTTACTGGCTTAATTACACAACAGTACATTAGATTGAAATGTGATACTTAAAATAATCCAAATTACATGCAGGCCTCTTGTTTCTTTATCCCACATTGACACAAAACACGGTTCAAATCCAACTGCTAAAAGAGTAAGTTATAATCTTCTGAGAGAGACAGAGCCTTAGATAGAGCCAGGCCTGACATAGTCAAAGATTTTTGCTGGTATGCAGTAAGATTTATCTTACATTGATGCTAGATAGACAGCATGACATTCACATCCCAGAGCTGCTGCAGTGTCATGATGGAAACAGGAGCATCGTGAAGGGAAATAGCTGCAAGAGTTCTCAGTGGGACAAGTTCAGTTGTTTAGGACTGGGTAACATTATTAGGATTTAATTTGCTCTTACTGGAAATACTCAGTCCTAGAAGAAGTACCATGTAAAGACCATGTAGAGCACAAAAAGAGGGAGACAAATTCTTCCCACGAAAGAGTAGTACAGAAACTCAGGTATGTTTCTACCTACTATTGTGCATGCCTCCTAAAAACAAATGGAGCCCAAAGAGAAACCATTCCTGAAGTTTTAGATGACAAAACTCAACCCCATATTCTGTCATGTAAAATAATTGTGAAAGCAGACTTTCAGTACACTACCTCTCCTTCCTTAGTTGTTCACATTTTGATTACTTTTGTGGCTTCACCTAATTGATCCCTGCCAGCAGAGACAGATGGAGTTTCAAAGATTGTTCTGCTCTCATGTGTTTTTCCAGCTTTCTGTAGACCCTACAATGTCTGTCTCATAAAACAACTTCCAAAATTCTGTCTTTTGGGGGCTTCAGGAAGACAGAGTGGATGAGACAAGACTATTTCTGAACAGTAATCTTATATTAAATCTTAACTCTACAGATCTTGGAGAAATGTGGAAGTAGAACTCAGAAAACAAATTTTCTCATGTGTAAGAGTGGTAGGAGAAACAGGATGGGAGGAAGGATTGATGTGGAATATAAGAGAGCAGCTGAGCAGCTTGGAATCTTGATGCAATGCAGGTACTGCTGGAGAAGAGAATCAAGACTGATAGGGTGGAAGGTGGCTGGAGAAAGAGAAAAAGGAGGAAAACGCAGGGCAGGAAAACATAGCAGAAAGCAAGAACTCATGAGAAGAAAATGCAACAGTGGAGACAGATGGGATTCCTTAACTGAAATTTGCATTGGAATGATGAGGCAAAAGGATAATATCCATGGAGAAGGAACAAAGAAAACTGAGGTGTGAGGTGAGTGATTTGATAAAGGAAAGAGCAACATGAATCAGTTGGGAAGATTCATTTATCAAGGGATTTATGTACTCTTACTGATCACTCAGAATGAAAGACAGAGAAGAGACACTAGTGAAAAGAGAGCTGAGTTGTAATTCATAAAAGTAAAAAATTAAAACAGAGAAAATAAAAATTACTGGATGGAGGGAACTAGGAAAGGAAAGTGTAGAAAGAAATCCGAAGTAAAATCACCAGACAAGAAATGCAGAAGGAAAGTGATGAAAAATATTAGTAAAAAGTTTACAGAAACATTTAAGGAAGAAAAAGAGGAAAATGTGAGGTGCCATGGAGACAGACAGGTGGAGTAAACAGAGCAATAAACAGCAGGCATAATAATTTAGAAATAATAATTAATCCCTTTTTTTTTGACAAGAGGAGATCACCATGTGGTCATTACACTTAGTGAAATGAGATGACACATTGTTAAAAATGTGTTGGTACAGACATTCCTCCTAGCTATTATCATTCAACCCTGTGAGAGATAACTGAATCACAGAATCATAGAATGCCAGGTTGGAAGGGACCTCAAGGATCATATGGTCCAACCTTTCTAGGTACTACTATAATTTATATGAGATGGCTCAGCACCCTGTCAAACTGAAACAAATTGTCCAATGCGAGGAAATGTACCCACTGACAACTGAGAGTGAAGAAAACCTTCCCCTTCCTCAGTTTTTCTCACAGCATTTTATGGTGCACCTTTTTGCCTGCTAAGAGCAGACAGTGATGCTGGCAGGCACACCACAGTTGACAGACACCTGACTGCAAAAATAAAATGTAAGAAACACAGCTAGACATGGAAACTAGTCATACTAGAGGGCAGAAGGAATTAATTTTTTTTCCCAAAACTTCCAGGCATTGCAAAATAGGTAAAACCCATACATTTCAATCCATATCCCTCCCCAGTCTATGATTAGTGAGAGTTTTTAACAGAACAGCAGTAGTTGGTCAAACCTATTCAAACCTCCATGATAGTGGTGTTTATGAGGTAGTCGTGCGTCATGGTTCAGTTTTTTCTTTGTGGTACACCACCCAACCTATGTTGATATCGATCAGTACTCAATCTTACCCTCCTTTCACTATTTTTCTCAAAGAGCTGTCTTAAAAGAAAGGAGAACCTTACCCCAAAGGAATGGAGGGGTCTCCTTGAGTTTTGCCTTCATAAAGAATATCAAAGGCTGTGAATGGTTTCTGCAAACCATGTGAGTAGCACCGGGGGGCCTGGAAAGGAACAAAAATATAGAGTTAATGAAAGTGCAAAAGCTGCCTTAATAAAAACTATCTAACCCACAATTTAATTTCTGTTTCATCACACAGGTTACCCAAAGTCCAGATCACACTTGAAGGTCACCACTTAGATTCATTACAGCCAGCTCTCAAAAGCAGTAGTATAGAGAAACCACATTTCTTTGTTTCCACCTCCCAGTCCTGCGCTTTGGTCTCCTTTTGTTTTGTTGTGGGTTTTTTTGTTGATAATTTTTTTTGGGTTTTTTAAGTTTTGTGGGTTTTTTTTAGCTATCTGTGCAGGCACTAACTCCATGAGAGACATTCCTCAGTTTGCTAACCCTGAAATCAAGTCTCAAGGAAATGGTAAATAGATTTCAGTTTCCTTCCTTATCTCAAAGCTACTCTCTGTGGCCTTTGAATAATCTGAGAGCAAGCATTCAGCTGTCCCAAGTTCCAATGTCATCATAGAATCATAGAATCATTGTGGTTGGAAAAGGCCTGTAAGATCATCAAGTCCAACCATTAACCTAGCACTGCCAAGCCCACCACTAACCCATGTCCCTAACTCCTAGACATTAGTGATGCCACCTCCATGCTGTCATGTTTGTAGTACAGAGAAATGGCCAACCTCACCTCTGTTACCCATGTGATTCCCAGCAGCAGCAAAGGTAGCAGAGGGAAGGTAGCAAAGATGTGGAGTTAGCTCATGCCAGGTTGTCACAGTTTGACTCAGGATCAGCAATTAAACCAGAGACAGCAATGCTCTCCATCCCCTCCTCCTCCCACCCAGGTAAGGAAGGAGACAGAAGGGAATCTCATAGAGATGACAGACATGATGGCCTGGGCACTTCTTAGAATCTGGCTGATAGAAAAGTGTCCTTTTCATAGCCAGCCATGCTGCTTCCTCTTGAGCATAGAGCTGGTGGAGCTCAGAGAACAAGTTGTTCCTTGCAGCATTATTTGCCCCTTGGTCTTAGAAGCACTGCAGTTAATGAAAATGATCTCCTTTTATTGTGAAACCCAAAACCTCAGAGATGTTGAAAGAACATATTGGTGGTGAGAAGACATTAATGCAATTTGCAAAGACAACATATGAATTATTACTGTATGTTCTCATTTCACAGCAATATATATTGTTCTCAAGCTTATGCTCCCATTGTCATTAAGGGATGTAGCCTGTGAATTTTGACAAAGATGATATATTTTAGAATTTTGGAATCAGATAAAAAGGGAAGTTCATCTGTAATTTTTCTCTTAAATAATCTTTCACCTGATTTATTTTTTTCTTAAAATGGACTCTAAATTAATCAATGAGGGAAGGTTTTTGAAGAGGACTCTTGAAGAAGTTAGTCCAGATAAAACAGTGACCTGAGTTTAAAAAGAATTTAAAGTTAAGCTATAGTAAATTGTGGATACTCTTATTCAGAAACAGTCTTAATTCAGTTAACTTTCATTCATTAAGATATGTCAAGTTAAAGATACCTTAAAATTCTGGAAAAAAAAAAAAATGTCCCTAGTTGATGTAGTTTAGGTAACACACTTTAGAAGTGAATTGAGGTTAACTGTTCTCAAATGTCCCCACAAAAATAAATTACTACTTATGGTATGTAATTAAGACTGGATCAGATATGAAACATTCTAATATTTGTCTAAGGGATATAACACTGGTTGCCATTTAAATTTATTTTTAGGAATATAGAAAAAGTTTAATGCTGTTAAGCGATGACTGTTGCTTTTGAACCATAATGAAGTCTTTGCATACCATTATTTGAAAATCCTGTTTCCTAATCTGCATGGAAAATTCACTTTCTGGAAATTTGTAGAATATGAGGACAAATGGCCATATTTTTGTCTTGGCAGTAGAATAGAAATAGATCATATTAATATTAAATGTTAGCTCCCCATGCTGCTTTCATTTTCAGTTTTATGACTGAACCCTTCTTATTTGGTCAATATCGTTGGCATTTGTATTTAATTCAGTAATTCCAGCTATTGAGCTTGCAGAAGAAAAAACACTTGCATGTTGGCACTTCTACTAGCAAAGTATTTCAAAGAATTATAATAGGTTAGACTTTTAAAATTTCCAAGAGAAAGTGACCAAGTATTTCTTTTGTAAAGAAAAAAAAAAAAAAGAAGAAAATTACATGGATTTGTAACAACTAGATAAATGTTTTTTTACCAGGCAGCAAATGGATATTACAACATATGCTTTTGTAATCTGCAGTTGTACTCTGCTGAATATACACAGCATAAAATAGCAAGCAACAGATGACTCACCTTCTAAAATAGCTATCAGAGCACAGATTTGGAAGTTCAAAGCATCAAAAACGAACTAGAAAATTGATACCTACAAAGAAGGCTGTAGAATTTTGCAGGTTCCAATAGAGGTTACAAGTCAAATTTTATGTTGAATTCTGATTTAAATACATATGCATCTCAGTTTCATAACTTTAGATCTTTTACCCTGCTAAAGGATGTGAAGAAATGCAGGAATTAAAAGGTTTTTAGCTTTGACAGAGAAGCAACAGTTGGTTTAATATAGCCTGTTTAGTTCTAGTTTCCTTTCTTGTGCAACTGTGATAACAAAAACTGAAATATAAGTCTCAGTATTTTATTTGCTTGAAGTAGAAGAAGAGGCAAGGCTTTTTCTGCATTAAGCAGCTGCGTAAATAAGAGTTGTCTCTATCTTTCTTTACTTTAAGATCTCATTGTGAAAACTGAGGTGGAAATTATTGTTGCCTGGCATTGCACTTCTAACTCCACAGCTACATTTTACGAGGCTTGTGTGCAATTAGGCAGTTCGTTATTTTATCCTAATTTTATAATAAATCACTTCACTCTTTTTCTCTCATCCATCATCAACTTATCTGCCCGCAAGTCAAAATGGTACCAATTATTAATCAAGGCCAGAGGCACCCATTCCTGCATAGGAGCACCATGTTTCAACTGTCAGGTGGCATCCATCCCAGCCTCTCTTTGTCAGCAATAAAGAAAATGAAATTGGACTAATATGAATCTCATTTCTGCCCTGATTAAAGGCCTACATTTTCCCTAGGCATTGCCTGACCAGGTCCTGACTTGTGAGATATTCAGTGTTCTTGTAATGTCATTCGGACACAGTGCGCCTGTCTCCTTAGGTCATTGTTCTTCAGATTCACTTGTTTTACATGGAATATAGGCTAGAAAATCTAGACTTCCTTTGGGGTGTTAATTAAGAGGAGCATCCAAAATTAATCAGCAAATTCACTAGGGCGAAGGGGAGCTGTCTGAAGGCCTCGATATAAAATGCACTTCTAGTACAGAGAAATGAGCCTTCGGCTATTGACAAAGAGAAAACAAGTGCACAGACGGCAATCTGACATAAAAATTCATATACGTATACAATTTTACATTCATTTTCCTTGTCAGCTTGTCACCTTTAATTATAAAGGTTGATTCGTTATTTGGCAGATCTGGAAATTGTAAACGCTTGGCCATTTGAATATCATCATATGGTCAATGTCTTCAAAAAAATGACACAGGACCATACCAGGAAAGGAACATTGTAAAAGCCAAAATGAACTTCTCTGATGATCTGATCACCTTGAAGGATCTTGCAGGTCTTAGGGATAACTATGAACTTGGCTATAAAAGCACACAAGTTATGACCATCTGCAAAGAAAACATTGTATTGACAAGTCACCTACTGCCACCCCTTTTTGTTTAGAGTAGTTTCTCATCTTCATTTCTTTAATTCTTTTATCACTCACTCCATTCTAATCTTATTAGTGTTTGGTGTTAAGGATTTGCATAGACCTTCAGGCTACTAATGACCTTTATGTGAAAACAGCAAATTCTCTCTTTTGCCCAGTGAAGAGAAGACAAAAAAAGCCCGTATCATGCAGACACCTTCCAGAGAAGCTTCTTAGATAGTTAAAATTTTTAATCAGAAAAGTTAGTTTGTTTTCAGGAGCCACTAAATTAGAACTGAGTTTTTGCAACTGGCCATAGGACTTTTAATTTGTACCTTGAAGGAAGCCCATGAGCTCAGGTTTCAGAGGCTACCTGTTGTAGGCTTTTTTGTAGCTCCACCTTTCTAACTTACTAGCTGTCTCTTATTTTGGCTAATTTTTCACAGGTTTGGAAAGACTGGAGCTACCCTCTTTTCAATTTTCCAACATGTAATAGTTTCAAACTAAGAAGAGTCCTATTACTCAGAGTTTTGGGTATCACTATTACACTTCATGTAACTCCACAGACTAATAAACAATATAAAAACAGGCTTTAAAATGCTATGGACCCATGCAGCAGCACACACCGAGGAACCAAGCTTTCTGAAATCTGTTCTGAAGAGTCTGATACAGAAGGTGTTACTTGGACTAGCTACTGATTCACGGTAAAGCTGAAATATGGGCAGGCAAATAGAAAACTTTAGAGGAAGAGGGGCCTTGTATTGTTCCATGAGCATTCCTCTAATGCTGTGGAACAGAAAACAGCACAGTGTTGGGCTCAGTATATTGAAACTTGTCACTGTCATGTTTACTTTAAATAACTGCTGCACAAGAAACAGCATATTCTGAACTGGACTAATACTCCACACTCCATCACATGCTAACTAATGGCTAAATGTCAGTAATTTAAGATTCTGATTGAGTTTGTTTTGTTTTGTTTTGTTTTAATTAGACATGTTTATCTTAAATGGGTGTAACAAGTTAACCTTGTACCATTGACTTTTCAACTGCTGTATTTTTAAGCTTTTTCTATTGATGATCAGAGGTACTGAACCCACCTAAGCAACTGTTTTCCTTACTTGCTTTTACAAGGTAGTAAAAAGGGAATATTCATTGGCCAGCTATACCTGGCTGACAGAGATATTGTGTAAATGTACAAGAGAATTGTCCTCATGGCTTGCCAGCAGCTGTATCTCTGACTGAAATATGACGGAGTTAGGTCAAAACTCACAAGATTGAGTGCTGGTATTCATACTTTTCTATCTATAGAAAAAAAGTCAGAACACAGCAGCGTCCTTGATATTCTTCTTTTCTAATTAATGCTGCTTCTTAACTAATTTTATTAGGACTAATGGACCTAGTGTAGACACCTGTTAGGCGGCTTTAGGCAGCTTTATGGTTGATAAGGTAGAGAACAACAGTAAAAAATCCTACCTGATAATCACAGCTAGATTTGTAGTACAGAACATCAATGCTGATTTCACTTCAAGGATACCTATACCCTCTATATGTTGAACTGCTTGTATATAACAGCCTTTCCATATATCTCTTTAAAACAGGTTTTAAAAAAAATGAAAAATCCTGTATTTTCTTCCTATGTATTTTATAAACTAATACCTAAATAGCATGCTGACACTGATTTTGAAGCTTAAAAAAAAAAAAAAAGAGGAAAACAAATAAATATATAACTAGGATTATAGGGTGCCATCTCCATTTTATTATTGCCTATTAATTCTTTACTCTGTGGAGTCTTTTTTTCAACTTTACACATAATGTAAAATCTTAAACTGTAAACTGTAAGCCTTAACTATGAATTATCTACATAATTACAGTGACTGTACTGTTTTCAAAACTGGATTTTGTCTGACATTTTTTTCAAGGTTAAACATGTGAAAACAAGGTAGACTTCTCTCTGCAAAGAAAGATCCATGTTTCCCTTCCCCATGTGTACAGAAGTCTTCTTTCGGTTCTAGAAATGTTCATGCACAAGTGCTGTATCTATACTGCAGTGCAAGAGCAGTACAAAGGCTGAGCCTGAAGCCAAATTCCCCAGTCACTTCTAACTGTTACATACACTGGGTGAACTCCTGGAGTGACCCAGCAGATCTGACAGAGGTATCTCAGCCCATGACTTGGGTGCATCCTAGTAGTCATTATGCACTGAAGGAAAAGCTTTCCCATCTTCCTGACTGTTACACTGTACCTGTAGATCTCTGTGCCTTTGCAGAAAAAATACCTGAAATAAACAGATAAAGTGGCCCAGTGTTCCTTCTAAAGAGAACTGATGTTGGGTGGTGAAAGGAAGGATGGGATCAGTAGGCAGAATTCATTAAATCAATGGATACTTGATGTGAGGTCTTATGCCACCTTAGAAGCTGCATGACATCTACCATCTCAGACAAGATGAGACATAATCATAGTTTGTGAATTGTTGTTCCTTTTATTCAGCGGATTTTATTTTCTAACAATAAATGCTACCTTTTATCCACATTTCCTACGTCTCTGGTTCTGAGGAGAAAGGGTTTTTCCTTAGGATCCAATCAGGTGATCAGGCAGTCAATAGATTTTCCAGCAGTAGGAACATGATTGTGGCCTTTGCACACTGTTTGCATTCACTAAATATAAATATAAAACCAAACAAATAAACTATTTATAGATATTGCATCAGATATTTAAAGAATCAATTACTAATCACAAAATAAATATCTTTACAAACTTCAAGTTTCCATTAAATGAACCAAATTTCCAGTGGAAATTGTTTTTCTGTTATATCTACACAGAAACTATGATAAAAAGAGTGCAGTGTTGCCTTTTACCTTCCAAAAAAACCCAGTCCTGTTATTGAATGAAAGTAATCAAAATCACCCAATATCTGAATGACAATAAAACTTCAGGACAGGTACTGAACTTAATTAACTAATTATTCATGTGTACTAAATTAAAATTTTTAGTAACTCAAGGTATTTTCCTAGGTATTGTTTCCTTACCTTTGTAATTTTTTTACAGTTTCAGGAAACCAAACTTCCCAAACTGCTACTGAAAGGATCTGTTCTGCAAGGACTGCTGTGACTCCTACCCTCCCTGCAGTCAGATGCTTCAGATGCCTTGCCCATGCTGGCAAGGGATACCTGCCATCTACACTGTAGATGTAAACACAAGGGATAGACATTATTCTTTCATTAGCTGCTTCTGTATGTCAATCTTTTGGTACTATATGGTTGACACAACTATCATTCGAACCTTCCTTGAAAGAAAACTTAAGCCAATATTTGCATTTTTTAAGATATTTATAGTGTCTAAATGAGGCAGAGATGGGGAAATTGCTTTCTTCTTTTTTAATAGCTACTGACTGCTTGATTTTTAAATTAAAATTTATCAATAGGAATTGACTCTATGCAGTAATTTTAAGTATTTTGCACATTAGAGTTTAGCTGTAGCTTTTTGATAGGTAATAGTTTCATTTCTGTTATACCAGGGACTGCTTCAAAATGAGGGAAACTCCACATGTCCTTCTGCACTGGGAAGACTTTGACATTGCAGGAAAAACTTGCCAGTTCATCCTGTAGACTCATTAGTGGAGGTCAAGAGAAGAGGGGTATTTCCTCCTCAAAAACATGTCTTAAGACTGTATCTTCAGATATCAGGAGGGAGAACCTCCTCAGTGGTAATGGGAGAGCCTTCCAAATGTTTGGAATCCAGGTTTACACACAGCATCTTGCCAGATGTAGTCTGGGTCTATGCTGACATTTCTGAAATGTTGGCAGGTTGGATGTATCCTTCACACATTAGGTGCTCCTCTGGTGGAGAACTGCTCTGCAATGTGCAGGGACTGTGTAGCAGCTTGGCGAATGTGGAGAGAAGAGCATCGAGTGTCCTGTGTTGCCCCTGCTCTTGCCTCCTGATCTGTGAGTTGCCTTTCCTTCCCTGAGGGCCAGGGATGGAATATGTTAGTGCTTCTGTGCCATTATCATAGAATCATAGAACGGTTTGGGTAGAAACAAACCTTAAAGATCATCTCATTCCAATCCCTCTGAATGGGCAGGGACACCTCCCACTAGACCAGGTTGATCAAAGTCCCATCCAACGTGTCCTGTGCCAGGGCCACACCAGCACAGCAGGGAGGAGGACACTCACCCTAAGGCAGAAAATAAAGGATGTGCCTTCCTAAACTGAAGGTATCTAACAGAATGGTTGCCTCAGAGCTGTTTTCAGGTGAATAAGTGGCACCTCATTACATTACAGCAGATTAAGTTTATAGGAATTTCCAGACTCATCTGCCCTGGCTTCTCCTGTAATTCTCTGTGGGGAGTCTTGACTGATATATGAGGTTGAGCTCTGGATTACGTTGGTATGCCATTGTGATTATCAATAAGAAGATGAATTTTGCTTTGGCTCCCATCCAGTCTGAATGCTTAAAGTTAGCTTTGTGCAGTAAGCAAGAAACTGTGCAGGGGAGAACAGCTCTAGAACACACGCATAACTTTGGGATGGGGCTGTTTTAAGTGGCCCCTGGTTCCACAACCAAAGTCCATCTGTTAGAGATGTGATGGCAAAATTTGACAAATTCAACAGCTTTCATGCACCCAACTGCAAGAGACCTTTGGTTTCTGTGTGGAATTTATCAGCCCTCCTCCACTGACAGAACTTCAGACAGATTTCAGGTATACAGGGCACTAGCTTTAAGAAAACAAACAAACAAACAAATAAAATCCTCTTAATTGGTTTTAAAAAAAGAAATTTTAAAAAATAATTTCAGCATTCATTTTTAATGCAACTTACTTCTGAGACTTGATCAACACAGTTGATTGTATTTTGAGTTTGATTTGATCTATGGTTTTGTTTTCTTTGTTGTTTTCTGCTTATGAAAATTGACTGGCATCTATTAACAGAGAAAAGGAATGAGCAACTGAGAAACTGTGTGAACTAGCACATTATGCTATGCACAGCAGTTGGATAAAACACCTGCCAGTCCCATTTCATCCTTAATAAATATCCAGAAAGATATAGTTTTGCTTAGGTAGTACTTCCATCACCGCAAGACTTGAATTTTAATTTTCACTCTTAAGTAATCAAAGTTAAAGCAAACAGAAGAAGGTACCTGCAAGGAGGAGTGCAGCTCAGTTCTTCTCATGCTTTAGTGCAATTGTTTTCATCACACCAACTAGTGTCCAATACCGAGTGACAGATGTGAGACCTTGGGATTATGGAAACTTCAAAATATGTCAGATCCTACCAACTCTCAGAAAAATTAAAACCCACTGTATCGACAGTATTAAGTATTATAGAAGACCATGTTGTTGGAAAGGAACCAACAAAAAAGAGATTCCTGTAGGAGCTGCACTGCAGTTCAAACACAGGTAATGCCAATCCTCATGAAGTTAGAAAACTACTCTGTTACAAGGAGCAACTGCACATTCTGTCTTGAATTGCTGGAAGGAGACCTCCCACAACAGAGCAGAGAAGAGGGTAATACCATTGGCCTACAGTTTTGGAGAAGGTGCAGTTCAAGCACTGACAGGAGGCTGTGGATACCTCTTCACCACAAAGGCAAAGACAGCCAAGGAGACTGCTGGTGAAATTGCTCATGTATAGAAGCAGTGGATTTATGTTTGAGGGGCACCAGGCCTGTGCTAAAAATCACTAGTGATTTATGAACTTCTTGACAGGGCTTATCAGCTTGTCACAGGGCTGTGATATCTCAGTGAGACTGCCTCCAGAATGCAGAGGCTGCATGGCTTTGTGCTGCATGAACTGGGGAAGGGTCCTCACTGTGTTGGAAGTCTCTCTTGAAATGCCACTAATTGGCAGAATATTGCCAACCTCTCTAATTTACCCCTATGTAGCCAAGACATAATCCCCAGTAAGCTTTACAGGCTTGCAGTCTTAAATCTGTATGATGATATATTTTTCCCTAGGACGTTTCTGAAGGAGCTGAACTGCAAGTGCTGGAATTACTGGAGTGTCCACAGCACAGTGTAGGAAGGTTTACAGCCCAGCTCCTTGGTCTGGAGTAGAGGGAGCTGCAGGGCTTCATTTCAAGAGAGTTTATGGCTGAATGCAGCACCACTGAGGGGGTTGCACAGGGGTCAGAGAGTCACTTTAATTCCAAGAATTACAATACCCTGTGTTCATCTAGCTAGGAGGCACTTTTAGGTTGCATCATACTACATTTTGGTTTTTAGTCCTTCAGTTTCCTCATGTTACTGTGCTTTGTTTTGTTGCACAGTGTGGTTTGGTGCCTGCAGACTAGATGCCTGCAAACTGGATTACAGAGAATACTAAAAGAGGATCTCAGCTTCAGAGGTGCACCAAGCACGGTATGTTCCCTAACACAGCTATAAACACTTTGACAGTGAGTGGGTGACTTTGATCCATACATGCGATGAGGACATTCAGACCAGGAGATCATACTAAGCCTAACTTTCAAACACATAGCAAGATGTAGGACTTCAGCATCAACTGTTTTGATCTACTGATTTATTCTTATTAAACTGAATTATTTGTTAATGTAGACTCAGCCTTAATCCTTCTTTTCTAATCACATACTAAGTGCACCACACACTGAAATGCAGATAATAGTGCTTCCTTACATAATGTTGATAAACTTGGTTCCATTTTAATCAGTAAGAGTTCAGCCTTGTGTTGCTAGGTGCTGAAATTTTCCCACAGCAAGCTGTTATTTTTCAAAAAAATCCCAAAAGTCTGAAAAATCTTGGAGTCCATGCAATTTCAAGACCTCCTGAAAAACAATCATGGAGACCTATTTTCCCCCACCAATCTGAAAATGATTTTTTTTTTTTGAGAAAAAAACTCCAAAACCAAGGTTTTTAATGAGTTGAATTGACTAATATCTGAAGCCATTTTCCAAATTTAAGCTCACAGAATGGCTCTATGCTATGGACGACAAATCCAATACTGTTTTTGGATTTTTCTATATAGGCTTTTAAAGTAGCACCACATGCTGCCTCTTACTGAACTAGACAGAAAGGAAATGTGCTTCCCGTTTGTTATTGTTGTTTGAGAATATGCTTATTGTGCAGTGAATTGTGAAATAAAAAGGGGATTAGGAGAACAAAAATCCCATCAGTACATTGGAATATACAATTACTCCTGGAGAGCAACTCACATTAAATATCATCCTATCCATCTTACCAGCAAAGCCTGGGCGTGGGGTGAGAAAATTCCAGTTTAATGAGGTTTTATTTTACATAGTATTTAATACCTTTTTGGAGTAATTCCATGGGAAGAGCCCATGTCAGAGCACATGAGACTCTGATCCAAAGCTTCCAAAACAGAAGATATTATGACCCTCAAAAACCAGAAGATTAATGTAATAATTTTGATTAGTCCACCAAATTCAACAGGGAAGGTGAGATTTTAAGCACTTGCACATCCTGGGACAGAGTCCTCAGCTAATGGGATCCATCTTGGAAACCATTTAGTGATCAAAATAAACATTCCAGCAGTGAGACAACACCATGTATCTAAGAACTTAGCTCAAGCTAGGATCTCACTACATGTATGAATGAGTATCTCACCATCTTTACAAATGTTAAAATTATATTTATAAGCCATCAGTCGAAACTGGTAAAAATATAAATGACTGTGTTTCTAACTTAGAAAAATACTCTGCATTTTTTTAAGTTGAATTTGCTCTTGCTTTCCATCCATACAGACATTTGTGTGTCATGATGAATGGACCAATATCATGCACTGCCCCTAAGCTTATGAGCTGTTTCCTCAGTGACAGATGGGAAAAGCAAACCTAACATCATTGATGCGCATTTTTGTTAAGCAAGAAAACCAGAACAAATATTTTAATATCTTTAATGTCTTAAATATTCTCCTATATATAGAGAATGCATTCATACACTTTTACATATATGTATATAAGAGTAGAACTCTGAAACTTTCCTTTAGTGAAGAAAAAAGCAATTTTTCTGCAATGTTGCCTGTTTTCAAATTTGGTTTCTTTCTAGTCTAAACAGTATTTGGAAAATGTTCGGTTTTACAAATTAACACCATCAAGAATTTTTTTTTTTCAAACCAAAGGTCTAATTTTAATGGTAATATTTCACCTATAAAAAGTGAGGATAACAAGTTTGTATTCATACAGAGGTGTTAATTAATGAAAGACAAACCTTTGCCAATTATTGACACATTCCTCTGTAATCCTGTTATGTGGAACATTCTAATGAAGTCATAGTTTATTACTAATGATCTAGCTTTGTTTAAAAAAAAAAAAAACAGCGCGAGGGGGAGGGGGCTGAAATAATTTATTTGCTTTAGTTCATTTTTTATCACAGCAGGTAAGAATGCTGCATTTTGACTGCCACATTGTATGCAGGATGAGGGGGTATGACCTCAGAATCAGCAACAGAGAACTGGCTCTTTCACACTTCAGCACACACTGCTGTGAACCAGCACTTTGGTCATATTATCCGCCGCACCACAAAGCTGTCCGCTAATTATCTCTGAATACGAATTTTATTGAACCTTAATTTTCAGTAATGGGGCCTGATAGTTTGTGAAGAAAGACAAAAGAAGGGTCCCTTTGTTTTTCCCTCACAATAACCTTCTAGTGCTGGAGCTATGGCAGAACTCATTAAACTTGAACAATGAGTTGAAATATGATCGTGTTATTTTTGTCCCTGCCCCCAAACTAGGCTAGTCCTGTCTGCCAGCCTGTCCATCTGTCTAACGATACGGGAGGAGACATTGATTTTGTAGTAGACACTGTTACAACACATTCCCAACTCCTACTGGATCACTAGGAACATGAATCTGTGAAGAAACTGGACTCTTTGGCACATGTTTGGCAAGATCTCATGGCAAGTTTAGCAATGATCTGGATGCTGTGGAGTGGAGATCTGAAAACCCTGATTAAATCAGGTTAAGCGAAAGCTGATTTGTATTTGATGTGCACTGTAGGAATAGATTTTCACTAGCTAGAAATGCCTGCTGTTCATTCAAACTTTGTGTTAAAAGAAACTAATCCTAAAAAAATGTGTGTGGTTAATTCACAAGACGACTAGGTTTCTGCTCAGCTGAGGACTGACAGATGTTTTTGTACCATCTTCAAAGCCCAGCCTTTTCAAGACATCTTCCACTAAGCAATTGAGTTCTTAAAAGCTTCTTGTCTACTAATTTGTGCTTTCCACTCTAATTTTTCAGTCTCTGTCAAACAGGGCTGAGCAGTTGTGCTGTAGTGCATATTGTACCTTAGGTATACATGAATGCAGTCAAAATCACTGAATTACTCAAAAAAAATAGTTACCTCGTTATACTGAAACAAAGTGAGATATTTGTTCCTCACCAACACTTTTGTCCCTCCTAAGCAGTGCTTATATTCTATGAGAACCATCAAAGTGTTTTTGAAAGATATCTTCCTCCAAAGGCTTCAAGTATCTTCTCTATCCAAAGATATTTCTTCAGGTGTATTTCATATAGCTCTGTTAGTGACACATTTGTAGATGATTTACACAAAACAAAGGAACAACCCTTGGTGTATCAAGAAGAAATCTTAATATTGTCCACTTCAAGATTCACGTGTTCCTGAAAATTCTTACTTAACCTAGTTTTTAATCTCTTCATTTTTGTAGGAGACTATGCCACTGCCAAACCATATTACAAGTTCTGCGCTTCCTTTATTTTATATTCAGCTTTAATGTTTTTTTTTCTGTTAGATGCTATTCAGTTATTCCTAAACTAAAGTCACCATTGTAGAATCATCTTGTATTTGCATACTAATAAAGAAATATTTTTTTATTAGAACTATATAAATGCAGTCCCTTCCCTTGTGAGTGTCCCTCACATAGAATGGACACACACAGAGGCACACAAACTCCTTCCTAGCTAGGACTGGGAGTCTGGTGAAGAAATTATAGTTTTGAAGAGTGGGGAAACAGATTATTACAGAGGCATTATAGATACATATATATTTCTATTTTTATATATCTGTGCACAGACATGCATACACACATGCACACACACACATACTTATAAGAAGCCCCCAAAGCACAAACTCATTTCATTTTGACTTAATCTTTTCCATGAATTTTATTTTAACATTCCATATAAAAAAAAATAATCTAGTCTGTGAATAGTATTGCTATTTTTACTGTCCTGAGTATTTAGAGGCTGAAATGGTGACTAGCTTTACATTCATTCCATTAATAAAACTGAACATCTCGTTAACATACTGTGACTGTGAAGATTTTGATTTTTCAGTGTATGCAAAAATGTTCATACTGCAAGTGCTCTGTGCTAACAGTAGTCTGCATTTGCTTCTGAAATAAATCAAAATAGAATCTGAAAGAGAAAAATATTTATTGACAGACAGTAACTGAATGCCCTTCCGTGACATAACTTTTTCCGACTTTTTCCAAAAAAAAAAAAAGTCTGATTCTTCTGTCATTTCCACAGTTGTCAGTCAGGAGTAATTACACTAAGATCAGCAAAGAGACCAGCATTAAAACTGGCATAAGAAGACAGACATCAGGAACATAAAACTTTAAAAATGTAGCATTCAGTTACCCTTGCAAGCTGCTTTGGGGGAATTTTGAAGGTTCTTAATGATCTTGCATTTTATATCACTAATCCAGAAATCTTTGCTCAGTCTGTTCATGTAAAGTCAATTTGATTCAGGGAGTGGTATTTTGCCTATTCTTTACATTTTTATATTAATTTTGACACAGTGAGTGGACCATTTGGGAAGATGTTAGTCTGGTATTTGAAAAAGAGTGAACTAAGAAATAAAAAAATGACTTTGACTTGTGATAAATGTGCGCCGAAGATAGTCATCCAAACAACAAAATCCAGACTCATCATGGCTCCTTTAAAAGATTTAAATCATACTTCATTTTTCGATTAAATAAAGTAGTGAGCAGAGAGTTTGAGCACGCCTATACGTCTTCTCTTAGGGATGGATGTGTTACCCTATTTGCTTGCTGGTGTGATTCCCGGTAGAAACGGTGCCCCTGACAGCTTATATCAGCAATGTAATCTGCTTACTGTAACGGGCTGCGGTCTTCCAGTGGGAATCCGTGGCTGCAACTGGGAGAGAGTGAGACAGCAGAGGAATGAACTGTGTATTCAAATAGATGTATAGTGGATACCGTACGCTCCTTTCCAACAGCCGCTACACCGCTGTATTACAGCTCAAATTCCAAGTATTCAGGGATGTAAATATATTAAACAATGCATCTGTTTGTGCAAAGCATTCTTTATGAGGGGCATCCGTGTGCTTTTAATCAGTTTCACGCTGAGTGAAAGAAAATTGTAAACTATGCATTAAAAGAAGATTTAGTAAAAGTTATTTTTCTCCTATCTTCTGCATCCTAATTTAATGCTTCCCCTTGTTTTCAGTGATAATATAAGTAATCTTCTAGCCACATTCATGAGGAAAGTTTGATGTGGATTTACACCAGTGGAGCTACATTACAATGGGTAGATTTAAGTAATTATAAAATGAGTTTTTGGATTTGTTACAGAGGTATGAAACCCCTAAGACACAGGGAGATAGGACTTCCAACATATTGCAACCACTCTTATTATAAAACAAAACAGTGTTAAGTCAAAGTACCTGATTACAATTCGCTAGTGTTATGTAGCTCTGATAGCAGGCTTATATTTAATGCCACAGAAACAATATCATTTATTTTTCTGTCTTTCCTTATCCCTTCGTTACTGGGTTTGCAGGCTTTGAAACCTTAAGCAAAAGGGCAAAATATAAATTATAGAAAACATCAAAGTATAGTGAAATCACATGATATTCCATATGATCCTTTCAGAGATATCTAACACATTTCCTATGTGCAGCTCAGTTGTATTGCTATCACTGCAGAGCTTTAGTGGCTATAATTAGTAATCTTTTGGGAGCTACGCTAGCACACTTAGAATGTCAAAAGTATTTAATTGAACGCAATAGTTAATTTGGCAATGCAAAAATTAACTTGATAATGATTTAAACTGGCTGAGATTTTAACCTGTTATCAAAGGTATCATAAGGAAAAAAAAGTAGCTATATAATTTCACTAGATACTGCTTTTTCAACTAAGTCTGTTTATGGATTTTCTTAAATCTCCTCTGAGTTTTGGGGTTTGGTGGTAGAGCATCTAACACCACACCTACTTGCATCTACACATCTATTATTAAATACAATTTTTGGTGAACATCATAGCATCTAAAGCATGTAAATTAAGAAAAATGTGACTGTGATGGACATGTCTAAAGAAAAATCACTAACTCCAGTAGCCTAATAAACAAAATTCCGTTTGGTAAATGAATTGACTGACAAGCAGTTCCTAATACATGCACATTAGATTCAGACGCATACTGGGGTTTCAAATAACTAGATAATTTATCACCAGTCAAATTTAAAACCACATTTGCTTGTCTTGGTCTATGGTTCCCATGCACTGCTATCTTATTAACAAGACTTTAATTCTCATCCTGACACACAAAAGTGTTGTACTCTAATGAACTGTCTGCTCCTTGCAGAAATCTGGTGGTAATGTAGGATGTTAGTTACAATAATGATAATCTTAGTATTTTTAGCCTGTCAGAACCTGCACAGCCTACAACAACCAGTCTTTTACTAAAACTCTACCTCATCAAACTAACTTAATTAGCAATTCAACTCCTTATTTTTGTTTTGGATTCCCCTCTGGCTACTAATTAAAGCTTAATCGAAACTGCTGAACTGAGGTTGTAAAGAATTCATTAATATTAAAATTAGCCCCAACAATTTTTTTGGGCTGGTGCAATTTGTATTTGTTACTGTCAGGGTTTGAAATTCAGTTGAATTGTTAAGAAAGCTGTACCAGAAATCTGCTGTATATTCATATTATAAGCAGAACAAATATGATGAATACCAATAGTTGAACAAGTAATTCATGTTTTGACCACGCACAGTTCACATTACTCCTGTCACTGTTTAATACCAACAGACAAAATATATTTTCAGATCATTTTTCCAAAGTCATCCACATTTCTTTATCCTCCTAAGTGCTTTCATATTTTGGATAAAAGGGAATAAAAGGCTCTGAAAAAAAATGTAAAGATTGATTTTATGTATTATCTTGACAAGATTAATATGTTTGAAAAATGAACAGATTTACCACTTCACTTTGATTTTTCCACTTTTCTTAACATCAAAGATTACTCCAGCTGCAATAATGGTCATTCTGAAAACTAAGATCAGCCAAATGATGAGCTTCTGTAAAGGACATATTTTTGCTGGTAACATATCTCTCATTATTATTATTTTAAATAAGAGTAATACATTATTTTCTAAATTAAAATGAGCATCTCAGTGCTCTATAAATTATTTAAATATATTCTTTTCTGAACTCAGTTTATTCTTTGTAATTAGTTTAAATGTTTTTTTAATTAAATTGCTTAGCTTATAATAAGAAATAAACTTACAGTTGAGTATTACTAAATACTCTCAATGATATGAGCAAAACATACTTGTGGGGTTTTTTTGTAAATTTCATGAAAATGTTAATAAGAAAGGCAGTCTTTTTATAGCAGATAAAAATTATTTTCATAATTCAAGTTCACTTTTCATTTTAACTTTTATGCTTTAATATTTTTATTGGAACATGTATATTTATTTTACCCTACAGGAAATTTTTTCAAGAATGTTTATAGGAAACAAACTTCTTAAGACTAAAATATACAGCAACTAATACTGTTTAACATATTTTATTAAATATAAACATTAAGATTATTTATATAATGCAAAACTTTACAAAAATATACATGAAAAATTACATATGCATCTAGGTTTCATTTAAATAACATTTATGACAAAACAATCATGCACATATTTAAAAATCAACATATGTCCATTTTTTACTCACTGACTAAATCAACAATGGCATACAAGGCACACAATTTAAAATCTCGGTGACAATTTCCGTGAAGTTATTCAAATACAATTTGACTTCTGACAAGAGGATGTAATTTATAAAACAGAACATGCCTATCAGTGGAACCTAAATTTGCATAATGAGGATACTTTCATTTCTGCAAGCACAGTTTTTGACATCCCAACTTGGAGCGCTGGAAGAATGTGGTGAAAAATGTCAATATACATAAGTAGAAAAATGATGAATAAAATACCCGTAACATTTATCTGATTTGAGTAAACAAAATAAATTTTGCTTGCAAAAAGTAATGATTTTGAAAACGATAATAATGTGTTTCCTAAATGTATAAAAGTCTAGCACTGCCTTTAGCTGCAATCAGCCTTGTAATCTAAGGGAAGTGTTCTGAGTTTATCACTAGATGATAAAAACACTGTTGTGACATTAATGTTATGCATTTTTTAATCAGTGTTTTGATTTAATTCTCTGTTGCATTTCCTATAAATATACTGCAGTAACAGTAGAGTGAAAAGTAAAAAAAAAAAAAAAAAAGTCTTTATCCTTTTCTTTAGTAGTTAAATGAAGTCAGTCTTGAACTTGGTCAGCAGGGTGAGAGTATCCATCATTCTTGTACTGGAGAGAAAATAGTTGATTGCCCTCCACAGTTGTTGTTTTTTGAGTTGTCATTTCAGGCAAACATATGTTTGGAGTTTAAACTCAGGAAATGCTGGGATGAACTTGCTTTTGTTCAACATCTCTTCCCCACTCCACCAAAAGGACAACAGTCCTGACTATCAGACAACAGTCAAAACCAAGATACCATTATGTTTCAAAACCTTAACTCAGACAGGCTGAAAGGTATCTATTTCAGGTTTACTATAGAACACTTGTACTGTTTTGAGGAAGCAATAGAATAACTTATTTAAAAAAAAAAAAAAAAAAAAGCCAAACAAACAAACACAAAAAACCCAACCCAAACCAAAACCAAACCAACCAAACAAAACCCAAAAAGCCCGCCTCTCAATTAACAAAAACATAATGGACATGACGGCATTCCTTTATATAAGTTATTAATAGCATCTTCTAGAATTAGCACCAATGGAAACCTAGTTTATTTTTTACTTGTCTCGGTGCTTGTTTATATTTTCCTAAGTCCCTAAATTTTGCAATTATGCCTGTTTTACATTTGTTTATGGTGAGCTTCACTTTATGGTCTCTCTGATACTTGTGTTGCATTGTACATATTCCAAGGGGAAAATTATTTCAAAATCAGCTGCTTCAGTTACAGTAACATATACAGAATGTATATAGAATGCAGTTAAAGATTCTGGGGCAGAGAAACCTTTTTGCTGGCATTCATTGCTATAAAATCTAACAACACAAGACAAGAAGAGAAGAAAAGGAACAAAATTAAAATGCAAAATGATGCAAGGAGGCAAATCTCATCGCAGAGTGTCCCTTTACTTCTAAATAAGACTTGTTTATATTCAAATTAAAGAACTAGATCATGGTTTTGAAAATAAATGTTCATCATATGCTTTATTCAGGCTGGCACTTGTCACACACGGTGTTTATTAAAGTGAAAGAAAAGCATGCTACCCTTGTTTATTTAAGACACAAGGCTGTCACATAAACACTTTTATCAGATGATCGATAAGTATGGTTATAAACCCAGTACTTTTACAATTAAACCTGCTCTAAATAATATTTCTTCTTTCAATGAGTACTGAAAATGTTTTCTAGTAGAGTTTCAAGGAGAACTTGGGGGTGATTGTGACTGCCAGCCACAAAAAGCTTGATGTACAGATAATACAAATAAAGATGATTCCATTTCTGTCAAATACTGTGAAACAAAAATAATAAATAAATTCATGGAACAAGATCACTGGCAGCATATTCAAGCAGATAGTAATTGCTTCTTAGCTGTTCTCATCATTGTAATTTTGAGATAAGTAAGTATTTTATAAACATTTTCAACTAGGAAACCTCACCACTTCTCCTTAAAAATTCCCTTTTATTATCAGTGTAGATTCATAGGAAAGAAATAAGGAGCTTTCTGTTCAAACAACTGAAAGGAAGAAGAAAAAAAAAAAGGTTGTTTTAACATTTCTTTTGCATCTTTAATTACTTTCCGTGCTCTGTAAATTGTGAATGTGTCAGCTGAACACACATCCCATTTTCAATTGCTAACATTTCAGGTACGATAGGAACATACACAGTGGCTCAATGGATAAGAACATTTGCAAGGCTAGGATGGGAGCTCGCTGCAAAACGCTGTGATGCCTGTGCACCCAATATAGCTGTGATTGGCTAAAGCTGAGCTGTTAGGTCCTCTCCTTCTCTGGGTCACTGTATGTTTATACTATGTTTATCCTACAAACTCCTCCACATATAAATGCACCTAATTCTGTATTGTATTTGAGCAGAAATTACTTCTGCTATGAAATGCTAATTTTCTTTAATGAATATATTACTCAGATATGAACTCTTTTGATTCTGAATTTTCCTGATACGGAATGATCACAAATGGAGCTCTGTAGCAGCAGGTCACCTGAAGAAACAAAACCTCAGCAGCTTTTCTCTTCCCCAATTTTTAACAAGGACTGCCCTCCCCCAGCTTGCTCAACACTCTGAAGTAGAATCAGACATAACTGCATATTGCTTTTGGTCTAATTTCTGCAACAGGAAAAAAAAAAACAAAACCCAAGATGCTGGCATATGTCTCAGATATGTTCACATTTGGGAAGGCTGGGAAAGACCTGCAGACTTCACTGAAAAAGAGGCTCACAAACATTTTAAAATACCCTCTTGTTACACATCAGCTGGTAAATTCTGCAGAATAGGAGAAAACAGATGTATTCCAATACATAAACCTTCTTCAAAACTGAAAGAGAATGCAGACGCTGTGCTGGGACAGAAGGGAAATTGGTGCCCTCTCTAAGCTCTTTCTGACATTGTCTGTTCTCTTAGAAAACCCACAAATATCAAACTGAGGCAAAATTTGTTGCCTTATTAAAACTGGACAGCTAAAGCAGGGTGTACCTCAGCATTCCTGGGAAATATTCAGATATTTCTGTTTCAGAAAAGTAGGAGTGGAACTCTTTAAGCAATAGTTAACAGAAACATGAAGGCAAAATCTGTGTTTATTTCCAAAGGGTGGGAGTGAATGAGTGACAGCAAAAATAACTAGATGATGTAGGGATTAGTTTACTCGTATGATTATTATTTTTTTTAAATATTGCTAAACACTGAGATTTTTAGTCCCATATTTTGTATTTGCTGCTTTTTATTATTGTTGTTGCTGTTGTTTAAACGTTCACTGAAATATAAAGGCAAGCATTTCTGTTCCAGTTGTGGCTTTTGTTACATTCACAGACCTTTTACTAAATGTCCACAACACCATCTCTTTCTAATACTAATAAATAATTCTGCTTCAAGCATTCATTGTCCTACCAGCTGAAAGGTTAGCAATGGTTAAGTTCATGATGTTCTGGGTGAACAACATTCCATTTTAAAATTAATTCCTGGTTTGAATAGGTTTACAGTTTTCTGTACTTGTACCTTGAAACAAGCAGCATACCCTTCCTCTCTGCACGCAACCTGAAGTGCTTCCATGCCACTGCTGTTTATTAAGACAAATAGCATTAAATAATGTATTTGACATATCAGAGTGTTTTCAAAAATATAGGGATGGAGTAATCTTTAAAACTGTTCTCATTGGTGGCGGCAATTTTGTTCACACACTACAAACACATTACAGTATTATAAAAAAAAGGTAGTCCTCTTAAAATCCTAGATTAGTGGACCGTGTTTGTTTGGCTGCATTGAAGAACAGTGCTGGGTGGTGGGAAGGAAAGCCATGCACAATCAAGAGGAAGAGACTAATGAACTACAGTGATTTGCTTTTTACATTCTCTCCTTAGCCCCATCTTTTGCAAACCAGTTTGTGTGAGTTGCATGATGCCCCTCATGAGTGCTTGGCTTGAGGGTGATGGATGTCCGCTGTAGGTCCTTTGGACACCATGGATGTGGGTACCTCACCGTGCTCCTATAAACATCACCTACACCCCTGCTCTCACATTTCAAAGATGTTGGAGCACTACCTCCACTCAAACAGGTTTAATTTCTTAAAGTGGAAGCCAAATGCACACATTTTGGAGGTAAATTATGCAGAAAAATATATTTCTGCTGAGGCAAATGATTTTTAAGTAGGTGTCATAATTACTTCGAGTGGAGAATGTGCATTTTCTCTTTGGTCTATTCACTTGCAGTTCATATGAGGAAGGATTATATTACTGTCATTACACAAACACTTAAATGGGACCATTGATTTGTTTAGAAATGAGATATCAATGACAGTTAATTATTCAATAACTGATCATTAATTTTGGGCAAATGATCAGAGACCCTTAGGTCCTTCTAATTTTGCTTGGCTCAAAGGAGTAAATGAAATCTGTTCATTAAATGCATACAATGGACTACTAAGCATTCATTTTCATTCTGCTACAGTAAAGTAGTGTTTTAAACAGATTCATGAAATATTTTAGTGCTACTCAGGCAAATCTATCAATAGGAGAAAAGTTAAACACAGTCAAGGGGATTATTATCTAGCTGTTTATATCTTTCATCTAACCTGAAACTTTGCCATGTATTTTTTTTGTGAAAAACAATTTTTTACTTACTTAAACAGCCTGCTTTTAATTAATCCTTCCCTCTTTTCCCTGAATTTTAAGCTATCCTAAAGAGATCAAGGACTGTTCATACCTACTGGGCTACAGCAGTACCGGATGATGTTCAAAAAAACCTTGCTTATATAATGAGGGTATCATCAGTCCTTACATTTTTAATTAAAGTTCATTCAAAGTGTGCTTTTCAATACCTGTGTCATTACCCTATCACCACATCTCAGAGATTGCTAATGATTAATAAGCAACACAACATTTTCTCTCACTCCATCTGCATGGGATTGAGCTCTAAAATTTCCAAAGAATAAATTAAAGTAGAATTAAAGTTACAAAATAGAGTGAATGTCAAGCCGAAACTCTTTTCATTAACTCAGCGTTCACTCCTGCCAAGGTCTGCAGCACATACTTGATTCTGTAACATCAGTGGGCTGAGATCATTCCAATATCATAATAGGGCACATTTAAAATGAGCAATTGAAAACCTGCAGCCTTAACCCCGGATTTATTTGCTTTTCTTGGCTAGATGGACAAACACTAGTCTGGGTGGAGATCTGGTTTCCATTCACTTCAGTGGATTTAATGCTCTGTTTGGCCAGTGCAAGAAGAAATCCCAGGGATGGCAGAGTGTTGTGGGAAGTTGCAGTCTCAGTTCTGCACGGGCCACAGCCTTATTCCAACTTCGTTTTAGTAATCAAGTTCCCTGTGAAACACAACATGTAAGTCAGTTTTCGAGAAATAGTGTGACAGACAATAAATTCGTCTATCATGCAGAGTATGTATTTTGAGAAATGTTGTACAAAACTTATCAGAGTAACAGAAGGGCTGTGATAATTCCCACGTGTAAAACCAGAGTAGGAGCATGCCTTTGGAGATATACTAGTGTCTTTCCTTTACGGTGCAAAATAGACTGGAAAATATAGCCTCCTTAAAGGGGAGCCACTGTTCTTATAAAAAGGAAAACAAGACCAAAAAAACCCACCAACAAACCAAGCCAAACCACCCTAGTTAAAAATTGCAGCCGTGTCACTTTAGTGTGAGTGTTACTTCTGTGATCACCAGAGGTCAGTGTCACCACAGGCTGCAGCACAGGGAGGGAGGGAGATGCTGTTTGTCACAGATGAAAACGGGGTCGCCTGATCCCTCCAGAGTTTGCCTGTGCTCCAACACCAAGTATAACAAATTCACAAGCCTCCTGCTTCTTTGTGAGATGGAGGGTGGATGACTGGGGGGAGCGCTGGGGAAAGAAAAGGACAAGGAAAAAAAGAATCCGAGAGCAGAAATAAAAGCATAACTTGGCCGACAGCTTTGTAGCTATAAAAGATACTGCCTTCAGATTCTCAAGCAGACAAGTCCCACCTGTGTTAAGGCGTGTACCTAGCAATATAAATTTTTGCCAGCTCCAAATGCTGAGAAATTGTAAGCTGTTTCACAATGTTTAATAATTAATAAATACTGCTTTCTTTTCCTTGGTCTACTTTTTTTTCCCCCCCTATAATTCTCAAATTTTGCTCCACTAACATAGAATATTTGTGTGCATGAGTGTGCATGCATGTAATTTTAATGACATGTGAAATCATCTGGGTGTGTAGCTTGCCTCCAGGGGTTGCAGTTTAAGAAAAATACAAGATGAAGAACAAAACTCTGGGAGCTGGTAGGACTGCTTCCCCAGTTGCTCACTTTCCTTTAAAAAAATGCTCTTGAAGCCGTGGCCTTTGTGCATGGGCCAGAGGAGATGGATAAGTGTGTGGATTCTTGTTGCTCCCTCGACTTGGTATGTCACTAGCCTCCTAACTCACTGAGTGTGGTGATGATGCACCCACTGCTACATCCTCCTGTACCACCCGTCATGCAGATGTCTAATGTTTCAGGTTGTGAGTATGCATGCAGGGAAGAGGCAAAAGCTATGGCATGTTGAAATCGTTCAAGAGTAGAAAGAAGACTAGAAAGGCTCACACCTTAGCCTTCTTTGGGCACCCTGAGTTGTGCAGATGGATTTAACAACAAAGCACTTTCTACCTCTCTGTCCATAGTGGCACTGTTGGAAGTTAATCTCCTAGACCTGCTCAAGCTAGTAGCAGCAATGATAATGCAAATATTGAAACAGAGAAATCCCAGGGTTAGATACTCTTTATTCTAAATGTATTCTGCAGTTGTTGCTGCTGGGTATTATTACAGAAAAAGATTTATTATTATGAAAACATTCAGAAAAAATGTTCCTTTTGTAGGACTTATTGTTTGATGATGGCAGAATGTTTCATTAGGAAAGGAGCTGTGGGTTGCAACCAATGAACTTCTTCCTGCTGGAGCATGGTGCCTCTGTTTGGTCTTTGCTTTAACACTGGGGTCCAAACATCAGTCCAAACACAAAGTTCAGAAGTAGTGCTGTTTACTGTTGTGAAATAAATGAGCTTGTTTCCAAGCTCCCTCTGTATAATGCCATGTCTGAAACAGATACACCTTTTTTTTTTTTTTTTTTTTTTTTTCCCCTGAAAGTATTAACGGCCAGATTTGAAAAAGAGCCAACTTTAAAACATCAGGTCTGGAGAATAATTCCTTGGGTAACCTGAGACATTTTTTACAATAAAGAACATAGACCGTCTCTCACACGGAAGGCATATACCTGATACCAGGCAGAACTTAGGTATTTATCCAACCATATCGGCTGCTCTCAATTCACTCCAGGGTAAAGTCCTCTTCAATACCGCTCCAGAGAAATGATACTGCTTATCAAAAGGAATTATCTAGATAACGTCATGACAGATATATGACAAACTTGCTTTCTTTGCGCAAATCTTAGGGCTAAGCAAATACAAATTGAGTCTCTTTCCCAAGGCAAAATGCAAGTTGATTTTTGTACAACCCAACAAAAGAGAAGTAGGACAATCCTCCATACTGATCTTGAATGTAGAACAATGTAAAAGTCCTAAAGCAGGCAGTAATTAATGAACAATTAATATTACTGAAGTCTATAAATACTGGGAAGTTTAGTTTATTTGTTCCAAGACTCTTCCCTCTGCTGGGAAGTAGGGATCTGAATTGTGTTTACTTGATCTTGACATAGTGCTTTGTCTAGCTGTGTGACCTCTCTCTGCAACATCTTCAACCTCAGGGTGCTATCACAGGTTGCACTGCAAAGGGATGAACAAGTGCACACTCCTATTTACAGTTATAGTCTCTGAGATCCATCATCGGGCTAAACAACCCATGGCAGCAGACCCTAACAGGTTCACACTGCTGCACTGAGTTAATGGCATAAGGTTTAACTAACAACTGAAAAAAAAAAAAAAATCATATAAAACTAAGGCAGGAATCAGGTAAATTTGCATATTTTCAACAATTCTAGCCTTCCAACTAGGTGGATAGATGATGGTAGGGCAGTGGATGTGTTTTATCTTGATTTCAGTAAAGCATTTGACACTGTCTTCCACAACATGCTAGTAGATATACTGAAGAAGTGTGGTCTCTATGGTCAGGTAGTGAGGTGGATTATGAACTGGTTGAAAGGAAGAAGTCAGAGAGTTGTGATCAATAGGACAGAATTTAGTTGGAGGTCTGTGACTAGTGGAGTCCCTCAGGGGTCAGTACTGGGACTGGTACTGTTCAATATTTTCATCAACAACCTGGATGAGGGAACAGAGCGTGCCCTCAGCAAGTCTGCTGATGACACTAAACTGGGAGGAGTGGCTGACACACCAGAAGGCTGTGCTGCCATTCAGCAAGACCTAGACAGGCTGGAGAGTTGCGTGGGGAGAAACTTGATGAAATTCAGCAAGGGCAAGTGTAGAGTCTTGTATCTGGGGAAGAACAACCCCATGTACCAGTACAGGTTGGGGGCTGACCTGCTGGAGAGCAGTGTAGGAGAAAGGGACCTGGGGGTCCTGGTGGACAGGGGGATGACCATGAGCCAGCAATGTGCCCTTGTAGCCAAGAAGGCCAATGGCATCCTGGGGTGTATTAGAAAGGGTGTGGTTAGTAGGTCAAGGAAAGTTCTCCTCTACCTCTATTCTGCCTTGGTGAGGCCACATTTGGAATTTTGTGTCCAATTCTGGGCCCTACAGTTCAAGAAGGACAGGGAACTGCTTGAAAGAGTCCAGTGCAGAGCCACAAAGATGATTAAGGGAGTGGAATATCTCCCTTATGAGGAAAGGCTGAGGGAGCTGGGTCTCTTTAGCTTGGAGGAGACTGAGGGGCGACCTCATCAATGTTTACAAATATGTTAAGGGCAAGTGTCTGGAGGATGAAGCCAGGCTTTTTTTCAGTGATGTCCAGTGATAGGACAAGGGGCAATGGGTGCAAACTGGAACATAGGAGGTTCCATGTAAATATCAGAAAAAACTTCTTTACTGTGAGAGTGACAGAGCACTGGGACAGGCTGCCCAGAGAGGCTGTGGAGTCTCCTTCTCTGGAGACATTCAAAACCCTCCTGGACACGTTCCTGTGTGATGTGCTCTGGGTGATCCTGCTCTGGCAGGGGGGTTGGACTAGATGATCTTTCGAGGTCCTTTCCAACCCCTAAGATTCTGTGTGATTCCTCTAAACACTTCAGACATATTTTACCCTATATTTTCTAATAGCAATCATTCCCTTTTCTTCATTCCCAAAAACATACCTCACCTTTCCAAAATATAGACACACCTCAGATCAAGGTATTCCTTGAGTCTAGAAAAAAATTAAACAGAGTTGGGAAGAAGCATTTCCCTAAAGATGTTAATGTGGGAAAAGTACTGTGACACTTAAAATAGATGTCTCATCTATATTCTCACTGCTTTGTATAGTTTAGACTGGTCTTATAGTATTAACTTAGAAACACTCTGCAGTCGTATTTAACGGTGGTTAGGGAACAACAAGCTAATTGTAAAGTAGTAATAATAATAATAATAATAATAGCCCATGTCAGTATGGGATCTGGTAGGGATGAGTACATTTAATAAGTCTGATGAAAAGCATGAAATTTAATTAATGCTCTTTGGCAAACTTCCGAGTGTTGTCAAGGCACGGCAGCAGCCTACTTCTGGATTAACCCTATGAGGGCTGCTGAGCCTCCAGCAACAGGCAGCTGAACAACTTTCTGTACCACTTAAGCTGCTGACCACTCACCCCCTTTCTGCGCTGCCTGCACCTCATAAGGGGCGCAGAACCATCAAGACACTACTGGTAGCAGATGCAATGAAAATTCTCCCCAGACGATGTGAGAGAATAAGAAAAGAGATAGTATTACAAAAATCTGTATCTCTGGGTTGCTAGGATGTGGTAACAACACATTATAACCTGTAATGAGCTCTGAATGCCACAGCACACCTTCAGCTCAGACAGAAAAAGGCACTGGTGAAGGCAGTAGCTATGCAAGAAAATCCTTTATTACATCTGCCAGTGCTTATGGGTGCCTGAAGTTGTGTGGGATGTGTGAACTGTGGAAGAAGGCAGGTAGGATATTCATTCTGCTTAGCTGCAGGGACTTCATACACACTTTCAGAACTGCAAACTTCCCTCAGTTTCCATATTTAATTGAAGTGAAATAGGTTCTGCAAGGAACTGAGCTTAGATGCCCTCAATCACTTCTAGGGATCTACTTCTCTCTCTGGCTAAAAAAGAGGACAGGAATGCTCCTAACTCAGGTACTTAATTATCCTATCCCTCTCAACTTGAACATCTAAGTGAGGTGCCTCAAGCTACCTATCGGCCTGTCTTGGATGAACTTGATGCTCAGACCAATGCCAGCAACAATGGCTTCCTTATGCTGCAGAAGAGGAGACAGACTTGAGACAGGTGACTGGAAACAATTCAGGGTTTTTCAGGGTTCTAGATGACATGCAGTTGAGTAGGACATGTGGAGGACTGGTGGTTTACTCACTGTAACAAAGAAAACTACTGGGTGGAAACAGGCATTTAAAACATAAATAAATAGATAAATAAATATTTTTAAAAGAGTTTTTCAGAAGGAAATAACTTGGTAAGGTTTTGGTGACATGTCCAGTGGATAAATAAAGAGGATGAGTTTCAGTTTTTGCCTTGCTGTCAGCGATTTGCATCCACATAGTGCCAATGAGGGATGAAAGAAAAGCCTTGAGACTTTTGAGTTCCTGAAACCCACTCATTTTCACACAGCTCTGCTAGCTTCTGCTCTGATAACTAACAGAAGCTGTTGGACTGAGTCTAGAGAAGGGCTACAAAGATGATCAGAGGGATGGAGCACCTCTCCTATGAACGCAGGCAGAGTTGGGGTGGTTCAGCCTCGAGAAAGAAGGCTCTGGGGAGACCTTATAGTGGCCTTCTAGTACCTGAAGGGACTGCAGGAAAGCTGGGGAGGGGCTTTTTACAAGGGCATGGAGGGATACGATGATGGGTAACGATTTTAAACTGAAAGAGGGTAGATTTAGATTAGACATCAGGAAGAAGTTCTTTACAGTGAGGGTGGTAAGGCATTGGAACAGGTTGCTCAGGGAAGCTGTGGCTGCTCCATCCCTGGAAGTGTTCAAGGCCAGGTTGGATGGGTCTTTCAGTGACCTGGTCTAGTGGGAGGTGTCCCTGCCTATGCATGGGGGTTGGAACTAGATGATCTTTAAGTTCATTTCCAACTCAAACCATTCTGTGATTCTGTGATTCAATGTTATTTCCACCCTATCTAAACTATAGAGCTGTACAGGGCACCTGAACATCTTTTGCCTCCTATCTTGGTCTTCCACTCCTGGGACAGAGGCTGTTGTCCCAGGCCTTACCCCCCCCAAACAGGCAGGTGTTGTTAGAGAAAGGGCAGGGAAGTGGAAAGTGTTTGTAGTGGAGCAATGTAACAGGGAAGAAGAGAGCCGAGGCACTTTCTTCTGGGACCTATTCAAAACTGGGTAACCTCTGTAGAAATTGAAAGGCAGCACTAATGATCTGCAAGTAATCTTTAACGGTCTAAACACACAGTTTTCACAAAGAAAAGAAAAAAAGCAAGGCTGAAATTTTTTAGCTACACGTTTTGCTGTAGCCACTAGATAACAAAATATGACTGCTTCTCCATGCCAGTTTAGTCTGCTCTGTAATTCCAGCCATATTTCTGCTTCCTGGTACATATACTAAAAGTCTGCCAGTTTCCCAGTGTCTAAATCTGATGTGTTAGCTGTGGGCATCCAGCTGATGGCACTCTGGAATGGAGCTGTAGCAGGGCCTGTAGTGCTGTGCAGAGAGAAGAATTTCAGTCTGGAGTCTTACCTTAGTTCACGCAAAGCCCCATTGCTCCAGCTCTCACAGGCAGCTGAGAAACCACTTGCAGGTCAGACTGTCCTCTTTTTCCAAGTCCTGTTCTCAAGAGCCTGGAACTGTCGCAGGCAGTTAGGGAAAGTACTTGCAAATAGCACAATGTCATACCATTAGAAGTCGTGTTCTGCTACATGTTTCAGATTCTAAATTATTAAGAGCTTGTTTTTTAGTTCAGAATGAGATACTGTAACATATGTGCTGTACATCCATGTGTCTATGGGTTCCTTTACTTTTAAATGACCACCAGGGAGACATGCTGGCAACTTCCTACAGAGATGGAAGTGGAAATGGATGTGGGTTGTTAATACCAGAATATCACCTACCATCTGGATAGGCTTAACACGTGATAAACTGTGAGGTTTGGACACATTTGTGGGGCTTGAGGAGATTGCTTAAAAGGTTTTCTATGCTGGCCTGGCCTGACTCTCATCCTGTGGAGCCTTAGGCTGTCTCTTTTCACAAAATGAACACAGAACAATTGTCGCAGTCTCAAATTTAGAGCAATAAACTAGAAATGACAGTGGATATAGAGCTGTTCTACACACTATTTTTAAATTCAGCACCTGGAATTAAATTACAGAGCTGTAGATTCACAGATGATGAAACCAAAGAGGACAAATGGTTTAATCCATTTTTTTACCTCTCATTTAGCAAAGACCAAAAGCCTGTTTAACACCTCGCTTTAGCTCCAAATTTCAGCTTTTTTTGAAGACACATAATTTACTAAAAATATCTCAACTTGTTTTATTTTTTTTTCTCATGTTTTAATACATTGTTGGAGACCTAACTGCTGTCAGTGATGGAAAGCAAACCTTGTTTCCACTCTGAATGTGTCCTAACTGACGTTCTAGCCATCAGCGTGTGCCAGAATGAAGTGACTGTGTCTTTCTCCTCCATGTATCATCTCTCTATGTCATCTCTCACTTTGCTTTCTTACTACAGTAGTATTGCTAAAGTTATGATGACCAGAGAGTAAAAACAAAGCAGATTTTGGGAGGACCAGTAGAATTTTTTGTAACACAGATTGATACCGTTGTGGGGGGAGGCGGAAGAGAGATTTAGGGCTTGTGTGCCTAAGAGCTTAATTTGTTTTTTTCAGTTGTATCAATTAGAAATAAAAAATAATACTTATCTTTGCAAACATTACCAGACTTAGGAACTATACAAGCATAATTTGTTGGGGTTGGTTATTGCAAGGGCAAATTATAAAGGACTGCCACTCCAGTTTCCTGACCACTCTCAAATTTTGTCAGTGACCACTTTGTCTTTGAATCATGCAGATGTAGTTCTGGAGGGATCTCGAAGAGTCATCTGGACCAAATCCCTACTCAGAATCAGATGCAAGTGAACTTAATCTTAAAATGCTTAAACTTGAAAACTTTCACTGAGGAATCACAGCTTTCCTAGGTATCTTCTTTGTATTGCTAATTGTATTATATTTCAGAAAGTTCTTCCAAACACTTATTCTAAGTCATTTTCTCTGCACCAGTAGAAATATTTTACAGCATGGTATTAAAAACTGATCCCTAAGGACCTGACTAGTAAAACATCATTTCCATGAGAATACCCTGTTTGCAATTACAATAAAAAATTGTACTTTTTAAGCTGTTCAACATACACCATGTTGAGTTTATTATCATTTTACTTTCTTAATCAAAACTTTGTGAGGTACAAAGTCAAATGCCTTACAGTACTTGTATGAACGTTACTGCCTTTATCAACCAAACACATGCAATATTTAAAAGCTAATGAGCTATCCAAGATAGTTTCTTAATCATCTCTATTCCTTCCCATTATAAATACACCAAACTAATCTCTTCCCTGCCAAGTGCTTCTTCTAGCTCAATTACTTCTTTTTTAGAAAACTGGGAGGGAATGAATTCTTTTTTGGGAAAGGGGGAGAAGTGAAGATGTTGTTTCCTGCTTTCTCCTTACCTCTTTCCATAGTCTACAAGAAAACAAGCTGGCTAAGTGGTACATACACATAATTAAAGTGAAGTAATTTTGGAAATAATTCCAATTTACACTGAAAAAGTGACATATTAGCTCACAAATTATGTGTTTCAAAATTAGAGGTGTGCATAGGTTAAGTTTCAGTTGACTGTTAAAATGTAAAAAATGTCAATTAAAAAAACCAACAACCCTACTAACTGCTGTCATTTTCAGAACAAGCGAATAAGAACATCAAGTAATGAATTGGAATTAAGTTGTTTCTCAGTAATTACAAACTATCTAATTTCTTATCTCTTAAACATCTGTTACTTACACATCAAAGGAAGGGTGGTTAGATTAAAAGTATCTGGACAGCATCACTAGCTTCTAGTGAACCTTTTTTACCAAACAGAATATTTTCTATTACACCTAAAGGAAAACAGAATGTTGACTTAATTTTCCCTAGATATGTTTTACTCATAAATTCACTATTTTCACAGAGAACCCATGCTGAATGAAATGCTTTCGGACAAGAGGACAGCAAAAAAACAAACCAAACAAAAAAACCAAAACCAAAACAAAACAAAAACCCCACAAACAAAAAAACACAAGTAATTTTTCATTATGGTTATTTTCATTATATTTATTATAAATTCAGTTTCACTGTGTTATTCTCCTCAGTTCATTTAACTGAAATCCAGCTGAAGAGAAGCCTAAGTTCAGTGCAATGTAATTTAATGTAAGGTTTAGCTAAGAAGAGGTAATGAACACCTGTATCAAAAGTGGTGGTTACCATAAAATGATACATGTGTTAAATATTTACTAGATCTCAGTATTGTTTTCTGCTCAAAGTTTAAGGAACTACTTAGTGTCCTAGGCTTGATGATGTGATAACCCTTGGTAAATATTGATTTTTAAATGGTGACCACTGTACAAATTTATACTTGCTAATGGGAAGACCACAAAACAAACAGTACTAATTGAGCAAAACCAAGGCACTTCTTCAGCTCATATGTTTGACTTGACATATTGTGACAGACACAATGCAGCTTCCAAGTGTTTCCCACCAAAACAATGCTCATCATACCTCCCGGCAACATGGAGATGCTAAGGTAAATAATATAAAAGGCTTGTAATCTTTCCTTGTGTAATGTACACCTTTGTAAGGAGCCAAATGAGATATTAACTGCTCTCAAACCACTCAGCATCGTATCTCCTCTCACCACATTCTCTTGCTTCCTCATGCTTTCACATTTTTTAGTCTTTTTAGATTTGTGCTTTCAAACTTCTGGGCAAAGCAGAGTGTTGCTAACAGATCTGATGGCAAAGCTTTTCCTCACACCAGGAATCTCAGGATCTGTCTTGTCCTTCCTCACTCCAAAGACTCATTCAGAAGAGCCACCCTGACATCACAGGGCTATGTTTTTGGACTGCACAAAGTGAGATGTTAAGACCCATGAAGCACAGATCTCGGCCACATGGCTTGAAGGGGCTTCACAGCCATTGCACAACGGCTTTGAAGCAAGGCTGGGGAGAACCTCCATGTGCTTGCTACCCTGTTATTCTGTACTTGCAATCAGTTATACTGTATTTTATGCAGAATGGGAAAGAATTCACTGTGCAAGTGATGTAGAGTTATTCATTGGGTGTAAATGCTTTGTCTGCGCTCCAAGAATACTTAACGTTGCAGGCTGCACACTGCAAGATTCTTCATTTTAAATGCATAGAATTGAAGAGACTGTGGGAATATTTAGAGAAACTGCTTATATATGACTGGCCTTTAAATTTCACCCATTTACCCTCAGACTGAACACCCTCATCAAGGCTGGAGCATATCTTCTGAAAAGACATCCTGAGTTGAGATTAGTCAAATTTTTATTTATTTATTTATTTTTAAAAGGAAAATCCCCAACTTCCTCAAAGAAAACTTTATCAGATTGCACATTGCTCCTCTGGCATTTTAAGCATGGTGAGAGTCAACATACAAAAATTTTCTTCTGCCAGAATGTGGAGAAGAAGCCAATCAGCCATAGATACATTTGGTATACTGTGAATAAATAAAAAATATAAAAAATAATTGTGTATGTATAGGGCAAATCTTTATCAAAAGCTGTAAGCCTAGAATTGAAGTTATGTAGTAAATTATTATAGCTAGACAGAGCAGCAAGACCTCTAATCAGATTTATCTGCTCTCTTAGTGTCCACCAGGCAGAGAAGAGCTGTTGAGGGAGAACTGGGAGCAAGGCAATAACGACCCTCCCGAGCTTCCCTTTGTTCAGTCCATTGCAGTCTGTATGTGTGGAAGGAGTAAGTATAACCTAAGTCCACTGAGCTGGTTAGTCAGAAGAAGCCTTCAGGCCAGGGATATGTAAAGAATAAGCTTTCAAAGAAAGCTTGTCTCAAGAAAGTCCTGGTTTACCTCAACCTTTCACCTTCTTCTGCAGGGAAGCTTCTTCTAAAAGGTATCATGATTTTTTAAATGAATTTTATGTTCCATGTAGCTATCTGCTACAGCTCGGCTTGATAGTTAAAGATCCCTCAGCATGTTTCATTCATTATTTGACCTGTGTTCCAAAGATGGCCTCCATAGATAAAAGCTAGCATTGGTAGCTGTGGTGTACCAGTCAGCCATCTGGGCTCTTTTGTTTGAGCAGGATCTCTGCTAGACCTCTAACTTTTAATGGCCCTACTGGCTTATGTCTGTAAGGGAAGTAGTTGTAGCAAACGATCAATTAGCAAACGAGAACATTACTGGGGTGTTTCTGATGTTGTTGCTGCTATAAATTACAGCCTATTGTTACATTTTTCTAACTATGGAGCAATTGTGTATTTGCATAAAAATATGGGTCACTGGTATGAGAACATTAACAGGTGCTTCCAAGAATCTTATTATTTTTTTAGACAATAATAATGTGTTATCAAAACCTATGGCATTGTCCTAGCAGTGATTTTCCTTCAACATGTTAAAATGGAAGGAAAAAAAAAATAAAAAAATTATATATATTGGAAAAACCAAGCAACTTCTGCTTAAATAAAGATGTTATGTCTCACAGTCAGTAAGGCTGCCTAGTGAACAGAAGAGAATCTTCTCCAGCTGCAGAGTGGTGAGGGTTCAGACCTTCCATACCATTTCTGGGGACAGGCCTCCCCCAGATCATACATATCTCAGAGCCATGTGAGGAGCCTCCCAGAAGCCCGACTGACATAGTCTGTGGAGGTTGTGACTGCAGGAAACCATATACTTCAGACTGTGTTAAATTCACAAGAAATCCTTGGCAGAAAATCCTGTGGAGTTCAAGGCTTTCAGAAGCCCTACTGCTGTATTATTGAAGACATTTAAGACTTTTCAGCTCAGCTCTGGCTTTCCCAAGGATTCAGGACTGATCCATCTGGGGACCACCAGCTGTCAGATCTGGAGGGAACCACCCTTGTTGTCTACACAGTTTTGTGAGTCTTGAGTAGCCAAGGAAGACAACTCAGCCTGTGTACTTTACACACAGAGAAAGTTTAAAAAATCCTGTGAGAAGCCATAAAATTAACTTCAGCAGATGCTGCCTTGAGCAGTACAAATTCTAGACTACAGCAGACAACTACAAGAAAACAGAAACTATTTCATAACACAAAACCATTGACGGTTTGTGTATTAATGGCACAGAAAATCACTAATGCCAAAAGGGAAGAGAATCTCTGTGTTTGCAGGTAAAGGCTTCATCAGCTCCTTACTAAATAGTGGATGGAAACCTGAGCAATACCTTTATATCTGAAGCAAATTTCAACAGTCCCAGCATAAACATGGGCTGGGCTGTGTTGCAGGCCTTCACCTCTGAATCACATTTATTAGTACTAAGCCTACAGTTGCTATTAGCAACTTTAAATTCAAACCTTTTCATCAGATTGAACATATGCATTGTTTTTCTCTCTACATGCATTATGTTTTTCTGCCTATATGCAGGGCAGAAACTGTACAACTGTATCACCTTGCCTTATTTAACTGTGAAAGCAATTTTGCAAATAAGCTTAGATAATAAGTGTTACATCTGTTCAATGATTACATTTTTCTAACTTTTATCATTCTGATCTCTCTCTTTTTTTTTTTTTTTTTTATCTTTGTACATTTATTCTGTGTTCTCTAGGGAGAATACCTTACATATTCCTGCCATCCTCTTTTTCTTTTCTCCACTGTGACTATGATTCTACACAAGGGAGACACATCAATGACTCTTTTTTATTAATATAATTTAATGGTTCTCCAGATGATTCTGTTTATATTATTCTCTCCAATCTATGCACCAAAGAAAACACTCAAAAGGTTTTATCAGTTACAATGAAATACCTGCTTTACTGAAATCACCAGATAACTGCTATCGTGTACTTCAGTTCAACTAAGATTTCAAACCACTTTCTCCTCCACGTGCTTTCAATTTTTGTCAGTTTGCATTGCTCACTACTGGTAGCAGTGTTAATGCAGTAATATATACTCCAAATACTGACCAATTAAATATTCACCAACAGATGAGAGATAGGACTTACGTGTGGGGTTTATTGCGGCGTTTTTTTAAAGAACAAAATGTAAGTATATCTTGATCTTCTTTGGCAGGGGGTGAGAGTGACTGGAAAAAAGAAGAAGGAGGAACAGGTTGAAGAAAAGATGCCTTTTCCTGCCAGAGGCTTGGGAAAGAAATGCCATGCTGCTCACGTAGGTGTTCGGATATTCTCCAGGTCACATCCCTTGTGACTGAAAGAGGTCTGGATTTTTGTTTTTGAAGAAAATGCTTCAAAGTACGTGTGGACTCCTAAGAACAGTGAAGTAAAACTACATTAAAATTGACAGAGATGTGAAAAATTTTGGCTTATATTTGAAAGTGTGTCATGGCTGCTCCCCTCCCAGAAAAAAAAAAAAAAAAAAGATAATAAATAATTTGATAAAAAATTAAATCCGTGAGATTACAGAAAGAAGTAAAATGCAAATTGTATGTAATATAGAGTTTATAAATTTATACTAGAGTTTATATATCAGTTATATTACTAGAGTTCATATATCAGTTTATACTAATAAATCTCTGATAAAATAGGTCTGTGACTGAAGAACTTACTTTGCGTGATGGTCTCTCTACAGATGAGTCTCTGAGCCCGCAAGTTTTAGAAATAATGACTCATCCAGATTGTGTGCTTACTTCAATTCCTGAATATTAGACTATGAATATGGAGAAAACCAGTCCTAGCAATGAGAACACAAGTAGTTTTGCAGCCATGTTACCCAGCAGCTGTGGGGTGTTGCATGGTTCCTAGACCTCTAAAGGTACAGGAAATCACGCAGCATTTTTAGTTTTTTGTGATTTTCAAGATCTCTGGTAGAGCTACCTGTATTGTGAAATTATGAATTATACAATCAGGAAAAAAAAAAAAATATCTTTTGAGTAGCAGCACTGGATACTTCATCCTTTTACATATATCATTACACCAATGCTTATGGACCGTTTATTGCTGTGACAGCCAATGAAGAGTGCTCAGTCACACTGAACTCTTTATTCAACTACCTGGATTACTTACAGGACCCAGAGAGTTCACATATATTTAAACAGTTGGACAGACCATGACCAACAAACAATTGGCAAGCAAGACCAGGCAACCCAGATGAACTCTGACTTTATCTACATCCTAAAAAGGTTAAATTTTCACTTTTCATGGAAATCAGAAGTAATAATAATAATAATAATCATCATCATCATCATCATCATCAATATTGCAACTTATTTTGTTGTAGTTTTATTTTCTGATAAGTTAAATAACCTAAATTTGTATCTAAATCTGAACATCAAAAATGTCTGAGGTCAAGCTAAAGTAACAAGGATATGAGGTTTGGGGGGCTTTGCTGTCTCTCATTCTTGTTTTTCAAGCAGCTCAATTTTTCTGAGTAAAAGATACTCCAGGCACTTGTGTCATCTGCCCAAACCATTTCTAACTGGTGCTGTCAAGAGTACTCTGTATCCACCTGTGACTCGCATGTGTCGGATACAGTGTGTATAAAAGGACACTGCTCCCAACTGCTCAGGAGGAGTTCAGCAACCCACCAGAGTTCAGGGCAAGCCCAGCTGAGTTCTGTTCTGGTCAATTCACTATGCTAACTGACAGTGTCCTGCAGGTCTCACTACTCAAGAGAAGAGTGGACTCTCTCTCTACAGAAGAAAAAAAAAAAAAAAAAAAGAGCTTGCTTTTTTACCTCCAGTTTTCACCTCCCTCTCTAAATTTCAAACAGTGACCACTTCAGATAGCAACAGGTCTCAGCCTGAACCACTCAAAACATCCCTCCTTCTCCAAAATAATTCCTCCTTGCTCTGGGGTGCTAGATCTCAGTTTTAATGCAATATTGACCTTGGACTGTCTAATCACCTTTGCATGCTACCCATCTCTGAAATAAGCATCTAATTTTTCATTTCAGTCTACAATACTAAATATTTAGTTTAATTATTTGTGGGTGACCATCCATTCTTAATTAGCTAAGAAAATCAATATTTATTGTATTTTGGAAAACAATATTTAAGGCTGGAATATCTCATTAATGAAACAAAACCACATTTCCACATTTCTTCACATTCTCTGTTTTAGGGCAACATTATGATACCATTTAATCATTTTAAATTGCTGAACTGGAGATTTTCCAAATTTCCCTAATTTAAAGTCACAAAAACTTTAACCATATCCCAGAGCACCCTCTTCATATATTCTCTCTCTGAGTATATGTGTTAATATGCATTAATTATACTCTTTCTAAGTACTGTACATGTCTCTGACATGAGGATTCTACATTACAGTGAAGGATTATTGTACTTTTTAGGCCCATTGCAGCTACAGCAGCTTCAATCACTTTAATATATTTTATTACAAGTAGCATTTAATTAACAGTACATCTACTGTTCATGTGAAGGATCCAGTCCTGCACAGGTTTAGGCACATGCTAATTTTGTGCACTGTGAATAGTCCTATGGAACTGACTATGTTGTTAAAAGAATAGGATTCTAACCCCAAAAAACAACAATTTTCACTACTGTGTGAAGCAACTGGATCTGCAGAGACATGAAAGAGGAATGAGAACTGTGGCTGAGAAAAATAAAATATTTTTGACAGATCAGGAGACTAATTTCATTTCTGCCTATATATATATATATATATTTAACAGAACAGATTTGCTGGTACTGAAATATATTAGTTTCTTTGTGTACCTGAAGGGTTTTTTTATATATATAAAACTTCAAGTAGCTCTTGCAGGGTTGTCTTACAGTGACTGCATGGGACAGCTTTTTTCAGCAATCCAGTTTGCTCTGTTCCGAAGAAAAATCTTTCAGAGGTATCCTTTATAATTTGTTTGTTTGTTTGTTTAAACAACTGGAGCAAGAATCTTTAGTGTCTAGAAAACACAGTATTAAGCTTTTGGGGAAAGGAGAGACCAGCTCTTAAAAATCTTTCTTGCTCTAGTACCAAAGCCACACACATTGTGCATGCCTGCTCCCTCCATGGATTTCCTGAAAATTCCTCACAGCAGATATAAACTATCCTAAACCAGAGAGTTAAAAAAAAAACCCAAACACATTGCTGTGCAAAGAAGTCTCAGGGCATTTTCAAGTTCTTGTGAATTGCTTTGTGCTTAGTTTGGGTCTTTAGTCACACTTTGAATCTGAGATATGGGTGTAGGAAAGACAAAGATCTTCCGGTACTGCCCAAGCTTATTCTAGGGTGGGGGTACAGAAAATATAGGATGAAAGGATGTTGTACTAAAATTTAGTTTTTCTTTTTAGAAGCTGAATTTATTAAGGAGTACTAAGAAATAAAAGAGCCATTATGTAATTACATATGGCAATGAAATTTCAACATTCAATTAGCATGTGTATACATACATATATATATATATATATATATATATAATTAAGACTTTAAAAATATTTTCTGCAGAAAGTGTTTTCTTCACACTGGTGCTGCACGGCAACCTTTCCGATTGCCCGCACTGCTTGAAAAACGATTGCTTCACCTTTCAGGAAAACCACTAGGTGGAGATGTAGGTTTACCAAGCTAGACTTGCAATAAGGCTTTAAGAGGCACAAGATTGAAAAACGCCCCTTAAAAAAAAAAAAGTACAAGATTGATAAATTATGTATCTTGTTGGTTACAAATTCCAACACATCTTTGAAAGAGGAAAAATGGGAAAAAACTTAAATGCTCAGTTGTAAAATTGTCCACACAAATTATTATTTTTTTAAGACACAAGTTCTGATGTTTAAGACTCTGAGTGAATAATCACTTCATGTTATAAATTGTCTGCTGCCAATACACATTTTCCTTTATTCTCCTACCAGCTGCTAGCTCATGCTATCAGTGGTCAGGAACAAACAAATAAAAACTAACCCTAAATTTTTTAGCCTGCTTTCAAACTTTCAAACCAGTGGAAATAAGCCAGCATCTGGCATTTCAGGGCTGTTTGTTCAAGTTAAAGGAATTGCTTTTAATTCTGGCACTTTTTCAGCATCATCCTGATATCTGGTATAAGATGTAAAAGGCAAAGTACAGTATTCTGAGTTGTTTTCTTTTTTTAAAAAAAGTCCTGTTTCCTTCTGTCTTTCTGCAGTGTGTGCTTAATCATGGAAAGGGAAAAATCACAAATCAAACGAAAGAGTTGCTTACGTGTACTGATTCCACTTCCTTTTTACATAAACCTTTTCCAACTCTGCTACTTTTCTGTGTGCACTACAAAATCTCCCACAACAGACAGCAAGAATCTGGGCACTCTCCAGCAGGGAAGAGTGATTCAAAATTCATTCTTCCTTCCATATTTCTCCCTTTAATGAAAATGCTCCTACAGCTCCCATTATTTTTTTCCGATGGGTAGGAAAAACAAGTGCTATCTTGACTTCCACCCCTCAGCATCAAAAATAAGCTAGCTAAGGTACTCTGTCCTGTCTTCTGTTCTGGGTTTTTTGTTTGTTTGTTTGCTTGTTTGTTTTAATGTAACTTTCAAAGTCTTGTTAGAAAAGATTTGGGAATGAATTGACCTCCTCTTGAAATGTTAGGAAAAGAAATGTGTGCCAGGTATTAGTTTGGGGAAGGTCAGTATCTTCATAAAAATGACTCCTCCTTTTCTATAACCTTGGCTATGGACCTGCTTTTAGCCAAGTGTCTGAGATTTAATACCATTTACGACAAGCTCTGTAATTCTGCTAATAGTGTATCTAAGTATAAGGTGTAAGTGGATAGATCATATATCAGTTCTAGCTTTTTTCTTTTATTTTCTGATTTCTGCCAAAGTTGCCTTCTGTAGTGAGAAAAAATGGGGAATAATATTTCAGAAGTAAAAACTGAGAATTGCAGTATTTTAGATGCCATTGTCTAGTGATATGATTGTTTCTATCAATGCCTGCAATTTCTAGGGCTATTTCCAGGGAGGACAGCAGAAATTGGAGTAAGTACTAAACATCTGAGTAAACTGGGTCAAAAGAAGGGAGGCATTTCTCTTTCTGCTAGAAAAGACCCCGACCATCTGACAAGCTCCCAAAACTGATGATGGAGGGTGCTGCAGCTGCATGCATCATATTAAAGGGGTAATTCAGGTTGTTACAAAGATAAACAATTAAGTTCTTCTGAAATCTAAACTCATGGAAGGAGGATAGTCATAGTAAGAAATCTCAGAAAAGGGATCTTCCTTAACAAACCATATTCTACTTTTGCAGAAGGCGTATCCTTACATCTCATCAGCAATATTTCTCATACTCTTGTCCTACCCTTCCACAGTGCAGTGCTTCCTAATAACCGTTGTTAATTAAGAAATGGCAATCCTGCTTATCTGCGTAGACTAAAATAGTTCAGGTTTCTTCAGGACAAAGTACTTCAGGTCTTGCACAATGAAAATAAGAAAGAGGTTTTAATTTTTTATTTTTTTTTTTTTTAAGTTTACAACAAGGTCCAAAAGCTAGCAAAAGCCAGGTAAGTCACTGGTAAGCAGAAAAGCTAAAGGAAACCTAATTGAGGGGAAGGCAGAGTTCAGTTTAAGATTTAAAAAACGGTGTGATTTGTAAGTATTATAAAAATGCCTGTCATCTTGGAAATATACACACCTAGCTACTACCAACGACAAAGGTTCTCGTGTCCAGCAATACAGGAAGAACGAAAGAAACAAAAATCTCTGGGCCAGATGAAAAGGATGAGGTTAAAGTTGCAGTTTGCAAAGCAATACTTTCAAGCTTAATCTCTCTGCTTTTTGAGAAGCTGAGTCACAGAGGTGAGAGCATTGCTGCTGCTGAAGGGCAGCCTGCCTGCCTCTGGGCTAAGACTGGAGCCCCATCCCAGCTAAAAGTTGGGTTTGTACTAATCCAATTCAGATCCTTACCCCAACCCCCTTCCACCTCCTCAGCTGAGAATCTGCCCATCTTTTCATCCTACATTAGCTCTGAATGCTTCCTAATCAGTTACAGATTGAGAAGGAAAACGGAGAGACTCTGTGTTAAACAGCTTTTTTCTCCTGAAATGTTGAATACGAAGTTCTCCTTAAAAAGCATTTCCCACTGTGGTCACACACGCACCTACTGAGGTACTTGCCAAAATAATCCAGCACAGAATTAAGATTCTTCTGACAGCCAGAGAAAAGAAAGATTTCAGCTTAATCCTAATGAAAAAAAAAAAAAAAGAAAAGAAAGAAAGAAGAAGAAGAAAAAATATTGTCTGGCAGGAGTCTCTTTTGCTGTTAATCAGTAATGTTGCATCTTAACCCCTTATATACTAGAGCTCAAGCCTGCCTCGAGACATACCTTTTTTAAAGCCTCATAACAGGACAAATTGCAAATAAGAAGCTGAAAGAGGAAAGATCAGTTGTCTGGCTTTAGGATTTAGCTGGCAGCACAAAGGCTGGAGGGTGCGAAGCCTCTCCATTTCTGTGTGCCATTCCCCCTCCCACCCAAACAATGTCCTCCCTGTCTTCAGCTATCTCTGTAAAACTATTTTTCTAGGACTGTTGAATTAGTTTAACACATCTTCCACCAAGCTTTCCTTGTTTTTAGGGTCTGATGTGTGCAATGCGCACGCTCAGGCTCCAAAAGATCCTAATTCACAGCCACTGTAACAAACCAGAGGGTGTGTGTTTGGGGGGAGGGCGGGGAAGAGGACCACCCTCTGATGATCACATCTGAGGAAAACAGACATTCCCCTCACCTTGAAGCCCTCTCTACTTTTAGATGAGAATACATTTGATCAAAACACGATGCCATTCATCTTATGTGGCTGTTTGTCGATCATAGCTTCTGGAAGGATAAGCAAATTCTGTGGAAAGGCATTTATCTAAATTATCCTGATAAAATGCTATCACTCCATGGGGAAAGAAAAATGAGGCAGAATGCTAGTTTGTACACAACTACACTAACCTGGAGAAAAATCGGGACATGGAGTTGAAATACACTTGATAAAAGCTGGAGCACCGGTTTACAAAAAAGAAATACTTTATTTTACTTTATTTAAGTGAAGTTTCTCCTTTGTGAGGATTTCAATGGTTTGAAAATAAAAAAGAAAGAAAAAAAAAAAAAAGAGATTAAAAATATTAATTTCCTCTCCCGCTCAAACAGCATGTAGTTAGTGTTTGTGACTTTTCCCGTGACAACTAGATAGGAAGATAAATGCGTAGTTTCTCTTAATTAGCCTTTCTTAATTAAAAACACCAGAGGTATTTGTGATCATAATGAACTCTTCTGATAGAATGGTCACTTGTTCTTCTGGATGTCACGCCAGGAAAATTAGGGTTTTTTTAATATATATATTTTTTTTTCTACAGAGGATAAATCCTGTGCTAAGGAAGAAAGAAATGATGCCCGTAAAAGCAGCGTCCCCTTGGTTTTATCTGAATGAGATGGATGTGTATCTTGTGGATTTTAGAATGGTGTGGGGCAGTATTAGCTATCATTAGCACCCCAGTATGGATCCAATTCACTAATTACTTATGCTGTCTTGGTTCACTGAGATTTAAGTACCAAGTCAATCCCATTATCTGCAGTCTCCCAAGCCTGCCGGAGTCATCCGTCTTTTATGGAAAAAAAGCACAAGGGTTATCAATAGGACCCTGAAATACTTGGGATTTTCCCACTTCAGGAGGAGGCAAGATTAGCCCTGACTAAAGTCACATCTTCTCTAAGCTGCTACTTTGGATGTGATAAAAGTGAATACTGACAATTATCCATAACTACATAAAGAGCAGGAGAGGGAGGGAAGGAGGCAGGAGCAGCGAGGAGAGAAGTCTGCCACACATGCCTGCATCTGTCCTACGGTCGCAGGCAGCCTTTCATATCACCTCAGAGCTACAAATTACAATTCGTCTGTTACAAACACGCGATAATATAGTCAGAAATCAGAAATTAAAATATTCCAACGGCCTCAGGCCTCCTCAGAGAGAAAGAGAGAGGGAGAGAGGCTGAGAGAGAGAGGAGGAGGGAGAGGGAGAGAGAGGAGCACGCCGAGCCCCTGCGCTGTCTGTGTTGTTTGTGCCCTCCCTTCTCCATCCTACATGTTTAATGTCTGCAGCAGTACCGAGGCCTTGTCTGTTTGGGATGGTTGATTGACATCTGCTCTGCCGAGAGGAAGGAACTGGCAGCTATTGGCAGCACTGTCACGTTCATTTGCACACTTTATGAAGCAGCAGTGTGGCTACTAATACAAAAAGAAATCTTCTAAGCAGCATGACATCTCTTGGAATGGAATATTTGTCTTTACAAATGATTGCACTGCTGCCAGTACTTGACATGGTGCTCGCAAACATGTGTAATTGTTGGAAGTGTAATGATGATTATTTGCATATTTAATGTTCAAACAAGTACTGGAGAAGCAACTTAGACTAAACCTTCTATGGGAAGGATTTAAATATGTTCAGCATCAGCCTGATGAGTCTCAGAAAGGAGTTGGGATCTGAGGCGAGAGCTCGTGAGCATAGCTGCTGTATGATGGGAAGTTTAAGAAATCACCCCAGAATGCACCACTCAGATATTTTACATGTTTATTTTGAGACAGATTTCATATGAATTCCTCTCCCGTTCATTTTAATTGCTCAAAATCATATTTAAATGTAATTATACGAAAATTTAGGAATGGTCTATTTGTCTGAAATCAGCCAAATGGCAACCTGAGAAAAGTACACAAGGAAGCACATGTTTACTAGTAACATCAGTTTACAGAATGGTAATGGCACTTCTTTCAACTCTTTGGCATAAGTGTGAGAAGGGTGCAGGTCAGGGGAGGGAGGCTCAGAATCCGTTTCCCCTATCAGGAAATAACAGTGCTGGACATTTGCCCTGGGAAACAGAGCCATGCCCAGGTTGAAAGCAGAGGGCTTTCCTCCCTGTAGAAAGCCCTCCTCTTTCTGCTTTTGAAAGAGACCTTTCATTTTTCCCTTCCACATTTATTTATTTATTTATTTATTTTTAATCTTGTGACACAGAGACCTAGTCTAGTCAGTACACAGGCCTTGCACATGTGTGCACACAGGTGTGTGGAGCTGCACATATGAAGGAGAAAATGTGTTCTTTCATATGTGAAAGGGGTCTCCAACACAGCAGAAGGAAACAATACTTGTGAAGCCACAATTGTTCCTCTGGGGAAGGATACACATTTGTTTTACCAGTGGAATAATTTCATATGATACAAATACATGAATGGCTATTTAGCCTTTCACCTTTAGTGAGCAATTTCTTTAATTAGGGACTTAATCTCCCAACCATTTTTTTAATCTTAAAGATAGGCCTTCTCCAGTTGAAACCCGATATTCTTAATTTTTTATCTTAACGGTTAGCTCTCATCTCCCCACCCTACTGCTTCCTTCCTACTATTTTCCTCTATCTTCCTTTTTTTTTTTCTTTTTTTTTTAATGTGGCCTCAGTATCAAGAGATTTATAATCACCAAATCCTACATTGTTTGAGGGGCAGTGCAATAAACTTGACTCAATTATCATGCTGTAAATTGATTTTTTAAAAAAAAATCTGATGAATGAATAGAGACTGAATATCTTCATCTCTGACCCTGTCGTATCATCAGCACTTCTCTGGCAGGACTCCCACTTGATTGACAATGCTGCTAATGAACACTGTCTTAGGACATGTAATGATTTACCTGCCATGAAAAAGGTTTGGCAATGCTACCTTTGCATACCTGTCAAAAAATTAATCCTTTAAAAAACAGATATATTGTCTTGAAGCATGAAAATGTCCGGAAATTATTAGAAAAGTGGAGGCGTAATATAAAGGCATTCTCACTCATTAAGCTAATCAGGATTGTTTTGTTGCTTATCTTGTTCTGAAAGCACTCCCCCTCTATTTATTTTAGCCACTTGTTGTCTCTTGCACACAAGAAGCCAATATCTTGCTTTATCTGAGCAACTCCTACCTTATTATATACCTTGTCCAACAATGAATACAGAAAGCATTCTCCCAACAGAATGTGTGTTGGACTTTCATGTTTCTGTTTTGTTTGTTTGTTTGTTTCACTCACCCTCAGACCATGTACCTGCTCTCTTTTGTCTTCTAATTTGAAGGTAAAGAAAACTCTATGCAGCATCAGGAATTAATGTGCAGGTCATTGGCTGTCTGTCTCTGCCTCCAGATCCTAACCAACTGTTACCATATGAACAGAATTAAAATGCTGGGCTGTGAAGGACCCCTTGGTAGACCACACTTGTATGCAGCATTTACTACTCCTTTAAGAAGATCCTGGTAGAAGGATGATCTGTGTCACTGTGCCTGCAATAAAAAGTGTCTTCTACTTCTTCAGACATCACACAAGAGCCACCCAAACCCATGTTTGCTGGCTCATTGAACACTACTCACTGTGGGTCAACATGTACTTCAAGTACCTTCCATAAAATGTAACTCATCTGAAGCATAGTCTTGTAAGTAGCTAATTGCTTGCCTAAAAAAATGGCAATGGCGATAGGGGCACTAGAGGGTGAAAAAAGGCATGGCAAGGAGAGGAGGAGCTCATAAAAGAAACAGTTAGACTGCAAAGTTGAATTTAGTTCCTTATGAAATTCTTTGAAGAGGCAAAGTATTTAAAAAACATATGACAATAATTAGCAATATTTCTTTGGGGATTTGCTTGTTTGACCTTAGTCTTTTAATCTGTCAAAGTATGCTAATAAGCCTGACAGACAGAAAGATAAAATGTGTAGACAGATGAACTAACTGAGAAAACATCAGTACAATACTGAATATACTTGTGAAAAAAGAAAATAAAAAGAATGCAATTAAACATTACCTCAAGGTTCACTATCATGGCGAAGTTGCTTCCAGATTGGAAGGAGTACATACACAAGATCACAAGGATTGCGACTGACATCTCTGATGGTTTTATTCTGAACTGAGAGACATCCTTCTAAGTTCATTTTCTGTATTTTATTTCAATCCAGTGTATTCAAAAACCGGTTTCTGCACATTGCTTACTGCTGGGGATTACCTGATATGTTTCATCAGCCGGGAACTGTTTATGGGTTGAGAATTCTAGAGCTGTTGGAACAAGCAGGCAAGAGGTTTCCTTCTGCCTTGAAGTCCTGTGAAGAAGCTTGGTTTCCAATGGGATTTAATTTATTTTTTTTTCTGTGAGAACTTTCAGGTTACCTATGTGAGGCCAATGAGGATGCTGGTTACCAAAATAAATAACCACTTTCAAGAAGCAGACTGTTCTTCATTCAAGGCAAACTGCAAAATCAGGAGTAACTCAATGGGAGTAAACAGTAGCCTGTGTCAATTATTTCAGGACACAGAAAATTAAGTTTAAATGTTCCTGATTTCTTTTTCCTTTCCAAAATAACTGGTTCTCTCTTCTCACTATAACTCAAAGGACTTTTGGTAGCACTAGAATGAAGTCTTATCATAACAACGGGCATTTAGAGAAGCATTACCTCCCCTCACATATAAAGCTTCTCAAGATCTTCTGTTCAAGAGGACTAAGAAAACTGCCTGCTGATGTTTTGTTTTTTATTACTCACACCTGTGCTCAGACCTGCAGAGAATCCTTCCACAAAATCATAAACATGATGTTGCGATGATAGTAAGCAAAAGACTAGTCATTCCCACTTCCACTCTTAATAAACAAGCCATCAAGAAGAGGTAAAAAAAATTATCTGGGCTAATGTTCTCTCCATATTCTGTTGTACTCTGTCCCACTTCCTGATGGTGGAGGTGAGGATTACTGAAACTACAGAAAAAAGCTGAGCTACCCTTTCCGTTTCAGATATTGTGCTGCCATGAGCTCTAAACCAAGAAACTAAACCTAAATCAGGATGTAGACTTCTCTTTGCTGTGTGACTAAGTTGGGTAACTCACTTCCATGAAGTGAGACTGTGAAGGAGTTCTTTAAAAAAATTAAAAATGTTTGCACATTGTATATCAGTGTATCTTATTTCCTGACAGGACATCTGATACTCAGCTTTTCCATACAGCCAAATGAAGCATGACATTTAAAAAAACCTTTCTCCAGTGAGTGAGCTACCCACCCTACTTAAGCTCCCTAAAAATATACAGAAAATTAAACAGAGACATGTCTTAGCAGCCAGAAGTGTGTCTGAAATTACTGCCTTTGCAAAGCTTTTACATTTAGTCAACTTCATAATCACTTAAAGAGCTCATCCAACTTGGATTTTAAAAAAATGTAGCTAAGGGCTTTCTTCCTCTCTCTGAGCCAGATGCACAATTACAGACAAAAAATTAAACCAAATTAAAAAAAAAAAAAAAAGAAAAAAAAAAAAAAGAAAAGGTGTGAACTCTAGCAAATGATCTAGCTGCAGGAGATACTCAGAGTCTACTGCTAAGGAACTGTGTGACCAGCTACATTGTCTTGCAATGGTCCTCAAACCAGCACCTTGGAATTAAAGATGCTGATCTACACAATGCCTGGAGTGTAGTCCCGTTATGGTTCTTCTTAAGAACGGTAGCTTTGCTTATTCGGCTTTATCCCTGCAGAACGTGCTGCCTGCTCCTGGAAGCAAACGCGGTGCCCAGGTGCCAGTGGCAGGAAGAAGGGCTGAACGCCCAGCCAGGCCAGCCTGTTTGTGCCATGGGCTGTGGCAGGTGTGTCCCTCTCCGGGTTTGTTCCCACCTGGAAGCCCAGCTTTCCGAGGTGGATTGAGGGTGCCCAGCCCTCCGAAGGTGAGCGAGCAGAAAGGCACCTTCCCGGTGGGCTTCCAGGGAGACGGAGGAACAACCCCCCCCATAAGGCAGCTCCACCCTCTAGCCCCTGGGGGCTGCTCCGCGCCGCCTGGCCCCGCCGGCCCTGCCCCAGCGCTGCCGGGGGAGCCGCGCCTGGAGCCGCAGGGCTCGGAGAAGGGCCCGGCGGGGCCCGGGGGTTGGGGCTGCGGAAGATGGTGGGGAGGGAAAGCTGGGCCCAGGGGAGGGGAGGGGGGTCGGGGCGGGGTGGCGGCGCCTTTTCTCCCTGGCGGCTTGGAGAGGTGGGCCGGGGCTTTCAGAGGGGCTGACAGATCTGAAGTTTTGGAGGCTGAATGAAAGAAACACTCAGCTAACAAAACAGTGCGCCACAGAAGAAGTTTCATCTGGTCTGGCCAAATCCCTCCTTTCTTTCCATCTTTTCTCTCTTAATAACAGCTGCCCTCTCATTCCCTGTTACTCCGCTGTGAAGAACAAAACCTCCCTCTGACTATCTGTTTTTCTTTTCTTCCCCAGAGTAGGTCTCATTACTGGTGATTAGCAGATGATTAAAACCAATTCAGCTTCCCCCAGTAGATATTTTCTCCCTGTTTGTGACTAACGCGTCAGTCTTCAATGAACGTGCTCCTAAGCTTATTAACGGGCTCAGAGGATTAGCTGCCACCGAGCGCCGCCGCTCCGATATTGTGATGCAGCGAGTGACATGGAACCATTTGCTGAGCACAGGCAGGGCCGCTGGGACCAAATATCTAAATCACAATTTTAGTTGCCGTGTAGAGCGAGCCTGCGCGGGGGGGAGGGGGGCGTGGGGGGCGAGGTGGGGGAAATCCTAACAATAATTACAAAAATCAGACGTTTGGCAGAGTCTGAAAGTAGCCTTAAACTTAAGGACAGAGGAACTGCCGTTCAAGAAGACACATTCTTCCCCCCCCAAAAAAAACCGAAAACAACAAACCCAAACCTGACTCCAACCTAGCTATAAAATATAGGAGCTTCCTTTATAGGGAGAGTCGTTGATTTGAAGTCCAAAAGGCGCTATTATGGTCAGCTACCACTGCAAAACACACAGGCTGCTCTCGAGGGTCATACATGTAGGTGTGTCTGTGTATCAAATCTCTCTGTCTGCTGCCCGTATCTTACTATGTAAAACCCCAGCCTGTAGCACACTCAAATCGGAGATTAAGGCAGGATGCAAAAATCAGAAGTTTCGCTTTATCGCACCCCTCCCTTCAAAAATTATCAAGCTTAAATAAAATTTAATAGCTGACAATAAAGGAAAAGAGGTAAAAAAAATATCTTCAGGTTTGAATTATGCAGTAAGTTATCCAGTAGAAAAAGAAGAAACACTGTGAAACATTTTAGAATAAGTACTGAAAAATATTTTCAAATTCTATTCTGCTTTCTGTTTATTCAATTTTTTTAAAAGACTCTGCTATTCAGTTGTGGCCACATTTATACAGTTGGCTCCCTGCATTACACTTCTTTTCACTAGGCAGGCATCACTGTAAATAGTCCACATAAATACACAAATGTGCACTCACAGTTCTTTTAAAGTCCCTTGGAGCTCCTCAGTGACTAACATCTAACCATCGGAGTTGTAGGGGAGCTCAGTTTTTCATCTCAGGGAAATTTCCTGATGAAAGACACCCATTCCGTTTTGGAATAGAACAGAGGAAATAAAACTTTTTTTTTCTATGCATTTCCCATAAAGTGAAATTCAGAAATAAATATAATTTGATTTCTGGTAAACTGAAATATATTCTTTGGCCTAATTTGTAAAATTTACTTTCCTCTGACTTTTCTTTGTTTATTTTTTCAGCAGTGGGTATTCTTGTGTGTTACACAAACAGAAATGAAAAGTTTCTAAAATGAGAACTTAAACTCTTCATATGCTGTGTTTTAAACCAAATTTCTTAATTCATTAAAATCCTGACAGTAACCATAATTTCAAAATTGTGGAAAATATTTCACATTACAAAACCTACACTTTTTGTACTGAGGATTGTTTCAGGGGAAGATTTGAGAGTGGTTTGAGTGAAGGCAAGCTGATGTCTAACCAGAGTTGGAACCTTCACTTTAGGCATCCAGCTTTTAAAAAAGAGCAAAAAAAAAAAAAAGTCCCACTTTGTTAGGAATTTTTCTCACTTTGCTCTTAAATGCTTTAAAATAAAAGAAAAACCTCCTCCAAATAATTCCCTTTTCACATCTTCAGATTTCTTCCTTTTTTATTTTCCATTGTCCTCTTTTCAGTGCAGCTTAACTCTGAGTGTGCTGAAGCTTGAAATGTAGCTTCCGATTTATAATAGCAACAGGGCATGCAGCAAATGTCAACAAATCCCCTGTCACCCAGGCAAGAAGGAAATGTGAGAGGTAAGGCAGAGTAGCCCTTCCTTACTGCATAACACAACATAAACCCTCAGTGAGAAATAAGAAACTAAGATCTTGCTCATGAAACCCCATATGAATCCATTAATATCAAGCTCAGATTTTGACAGGAGATTGATATATGCATTGGAAATAGCCAGTTAGACATATAAGGCAGGTATAGACCTATTCACTTGATACGTAATTTAAAAATAAAAGTTCACCATCTACCTCCCTCTTTGAAAAGTTAAAGGAGTTCCTACAGACCAGATTGACCATACTCTGAAAAAAAATACCTTATAAAACCCACATCACTGACCTTAAGTGACCTCAATAAATGAGTAACTGCTGAAGGATCAGCTCCTTTTTTGTGAAACAATAGACCCAAACTTCAGAGGAGCGCATGCAAGAAAATGTCACAGGAGGGTAGCACAGGATTTCAGAGCTGAAAGAAAGTTTGGGGAATTACAAATACGAGCTGCCAACTTACTGAGGAAACCTTTTAGAAAAAGAAATTCTGCATTTGTCTTAACTTCTAGAGCAGCAGGTACACCCCTTCTTGCCATTCTGTTAATAGAGCTGGGGAGATGTGGTAGAAATATGTTGTATTCTTTGCCACTTACTCCTTTTTCCCTCCATTTTTAAGCTGTTAATTTATAAACTTATTCATTGGTCAACAAATGGTTGATGCAAAATACAGCTGGCCAGAGGTCCTCTGTGAATTTTCTGTCACTCTTTTTTACTCCTTCTAGTGTGATCAGTCACCTGAGTAACATTACAGGCTTATTCCTGGCTTCAGCTTGGAACAGAGTACCTGTAAAACAAGAGGGAAAGCTGCCTTTGATTGTGTAAAAAGGTCTATGAAATTAGGAGCTGATAGGCTGATTCATAAAATAAATGTAAAAGTATTTAAAATCTTTTCCTTTGGACTGCTTCCTGCCTGGAAAATCCTTACTGGGAAAATGTGGAAATTGTGAGCGTTCTTAAAATGGATTTTCTTCTTTTATAGTCAGGAAATGATTTAGAAAAATTGAGTGTGGTAGGGGGCTTTTTTGTGTGTGTGTGTGTGTGTCATTTGAGGCCTTGTCCATCTGTGAGATGAGGCCAGTGCATATGAAAAGCAGGGTTTGCCTGTCCGTCATACATGCAGATTTGAACTCAATACCACAATTGCAAGTGAGTGGGTTAGTTCATCTTCAGAGGCTACCAGCACTGAGCTGGGTATTACCTCCTTAATCTGAGCCATGATAACAATTGTGTTACTTAAAACTACCTTCCTGGTTGCTTCACTTCTTTTTGAGACAAAAGAAGAGATGATAAAGGGAAACATACTCTGTCTGTGGCCAGAACTGAACTGACTTGGAGAAGGGGAGGCTGGTATGAAATTAAGCTCTGAATGTTAATCCTAAAGCATTCGTATCTTAGTTTAAGATACCTGACTTAACTTTAAAAGTGGCTAGTGCTAAACAGAGTTAGGAAGAGACAGAGAGAGCAGGATGTATGCAGAGGACTAGTCTTAGCATTCAGCAGTTAGTACTGTTATCAGCACACCAGGCAATCCAGAATTAGTGTCATGCAGGCACCAGCACTCAAACTACTCCTATTCCTTGATTCTCCAGTCTTAAAAAACAGATGATTATGCAGGAGCATCATCTTTCCAGTATCTTTTTGCATGGAAGGATGGAATGTGTCTGGGTAGGAGAGACTCCATTTTTTTATTCACTTGTGTGTTTACTTTGCCTTGGATTCAGTTATATTTTTCTCCAGCATGAGGACCTAGAGTTGTTGCTGACTTTGTATTCCACTGTATCACAACACTTGGTAGAGGGAAGGGAAAGCAAATGTGCAGAGTTGCCAGGAGACAGATTTATTCTGAACTTCAGCAGCCTGGCACTTCCACAACACTCCTTCTCCCTTCGCTCACTCCCTCACACTCCAGTCATAGGCAGATAGACCAGAAATAGCAGGAAATGACCCTCTCCTGTTTCATACTAAACCTTTTACTTTTGTTTAATTTTGAGCCTTTCACAGCCTCACAAATCAATGTGAATGCTTGCAAAGGACAGCTGTGAAATGGGTGCAACATGGAAAATCCAAGTAGTAAATTTGCCTAGAAAGCATCTGATCCTTCTTTTCCTGCTTCCCTGCTTCCAAATGCCTATTTCTTCTTTGTGTTAAAAAATAGCATTTCGGGAGAGGAGAAATAAATTAATTTGTTAATTTGTTTTTCTTGTGAAATAATATCTGTTTCCTAACACTTTTAATGTGGTGTAGGAATGGGGCAGAACTGGTGTTCCCCACCCAAACCTCTGCCACATTCAGAGGACTACTCTGAAAACACATGCCACCACAAGAGACATCTCTTAGGAAATAGCTTGTATGTTTTGTCTGATCTGAAGAGGGATGCTGACTTCCAACATAAACCTGGGAATGTACACAGTCTGAACTGACTTACATTCTATGTAACTTTTCTCTGTCCACTCTAATTTGACCATAAAATAAAGATTTTGAATAAACTATGGAAAGGAATAAATTATGCAGGAAAATGGAAATGCTGGAATTAAATAAACACAAGCTCTATAGTTAATCAAAAAGCAACAACAAAAGCCTTATATGGCTAGAGAAACCACACACAAAGGCACACAGAAGCAGAGCCTGTTAAGGTACAGGAGGAGAGATTACAGCACTCTCATGCCTTCAGGGTGCATAGGATTTGTGGAAAGCAGAGAATAGTGGTCACATCCTGGAAAGAAGAATTATTTTAGTTGCAATTTCTGAAGGACTAGAGAAATTAGGACTCCTTTATGGTAAAGGAAATGGATTAATGCAAGATACTGTTTTTCAGCTGAGCCTACTTATGAATGTCATATAAGACTGTCTGAATAGGGAAGATCACAGCCAATGTTGGTTTATAATTGCTTGTGCTTCTTTAATATGGTTCCTTCTGTGCACTCCCTACCTAAGTGAGATCACGTTCCTTAGGTTAGTCACATCACCATCACTGCTTAAAAAAATAAATTCTTCAATTTAGACATCCAATTTATGTTTTAAATCTGAACTCTTTTAAAACTTTGTTAAAGGCCTACTTGATTCAGAGATCTTACTGTTATGCATCACATTTTCCTCCCATTATTGTTTAATGTTTCTAGAAGTTTTTTTCTTAAATTCGTGGTATTTTTTCCCCATAGCTGTGAAAAATGCAATTTAGCCTTATAGCTATGCTGTATATCTTGATCTAGCCAGTACACTGCCTGGGGGAACATGCTAAGGTTGATGTTCAGATCTTTGCGTAGCTTAGATTGTTGCATAATGCAAGGATAGCTACTGCTGCTCTGGTGTGGGGTCTTCCATGAGCTGCAGAGTGGCTGTCTGCTTCAACATAGTCCTTCATGTTCTGTAGGTCTTCTCCATGGGCTGCAGGGGAATCTGCTCCAGCACCTGGAGTACCTCCTACCCCTCATTCTTCATTGACCTAAGTATCTACAGGGTTGCTTCTATCACATTTTTTTCCTCACTCCTCTCCCTCACAACTGCTGTGCAGCATTTTTTACCCTTTCTTAAAAACATAATCACAGAGGATCTACCAGTATCACTGATGGGCTAAGCTTTGGCCACCAGGGTGTCCATTTTGGAGCCACCTGGAAGCGGTTGTGTCTGACATGGGGGCAGCCTCTGGTCTTTTCTCAAAGAGGCCACCCCTGCAAACCTCCCTCCACCAAAACCTTGCCATGTAAACCCAATATAATGTGGGATCAATATGATGGTTCTTACAATCGCCAAACTTAGGCCAACTGAATAATTTTCCAGGTTAAAATGATCTCACGGTGTATGTGTTCATTAATGTTACAATGCAGATGCTGCTTTGCGTCAATGTCTGATATATAGCCTAAAAAGAACAAGAAATAACTGAATTTTTTATGAAGCTCTGCCTAAAATATGTCAGGAAGAACTAAGAGTATAGTAATACTGTAAGATACTCTGTAATATAGCTGAGTAAAAGGCAGTGCTTATGTAAGACAGAATCTCTCCAGAAATATGATGATGCTCCAAAGACCCATTGATCTACATCTCTTATGAGCTATTCAAACAGTCAAAGAGTGCAGAAGAGGTTTCCTGCTCAAAAGATACGGGTGCCTAGGATGAGAATATGGAGTTCTGTTGTCTTTGGTCTTATTACAATGGCTACTGCAAAATACTGAAATGGGTTCTTAAATATTTGTTTTCTGTACCTGTTTTAGCTGCAGTTGCATGTGAAGCTGTTATCCTCAAACACAATGTTCCCTTTCTTCTCTCCCAGTTGTTAACAGCTACTTCAAAACTATGGCCAAGTGAAAATATTTAAACAAATAAACAAACAAATAAGTAAATCAATAAAATCTCCAACCCTTCAATATGATATTTAAAAAAAAAAAAAAGAAAGGTGTGATTATAAGAGGGTTGTAAACATAATAGTCAAAATAGTAGATGCCATGAGTTCTTTATAAAGGAACATCCTGACTGTTAAGATTTCCCTATGTTGATTCGCAATGTAGAAATAACAAAATTTTTGCCTGTTCCTAACGAAATTTTTTAGTCAAAAAAATTCAGGACAAATCTCAAGAATTTTAGTTTGGTAGTGTTTTTAACTTGTCCCTCTTCCAGCTGATCTATCACAAGTTTTCCTTACAATAGATGGTATACCTGGAATGATAACGGGCTTGCTTACTTATTTTCCACCTTGACATCTGAAACTGTGGAGATCTTGTAAAGTAATAGTGGCCTGGAAGATTTTTAAAAATACCCGTTCTTGGTCCTGTATATTGCCTTGGTTGCTCCTTTTCAATCTTTGTCCTCTTTTCTGCACAGTACAGTTTTTTGTAAATCGGAAAGGTAGAATTATCTCATAACTTCTTTTCTTGGAATAACTCCATGATGAAAGTTCCAGACATGGTAGGGATCTGCTGGTAAAAATGAAAAAGACACTGAAAGAATTGTTGTTAGAGATAAAAAACTTCCTTCTTCATGTATAGCACCACATGTGAGCAATAGCTAGAAGGCAGATGCTCTAGAACTTCTTGTTCTCTTCTTCAGGAACTGCTACAGCTGTGTTTGACAAATTAAAGAGAAATCTGTTGTATAGAAGTCCATCCAATAGAGTAACAGACTTCTGAATTTGATAAGGTACTTTGATAGTGATGAGAGAAGCAGGAACCTGAGAGGAAAGCAAGGAAGGGTAGGAAGAGTGAAGAGAAATTGAAGCAGGAGAACAGTGTAATCAGTGTAGAGTTAGTAAGAGAGGAAAATGAGACTGAAAAGGATCAAAGGAAGGTGACTTTAGTTACTTTCAGAGGAATTTCATAGCAGTGAGAGAGGGGACAGCATGGCATGGTGGAATTCTACAGACTATTCTAGACCAGAAAGGTTATGTCTCAGCTGCCAAGAACTTGTTCTCAGTTATTCTGAGCTGTAAAATACTCTATAAAATTCTGAAAATGTTCTGTTCCCTGGGGACACCCCAAAGGATCCCAGATTATCAGCAGCCACCTGATCTGCAGTGCTGGAAGGCTGTGAAATTCATTAACAATTTTATAAGCTAGATGAATGAAAATGTTTTTGAAGTAGTATCTGCATTGTTTTTAGTGACCTTAATGCATCTCATGGGCCTGCTTTCTTTCTAAAGCCATGCTGAACTCCACTAAAGGTGAAAAAAAGGGAGATCAGTCCAATTCAAAGTAGCCCTTCTTTACCTCTATGTACCAAACAGAAAAATCCAGAATATCTTTAGCTGTCTGGTGGTATGGACACTGTAGTCCAAACAATTTTGCTATTTGGTTTGCTTATATTGAAAGAAAGCACATTTTAAACATACCTTGGCATAGTGCACTATACATACAGTATATGTGTCCATGGGTATTCTACCTTGACTGAACAATATCCTGGTAGTACATTCACAGTCACAGGATGAACATATGTGTCTGATCACTTATACTTGCACTGTTCAGGAAACCTGTTTGTTCAAATATTGTCATTACTTCAGCGGTAGTTTCAATTTTGACAGCTCTGGGGGATATCTAGGAATTAATTTCCTCACAAATATCAATGACTGCTTCAATAGTAGATTTTCTCACCTCTGCCTGACAGGCAATACAGTTCTAGATGCCCAGATAGCAACATTATTTTGAATAACAAATAGCAATAAACAGCATATGGAATTTCTCAGATGGGTAAGTTGCACCTCCATGGCTGTGACAGAGTCCTCTAATGTCCTCAGGTATATGCTTTTGTTTCATAAAATGGTTCTGTGTTTACTGCTATTTTTCCAGTGCAGTTGGCTCCTTCCAACTTGCATTCTTGGCTCAAGAGGCTAATATGTAACGGGATAGTTTGTCAGCTTATACCCAGGCTACACCTTTGTTCTTGTCCAGTAGCTCATGCTATAATGCTGGTACTGCTGGAAAGATGTTAGGTTTTTGTCTTTTGTGACCTCAGAACTGCTCTTCTGATTTTCCCACTGTCATCTGAGGCAGCTGTCCAACAGCATAGCAGAGAAACAACCATCTTCTTAAAAACGGCTGTATTTCTGTGCTTCAGTAATAGCCACAGAAGCTTGATGTATTTAGACAAATGGTTGCTGACCATTGCTGTGCTTGGTAAATACTAGGCAAAGAATTCCATGATTCAAGCTTATTTCCTTTCACATCCCAAGAGTGAACGGACAAGGTGTCCCAAACCACTCTACCAGTTGGATGATAAAGCAATGTACTGTCTTTTGTGATGCTATGAATCGCTGTCTACTTGTGGCAGATATAATCAGTTATCTGTTTTGCTTGACATTGATACAGAATAGCACTAACAGATACGTAGGGTGTGACATCAGGCTGCTAATATCAATGAGGTTGCAGGGAGGCCCTGAAGATCAAAGCTTAGAGTTTTGTGCATTGGAGAAAGAAGAAACAGATGCAGAGCTGAGTATTTGCAGTGTAAGAGTTTGCTCAGTCTGCAAGCTTGTTAATGAAATTTCTTCCCATACACCGATATCACAGATGGTTAATGCCAGAGAAATGGCAGGCGCAGTGTGATGTGTAGCACAGCAAATAGAGGAGTGAGCAGAATCATACCATGCGCTTACTTCCAGGCAAGTCAGAGGGCAAAACTGTCCAAAGAGACTGGATGCTTATGCAAATGATATACAGGGAGGAGTAGAGGACCAGTTAGTCTCCATTGCCTTAAGTTGCCACAACTGCATGTTTTCACTGTCACTGCCTTGAAAAAAACAGCCTGCATTAACATCTACTCTAGGGGCTGCCTTGGACTTCAGTTGTCTGCCTCCCTGTGTGGCTTTCAGAGGCAGAAATTATTCCAAGTGTTGATCATGGAAAGAAGAGGAATAAAATGGATGAGAGCGGATTAAATTTTCAAGGAAGACAAGATCAGTCTTATCTCAATAGCCATTCGTTTCACATCTTTACTACTTTTGTCACAGCAATACTATCAGAACAGACAAATGTTAATTTCCTTAATATTCTTTCTCAGACTCAGAAATGAACATAATGAGGGACAAAGACTTAAATAAGTTAAAGTAATTTCCTCAATGCCAGCAACCAGAGCAGGAAGGAGTAGATAAAGGCTGGTTCACAATGATTCTCAGATACCACCACTGTTCTTAAACACTTCAACCATTAAACACCGAGTCCGATCCCACCTGAGTTAGTTCAATCCAGAGCCATATGTCTGTAAGTGATATGCCCAAGCCAAAAAGACAGGCAGAGCTTCTAGCCTGTGCACAGCTGAGTCTGAGTGTGACTTCTGGGTTTGACGTGGGTCCTGATGGAGGTGGCGGATGGAGTTGCTAAGCCTCTGTCCATCATAATTGAGAGGTCATGGCGGTCTGGTGAGGTTCCCACCAATTGGAAAAAAGGTAACATAGCCCCTGTTTTCAAAAAGGGGAAAAAGGAAGACCTGGGAAACTGCAGGCCTGTCAGTCTCACCTCTGTGCCCAGAGAGATCATGGAATAGATTCTCCTGGAAAATCTGCTAAAGCACATGGAAAATAAGGAGGTGATTGGTGACAGCCAACATGGCTTCACTAAGGGCAAATCATGCCTGACCAATTTGGTGGCCTTTTATGACAATGCTACAGAGATGGTGGATTATGGCAGAGCAACTGACATAACCTGTCTGGATCTGTGCAAGGCATTTGACACTGTCCCACATGACATCCTAGTCTGCAAACTGACAAGGCATGGATTTGACAGTTGGACCACTTGGTGGATAAATAATTAGCTGGATGGCCATAGCCCGAAAGCTGCGGTCAATGGCTCAGTGTCCCAGTGGAGACAAGTGACGAGTGGAGTTCACAGGGCAGACATGGACAGTGGGATTGAGTGTATTCTCAGTAAGTCTGCTGATGATACCAAGCTGTGTTGAGTAGTTGACACCCTAGAGGTAAGGGAGGCCATCCAGAGGGACCTTGACAGGCCAGGGAGGTGAGCCACTGCCAACCTCATAAAGTTCACCAAAGCCAAGTGCAAGGTCCTGCATCTGGGTTGGTGCAACCACAGTCACAAATACAGGCTGGGGGGAGAATGGCTAGAGAGCAGTCCAGAGGAAAAGGACTTGAGGGTGGCAGCAAATGAGAAGCCCAACGTGAGCCGCCAGTGTGCGTTTGCAGCCCAGAGAGCCAACTGCATCCTGGGCTGCATCAAAAGAAGTGTGGCCAGGAGGGTCAGGGAGGTGATTCTGCCCCTCTACTCTGCTCTGGTGAGGCCACACCTGGAGTACTGTGTATAGCTCTGGAGCCCTCAGTACAGGAAAGACGTTAGGCTGTTGGAGAGGGTCCAAAGAAGGGCCACAAAGATGATCAAAGACCTGGAGCACCTCTGCTATGAAGACAGGCTGAGGGAGTTGGGACTATTCGTCCTGGAGAAGAGAAGGCTCTGGGGAGACCTTATAGTGACCTTCTAGTGACCCAGGAAAACTGGGGAGGGACTTTTCACTATAGAGGGCAGTGATAGAACAAGGGGTAATGATTTTAAACTGAAAGAGGGGAGATTTAGATTAGACATCAGGAAGAAATTCTTCACCATGAGGGTAGTAAGGCACTAGAATGGGATGCCCAGGGAGGCTGTGGCTGCCCCCTCCCTGGAGGTGTTTAAGGCCAGGTTGGATGAGGCTTTGTGCAGCCTGGTCTAGTGTGAGGTGTCCCTGCTCATGGCAGGGAGGTTGGAACCTGATGAGTTTTAAGGTCCCTTCTTACCTTAGCCATTCTATGATTCTATGACCCACATAGTGATACTCCACAGTGGGTGTATTTACCAGCCTGAGGCAGTACCCTGAAAATCTTTGGTCCATGCTACTTTTCCTTGCATATAAATACCCTCAGGCTTCCAAGTGAACTAAAGTTAGCACTCTGAGCTAGGAAATATTAACAAAACCATTAAGCACTAGTATATTAGATTTGACCTGGAAGAAGCAGTGCATTGATTGCAGTTGAAAGCTTTGCATTTTACATCCAGATTGTAAAAATAGAGCAGGAAGCCCTAATTTTCACTAAGATGATGCTTGATTTCTGTGGTTGCATGGAGGCTTTTGCATCAGTGTAAGCAGTTTCATGTGTCGTTGTGCTGCATTTGGCAGTAATGATGGTAGGTACAAATCCCTGTATTGTTTGCACTCTTCTGAAAACTCAAGTACATTCATCAAAATACCCCAGTAATATTAATCTGATAAAAATTCCGGTTAGTGCTTCATCTGTCTAAATTATGTGGTGTCATTTAGCTAAAGCAAATGACTCCATGGTAGCCAAGACATTGGCTCCAATGCCATAACTTTCCATGATGAGAAATACTTGAACCTCAAAAATGTGGTAGGGGAAAATCACATTAAAAATGTTGGATTTGGGGGAAAAAAAGCCTTAATGAATAGTTTATCTGTTTAGTTAATACTCTAACAATGTGACAAGGCCTTTTTGCAATATAGCTGCATTTAAACCAGATGATAGCTGACTATATCACCAAATGAAGGCACAATATTTATGTGTGTATGCAAATATACATGTAGAGTGTTTTAAAGGCAATAAAAAAATCAAAAAATCTTTCAGTTATTAATTCCAGTCCTTGAATTTTGTTAAAATATTAAACATACAGAAAAAATATTTTCCTGTTCTGGAGGACTGTGAGAATGCATTTTCAGTAATGTGGTTTATTCTGGTAAGAACTCAAATGACAGAGCACTGGGGCTGACAGTCTCATGTCTATGACAGAATCACAGAGCTACAGAATTGGATAACTGAAGTTAGGCTGCACACCAAACCTACCCTGCTGCAGTCCAAATGAGCTTATTGACTCAGAGAAGAACCCATTGATACAGCAATTATTACCAGCAGCCAGATGTGTGATAGCTCATTTTTGGAAATGGACAGATGCCCCAGTATTAATGGCATGGAGATATCAAACATAAGAAATCCTTTGAATAGGACTAAAATGACAGGCAGCCTCATATCAGAATCTAGTAGATTTAATGGGCAACGTTTCCTTGGATCTGGAACAGAATAAACACATGGCTAAGAGGCCAAATAAATCACAAGTGAATCTTTTAAATAGAGAAAGTATGTTATGTATGATTCAGGTTGTCCTGAAAGTTAACATATTCTAATACTGATTTACTAGTTTTTTTAAGCTACCGGGACCTAATGTACTCTAAATTTAGGTGCATGATTACAGGTACATTCAGTTTATTTCCATTCATTGCACATCCTTATTAGAAAACTCTGCTGTCTGAATATTATATTGCTATGCCAAATGTGCAATTCTGTAAATCAGCCAGGGAGAGAGGGTGCCAGCCCTTCCTGATGGTAAATACAGTGGCAGAATCTACTTTGTTTTGTAATATGTAATATGTAAGGCTGATTAATCCAAAGCTGTTTGCAAACTTCATTTCGTACAGGATACCCCCATCCCTACAATCAGATTAAGGTGCATTCAGACTTGGAGACAGGTTGCCACTTCAGTATTTCAGATACTGAGGCATTCGGTTAAACTAAGCTTGGATTAACATGGTCTGACTATTTAAAGGGAGTTACTTTTAGAGGTTTTCTGTCTCTGCTGATTTCAAATGCTTTGCTCATGGGGTAGTGCTGTCCAGTCTTAAGAGCTCAGTGAGCTTACAGAGCTTTACAGCCTCTCTGCAAGCTTCATGAGCTTAATTGAAGATAAGTATATAGAAACTCACCTTCATAGAAAGACCTCTATTTATGTGAAGGGGGAAAAACCCAAACAAATCTCTTTATGCAGTGTCTAAGCTGCATCTTCCCTGTCATCATTTATCCCTAGTTTTATATAGTAGAATTTATTAGGCTAAACCCCTTAATCGAGTGGAATAGATGAAAGTGGAGTCATTCAACACTGTCACCTTTTGTTGTCACTTGAGACTGTCTTGAAGGTGACAGAGACTGATCATATTATTTGTCAGGAGTGAATCATGCCAATGGATTTATACCAGCAGAAAGTGAAGCTGTGAGGGGCTAGGCCAAAGTTCCTCTCTGCTTTTCTTTCTGAATTTGTAAAAATGTGAAGACAATTTTTCTAGCTGACATGCTCAGCAGTGTTCCCTTACCACTTGGAAATGGCTCTCTCACTCAGAGAGGCCAAGCTTGCAATGAAGAAGTGAAGAAATGAGCGACATCTTTCTTCAGAAATGTTGAAATGTCCTAATGAAGGAAAGAGTTCAGGTGCAAAACCCATGAGAGAGACTCAACTGCTGCAAGACAATGAAGCTCCATTTGGAGAGGCAGAGTATCCTCATCTGAACGGTGCTTGTGGCAGGTGATTCTTCTCTCATCCTCTCTCTTAACTCTAGGCATCAAAATAGGGAGACTGAAAATGTCATGCATTGGTCAGGAATGTAGCTGTCCTGTGGCTGTACAGCTAACTGGAATTCCTCACCATTCAGTGCTGTTTCCATGTAATTGCTCCATAATCAGTTGATAATTTACATATTGGCAGTTCAGGAAACTGTTCATTATATAAAATGAAGAGTTTTCTTAAAGGTACGTTAAAGCATTATTTCATTTGCTACCTATACTAGTGCAACAGAAGAAACACAAGGGAAAGAAAAAGGAGAAAAACAGAAATCTCAAATATTAGGAAATTAATATTGATAGAAATAGACAAGTGGTTTTAGTCTGCTATAATCTGGAGATTTTGTTTTCATTCTCCATCTTGCCTTAGTTTAAATAAAGTATCATATGATACCAAGTAAGAATGACTAAGTATGTATTTTCTCCTTATAAAATATTTAGAGTTACAATAGAATCAGTTTAAAGCTCAGCTGCTATTATCCCCTCCCTCAAGTCTTTGTTACAATAAATGCTTATTTTATGGGTGAATATGCATTGCATTTTTGCAACTAAAAATGGTTTAGGGATATGTGAGCAAGAGAAAGTATGGATGCTAGGAAGGCTGGGTGACCTGTTACCGGTAGATAGTACCAGTCCCATAAAAAAAAAAAAAAAAAAAAAAAAAAAAAAAGTCTTTTTTCCTTATGGAATAGATTGAGAATAGCCAGAAGGCCAAGTTCTTCTACATTTTCCTTTGTAAATTACTCCTGAATTCTTGCCACTTCCTCTTAAGGGAAAAAGAATTACAGCACAAATGAAGGATATGGCCTGCCTTTGGGTAGTACATCCTGCAGTGTCATGTTTTCATCCATATCAGAACTCTTTACTGTCATCTGAAATGTAGATTTTTGTCTCAAGAAACAGACCTTTTCCTTTCTATTCACCACTGAACCCCACAGAGTTAAGGAAGAAGCCAATGGTTTATTTGATTAGCTACTTCATGAATGCCTTCTGTGGCATCAGCAGTAGCACTGTTTCTACTCCTCTGCAAAAGCCTCACATACCAAGCTTATCTACCCTTTACGTAGTGTAATTTCAGTGGATAATTTTTGCAGGTCAACAAATTTGTTCTATGACAAGGAGAGTTCCAAAGTCTGGGCCTCCTCACAAGATTTGTCTAAATTAGAAAACTCTATTCCACATACGTTCACAGCTGGACTGACCTCTCCCTGCCCTTCGCTGTCCTTGCACAATACATTCAGTGTCCTTCCCTCTCACTTATATAAACAATCTCAGTGAAGTATCCCACAAATATAAACACTGACAATTTGGTCTGCTTAAAATTCAGTGGCTAATAAGGTTCAGAATGGTATGCTGCTCTAGGTGCTTGTTAGCAATGCAAAAGTGTAATACCAGTCTCACTGCCTCTCTTGGACTTTAAGTTAACACCTTAATGATGTTTTAAAACAAAACAGATACAAACCAGAGCCAGTTGCAGTTGTTCTGATTAACATTATATTGTACAGTTGTTATGCAAACAATTAGTAGGAAAAGACTACAATATCAGTTCTTTTGGCAGGAGAAGGCACAGCCATGGCCAATCCAATCCAATTAAGCCATGTCTCCAGTATGCAGCAAAACAGCAAAAGAGCAATTCACAACATAATACTACTTTACCTTCCCCAAGACACTGAGAGCCTAGTCTTGAGAGTTTCTGTGAGGAAGGAAGGAAGGAAGGACATGTGCTGAGAAAAAAGAACACAGAGTGAGAGGGGTGCAGTGAAGCTAAGATATCTCGGGCAATTAACAGGGGTCTCTTAATCTATCTAGCAACACCTAGAATTTCTATCAGGAGAAAATTTGAAATTTCAAAATTACTGTTCAGTCAGAATAAGAATGAAGAATTGAAATGTATGAGTTTTTCAATAAATGCATTTTTCAACCCTCCCACACACACTTCTCTTCCAAAAAAATATGAAAATAATTTTACAGGAGCACTTCATTATTAGCCCTTCTATTTTTCTACATAATGTGTCAAGTATTGAAATGAAGTTAAATGACCTTAATTACATTAAACATTTCCATATCTTTGCATGGAAAATTTCAATTAAATCAATACTTTCTACTAGAACATGTTGACTTGATTGAGTCATAATGATTTCCAATGGAAATTGTTTCTTTGAAAAAATGAAAACATTGCTGTAGTATGATGTTTGATTATTTTCAGTTGCCCAAATTTATAGTGTCTGCGACATCTGTTGAGTTTTCAGTTTGACCCAAGTATATAAAAAGCTGCAAGACACAAAGAGACAAATTTCTAATTAAGTGTAATCCTGCTAGACAATTGGTTGAATCGTAAACCATATATGTTTCTTGTTATCAAAACACAGCATCTCTTAATTATCTATAGGATCTTTTCTAGAGTGATGAAGTGATAGTACTTGTTTCCAAGAAATCTGTCTTGTTCTGATTAAGTGTTACATTTGTAGGGCTCTCTCACACACTTTACTCAAGTTTTTTAAGGCTTAGCATACTCACATGCAGGATAGTATACATATATATAACACTCTAAAATGCACAGGTGATGCAAGAATTCTTTTCTTCTTTGGCATATCATTAAAAGGATCCAGCAACAAAACTCAGTCCAAAAATTACGGACAGAAAGGTGCTTCAGATTTTTTCAGAAAAAACTCCTGAAATAGATTTGCTAACAAAAAAAGGACTGAAATACATTTTATAAATTCAAAGTGAAAAAATACAAGATAGATCAAGAGCTGGCACATTAGGTATATTCTTCAGCTTAGGAAGCATAACATTAAGTTCATGTATTAGGTGAAAGTTCTCAAAGCTCAGATTGTTATTTTCTGATAGGGCACTGCTTACTGACATTCAACATGCAGACTGCATTTCTGCTGGATTTGATAAAAATACAATTAAAATATTGTACAGGGGGGCACGCCAAATTGGCCTGCATCCTAGAACCCACTCCAAGCAAAACCTTGAGGAATATATTGTACAAGAAATGGCTTGTCCCCTGGGATTACCTCCTACTTCCTTTAACCTGATATTTTGCTCATCCTATTATGAGATTCCTCAGAGGGGTGAAACACTAGATTGCCTCATTAAGACTCATCATTTACAAGATGTTGACAAATGCTGGCATTTATCCTGTTGTCATAATAAATGTGAGAAAATGACCACTTGGCAATAAGTGATTCTATGCAATTGGAGGTTGTAAAATACAAGAATATAAGGGTCTGTGGCTAACGTATCAGTATCATTATGTATCATTTCTGAACAGATTCTGCATGCATTGTAACAAATTTAGGCTAAAATAAAATAATAATGGACAGCTCCTTTTATAGGGTTTTCCAGATAAGCAACCCAAACTTTAATTAAGAAAAGTGGGAGAATAATTTTAAACCCAACAGAATAATGAAACAGTTATTGTTAATCTTACTGGATACCTCAGCCTAAGTACCCAGCATCCATATTGTCCTTGTTGACAGCTTGAGAACTATCTGAACTCAGTTTGCCTACAGCTCTAATCTGCCCTGTGGCTGATGACAGATGGTATTTCTTAACAAGGGTCATCTTGCCCACTTGGTGTTAATGGTATGTGTGAGGTCACCACAAGAGAAGATCCCACAACAGAGACTGCTGAGACAGGCTCGAGTGTGAGAGAAGTGTTCTCCTGGGGCCACGAACAAGCGTTTTGAGAAGAGGAAGTTTTGTTCCTTTGGGAATACTGGCGGTATGGTCACAATGTAGTCTTGTAAGCAGAAGTGTACCGCCAAGACAGAACCATCAGCCACAAAAGCAGGCCAAGATAAACACAAGGACATAAATGTCTGAAGATTAATACAGTCCTTATTTATAAAGCTGAGTTTTTGAGCTCCCTGTTTAATTAGAATGTCTTGCACCCTTCAAGGACTTTGGGCTTCTCAGGTGTCTCATGTTCTGCTTGTGCATATGCATGTGGAGAACCGGCCTCCAAAAAAAGTATGTCTCTCAACCAAATAGAGAGACTTAAACAGATGAAAAGAAAAAAATTGCTGTTGCAGCCGGGACCCAGCCCTTGCAGGAGCCACACCTTGGGACTGGGAGCTGAGCGGATAAAAAGACTGGTCGTTAAGGGCCATTGGGCCCAATAGGGTTGTTGCTGCCTATTGTCCGCTGCTGCTGGTACAAAAGAGAAAGAAGTAAAAGAAGATAGAAGAAAGAGGAACAGGAAAGCAGATAGAAGGGAGACTTCTGTGCCTGGAAAAAGGAGCTTGTTCCTGCTTTTCCTCCTGGAGCCTGCTCGCTGAGGAGCTGCACAAACAGAGCTGAAGAAACGGAAGAAGGGAGCTGGAGCACACTAAAAAAAGCTGGGATCACTGCTCGCTCCCCAAAGCCTCTGTCATTCAGCGCTCCTAAAGCAGCCCTTGCAGCTGCCCTCCTGAGGCCCAGCCAACCTCCAGCCCTTCCAGCCACGCTCCTGAGCTCCATCCACAGCTCCAGCAGTGTCCCTGCTGTCCCCTGGGCTCCAGCTGCCGCAGCAACCCCAAAGCCCCAGCAGCCACAGCCGTACTCCCAAGGCAGCCGTTGCCATTACTCCTGTCAGTGTTTCTGAGCTGGGAACTGTAAGACCAACCAAGAAACCTTTCTTTTCCTGCCTTCTCTTCCCCAGGCAAAAGTAATTGGCCACACACACACACACCTCATCGACTCTATACGGAAAAGGCTTCAGGCTCTCTCTACCCCCAACTATGATAGGCTTTCTTTCTCTTTACCGACTGGGTACATTTGCATACCCAGTTTCCCCACAGTCTTTGAAAACTGTTACACTAAAGTGGTATTTTAAACACATAATCTCTGAGTTTGTGCTGGTGCGCGCACATCTGGGCAGAGTTTTGTGCTCTAGAGACATACCCGGTGTAGCCAGCCAGGCCCAAACTAGGGACGAACTCACTGGGAAAATAAAACCAGCCAATTTGGGGCTATTCCTCCTCTAAGCGAGGAGAAGATTCATCTCAAGTTTTCTAGCCCAGGTTGAACTCAGACCTCAACAATGCATCTCATTTTTGACCATTTTGAGAATGATGACATCTCTGTCAAACAAAAGTAAGAACTTCTAATCAAAAGTAGCAACTGATTATCCTAATTATAATGGTTTTATTACTAGACACCAAGTGTCTTTCTTGTGAGATAAAACCAGTGATATTTCTAACAGTCAGAATCAAAAGCGACAATAACTCAGTTGCTAGGGGTATTGAGTTGCAGGTGGTTGGTAGCTCTGTCCTGCTTGACTAACAAACTGCCTGAAACACTGCTCTTGTGGTGTTTGTGGGGCTCTAAAAGAATTATCAAAATTGCTTTGTCACCAGAATTTACAACCCTTAATTTGACAGTATCTAAATTAGAACTGGGGAATTTAAAAAAGGGATGTAATTAATTGGTTCCCGTTTCTGTCACTAGTCATTATTGCTCACTTCATGTTTCTGATTATTTGACTTGATGTGTCCTCTCCTCACCTCTCCTCTCCACAAAGGTCTGTATGGAGCACTACACTTTGCTGCCAAATAAACCCAGAGTAGAGACAAAAAGGAAAAATATACAGCTCTGAAGGAATCCATACATTCCTTGGAGCACACTATACTGTTGAAGTAAATACTTTTCAACGCTAAATATATGTTGCTAGCAATGCCAAATTCCTGTTGAATGGAGAGGAACTTTGCCTGTTCAGGTATGAGTTCTCTTCCTACCTCCTCCTCAGCTGTAGTTTCTCTTTGTCTCACAGACTCTCAGCTCTACTGTTGGATCACTTAGATGTTCACTGTGAATGTTCATTATTACTCCCTCAGAACTGTAGTCATCTTATATATGGTATGGTGTTTTCCCAATCACAGCGCCATAGGGTGTGAGTTTGTCATTCTGTCTCCTTGCCTTTGTACTCCTCTATTTTGTTTATAGTATTTTTAATTGAGTCCTGGACTCCCAATCTGCCTTCATTAGACATAGAGCAGATAAACACTTGCAAAAGCACAATTAAGTCACAGTCAGGTACTGGTGTTTTCCTCCCTGCTGACTTTACCTCTGCTGAATGCAGTTCATTACCATTTCCACAGTTTTTGGTTACCCCATATTGGAATTTAAGTCTGTATTTGCTTATTTGCTGGCTTATTGCCTGTTTGAAACCCCACTGCTTATTTGTTTTTATCAGATATAAGGTACTAACTCCATGCACCTGCCTACCAGCCAATGGGGTCTGAATGCCTCAACCTCAGCTTTTCCTAATGGATTCAAATATTTAATTATGTTCTAACAGACACTTTTTTTCCCTTGCCCTGAGCAAAACTGAATGCACTCACAAAGTAACATGAAGAAATGCATGCAGTGTTTACCAGTTTCTTCACTGTAGATTACAAGTGGAAGATGGTCAGCACTACTGTTCCAATGAAGATGATTACTACAATCCCACAATGCTAAGACCAGTCAGCAAACTGCTTCTTGTGTCAAATTGTGTATTGGTAGGCCGTTGCCGTGGATGTCAGAGTCCACATTGTTAAGGTTGCCGTATCAATCAGTTGTGTTAGGGATTGGATTTATATTTGTATTTCAGGTGGACTAGCTTACTACACTTAGTGTGTCCTTTTAAAGCTCCAAGGCTGAGCTGTGGAGGAATACTAAAGGTGTGTCCCAAACCTGAAGCGCTATAATGCAGAACATCATGAACTATACATCTGAGTTTCTCCAAAGATCTACATCAGTATCTCTGCATAGGCTTCTGCAGAGTGATACAAACACACAGGGGCTCAGGGAAGAGATCTTATTTATATCTCTACATGGTATAGCATCTCCTGATATAGGAATACCTAGAAAAGCTGGGCATTATGAATCATGCTGAAATGCTTCACTCTTATGTGAGAAAGAAAGTTTCACAGAGTAAAGGCTGAGGGGACTTGTTTGTTTGTTTGTTTCTCCTTGGAAAAATTAAAAAACATGAGGAAGTGATGTTTCACTAATTTTGTAAAACCACAAGTGTCAGAATGAGCTTCCTCTGATCAGGATGTTTTTTGCTATAGCTGTGTGAAGCTCCAAACTAGTTTCTATTTACATCAGTAGAAGAGCTCCCATTGAGCTTAGGGGGAGCAGATGCTGGCTCTTTGTGACCTACCAATGCACCTGAAGCAGATGTTCATAACCATGCAGTGGTATGTGCCCAGTTCGTGCCTCATTGCTAATTCACAGCAGTCATCTTCGTCTTCTAACACACCCTACATCAAGTAATAGCCACACACCTCTTTGATTTCCTCTTTGAACTGTAGGCTTATTTTGCAAATATCTATAAATAAAGGAAAATGAAGAAAATAAATTTTATGGAAGCCAATTAGAACACTGCAAATAAAGAAAACCAGTTTGCTGACATAAAAAAAACCAAACCAAACCAAAAACAAGTTAACAATCTGGAGGTGTGCAAAATCTTTCATGAATATGGTATAAAAGTTGAGCGTGATATTTTCCCCCAAGTTTACTAGTTTGTTAAATAATGCATTTGCCTTTCTAGTCTTGCCTGAATTTTATATTGTTTCATTCAGAGTGAAAACTAGTTCTAGTGCCCACGACACAAACTGCTTCTGGATTTCTTCCTGACAGAATACATTCATGATACAATATACTCGTGTACTGTATATTGTGCAATATGCAGTATGAACATACTCCTATTCTTTGTAGTACTACTAATAATAACAATGCAAGCTACTTCTGTAATAATAAATATGAATTAGAAGAGTGGTTAAATCTGGTTGGGTATAATTATAGGTTGCCCCAGTGAACTAAATTTCAATGGGGTTTGGTTCCATGGTTTAGGATAGTCTCCATTAAATATAGGAAAATCCAGTTAATTAATTAGCCCTTAGTGTTAAATGAGTTTTTTAAACCTGAGAGACAAGGGGAATGTGGGATTTGTGGGGACTTGACAGTGAACATTTAATGATGTTAAACCCAAAGTGACTGTTAATATAGGCTGTGGTATCTCAGAGTCAGAAATATAGTCAGAGAGATAAATGCAAATAAAGCACCACAATTTAACAGGAAATGAAGAATATTCATTTACTCTGGATATTCAGATTGTCTTTATGGTGTTTAATATTTTTTTAATGGTTTCAGTGCCAGAGTCCCTCATTCTCTTACTGTACAGGGGGCAACTACAAAGAGCAACAAGAAATATTATGCAAAATGTGAGTGAGTTGACTTTCTCTGAGAATTTATGCCATACTTTACCTGGGTGATTTGCCAACATGTGGAAGAGCTGTTTACGAAGAGCGGTCCTCAGGAAAGGGAAGCTTTATACTGTCATCTTCATATCTCTTTGGTCTGGGGCAATCACAGCAAAGATCAGTCCTGGCCTGCATCAGAAACCATCATAAGGCTTCTCTACTTGGTGACAATGTGTGCCTGGCTGCTCTTTTCTGTTGGGTGAACTTTTAGGCTCTTAGAGGGCCTCACTCTGGGCTTCTCATATGGATGTCTCTCTAGACATTAGGGCTTTTTCATTCTTCCACCTGTCCAGCTTTGCCCTCACATCAGGCTTACCAAAAGAGTGTGGTGGTATTGGTACAACTTGTTAGCACCCTGAGGCACCTCCTCAGGGCTCCCCTCACCCTGCCCAGGGCCCAGGGTCCCATGTCAGCTCCCCAGGGAAGTCAGTCCATGCCCCAGCAATGCTGCAGCAAGGTTTGTTTCCAGCTCACCACAGCTCTGCTTGGCCACTGGGCCTGCTGAGCCAAGCCCCCCAGCGGGCCCACATCTTGGCCCAGCCTTGTCCTTGCCTCCCTCCCCACAGCCCTGCCTGCCCATTCTGGGCTGTGTATGACCCCAGCTCCCCTGACCAGGTCTGATCCTGACCCCACCTGTGTGTTCATGTTCTGGTCTCATCCTGGGATCTCCCTATGCTTCTGGTTTCCCAGCCTCCAGGGAGCAGTTGGCCCTTGTTTCCCCCAGACATAGTTTATTCTTGCCCCCAGCTAATATAACCACTTTCTTTACTTCTGGTTTTATTCTTGACTTCCCATTTCACAGAATCATAGAATCACAAAATGGCTTGGGTTGGAAGGGACCTTAAAGATCATTTAGTTCCAACCCCCCTGCATGGGCAGAGATGCATTCTACTAGATAAGGTTGTTCAGAGTCTCATCCATCCTGCCCTTGGAACATTTCCAGTAGGTGGGTATTTGTGCACACCACCACAGTACTGTCAGGAGTTATTTATGGCCAAATACTGGCATTTTGCAGAATAAAATTAATCCTCTTTAGCTTTGTGTGTCTACAAAGTAGCCATCTCCATCTTGGTTAGTCATTCTAGGTTGCCTTCCTCTTCAGTGGCAATAAGTGATCACACTTCATTTATTTGGCCTATATCAGCAATTTACATTGGGATGCAAAATGTAGCACCGTAGGTACAAGGTTAGCAGGAAGCATGTAGAGGGTCTGGGCTTCTTGTATGCTGCTTCTCACTTCTGTCTTCCCCTTGAGACTGCACTACATTCATGGAGCCTGGAAAATGGCAGATATATTCCCAGAGTAGGGGGTTATGAGTAGCTCCCTGACAGCCATTTCTCCCTGTACTGAATTCGCCCTTTTTGTTTTTTTTTTATTTCCAGCTTCCACTTGAACTGTATGCTAATTCTATGCAACAAGGGTAGCAGGTATTTTTTTTTATCAGGTTGGTGGAGGGACAGTGATCAGGGACCTCTTGAGATGACAGTCTGTCAGATTGTAAATCAAGGACGATCTCTCCCTTAGCAGCCACAAAGATTAAAGAGACTAATGAATCAATGTTTTAGACCATCCACTCTGGGGAGCCTTCACTTAAGTCCCAGCACTGTTGGTCAGGTCAGAAACTGCTCTTTTCTGTCAAATGGTAGGTTTCCCTCCTTTGTGTGAGCTGTAAAAACCTGACAGAGGCAGATGTCAATCCATACTGTTGTGACACTTCCTCGTTCAACTCTAAAACTTTAGGAGAGCATTTCAACATCCAGTAACTGCCAAGAGAGGTTGTGTTTGTTTATTTTGCAGAAATCAGTTTAAAATTAATCTTTCTATTTTTCCTTTTGTTAGGCAACACTGTCTGTTATAAAGATCCCCTCTCCCCAAAACACCCAACCTTTTTTTTTTTTTTTAATTATAATTTTTAATAATGTTTGCTTTCTTTAGGGCACTTTGCCTGCATCTTTTTGCACTGTCTTAACATAAATAACACATATGTAATTTTATTCTTAGCTGCTTTTTTTTTTTTTTTTTTTTTTTTTTAAAGCTAGAATCTTTATGGAGGGACTGGATTCTGTTCACTTTGGCAACAGTTCTGTGATCCTGAAATGGTCATAAATTACAGCATATGTACTTTGAAGCAGATGTTCTTTTGAGTTCATATCTTCTGTCTATCTCTCTGATAACCAAAGAACAGATATTTAAAAGGACCCTCATACCATTAAAAAACATCCGTGAATGCAGAGAATAATGTATTTCTGTTGATTTGTATTACATGGAAGGCACATACCCTAATAAAATAACACAATTTTAAAAATTATTTAAGTAAATAATTTGTTAGAACTTTTTAGCAAGAAAGTTACTTCCCTGGTATTTTTTGAGAACCAAAATGTTGTGAGCAAGAAATACTCAAAATAATAAATGCACTTAATGCAACACTTATTTACTCAGTTATAATTTTTGATCCTTTAGTCAGTAAGTGAAGAACCTTGTCACCTTTCATTTGATACTATTTAAAAACACAGACCTGTAACTCAAGAAATCCAGTAATAAAACAGGAAAATAAATGACTGTATTAAAAATGTCACTGCCCAGATGGTCCCATATAGAAGTTCTGATCTGAGCACTCACTAATTAAAGAGAAGGTGACTGGAATCTAAATTTACCTTATCATTTTTATATCTGACCCTTATCCACCCATGAGGGGCTTGAATACATTTCAGTTTTGAACATGACCCAAAAAAGCACTTAAGCAGGTGCTTAACTACAAACTGATGCTTGACTCCTACTACCATACATAGAGGTGATTTCCTGACTGTGAACCATGGAGGAATTTCAAAGCTAGGTCCTAATTTTGCTGGTTAAGGGAAATGGATAATGATTTATGTATTTGAAATTAATTTTTCTACAAAGATACTCAGTTTTCAGGCATTTTATGTTCATGAAAGCTAGCAAATACTTCAAGATAAATTGAAATATTTTCATTAACAGCAAAAGAGTTGTCTCGAAGGTAAACAAATTTACTGTGGGTCTTCTACCATGGCACAGAAAATTGTAGGCTGTACTGATATAGAATCATAGAATCCTAGGGGTTGGAAGGGACCTCGAAAGATCATCTAGTCCAACCCCCTGCCAGAGCAGGGTCACCTAGAGTACATCACACAGGAATGCGCCCAGGCGGGTTTTGAATGTCTCCAGTGAAGAAGACTCCACAACCTCTCTGGGCAGCCTGTTCCAGTGCTCTGTCACTCTCACAGTAAAAAAAAAATTTCTGATATTCACCATAAACCTCCTATGGTCCAATTTGTATCCATTACTCCTTGTCCTATCACTGGTCATCACTGAAAAAAGCTTAACTCCATCTTCTTGACACTCACCCTTTACGTATTTGTAAACATTGATGAGGTCACCCCTCAGTCTCCTTTTCTCCAAACTAAAGAGACCCAGCTCCCTCAGCCTTTCCTCATAAGGGAGATGTTCCACTCCCTTAATCATCTTTGTGGCTCTGCGTTGGACTCTTTCCAGCAGTTCCCTGTCCTTCTTGAACTGAGGGGCCCAGAATTGGACACAATACTCCAGATGCGGCCTCACCAATGCACAATAGAGGGGGAGGAGAACCTCTCTTGACCTACTAAACACACCATTTCTAATGCACCCCAGGATGCCATTGGCCTTCTTAGCCACAACGGCACACTGCTGGCTCATGGTCATCCTCCTGTGTACTAGGACCCCCAGGTCCCTTTCACCTACACTGCTCTCCAGCAGGTCAGCCCCCAACCTGTACTGGTACATGGCATTTTTCTTCCCCAAATGCAAAACTCTACACTTGCCCTTGTTGAACTTCATCAGGTTTTTCCCCGCCCAAGTCTCCAGCCTGTCTAGGTCTCTCTGAATGGCAGCACAGCCTTCTGGTGTGTCAGCCACTCCTCCCAGCTTGGTGTCATCAGCAAACTTGCTGGGGGTACATTCTGTACCCTCATCCAGGTCGTTGATGAAGATGTTGAACAACACCGGTCCCAGTACCGACCCCTAAGGGACTCCACTAGTCACAGGCCTCCAACTAGATTCTTCCCCATTGACTACAACTCTCTGACTTCTTCCTTTCAACCACCTCATGATCCACCTCACTGCCTGATCATCAAACCCATACTTGATCAACTTATCTACAAGGATGCTGTGGGAGACGGTGTCAAATGCTTTACTGAAATCAAGATAGACCACATCTACCGCTCTACCATCATCTATCCACCTAGTAATTTCCTCATAGAAGGCTATAAGGTTTGTCAAACATGACTTACCCTTGGTAAAACCATGTTGACTGCTCTTGATGACCCCCATGTCCTTGATATGCCTAGAGATCGTGCCAAGGACAAGTTGTTCCATCACCTTTCCAGGAATGGAGGTGAGGCTGACCGGTCTATAGTTACCTGGGTCCTCCTTCTTGCCCTTCTTGTAGACTGGAGTGACATTTGCTATCCTCCAGTCCTCAGGCACCTCTCCCGTTACCCATGACTTGCCGAAGATGATGGAGAGTGGACTAGCAATGACCTCTGCCAGCTCCCTCAGCACCCTTGGATGCATTCCATCTGGACCCATCGATTTATGTATGTCCAGATTACTCAACTGATCCCTAACCCAATCCTCATCTACCTGGGCAAACTCCTCCTTTATCTTGACTTCTTCTGGGGCTATATGAAACTGGGGCTCATTGGGAAAGCCTGCAGGAGTAAAGACAGAGGCAAAGAAGGTATTCAGCACCTCTGCCTTCTTTAAATCCTCTGTCACCAGGGCACCCACCTCGTTCAACAGTGGGCCTATATTGCCTCTGGTGTTAGTTTTGTCGGCTATGTATTTGAAAAAGCCCTTTCTATTATCCTTAACCCGACTTGCAAGGTTAAGTTCCAAGGAGGCCTTAGCTTTCCTAGTTGCCTCCGTACATTCTCTGACAACAGTCCTATATTCCTCCCAAGTAACCAGCCCCTCCTTCCATGATCTATAGATTTTCCTTTTCCACTTGAGTTTGCCCAGCTGTTCCTTTTTTAACCACGCTGGTCTCCTAGCTCCCTTACTAGATTTTCTACCCATTGGGACACACTGATCCTGTGCTTGCAAGAAGTGGTCCTTGAATGTTGTCCAGCTATCTTGAGCCCCTTTACCTTCTAGCACCCTGTCCCATGGGACTTCCCTTAAGAATTGATTGAGGAGGCCAAAGTTTGCCTTGTGGAAGTCCAGGGTTCTGATCCTGCTGGGTATACTGTTCCTCCCACACAGGATCCTGAACTCCACCATCTCATGGTCACTGCAGCCAAGGCTGCCACTGACCACCACTGCTTCAACAAGGCCCTCCTTGTTGGTGAGCACAAGATCCAGCAGCGCTCCTCTTCTAGTCGGCTTGTACACCATTTGCATTAAGAAGTTGTCATCAATGCACTGGAGGAACCTCCTAGACTGTAAAAGGCTGGCTGTGTAAGTCTTCCAGCAGATATCGGGATAGTTAAAATCTCCCATGAGGACCAAGGACTGTAATTGTGAGGCTGCTTTCAGCTGCCTGTAGAAAGCCTCATCAACTTCCTAGCCTTGATCAGGAGGTCTGTAGTAGACCCCCACAACTGTATCACCCATATCACCCTGGCCTTTAATTCTTACCCACAGACTTTCAACTTGCCCCTCATCAGCCCCTGCACAAAACTCGATACATTCTAGTTGCTCTCTCACATAAAGAGCAACTCCACCACCTCGCTTCACCGACCGATCTTTCCTAAAAAGCACATAGCCATCCATGGCCACATTCCAGTTGTGTGAGCTGTCCCACCATGTCTCTGTTATTGCTACCAGATCATAACCCTTAGACTGCACACAGACCTCTAACTCTTCCTGTTTATTCCCCATGCTGCATGCATTGGTGTACAGGCATTTCAGGAAGCAAGCAGAGCACACTGGTGGGATCAAATCCTCCTTAGATCACCTTCCTTCAGGCCCTGGTATGTTCCTCTTGGGCTTGTCCCTAACAGACCCAGTTTTCTCCCCTTCCCCCTTCACATCTAGTTTAAAGCTCTCTCAATGAGCCCTGCTAAGTCCTGCCCCAAAAGCCTTTTCCCCCTCTGTGACAGGTGCATCTCACCTGCCACCATCAGGCCAGGTGTCTCATATAGCAGCCCATGATCAAAAAAACCAAAGCCCTGCCTTTGGCACCAGTCTCGTAGCCATTCATTCATCAGTAAACTCTTCCTGTTTACCGCTCCACCCATTCTTGCAGGAGGTATGGAGGCAAACACTACTTGCACTCCAGACCCCCTAACTAGCTGTCCCAGGGCCCTGAAGTCTCTCTTCATTGCCCTTACATTTCTTGTAATAATTTCGTCACTGCCAACCTGAAAAATCAGCAGTGGGTAGTAATCAGAGGGATTTGCAATACTAGAGAGTTTCCTTTTAACATCTCTAATGCGAGCCCCAGGGAGGCAGCAGACCTCCCTGTGGGATGGGTCTGGTCGACAGATGGGCCCTTCTGTCCCCCTCAGAAGGGAGTCTCCCACCACAATTACCCTCCTTTCCTTCTTAGTTGAAGAAGTCCTAAGGCGTGGAGCTGAGCAACAAGTCCTAGGGGGTTCACTAGACAAATCTATTGCCCCAACTTCATTTCCCTGTCCTTGAAGTACCAAGGCTTCATACCTATTCTTCAAGGGCAATTCGGAGGGCGGAGGGGATTGGGAGGGTTTTTGCGTGCCTCTCCGAGGACAGACCTCCATCCATTCCTCCATGTCCCTAAAGTTCTCTCCTTCCGTCTGATGACAGGCGGGGAGGGGATCCATCACTTGTTCAATAACTTCTTCTTTCTGCCCTTGCCTCAGGGTTTGGCTCCACCAATCTATTTAGCTCTCACATTCTCTGATAGTTCTTAGTCTTTCAACCTCCTCTGTCAGTCTAACCACCTGCCTGAGGAGATCATTGATTTGCTCACACCGCACACACGCGGTGCCACTGGCTCCCTCTGGTACCAGTGCCAGGCTCAGGCACTCGCTGCAGCCAGAGACCTGCACGGCTGCGTGCCTGCTCAGAACCTCCATCTGAGTTCCCATATCCTTTTTCAATACGGTTTTAGTGCGTGTTGTCACCATGCTTGAGAAAGGCAGCGGTGTCTTCTTTTCCCTGCCTCCACTCGCGCCGCTCTCCACGTGCCCTCGCGCTCCCCGCCCTCGCGCCCCTTCCTGTGACGGCCGCTGCCGCTCTCCGCTCTGCGCTGCCGCGTGCTCTGAGGGAGCTGTCGAGATGGCCGCTGTTAAACCTGCCGCCATTCTCAGCCACACCCCCCGCCACGTCAGCCTTCCTGTTCCTCGCAGGCTTCCCGCTCAGACTTGGGTCTTCTCGCTCTGCTCCGGCTTCGCCGTCTCCGGGAAGCCCGGCCCCTTCTCTAATCCTCAGTAATTAAAGGAGCAGCTCTCACCGCTGCCGGTGGCCCTGCCGCTCTCCGCTCTGCGCTGCCGCGTGCTCTGTCTTCTCTTACCTACTGGTAATTCCCAAATTTAAACAGCAGAGCTCGTTATTTTGTTTCATTTGCATATTGGTGTGAAACCACTTTCAGAGAAAGATGCAGCATTGCTAAACTGAAGTTAATGTAGAGAGGCTCAAACAGTTTATTCCGTAGAAAAACGAAGTTTTTGCTGAAGCATCAGCTGAAACATGGAATGAAAATTAGCCAAGGAAAGAGGCAAAAAATGTCTTAACACTGGTTAAGTGTCTTTCATGACAAACATCACAGTGCCTGTAGTGGACAGAAAAATCTAGACTGGGGGAATTTTTTACTTTATTTAATTTATTGCTGGTTCATGCAAACTTCTAATCAATAATTTGGTTATTGAGAAAATAACCCATAAACAAGTGAACAAAATATTAGGTAAACATCTACAAAAAAGTGAAGGGATTCCCTCTTTATCCCGACTTTTTCCTACACAGAGCACCCCCGATCTCCATGCTACTCAAACTCTGCCAGTTATGACCAAGGTAATGGGCTTTTTTTCCAGATCCTTTTTCTCTGGAAGAAGGCTTTTCTTCATAGAGATGGGAGAAGAGTGAAAGAGAGAAGCTCATGACTATATTATCTCATGGGGCCTACAGTCAGGGTTTCATGCTTAGTGAAAAGAAAGCAATTCTGATGTCATAAATTATTTTATAATCAGTAGCACCTTGGAGACAGGGTAGTCCATCTGCAACAGAAGTTTATAAAATTCACTAAAATAATTTTTTTGTAGATCTGTCTTAATAGTGGCATGCAACAGGGATACAAAACAGAGGTTTAAAAGAAAGATATTATAAAAAAAAAGAACACATGGAAGATATTCAGTGAAATCCCTAAGACATAACAAGTTTCACCCTGGAACAACATATCATGTAATCTTTTTCATTGGAAAAGACCTTTAAGATCAAGTCCAACTGTTAAGCTAGCACAGTGCCAAGTCCACCACTAAACCATGTCCCTAATATCAAAATACCTCAAAAGTTTCCAGATATTTGTTTTTTTTCTCTTTTGCTAATACTTAGTTATGTTAACAGAGTTCCCATGTATTCATCTGCCTGTGCAGCAGCCATATGTGGGGCTTTCACTGACTATTCCCAAGCTTGCAGAGATAGCACACAGCAACTTGGCCTGAGAATGTACAGAGGAGCACAGAAGAAACTCAAAACGTTTTTTACAGGGCAATGACCATATTTTTGCATGTCTAATGTATAACAACATAGTGTTCTCATCTTTGTTTTGTCTTAATAATGCGTAAACTTTAGTGTTCTAGTGTATATTCCGTATAGTTCTAAACTTCCATTACTTTACCCTTATGTACACATACACAAGTCCACTACAACATTTTATCTGATACTACCACAGCTAAAACACGTGAAAGCTGTCCCTGCATATACTAATTAACTGAGCACTGATTGACTAAGAAAGGAAGTACGCCAAGACAGGGGAGGAAGGCAGCCATGGCACATCAAACAGTTCAGTATCATCACTGAAGACTACTGACCTCCTGTCCTCTTTTGGCTGTTCTTGGTCACAGCCTTGCCAGCTATCCAGTGCCTTTCATCAGTCCTCACACCAAGTCACAAATTTTAATGCCTCCCGATACATATGAAAGTCCATCTGTGAGAAAACAATGTGTTTTGGGGTCCCTATCATGATCATTAATCCTTGTCTTCTTCATGGTGAGCAAAAGGAACTTGACTGGCTTGTTATCTTCTTTATTAAACCAACAAGACCTTCAGCAATCAGCTTTGGAAGGGTCAGTACTGTTGCTGCACTGTTTTCATATGCCTTTCTTTTCTTACTAAGGCGGACAAGAGGAACCCATCCACCCTTCAGATAACCCGCCCCAGCTGCAGGTTGGATATTACTGCAACTGCTTTAGCTCTCTACACCATGAAAAGGCTGCTGCCTTGTTTCAATGTAGTTGGGGCAGAATGATAAAGAAATGGCTCAGCAAAAAAATTTAAAAAATAAAAAAGAAAATTGAATATTTATATTAGACTTTCAGACACTGCTGACATCAAGGATGGGTGGGCAAGGCAGGGTTTCCTGAGACAATGAGCTAATGCAAATATAAAAGGCCAAACGACGGATCACAAAACATTTTTATGCCTCCTGTGTACCCTATAAAGAATCCTGCTGCTTCCATAAATACTGCATGGGATTTAAGAGCTGAGCTTTTGAATTTAGCCTACAGGACAATCTCATACTTCTGTAGGAAGGCAGAGTATATGAACAAGTGTAAGCTTTTTAACATAGCGTTATGTGTGCTTCATACTATTTTTGTCACTGATGTGCATTTTGTTCATGGTGTCAACATGTAATGTTCAGTAGTACAGACAGCTAGTTCTTTTCTGACTGAAATTTTATCTACTCAAGGGCAGATTTCAAAGACTGATGGGAGTGCATTTAACAGCTGTAATGGCAGGTATGGCTACTTCAACACACTGTTGAAACAGTTGCTGCCTAGTTGGGCAGCTGATCCTTACTCCAGTTTTAGGGTGTGGAAAAGACTTTTCCTTTTTCAAACACTTTATTACCAGGCAGAACATCTGAGAGAATATTCCCCTCAAGTGTAATACACATTAAAACAACAAAGCAGTCCCATTAGTGTAAAATGACCACAGAGCCAAATACTGGGAACTTGCTGGTCACTGAAAAGTAGAGACTGAGATTCTGGTCCCATTGAATTTTATGGGAATGCTGTAATTTTACTGGAGAGCCAGGATTTCACTCTATACTCCAAAATGAAATCCCAATCGAATTATTCTAGGAAAGTTAGCTGGTGATTATATTACTGTCTTCATTAATGTCTCAATCTTTCATAAGATAGGAATCAAATAATTAAATATTACACATTTGTGCTTTAGTGAAATGCACAGGAAAAGGTAAAGGCATGAACTGAAAAGTAAAGATATTTTCAAGTTTAAAGAACCATGTGATCTGCATATCACTGCATGAAGAGAAAAGATAAGGGACCATATCAAAGATCTTTAATTGGATTAGAAAATGATATAATCATATGGTGTCTTTATTCTTTAGATTATGCCATTGTCTGTCAGAAAAAGAAGAAGAAAATAAAAGAACAGAGAATAAAAGAGGAATAAAAAGAGAAAGAAACCTTTCTTTTATTTTTCTTAAGAAAAAGCAAAATGAGGAATATTCAGACAGTAGAAAATGGGACAAACTGATACCAGCACAAGTTATTTACACCTTTCTTTCAAGCTAAGTTTTATATTCACTGTTTGCAATAATTTCATTGAAGTAACAAGCTGATTGCTAAACTCCAGCCTATCTTGCTGCAGCAGCACCATGCTAGTTCCATCCACTGGGATTACTGCACTTTACATTCTGCAACTTCCTTCCAGATCCTGTGGATAAAAATTACTGTAGCTGAATTGTCATCCTATATGTGGTTAGCAGTAATCACAGGCATCTGGGAAAGCATCCTGTAAGCATATCACCTAACGAGCTGGAGTCTCCAGGTATATTTATCTTGTTACTTCATATACCTTAAACACACCACTAGGTAACATGAGGGGCGTGTGGTGGAGGAGATTCCAGGTGTAGAGTTGCAGGCCTTCAGTAAAACTCCCTAGAGGATGCCTACACCTATGCTCTCCCCAGAAGGAGCCTCCAATGCCTCTCTTTCCTGGCAAGCCTGATTGGGGCTGATCAGAAAGATCTGATGAAAGCTTATGTGGGATCAGAGAGTGGATTAAAGATTATGGTGTGCTTGAGGTGTTGCTGGCTGTAGTGTCAGACTGCAAAAGTCTAGGCACTGAGAATCTTCAAGATAGGTGTAAGCTGAAATTTGTATGTAGGAGGGAAGCTGCTTAAAAAGTAGGATGAAAGTAGTCAGGAGCTGAGGTAGTAAAGAAGTCATGGGTTTGTAATTTTGGTTTGGAGAGCTAGATGGAGTACGGCTAGAGGATGTGGCACCTTGCCACATGATTTTGGAAGGTGGTTTCTAGAAGCAAAACATTTGCCCTTTATCTAAGCTCTGTAAGCACATAACAAGGGTAACAGAGAAAAACAAATGTAAGCAGCATTTCTCCTGCCAAAGCATGCTCTTTGGAAAGCACATCCTCTTGCAGTGAAAGTGGACCCTCCTGGCAACACTGGAGATGTGGCAATCTTTCTGCATTAACGAAGAGCTGTTAACCAAATACATAAATAAGCTGAAAACCACAAGAGCAAAATCTCACTGTTTCCATATGTCTCTTGGCTACATCCCTTTAGTGGTTGTGCTGCTGAAACTTCTGCATGTTATATGAAGTCTGTTAATTATGAGTTAGATATGAGTGTAACCACATTTATTGTTGGTTTTGACACAATCACTGAAACCACCCAAAAAGAGAACCCTGAAAGGATACCTGAGAAAGTTGTTACTAATTTTACTCAGTAAGTTCCACATTGTTCCTGTGGGAAAAGATAGAAACTCAACAGGAAGGGAGCATAGTAAAAGAAGGAAAAATATCGCCCACATGCAAACAAAGACAGGAAAACACACTGGCAAGTTTCTATCCTATTACAGAAGCATAACTGTAATCCTTCCAGCAAAGTGATGTTAACTACCAAAGAGGGGCAGGAGCTCTCCAGAAACTCACAGTATGTCATGGAGTATGTTCATAATAAGGGAAATAAGCCGACTTGTGCATTTACTTGGGTATGACATCACTGACAGCCAATTAGAAAGTTCCACTTGTGTCATTTCATAATAAAGAAAAGACTATTCAGCACTCACTGCATCAAAGAACACATGTCACAGAGATTTGCACAGAAATGGGTTGATTAATTTTTAATGAATTATACCAGGAAAAGTTTCCTTGTATAAATTGCTGTGAGAATACCAGTGATAACCCATGCTTGCATAAAGAGTTTCTGCATGTGTGGCTTCTACAACTACAGAGACACTAAGCAAAATTGAACTAAAAAAGGTGCTTCTCACCCTAAGCTATCCAGTTCATAACAGCAGTAAAAACAGCATGGGGTGCACAGTAGTGCAGATTTTAAAGGCCATTTTATTCACTGAAAGTGTGTCCTGTAACTAGGAGAATGCTTTCCAACCGTCTTTGTTTTCAGTTTGAGAGAGGATGTCACTCTTGAAAATAGGCCTTTGCTGACAGTTGCCTGGGTTTGGTACAGCTTTTAAATTCTGTAACCGAACCTACATTTTTTTGGACTTTGTGACCGAGTAGCCTTTCTTTGCATGGGAAGGTATGAATCTATCAATCAGCTGATGCACAGGCTTCTGCTGAACAGAGCATCTTTCTAGACCAAAAGTGTTGAGCTATGTGACATTGTTTGTATTTCAAAATGTATAAAGAAAAAAAGACATTTCAGTGGTGATGTTTAGGAAAGCTATATGACCAGTGGAAAAGCCAGCTAGTTGACCCTCTGTGGATTGAGGCATGGAGCTCAGGTGCTATCTTCCATGTATTTATACACAAGTAATCCTCAGACTTGAAGTAACCCCTTCACACTAGCCATGGATGTTCTTGCCTTTGTGCAGGAGGCCTGACAGTGGTACTAATTGCCAGAAGGGCACACAGTAAGACTTTCTTAAATACACCTCTTTGCAAAGTACTTAAAACTGGGGTTCAGTGGGTATATTTTTGGCATACCCAGTTCCTTTTGAGAGTTTGAGAGCATCTGGATTTCAACCTGGAACAAAGATCTGACAAATTATAAACTAACTCTTTCTTCAAGCTGATTTGATAGTAAAGATGGACCAAATTATACCTTTTTATCCATTCCCATACAAACTTTTGTTGGATAATACTAAATCTATGTGCGACCTTGGTTTCTGCAAAATCAAAGATACCAGGCAGACTTCTTAACCCATGAGGTACAAGGCCTGTCTCATGTTCTTCTACTGTGCTAATAGTTGTTTAGAACTTGTATCTAGACTGTTTTAATGCAAGGAAAGTGAGAACAGCAATTCTTGTCTGCTTTCAACATTGAAATCGTCTGGATAAAAGCAGGGTCTCTATAGCTCCCTTGGATAGGGCCGTATATTAAATAAAATACATTTCTAAAATAGTCAGAGTAAACTGATTTTAAAGTAGTTTTGTGCTTTTGATATTTAGAGCAAGTGCCTGAAAAGCATTTTCTCTTTTAGTTCCTTGTCTTATATGTTCAGGATTCATTATGTTACTTGGAGGCAACCAGGTGAATTTTCTCTGAACATTGTTTGTGCTGATCAAGGAATGCCAGCGAATAGTGAATTTTTATTTTAATTGATCTTTCTGGAATGAGCTGCCACTGTTCTTTGCATATGAACATATCTCCATATGGAGATTTTGGTTAAATTTTGTTCTCAGAATAATTTAGGATTAAAGGGAGAAATGTGGGTTCAAATACAGGAAGAGGTTTCTCACTAAGACATTTTTGTCCTTGCATATAACACAGACATAAATCAGAGAGGGGATACCTTAGAGTGGGAACTGTAGAAAATCAGAAGAAAAGTCTCATTAAAATTAATGCATAGTAGGCTATAGAGTAAATTAAAAGCCAACAGGATCTCAGTGCATTGCAACTGGCATTCTTGATTTAACAGTTTCTGCTACCACAAATGAAAAAAAAAAATTGCAGCAAAAATTTGTCTTTTCATTTTACTACTATTCTTCACATAGAGTTTGCTATAGTTTTCAAATAGACAAGCACAGAAAGAAAGATTTATTTGACCTACCTGTAAGCCTTGAAATATGTATTTAGCACAGCTGTTCTTTTGTGTTTAAACTCATCACAAAAATGCAGCTTTAATGTAACCCACCATTGATCTGCAGTAAGTGGAAACAAAATCTCTCCTTAATTAGAATCATCCAATCACTTTTTTACATTTCTACAGAACACACACTGTGAACTGTTTAATGGACTATTATTTAGAAGAGTGAGCTTGCAAAAAAAAAAAAAAAAAAAAAGGCCCATACTGAAAATAAAAACTAGCAGTGTCAATGAAAAATATGTTGCAAAATAATGGAAAAAAAGATGTTTCGTTAAGATGGGCTTCACTGGCATTTTACTGTATAGATGAACACTGCTCCAATTACTGCCAACAATGGGGAAAGAGATAGAGAGATATAGATTCATTACTTTCAACACCCTTAACTGTCTACCACTGAATTCGCTTATCTGTTCCTTTTTCTGCAGGACCTGCATAGAGGGGAGAAGGAATAAACAAAGAACTGAGTGGAGTGAATGTGTCACAAATTACCACAAACACACTGTGACTCAATGCACTTTTCATTTCTCTCCTCATTAACTGTGTCTTGCTCAAAATGAGAGACTGGGTCTAAACATAATCAAGTCCCACAGATAACAATTGACTTGACTGCTGGGGCAGTCATCACCTTCTAGCTACTGGGAAATAAATTTAGAAATAAAATGAGTTAAAATAAAATTCACTCTGCTCTCTTTTCTGTGCTCAGATAATTTGAAGGCCATCAAGGCCTGCAGAAACAATCCATCTCTCTGTGAAAAGGAAAGCAGCCTGTGCCACTACCAATAAGGCATGTCTTTAGTGTTATCAAGAGTAAGTATAATTACACAGTGGAAAGGCCATCAAAGTGTCTTGGGCGCTGGTATTTTTTTCCTGAGGTCTTCATCAATAGTGCTGTCGGAATGAAAAGAATAAGTGGGGGGAAAAAGGAAAAAAAATAATATCCTCCAGATTGGTGTGACTGACCTGCAATCTACTAGAGCACATTATAATTTGAGAGCGGTAGGACGATTCAATAAAAAATTTGCTGTCTTCCACTTTAAATCAGAAAGGATTAATTTCAAGAATCTTTGTGGATGCTCTTGTGGTCTGAGTTTTGTCAGTGCTGAAATTTCTCTTCAAAGAGGCTAAAGCACTTCCTGTTGAAGGGTATTTACACTTGCCAAGACTCTTTCCTTACCTCTAATAGCAATGCATTTCTGATAGGCAGATTTCTGGCCGGTAAAGAGGAGGTAGGGCTATTTGTTTCTGCTGAGCAGTCTCCCAGTCCCGCACTTTTTATTTTAACAAAGCACCAGTGAAGTTAATTGGTTCATTATATTTCTATCAAGGGGAGCCAGACTTTGATGTACATGTTTTAATGGAATTCCATAAAATACATGCACAATATGTCTGACACTGTTTTCGAGGGCAGGGATTCAGAAGTACATGCCTGAGTCTTGGCCTGTGGTGCCTTACTCTGATTAGTAAAGTACCCCTGACCTCTGGGGAGGACTATGCATGAACAAGTTGTGGGAAGGCCTGGATATACATGTAGAGGTAATGTAAGCAACTTGCTAGATGATTGTCTGATGACGAAAATGTTTTTAAAAACAGAGAATCACCCCAAACCTAGCTATTAACTTGCTCCCTGGCAGTCTTTTATTTAATAAAAACAACATGTTAGTAACTGTGGAATAAGTCCTGAGAATAATCACCCAGTCTGATGATTAGAGCCAATAATCTGATCATCAGTGTCCCCAGCAGTCATGTTTTTCTTGGAACTCTCATTTTCTGTGGCTACTAGATTGGGAAATAACAACATCCAAAATGGTGTGACTGTTTGCTGTAGGGCAAATTAGTTCGTTCAAAAGCTTTAGCCAGTCCATGTACATTTAAGTTTGCCTCAGTGGTTTGTTTCTACTGTTGATAATATGAATACCTTTTCCAAACCTAACTCTTTATGAGATTTATTACAAGAAACAAGATTAATTGGCCTGTACTGCTTTGGCAAAACTCTGGTTCTTAAATAATAATAACAGAACTCCTGGAGTCCAAGAGAACTAAAGTAGAGCAGATCCAGCAATGTGGCCAAACATAACAAACTGAGAGGAGAGAATGCAAATGTGAAATCTCCCTTAAAACTTCTAGTAGTTTTTATTGGCCAACTGGCAAAATAATTTCTATTTCTTAGGTTTTATTTGGACATCAGCATTGCCTGGAATTTAAGAGGAAAGGGTGTAAGGTCTTTTTCCAAAGAGCTATGTGACAGAAGTCCCTTTTATGACAGTGAGCTCTGAAGATTAAGGGGTATGTCCTGCCCAGATCTAACTGAATTGGACAGACTGAACTCCAAGTTCTACTCCTGAGGAACTTGGGATGCATGATACTGAGAAATGGTTGAACCTCTGTCTTTAGCTATTTCATTATACTGGCTGAAAGGACGTGGTAGCTGGAACACACTTATTGCATGTCAGCATTCCTTCTAGAATATGTCTTTATTCCTCTCATAGAAGTAGTAGAGATACTATGTCAGGTAGTGTATAGACACTAAGTTAGCTGTGACGGATGTTCCTTCAGACAGTAGATGAATGGGAGATGAAGCTGTGCAGATCCTGACAAAGGCTACATTAGTCTGCCTAATTACTCCTGTGACTGAGGTTGGTATTCTAGGACAGTGTAGACTTGAATGGTTTCCAGAACATGAAACAAGCAAGTAGGATTAAAGATATTTTTCTGTAGCACTGACCCTCTCAGAAAGTAGATTTGTATTTTCTAATCCATTTTTTCTAGTATGTTGGAAGGCCATTTATGCCAAAGAATTTTTGTTCTATCAAGTAACTGAGACATAAATCCACTAAATATCAGATCAAATTGGTTCAGTCACAACAGAAATAAACTCAATAAAAATAAGTTAAGTCTTTTTTATTTGTCATCATAACCTCTTCTCAAACAATACAATTCATCACCCAGGTAAAATTCTTCCTCCTTGAATCAGAAGTCTCATTCCCTGCTGGATTAGTGGATGCTAGCAAATTCTCCTTTTTGGTGCTCTATTTGGAGTCCAATTAGCTCAATGAGCAGGGAAAAGTAGTTGCAAAAAACCCCATGGCTTCCTGCCACTGCAGCAGATAAGCACTATGCAGGAGCACTTCTAATTTACCTGAGCTGAAGATAAGACACAGCAGATATCCACCTTGCTGCAGCCTTGCCCTTTTCAACCGTTCCTCCAGAACATATCTGTCAAACACCCTCCTCCTATTTTATGGCCGGCTCCGGTGGCTGTAACCTGGATTAAAAGATGGTAAAGCTGTGTTTCAAAAGGTGGATGGCATTGAGCTTCACTAGCTTTTCCATTTCCAAGTCACTATGCCAGGGGCATAAATGAGAAAGTAGGCAAAATAGTGAAAACAGTTTTAAACCCAGTAATTATTATTCTCCATGTAACTGATACTTTCTACAGTATTCATGTTTTCAAAGTTTTACTGAAGTTTGGAACGTGCCAGTACTTTAGGTATGTTTGAGATTGTTTATTTACCCAAAGGTCTATTCTGGGCAGACAAACAGCAGGAGGGACATTTATGATCTATACATCATTATGTTACCTAGAAGTCAGAAATCACTGACTATGGCTTCCAAACAAAGTTAAATAAGAACATAGGTATTTCTTCAAGCTTAGGGTTCATAAATATAAATAGTCTGTATCATGTGCAGTTTTTCCATGGGAATATTATTTGGCACAGATTCATGCTGTGCCAAATTTGTGGAGTTTTAGGTTATTTCTTTTTAGAAAAATCTGGTTTTGGCATACACATGCAAACACACAAATTGAAAAGGGAAATATTTATATTGTGAAATTAAATTTGTTCACATCTTCAATGGTGATTTATTAAGAAAAAATATATGGCAAGCCACAGAATGATGAAATGCACCCTGGCTTTTGCATTCCCTATGTGAAACAACCACAAAACTCATTTGAAAACAAATAGTACTATAAAGACTTAAAGAAAGAAAATGAAGCATTTGCATGTATAAAATACCTCATACAACACATCTTCATTCTGAAAGACTAAAGAGAACTAAATGTTTCTCCAAATAGCTTTTCAAGGGCATTATTTTTTATGGCCAGGATGTTTCTGTTTCTGTAGGCACCTAGAATATGCTATTGGATTACTTCATTGAACTGCCATTAGGTTAAGTACAATACAGGCAGTGTTGCAGTATTCAGTGGACAATGAAGGCTCAAAGGCAGAAAAACATTAAATAACAGTTAAGTTATAGGTGTTTTGTGGCCAGATGGAAAAAACAAAGCAGTATAAAGGTATATACACTGAAATGACTGCTTTTATTAGTAAGTTTTGTTATGGATCCACTTGCATGCAAAATTTATTATTAAAGATCACATAATTCATCCTAGCTAGTTTATGTTCATTTTATGGTCATATTCCAGTATAGACATAGACATCTGAAGTGTAAATATGTTTCTGTTAGTTAAAATGAGCCCTTTTGTAGCTAGTGGAGACTAATGTGCAGTTTGAAGGTACAATTCATCTGACCTTCTTTGAGAACTAAGTGAAGCATGAGCTAAAATGGACATCTGTTTTCTTTAAGAGCCTCATGTGAATAGCTCACATGAAGATGTCTACATGTAGATACCTAAACAAGGAAGGATTGTAATCCTGTTGTTTGCTACAATACACAAAGCAGACAAGCTGTTAAGAAAGGTATGGAGGGAATTAGGCATAAAAGAGGTAACATTGGAAATTACTAAGAAAAACAGAATTGCAGGAAGATTTTGGTGTTAAGAAAGCTTCTGACCGCTGAAAAAGTAAAGCACATGTAAGTGAAATGTTCCAGGCACGTCTGGTGTTCTGTAAAGCAAGTGTCTCTCAGAATCTCTGAACAGCACTGGAAGATCCCACTGTAAAATTATTACCAGCCTGGCTACAAGGCTTTCAGCTTGCTAGCCAAAATCTGAAGGAGGGGGATAATTATGAGAGGCGAGCTCTGGTTGTTTCCAGAAGAGACAACAACAGTAAGGACAGAAAACACTAGAGAAAAGGATTATCATGCAGAGTGGCAGCAAATAACGGTGTACAGTGTTACTTGTAGTGTGGAAGGAAAGAAAGATATGAAAGCCATATAAAAAAATGCTTATTTAGTTGGAATAAAACTTTCTTAAGAATGTATGATGGTTTTGTGGTCAGTTTAAAAAACTAAAACATAAGAAACTTTATAAAAAAGCACTGATAGGAAATTGTAAAAAAGGGAGTTATGAAAGGAAAACATTTGAGTGCAGGGTACAGTGCAAGAATCTTTCAAGGTCAATGTAACTGCTTCTTTCTAAACACATTTTTTGCACAAAGTACAACAGTAATATCAGAGGTTTGTATTTCCATCTGTTTGCTTGAAACCACGTCTGTACTCCACCATGAACAGGAGAAGCTCTGATGAGCTAGAAGTACTTTGGTTCATGATGCACCCTATAACACTGCCATGGAAAGCTGATTTCCTTATGATAATTGTCAAGGGTTTTATAAGTTTTAATAGTCATCACATGGTCACGAGCTGATTTTATGAAACTTTGTTCCTTAGTCTCAGCAAAATACTGCAGCACATAGTTGCCAAGTAAGAACTTCTAATTGAGTTTAGTAATGCACTGAAAAGGTAGTTATCACACAAAGCAAATACAAAAGCAATGTAAAGAATTTTATTTTGTTTAGAATTGAAATCTGGTAGCAGTTTTATCCTGAGTCTTAAAGAAACATATAGTAAGCGTTTAAATCCGTAGTCCCATGAACTGCTGGGATCAAAAGATAGCAGCAGCATTATTTGTGAAATATGGATGACCTTTTAAAATCTGTTTCTAGGCTGAGGTACTCTAGAATTGATTGAGCTTGCTTTAAGCATTCAGGGCAACAGGTGCCTCAGAAAAGGACTTTTCAGTGCCTAACTTGAAAACTGATTCTGACAACACTGTCTCAGCTGGTAACTAAGCCCTGAGTTTCACAGACAGGATTCAACTTCAGCCTCAGAAATCTAGGTTAATTTATCTAAATGCAAGTGTCCATGAGTCTGCTAATATCTGAGCCCCTTTTACAGTAGAAGCCCAGGATTCAACTCAGATGTTCAACCATAGGCATCTAACGATGTTTAGGTATCCTAGAATACATAAGATATCTGCACAGGTTTGGCAGATATGACATAGGGCTTGTGGTCTACTGGCATGATAGCATTTGGCCAGGGAGGCTATCAGGACATCTCAAATTTGTGCATGTGTCTGGGCAAATAAATTGAGCAAATAGTCAGCAGAGATCAGTTCACTTATTGTAAAGCCAACGTCTCATTTGGTAAACCAAAGAACTATCTGAGACTCACCTGACCATATTGACTAGGCTGGAATGAATGCAGTGTGAATTCAATTTCCTACCTCACATGCAGACAAATACTTTTAGACATCTAAATGCAGGCCTCTGAATGTGGAACAGAACTAGACCTTTAAGGTCTATAAGATCAGACTTAATGTTTCACAAATAATTTTACATTTTTTAAGGTTCTTAGAAGCAGCTTAGTAAATAAAAAGCCAGAAAAGCTTAAAACCTATCAGTGTCAAAACCTGATCAAGATGAAGTATTCCTTCAGTGTCCTCTGATGTAATAACTCTCACAGGCCCTTTCAGAATTCACCCGGAATGGGACCCAGTATGCAGTGACAGCTGGCTTTTTTCAAAGAACAGCTGAAGAAAAATATGTGCTACTGCTACTGCTACTACTACTGCTACTGCTACTGCTACTATTCCTCTCTCTATAATGGACAAGAATGGTCACAATATTCATCCACGATTTGGAAAGCCTGGGATCAGCTTTCTTGTCTGGCTCTGAGGTTTTAAGCCCCATACCTTTGCTGGGGACAATGAATTTTCATGGACATTTAAAACTCTGCTGACAAAGCATCTCTAAGAAATGGCTTTAGTTTATCTTTTCACAAATGTTAGATATGAGACTTCACTCCTGATACATAGCAGGGCATGCTCTGTGATTCTGAGGCCCATATCCTTCAGGCTAGCATGACTACAAGAGTGCACAATCGAGCCTCCACACAGAAAACAGGGTTCTCTGGAACTTGCACAGTAATGTGACCTACCTTAATACAGAGGCTGGACCTGGGAAAGTTTTTTACCTGGCCTGTAGAATTGACAAGCACCTGGGTCCTATGGCATGAATGTATCCAATGCAGGTCCAAACCCCTGAATGTTACATGTATTTTCACTAGCTCATGAAATCACCAGATTTTGTTGACCCACTATTTTGTCAAGGACTTCTTCAGGCTTGCCTTCTTTAGATTATATGATTCACTTACCTGCCAAATGCAATCAGGATAATGTCATGGTTCCAATGACTATTGCTAAATGTGATATTAACAATAACACTCATAACTATTAGAAGAAATTTATATTCACACTATAGACTAATGAGCGTATCTGGTGAACCCTTTGCAACATTATCTGGGTTACTGTATCTGCTTTTTTAATAATATAATTCAGAAAACGATAAACAATTCCAGATTTTCATAAAAAATAGACAAATCCACACTGACAATCTACAAAGGCCTAATTAATGATATCTAGGGCATGGCATAATTTACAGCTCTAAAATTATGAGGAATTACCTTGTTAAAGTGCTTTGAATCTGACTTCAGGTGTTCTAGCAGTGTTCCAGTAAGAGTTACTCAAAGCCCATTCCCATTTCTGGTGGAATTTGTATTATTTGTGTGGCTATGTTTTGCCAACAAAAAATGAGAAAAGTGAAGACTCTGTTCACATTCATCTGTGGGGATTCAGCAATTAAATCAATTTGATTAACCAAAGACCCATTCTGCTGTGTATTTACATACTGTAATTACAAATTGGCAAATAGCGGGAAAAGTGGGGGCGTGGGATAGTGTGTTTTTATATCAGTTGTTCCAATACAACGCCTGTAATACTTCTAAATAACAGTTAGATCTATTCACTGTCTCAGCACTCCAAATGGGTCAGATGAAGAAATGTTTTGTATTAGATTTAGGCTAAGATTTCATCCTAATATCTAGAAAATTAAAGCATTCTTTTATATGTAGCAAATCTTTAAAAGGCAACAACTCCTAAGAATTGTTTTGTCCCATCTTTTGTAGTATATATTTTCTTCTACTCTACCACCAATATAACAGTCACTTTACTTTAGACTTGCCAAACATCCAGATTTGCTCAAATCTGTTTGTTTTCCAGAGTATTTGGTTGCACTCATATCGCAGTTTGGGCTACTGAAAATTGAGTAATGCCTGTGCTGAAGAAGGCTGTGAGGAGGCAAGCTGACAGGTTACATCAACAAAGACTGCAGCCTGGAAGCTCAGCTGTCAGGCTCTGACTGGGTGGCCTCCCATGTGCTTCCGGTCCAAGCTGAGGGAAAAGAGTTTAAGGGCATCAAGGGAACATAACTGCTCTGCAGACTTAGCAGTCCTGGGCTATCTTGGGGACCTGCAGGAGTCAGGCATTATCACGTTTGGATACAAATGTATTGAGCAAAACTATTTTAATTTCTTCCCAGCTACCTGGTTATTTAGCATAACAGCTGAGAGAGAAAGAAAATCTGGAACCCCTGAAGTGCTACCATACACATCCATGTAAATGATCAATAGTGTTAAATCATACTAGAACAGTAGAGTCTTGATTAACACACAGCTCTTTGTGTTTGAAATAAGTGTGTCTTTACCATCAAATGCAGTCTCCTTTTTAAACTCCGAACTGAAATAAAAATTAACTCCAGTCCGAATGGATAGTACTAGTACTGTTATTTCATGTAGACTGTTGGTATCACTCAAATAAAATAGTGACAATTCCCAGTAATTCTTGCAAACAGTCCATAGCTTCTATTTCAATGTGAACATATCTTTGAAAATATCCAATATCTTTACCTAAATATATATATATACATCTATTACTTAAATTATTCTATTTCTTTACAATATGAATCAAGATATGTGCCTTCCATAAAGATACAAATCATAATACCCATTTTGATTTAAACATTTTTCAGAGGAACCACCGTACCCATTTCATTAGTTAGATTTAATTTACTTTTAAAAATCAGAGATTACTTTCAGTTTGTATTTGTGTAGCTTCAGCTCCTCCTTATTATACCTTTATCTACCATATTAAAGACCCCATTACAAGAAATAATGCAGGCAATTTTAGACTGTTGTCATGTTATTTCTTAACCTTTTTATGTAAAGGAAACAAATTTACCCATTTGCCTTAAGGTAAGTTTTCCAGGCCTGTGATGATTTCTTTTTTAAAACCTTGTCACTTCAACAGCAACCTTTTTTGAAATGAATGTGAAAGGGCTGGGCCCAAATCCTTCTCAAAATCCCCAGTTCCCACTGATGTCCTGGGTGATCTGGAAGCCCCCTTCCCAAGTGTGGAGTAGCCACCTTGTTTCTGAAAGACTGGGCTTGTGCCGAAGTGTGTGAAGTTGCTGTGTTATGTTGTTTGAACACTCCTCCATGCATCACGCTAATGTAAGTGGTCACTTATAATACACTTAGTTTATAACATAACATTTGTGTGTCTTCTGGTACTTTTAAACAAACAAACAAAAACACAGAAATTAATAAAAACATTGAATACCACAAGGGTCAGAACAGACGTCTCTGAAATCTGTGAAATGAACATTTTTCTTACTTTAATATTATTGTCTGATACTTTTTCTTGCATTTATCTTTAGCCTTTGCCTTGGTTTCAAAAGCAATCTAATGTGGACCTATGGGAGATCTGGTAGCCTACTGTAGACATATTTTTTAGTCTCTATTTTTCTTTCATTAACATTTTTATCTTCCGTTTGAGTTCACAGGGGAATGTTTATGATCATACACAGCTATTGCTGTCCTTCTACAGCATAGTAGGCATAAATTTATTCATAGAACTAAACAAAAGTCTTGACCGAAAAGCTGTTATTTTTCCAGAACAGAGAAGTAAAATCACTACAGAAAGTCTTACAGAAAGGTGTCTTTCTGGAGTCTAATCTTTCGGTAGAGTCAATAAAGAAGCTCAGCCTTCTGTTTCTGAGGTATTGCAAAGTATTTCATTTTAGGAACTGAAAGGAAAAGGTATCTACCAAAGATTCAACTGAAACAGTATTAATCTGGTTTAAAGGAGAAAAGAGTTCTAGAAAGTATAGCTATATGACTAGGCAGTCTTACCTAAAATAAATTACGATCCCAGGCCTGTAGATGCCATGTTTGCTAACTCCTCAGATGCGTTTATGCTCAGTGTGTTAGGACATGGTAAATCTTCTTGTGCTGTTGCAGTCAGATGTTGTGCTTTGGTTGAGAGGTGGTTGAACAGTTTGCCACTTCTCCATCTTGTGTCGTCCCACATGAACATTTCTTTCCCACTTAAGTGCATATTTTAGCAAGTGAACTCCTCTGGATCAGCTTTGCCTTTGAGCAGACTGGAATCTCTCACACCACCATTTTATAAAACGGGAGGGAGCTAGGAGAGCTACTCCTCAAGATCTCACTCCTAATTACTGTCTCATGACAAAGACCTGGTAATTAGCTCCATTCTCCATCCCTTCTTTTTAAGCTCAGACTATTGACAGGAGCCTACGGAACCTCCTACTTTATACTGCAATACCTCACAGGTTTTGACAGCAGAAAGTATTGATTGTAGATGCAAGATATTTCAGGGCTTTAGCAGTCATAGAATCACAAAATCACAGAATGACTGGGGTTGGCAGGCACCTCTGAAGACCATCTGGTCCAAACCCCCTGCTCAAGCAGGGCCACCTAGAGCTGATTGTCCAGACAGCTTTTGAATAAGTCCAAGAAGGGAGACTCCACAGTCTCCCTGGGTATATCTGTGGACACATTCCCAGTGTGTTCTTCATGAATCTTTAAACTGAAAGGCAGCTGATGTGTAACCAATGCCTCTTCCTTGAGAATATACAGAGTCACTGTTTCACTTCACAGCATACCTGCTAGTGGCTGAGGACAGCTTCTTCCTAGAAGATATTGAGTCTATGGAAACAGAGTATTTTCCCCCTTAAGTTTTTTCTTGGTCCTCTACCAGTAGAGCTCTGTTACAAGCCATTTTTTTAAAAACTATCGGTACTTCCAGGATGACAGACTCTCAGTAATTTGCCTAATCTTTATTTCTGTGAAAGGGTAGCTTAATTTTCATATGGTCATATTCTTGTCTAGATCACTACTCATCCTTAAGCCTGAGACAGTGGAAATAAGTCCATAGTAAGCATTTCTGATATTCCAACCTGGTTTTAGGATGTACTAGTGCCATTTTATTGGAAGACAGTCACAACAAAAGCAGTCTAGTCCAATAAGTCAGGGCCATAACTTGAAACTATGTTTATACTCAGAACAAAGGGAATTCAGGAAGGAAAAAAAAGTCTTAATCTACATTCTTTGCTGAGCAAGAAAGACGGGCAGAAACCGATAAATTCAGAGAGTAAGAAATAGGGATAATGGTCTCATGTGATTTTTGTTTTGCAGTTTTTTTCCCTAAATACATTTTGTTCAAAAGCATATAAAAGTGAAAATTCAATTTGTAGAAAGTTTGATTTTTTCCTTCAGATTGTAGCATCAAATGAACTTCTAGAGCAACCTTAACTACTAGACTGAAGTGAGAATACAGATGCGAAAATGCATTGTATGGAATACAAGTAAAAATATACAGAAACTACTGAAAAAAATCCTCACAAAAACCAACAACAAAAGGCAGGATTCATGTCTACAAGTATATGCCTCTTCCTCAGTTTTTCTTTTATATCTGGTAATTTAAACAAAGCATGATGAGCACTTGATTTTTAATAATTGAGGTATGTGACTAAAATGCCTTTTTTATCAGAAGATTATCTTGGTCACAACAGTAAAAAAAAGTGCATCAGCAAGAAGAAGAATTTGCTGTGTTGATAGTCCTCTGAGCATCTTCAATGAGTGCCTGACTGGAGAATGAGAAACTGTTCTGTTGCCAGTTTTCAGTAACCATATGTTGTGTGTCTCCTGAATACTGACTGCAGAGAGGTGTTTTGGATCTTCTAGACACCAGTGAAAGACAATATTTCTAGTTTCAGCAGAAAAAAAAAAAAAAAAAGAAAAAGAAAAAGAAAAAAAAAGAGAGAGAGAGAGTAGACCTTTATGATCATGCTTACTTGCTCTGTTACAAGCAAAAAATGTTGGATGATGAATCTACTCTTTTCTTGTATCTTTGGTCTTCTAAAATCAACAGATTAGTATTTTATTACTGCTGTGGCACTTGAATGCCTTGAATAGGTAATTTTTCCTATAGCCCAATCATATTCACATGTTTTTTACGTCTGTGGTTGCCTTGACATAGCTCCTCCAGCTGGTCTTAAGATGCAGTGAGTGTTCAATAAAGACAATCTCAACAGTTTTTTACTTCCTCTGGTCAGAGAGGCTGCAAATATAAATATGTTTTAGCATCAGATTTTATTGGTTTACACTGAGCAAAACAAAAACTTTCAAGTCTCTCTCATCATGGGAAATAAAAAAGGACTTAAAAGGCTGCAATAGATACTCTTTATTGTAATTTTTGACTCCTGAGGAGCTAGTCTCATAGATTTTGATTAGCTCTGAGAACAAATCTCATATGAAAATGTAGAGGTTTGAATTTTCTGTGCATGAAGCTCATTTTGTCACATTGGCGGTACCCTCAAATGTCAGTAATCAAGTGATGTGTAATAACTGAAAACCTGGCTGTAGTCTGTGGATCAGGAGATATAAACCTAACCTAAAATAGTTCAAAGTCTTTTGATAAAAACAGGACAAGCTAGCATCTGTTGTCATCCAGCCCTAAAAGCTGCTACCTGTCACTGAAGAAAAATTACATAGGTTTATGCTCAAGTCCCATTGCTTTTACTTTTAAGAATTTTTTTTTTTTATGGGAATAATATTTTTTCAACACATTTGTGGTTGTGAGTCCCTCCTGGAAGAGATGGATACCTATACACACACATGAAAATGTGTATATAAAAACATTTATTTATATACTCTCATTTCTAATTTTCTTGTTTTTGAAACGAAACAAAATGTATTTTTTTCTTTGTCCTTAGCAGAGAACATGAAAAAACTTGAAGGAATGTTTGACGTAGCCCACAAGCAAAACAGTAAAGAGGTCCCTTGGCTTTCTATGAAGTTGTCCTGATGTGTCCTCTAAGGGCTTGGTTCTCTGTTTTGGGTTTTGAAGTTCTCATGCACTTGCTCTAGTTACATAGTTCTAGGATATGCAATTCCCCCATGCTATTTCAGTCTTCACCTATATTTTATCTTTCTGAGAGTTCCATTATTTTCAAAAAGTTCGTATTTATAACTTATTATTTCTCCATGTAAGAATACCCACCTTGATCATATTTTCAGATATCCTGTTTTGGCTTAAGTATATGAAGGTAAGAAACGTAGTCATTACTTGCATTTATACAATGTTGAAGATCTCCCAACAGATGCCATCTAAGAAAGTTTTGCACAGGGAGAGCTAGCTCAAAGGCTTCTAGGGTCTATGGCATTTAAAACCAAACCAATGAAACCATCCAAACAAAGAAAAACACAAAGCAAACAAAAAAAAACCCCACCAAAAACTCTAGGAAAAAATACAGGGTAAAAATTAATTTGCTTATATATATACATATATATATATATATATATATATATATAACCATCACTGGTTATCAGGACAATCAATTTTGTGTTGACTGAAATATGTTCAGTGTTCTTTAGCAAGGAGGGCATGAAATACTAGGCACCCCAACTGTGGTAGGAAATCTTAGATGATTAATCATTCAAAGTAAATATTTGCCTCTTATTTCTTCAGGTGATGAACCTCCTAGTGCCACTGCCAAACACTAGCATAGCAAAACTTATACTGAAAAGGCAGTTCAAGAGACTTCAGTGGGAGAATGTCCTGCTTTGGGCTCTGGCAATCCAACATAATTGTTTTTAAAGCATCAGGTGTTAACATTGGCAATGACACTGCATGCACATAGCCCATGAAGCAACTTGAAAGGTTACAAGTTACATTAGATAGAACTTTCACACTGTGAATTAAAAGCCACATATTTGACTCAGTTAAAGTTTTTCACATCAGTTTCATAAAGCAGAAGGAATAGACAGTGATAAAACTGGACACAGAAAAATTCTTCTAGCCTGAGACTTGCTACTTAGCCCGAAGTGAAGTTGCTCCATTCTATGCCCTCAGCATGGAGGAACTGTAATTTTAGTAAGATATAAATGGTGATAGTTGGCTTCCTACTGTCCTTTTGAACTCCCTTGCATGATGCCATGACCATGGATGGTAGCTAGCTGGCAGAGTCTTAAACAGTCCTGAAATAACAGACTAGAGAAAACAAAAAAAATCCTACAACACAGGATGATAAATGTATGCTCTGTTGCTGAGCTAGTTAAAAAAAAAAGAAAATCAGTGTCAAAATGGACCACAGAAAAATGGAAAGTGACAAAAGATTGCTCCAGCCTTTTGAAGCTGAGCTTCCTAAATTTCCTCTGTAGCCAGAAAAGACAGAATCCTCTAAGATGCAGTTTGGAACAGGTATTTGAGTAGCTATGAATCTCTCTTTACAAATCAGGTTCTCAAACATAGGAATGGCAAAGATTGTGTTAAATTGCTAATGGTGAAGGCTTTGTGAACACTTCCATTCATTGGCTCTCTTTTGTGTGGAATCCCTGTAGTCTCTGAGGCATGCCAGTTAGTTTTTATTTGGGCTCCAATATAGAGCAGACAACACAATTTCCAGCTAGGGACATGTGGGACTGGACTACAAGCTAGTGCACCGCAGCATTTTGCCTTTACACAGAATCCAGCTTTGGGCTGTGACTAACCTAACTTGCCCCTCCTGCCCTCAGGTCTACAAGGCATGCCTTTCTGGTGTACCCCAACAGGTCTAGTAGCCTCACATATCCTCAATAACTTCATAACCTACTTTGTATACTCCACTCTTGACACCAGAGTACAGAAAGCATTGTCAAAATGCTTGTAAAAGGCCACTCCTTAACAAGAATTCAGCTTATACAAGCTATGTTTCAGGGACAGAAAACTATGGCCTTGGGTTTGGAAGAAGTTCGTGCTCCTGACAACATCTCTGTACCTGTGGCTTTGGCCTCAGAAACATGTCTCAGCCTCATGCCAGAATGACCAAATATGTGCATTAAAAGGAAACTTGTTATGTGAATCTATGTTTGTATGTAAGGCAGCCAGCATCCCCAGCACATACAAACTTTATTTGGAGCTGTGTGGGAACACCACCTGCTCGCGCTGCTCCAAGAAATTCCACTTAGAACATTCAGAAGCAGCTGGGATGTGAATATTTGATTCATCTCATCAGAAGCTGAAATTAGAATTGAAAACATAGATCATGTATTCTACTAACATTCCAAGAAAATATTTATTTCTTAATATTTGTTGTTCCGTGAAACATCACAAACTGCTTATCATTTCCAGCTTGTTTATACTATGGGTTGATGTGGTTTATATTAAACTTCACAAATGACTGTAAGGTGGCAAGTTTACCATAATTCAAACGAGCTGACCTGCTGCTAGAGTACAAAGTACAGCTGGAAATAATTGTTTCCATTTTGACCAAGAGTCACATAGCATATAGTACTATACAGCACTGTGGACATGGGAAGCAATTGCCTGAGTTTTATAATCGTATTAGTCTTCTACTCCTGTAATTTTAGAAAGCATCACAATTCAAATAAAATTCCACCTCCCTGAGTACGGAGTAGAGTGAGGACTCTGCAACTGGTAGCAGTAAGTCCACTGAATACTCTGTTCACTGGCCCAAGTAGCAGCACATTTTTCTTTACACAGACATAAGGGGAAGCCAGATTCAACACATGGCAAGTTTTTCTCAACTACAAAGAGCTGGTGTGCCTGAGGCTTCTTTTGATGTTTCTCAGTTCTTGAAAAATTGGGTTCTTGTGCTATCCTAAATCCTTTTACCTTTTTCTAGTTCTGCTATATACCATGCACTATTACTTATTTTCTATTAATAAATTAAAGGTTTGATTGCAACAGTGATATTTGGAGCCATTTTACTGAAATACCAGATCAGGCAGGGGTGGATTCTCATTTTTCCACTATTGTAATGAGTAGCTACTAAGTGAAATTTACTTTATTCCTACTTGGAAGTTCTCCTAAAAAAATTCCACACCTCCTACATCTACTAGCTGTATTTGGAAACATAGCTAATTTTGGATCAAAAAGGCTTGCTAACTTTTCCTGAAGTGGCAATAGCAGAAAAAAAATCAAGACCATGAAAGTACAAAGGCCCCTATAATAGTTCATCTGAACAAGTCAAGCTACTGATATGAAACCAGAATCTCTCCAGAAGTATTAATTTACTAATTCCTGTGTGGATAGGTATCATTGATTTGAGTACCTCATTAGAGTAAGTGCCTCAAAATTGTTTTTTCTCCTCACTCTCCTCACGAAAAATGCAGATATTACATTCATTTAAGATTTCCCCCTCTCTCCCTTTTTTTCTTGCATGTCTTGCTTCATGTGCTCATGTATAAAAATTTCCACTTAGAGCCCCCAGGCTCTGGATACTTCAGCAACACTCGAATGTCTTAGAAACCCAATGACAACAGCAAAAACCACAGAAACTTCTCTCCTTGATAATTATCAGTAAATTGCGACTATTATTAGAACAACATAAATCCATCAAGAGCTGGAAGTTGCAAGTTCTCCTCCAGCCTGAATCTGAATGTGGATTCCAGGCCTTCTGTATGGAAAGCCTGAGTGTGCACTTCTTGATCTCTTTTAATCAAGAGAAAAATGGATAATGTAATAGCAGAGTTTTGAGAAAGAATGCAAATTGCTGTGCATTGCAATGAAATGTTTCCCCTTAGGATTAGAGTGCCAGGTAAGACTCCTCTGCATGAGTGGTAGCTGATACATGAAGCTTTCACTTGCATAAAGTCAGGTAGGTTAGAGCTCAGCTGGGCCAACCTTAGGGCCTGGTTCTTCAGTAGTTAATCAGGCAAAGCACCTGCAGAAGTCAGAGAGGTTTACCCCTTAATGAGAATTACCTGGCTAAATCTCCCTCTGCAGGGCTGGCAGTGTAATCCTGCTGCAGTAAAATGATACATAAGGGTCCCTTAATAAAAGTCTTAATTTACTTTGACCACTGCTTGCATTTTAGGTCCACAATGGCCTTGGAAGTTATCGGTTGTGCTTTGTTGGCCAGCACATTACGTTCAGAGATAATTCTTCTTCAGTGCTCTGTGTTGAAATCCACCTGTGTCCTTCCTGCTGCATTCAGCCTTCCACCTCTGTCACTTCTGGGGGGATGAGAGGGGCTGGGGCTGCCTGCCACTTCCCTTTTTCTTCCTACAGAAATGGCAGTAAACAAAAATACGTGTTATTTACTTACTGCTACAAGGTTAAATCATGCTACAAATTAAAGAGGAACATTTATTATGAAAACACAATTAAGTGCTCAGATATCTGAACAAAGATACTACATGGCAAAATAGTTATCATGTGTCAGCTCAACCACAGTAGCTGTGTGAACTCTCTCAGCCTCCAATAAAGGAGAGAACAGGTGTCCTAGAGAAGCCCCAAGTAAAAAAAAAAAGAAAGTTTCAAAGATGATGTTACCGTGGGTGAGCTGATAGTTGGTTAAAAAAACAGTAACTTGACCACAATTCTGAATCACTAGTTTGGGTAACATGACGGATGGAGGGAGAGAGTGAGGAACACTGCTGAGAGCACTTCACCTGTTTTACAAGCAGAAATACATTTTCACAGATCTCCCAAATTTATTTCTTCTGCTTTAATTTCTCTTTTGTTAAGCCATTTTTGATCAATGAGATACCTTATTGGTTCAGAAAAAAAGAGATAAGATAGTCTGTTAAAGCAAAGGCTGCATTTTTAATGGCTGTGACAACAGAACCAGGGGAAGCAATAACTAAGGAGTTCATCCCTTCACAAATCTGTCAGGAAACACTCTCTACAGCTGCCAAAACAATGGCCATAAAGCAGAGCAGTGCTTAATATTGTTAAGTCTGAAATACAGATGCAACAAACAATTATCAATATTACTACATAATCCTACCTAGTCAAGCCTCCTGGAAAATCTGCTGAAAGCAGATTTCCACCACTGACACCACTAACATCAACTGATCTTGTGGAGAAACTCTTTTCCAGCCCACTAAGAGTGAACTAGCCAAAATGCAGTGCAAGCTGAGGACCCCAGCACGAAGAAACAAACTTGATGCCAATGAGCAGACTGAGAAGAATGAGTGGAGCAAAGAAAACAGCACTGACTGATCTGTGAAAACTAGTAAGACCTCCACTGATTGCCTCAGCTCCACACAGATGTGAGGTTTCTCATGATAAAGAAGTAACATTTCTCTGTTCCTTCTCATGCCTGCCATATGCCAGGTCATCCAGCTCATATACTGTCTGGCACAGGATACCATCTCATCTCAAGTAAGTGACAACAATCTTCATGATAACATTAGGACTGCTTTGGACAAATATTTTCCTACAGGAATCCTTGAAATGAAGCAAATAGGGCTAACTAAAATATCAATTAAGTAGCTCGTGCACTTGGCATAATTTAATACCTTTGCTATAAAGTGAATGATATAGCCTTTCCAGCATTTTTCACCTAGTTTTCAAAGTGGACACAAAGCTGAAACTGTCATTCAGGAATGCAATGATTCAGAACGAAATACAATTACCTGTATTTACTTTAAAATAGGTATTCAGAAAAGCAAGACCTCTCTTGTTGGTGGGGAAGACCTGTTGTAAGGGCTGCGAGTTTGGGGATCATTCCTCACATCTATTGCTCTACTGCAAAAACAGTGATGTATTTTGTGAGTGCAGACTTTATCAGCAAATAAGGATGCTAAGCTCAGCTTCGATGAATTTCTGTCCCTCTGGTTCCCTGTACCCTCAAAATTCTTACTCCAGCTTGATGAACTGCAACTGCAGGTTCCCAAACACTGGAAATACAGAGGAAGCTGCAAAAAGGATGTAATTTTTTAAAAATGTAGATATAGAATTATTTTTATAAGCATAATGTTATGTATATAAAATTATAATGTTATTTTTCTGACTTCCTAATTGAGGATGTTTTATTGCCTGCAGGGGTCACTGTGACTTCCTGAAGCCTCTTCAATACTTCTGAATTCCAACCAACCAACACTTAAAACAATCTACATTTTAGAAAACATGCTTTTCTGGTTTGTTGTGTGTTTGTTTTGTTGTTGTTTTGTTGTTGTTTTTTCTCTGCAAAATTACTATCCCACCCTCAATGCTTGTTATCAGGACTTTGACAGATGGAAATAATTTTTTTCTCTTATGTTTGGGGAATGGGACAACTGCATGATTTACCACTAGAACTAAAATTTGGCCATCTCCACTTTCCCCTCCTTTGCCTGGAAGGAAGGTCTTGATAGTATTTCAGGATAATTATAGAGAGAAGATAGCTGAGTAGTCTAGATGATACTCCAAAACCCTGCCTTCCTCCCCATTCTGGTGAATCTGCTACTGGTGCCTGTTAAGTCCCTTGCAGACTGATTGTACATGTTACTGTCCCACATGCTGGCCCTTCTTCCACTACTTTTGTGCAGTAATAGTACAATAACTTTCCTGCATGGTGACTGTCTTTATCCATAAAAGAAGGGGCTGGTTTTCCTCGGAAGATCACATCCCAAAGTCTTTGCGCAGTCTTTACGCTTGCAAAATCTCATTCAAATCAATGGATATTTGCATGAGAAAGCACTCATTTAAAATTAGACCTGAGTGAAGCAGGGTTTGGTGAGGGAAAGGGGGAGGTAGTAGTGAGGGGTAATAGGTACTTACGTCGATTAACAGCACAACATGTGATGTGATTTGTTATGATTCATTGAATCATATTGTTTAGGATTTTAGATTATCTAGGTCTTGAAGTAAATTGAACTCTTAGGAATTTTACTGTACACACTTCCTAGTGTCTCAAGACTCTGCAAGTTCATTATTTCTGTTAATAAAATATAAATAGAATTGAGACAAATACAATTGACCATGATAGATTATTCAGCCAGGAAACAAATGCATCTCCATTGCCCACTCTGTGGGCAATATTGTTCTCTGTTATCAAAGGTGCTGGACACATGGCTTGCCAGAGGTCCAGCAGATGACAATGTACGAGTCAGGACAGAATTAAATATGGGGGGGGGGGGGGAGTATAGGAGGAGATGGGAGACAGAGAGAGAGATTAAAAAAATAAGCCTAGAAGTTCTGTTCGAACATTCCCTGCTATCACATAAATATCTATTTGTTGTTCAAAAGTGCAAGGACCTAGTAGTTACCACTGACACTTGTAATCAAGTAATAACTTGATGCTGCACCCCTCATGGTGTACAAGTGACAAGGGATGACAGTGGAGACAGTGTATATAGGGAGCAAAGAAGTCTGTCTGTGCTGTAGCCCTTTTTCTGGTTGAAGATCATGGATTTTACTCCTTATCCACATAAAGCTCTCCTGTTTATGCTTTATGCTGATGGAGTGAATTTCACCCTACATAATTTCACCTACCCTAGCTCAAGTCACTTAGGAAGCCTTTATGTAGATTTTACACTTAATTAACATAACCTCATCAGACTTGGTATTTTCTGGAATTTACATGACTGGATGTCTTAAGAAACCCTGACTAGAGACGAAGAGGTAAGGATTGCTTTATTGAGAGAGAGGAAGAAAAATATTGTATACGGCAATAAGGCGAAGAAAAACTTGGATTAGAAGATGGATTTAGTGGGTTAAGAAGTCATAGAACTTTGTCAAAGCACAACTTTACTAATACAAATAAGAACCCTGAGCTGTATTTGAATTCACATCACACCACACCTGGTAAGAATTAGTCTAGCACAGCATCATCAATCATAGTGTGGTTGTCAGTTTTGACATCCTTTGAGTCTACGTTGTGTGCTTAATGACTACATTACAGAAAATGTAAACAGACACCAAACATACAGGTATGCCCTGTATTTTTTAAAAAGATGCTGTATATTTTAAAATAATAATAAAGAATAACTAACAGTGTTTTGTATAGAGAAGGAATAAGTGAACTGTAAGACTAACTGTTATAAAATAACGAGCAAAAAAAGTTTCTAGAAACAGGGAATTAAAAAAGGCAAAAAAAGCTTGCAATGTTTATGATCTTTTATTGACTCAAATTTGGAAATCTTCAATTAATATTTAGAGGAAATAGAGACTCCCTTATATTTTGCTATTGTATATTTTCTCTCTATACATCCTGTGAATTTTTCAGTTTGATATTGTGACTGTGATTTACTAATAAGGACTCTGGAGTCACTTGTGAGCCCATTACAAGCCCTGTATTAATAATTCATAAGGGAAAAACATGCTGAAGAAGTGCTTGGGATCATGACCTAAGTGAAATGCCTGAGTTCAAACTAAAAATCTTCCAAATTCCATTTTTATTATTAGCAGATTTCTAGAATTACAACATTTACAAGAACGCCTTCAGTTCCACAGCTCAGAAGGTTGCCCAGATATTTTGAATATAAGGGCCTCTGTCATATTTGCTTGTGTGATCTGTGTTTAAAACTTCTACAGACTTCAGTGAGAGCAGGATCAGGTCCCTGAGCAATTCATTCAGGGGGAGAAGCTTAATTTGAGATTTTAGTGAGTGTTTATTTTCTGGCTCAACAGCAGCATATTTTGGAGGTGGGAAAAATGTATGCAAAGAAGGGTCAAAATCCAGATGTAAGAATGAATAGCAAGACTGCATTCAAAGGGTGCAGGGGGAGTGAGAACTGTAAATACGTGTCTGATTTGGTTTGTGAAAGTTAATGTTATCTCTTCTGAAACTGCATGATACCTTCTTATGGTTGGTATGTAACTGTCTCTGCAGAGGTATGAAAAAGATTTGAGAATAACAAGATCTCATTTTTTCCTTTATAAATTATTTTGGTTAAGTTTGCAAAATAAAAAGAAGAGGAAGAAGACAATATTTTATCTTAGTTCATTTGAATAATCTTCCTCATTTCTGTGATCTATCCTTCAGAGATAAGAAGCACCTTGCAAATTTTACTATTTCTACAAAACATATTTATTCAATTAGCAACTGTCAGTGAAAAAAAATAGACAGTAAAACTCCAGGACTGATTAAAACGGAAAGAAACATTGAGTAAAATGCATGATATTGAAAGCCATTATATTTCTTTGAAAATGAGCATTCTTACAGAAATTACTTCCAAAGTTTTTTACTGAATGTGAATCAAAGACCTAAACTTGGTTTGATTTTAGTGATCAGGACCAAATTTGAATTGAGAACTGCCTCAGATATCTGTCGTTTTAATTTAGCTACTTGTTTTCAAAGCTTTGAGTGAGTTCATATGTCTTTTTGGAATTTTCATTTATTCCTTTAGGGTCCCCCATTCCACATTTCCAGAGCAAGGAAATACAAGAAAAAAATAAGCAGTCTATTATCCCAACTTTATCAAAACATAGCAGCCCAAAGAAAGAAACTTCATTATTCCATTAGTCCGATTTCTAAATGAGAATTTTATTATGATGTCTTAGATAAAATAATGTGATTAAAATATTTGTACATGGATTTTATTTTTTTTTTAATTATTACAGATCAGGATTATTATTTAAAAGCTGAGATGCTTTCACAAATGTCTGTGGGTGGTACACCAACAAAGTATTGAATATTAATTGCTAATTTTTAGAAAGCTATTCTCATAAGTCTTTGGTCTAAGCCAACAGTCCTTACTCAAGCAAAACAACTTGAATGCTGTGGGAGTTTTACCTAGCTCAGTACTTTAATCTCCTTAGAGATCAATAAATAATTAAAAAAAATATCACATGAGCTACTGTGTTTTAAAATTGACTTATTTCAGATTAATCTTTGTTTTACTTGTTGGAGAAACTGTGAAGAATTTCTTCCCTGCCTTTGTGCTTGCACGCCCTTAGAAAAACCTGTGTAGGTAGCATCCTGCAATGTTACATCCAGCCCTAGTTTGGTTCTGAAATAGTCCCATTTTTGGAATGCTTTTCCTTTAACAATCTGATTACATTGCACGATTTACTTCCACAGTTCCAGTGCTCCTCATTACTAATTCCAATAGCAAAAACTTGCCAGAACCCCTGAGAAGCAAACCTTCAAATCTAGAATTAAATAACAGAATATATTACACATTGGACATTTGCAGCAAAACTTTACTTGAGGGAAAATAAATACAAACATCTCATTCTGTGTTCTGTAAGTAAACTACTTTAACCACTGTGCTGCTCATAGAAAGGCTTCTGACAATTGTGTCTTTCAAGCCAAAGTTTTAACTATGTGTTTCTGAGGCTGGCAAATATACTTCATACAGTATTAATAAAGGTTTTTCCGAATTAATGTGTTCACATATGATGAATAAGCACCTAATTAAAAGCACAGTAAAGCCAGGAGCACAGATATTGTTGTGTTTTCTTTGTTGTTTTATTTTTTAATATATTAATATCCATTGTATTACTTTAGCCTTTAATGTGAGCCTCTTCAGCTGACTGATGCCCAAAGGGGAGCTAACAAATCGCTCAGCTGGTGGCTGACACTGGTCCTGAAGAAAGCTAGTAAGAAACACTTTGCAGTCTTTCAGAGCCTCTACACCAGCTGTCACCCAGCTATGGGTGCTGAAAAGCTCCTGTCACTTCATCCAAAGGGATTTACTTGGTCAGAAGGAAAATTTAAATACAAAGCATGCAGCTAAGAAGCTAGTGAAAAGGATTATGAGTGCACAAGAGCACATGTGTATAAGACACTAATACATCTTTAGGAAATTTCAGATCCCCAAAGCCAGGATTACTGCCAGAGGCAGGGTGGTATACGTATGCTGGGACCTTTACCATTAGAGTTATTATCTCCCAACTATTCAACTTATAGGTCTTTCATCATACAAGGGGTGGGGGGCTTTGCTGGTGGGGAGGAGGAGGTTGTTTTAAAAACTGCTCCCCTTACCTTCAATAGGGGAGTAAGAAAAGACATTCCTGATCCATTATTCCACAGAATTCACCTGCATGCGAAGCACTCTATAGTTTTAGTTATCATCTGACATTTAATTTGTGTGTGTGTGCGCGCATGCACTGTTGCCCAAATGGACCCAAATGTCCAGCTTAATTGTTTAATCATGACTAAAACAAACAAAGCACAATGTCTCACGGTCACCATCAGAGCTGCTGAGCAGAGGAGATGAACAGACAGAAGAGGTGCATGACAGGAACAACCTGCCCAGCCAGGGGAAGGTTTCTGACCCTGATCTGTCCATCTTTGTAAATTGGCACTCCAGAAAATGACACACTAGACCTGCTAGCTGAGCTTGAAGGGGAACGATACTGGGAAAAAGAGCGCTGTGCTACAGAGAGTTGGAAATGCTGTGCCGTAAAGAGTTGAGGGAGGGAGGGCAGCTGAATCTCGACTCAAGCCTTCTTTTTCCTTGTTCTTTTTTTTTTTTCTTTTTTTTTTTTCTTTTGGTCTTTTTTTATTATTATTTTCATAAGAGTCATTTTAGAATCACCGAAGGGAGAAGAAAAGGAAAACAAAATGTGAAGCAGAAGAGTAACGTCTAGAAAAACTTACATTTTTAGCCAGTTTAACACTGCAGTCAAACTTGACTCGGAGCAGCACCCATGCTGGCTGGCCTGTGGTGAGGTACTGTTATTCTATGTTAATAAAGCCCCTAGCCTTGCCTGCTGGATGCAGGGAAGTTGATGATAATGCCAAGTTGTTTAGAGGAGAAATGGAAAGCACGAGACGCTGGCTACCACCGAGGAGCCCCAGGGGAGGGTCATGCGAGTTGTGGCTGCTGTTAGCTGGGGCGCGCAGCCCTGGCTTGGCCCCTGGCGCAGGCGGGCGGCGTGACAAATCTGGGGTGGGGGGAGAGGAAGGCAGAGGGGTGAGCAGGAGGAGGGGGTGCAGGCAGGCAGGAGGGCCGGGAGGTAGGGCTCACCTGCAGCCACTCCAGACAATGGGGAGGAGGTGGGAACGTGGCAAGCGAATGTGGCAGGTTTAATGGAAAAATTGTATTTTGGGGAAAATTCCCCACATAGAGACTTTAGGAACATTAGCATTATGTGTCTTACAAAGCAGGAGGTTTAACAGAAAGTGCTACACAGCACGAACTAGCTGCCTTTAGAGGTCACTAGAACATCGCTGCAGTATTTACAAATTTTCCATGAAGGATTAGAAGTTAGTCTAAAGCCCTATATATACTATATACAGTTCCAGTGGATGCTGTATACTATTATCTAAATTTCTTCACATAGACTATCATGTATCTGCCCCAGCAAAGCTGATTAGTGAAGCAGCTTGACTCTGACATATCCTTTATGCCAGCCACAAGCTGCCTTGCACAGCCACCTTATTCACTGTGGAGACAGGCCTGAAGCAAGATTGTAACACAACAAATGCAAATGAGATGAGCCTTACACCACTTAAACCGAGATGGCTATAATATGTAACAGCTTAATGTGCCCACAGAAGTGATTGATGCCCCTTCCATATCTCTAAAGAGCTTCAGTTTTGATGCACTCTGTTTTTAACTAATATTTCTTTTTACTCCCCTCCCTGGCTGTGTCTTCCTCTTTATCCTCAGCATTGGGAAAAGAGGAAGAAAACAAAATAACCAGCAACTTATCAAAGCTGGTTGTCTCTCCCAGGATCCTGACTTGACAAAAACAAAAATTTGGAGGATCTCCAGGTAGTTTATTGATGTTATTCCAGCAGAAGTTTAGTCCCTCATAAATGGTTTATTTCTGATAATAAGCAACGTTACTTTCTATGGAAAGAAATGCTTTTTGTGATCTGACAAACTGCTTGTTATGGGCAACGCAGTCTAAGGGTCTCAGGGAACCATTGCTATTTATCCCAACTGCCCACCACCACACTGTTATTCTCCTTGAGTTGCAGATAGCCACAAGTTTGAAGAAAATTTTAGACAAATCTAACATCCTATACCAACCTAACCAAATGCTGCACTTACTTAACTGGCTATACATTTCTAATCAGTATTCATTCCCTGTCCTTAAAATAAACAGAAAACAGATTTCTCCGTTTCCCCTAAAATCAATCTTTCACTGGATCTGTCAGTTGCTTTCTCCCAATTAGTATTCTAAATTCATTTATTTTTGTCATAAATTATTTTTTTTTTGCGTACCTTGGCATGAGTTTTTCATTCAATACTTGTGAGTAATGTGACAGACTTAACTTTGTGTTGCTTAGCAGTAATAATAATAATAATAATAAAATAACTTTGTTAATGAATTGAGATGAATAAAAAATGCCTAATTAATTATTACTTGCCTACTAGGCTAAGCTTTGGCTCTTCACCTCACTGGCCCAGAGAACATTTCTTGCCTTTGGCCATGTCGGAGGGGCTCATTAAAACATCCCTTGGGAGCAGATAGAAATTGTTAGTGAAAAGCAATGGTCAGTGCTTCAGCTAGAACCCAGCAGGGAAGGGAATCCCTCATCACTGAGAGCTAACAAGGCTGTATGTATTACACCTGTAATCAAACTGCTCTGAAAATGCCAGGAGACCACTGGGCTCTCTTTGTGATTGGTGAAGGTATCTGAAAATGCTGAATCCAATCCATAATTGATGTGCACACATACAATTACAAGCCTCCAGATATCCGTTAAAATGTTGCAGTTGCAAGCCTTAAGGAGTGGTGAACCTTAACATGCATGGCATAAAAAAAGGTGTTTGACATAATAAAAGTGAACCTGCTTTGCTTCCATGCACTGCCAGTTAAATTTTAATTGAATTTGCTACATTTGTTAACAGATGTAATTATAGAAAACCTCACTGAAAAACAATGATATATGGATGGGCTTAGGTATCTTGTAGACATTTTGTGAATTAATTTGTATGTTTAAATGAAGATCTACATCACTGTTCTGCCTAAGTAAAATTTACTATGACATGTAATGTGACCTTAGGATATTGAAGTCTCAGAATTGTACATGTCCTAAACTTCAGGATAAGATAAGGTGAAAAACTAATGCTTCTTTAAGACTTGCCGTTGTATCTCCCTATGGTCTCCTAGAAAAGTCAGAACTGCAAACTGCTTCCAAGGCTCAACTTCCAAGTAAGTTATCCTCTAGTACATGAAATATGGCCTAAACAAGCTGAGTAGATAAATTTAGAAGTCAGTGGCATAACATTCTCCAAAGCACTGTATATACTTAGTGTAGCTGATCCAGTCAGCCTCAAGATTAGTGATTTCCTTTGGTTTTTATATTTGCATGGTTCTTGTTTATTGCATGAAAAAGAAACCCTCTTCTGATGTGATGTATAAGCAGATAAATTTCTACAGATGTTGAAGATTGCAGTCACTACTTTCTTGCTCTGAGGAGAGGATAGCAGGACAGCAGGGAGGCTGTGCAACTGTAGAACAGGAAAAACAGCAAGTGGAGAAAGAGAGGATTCTGAAACAGTAAACTACCCACCATAAATATTTTCAGGGTTCACCCATGAGTTTCAGATGGAACAACTGTTATTGCTGTTCAAGAGAGCTTCCTTATTTTGTGAAGTACTTTGGTTCAAAAATATGCTAGATAGATCTGAGGGGAGATGTATGCTTTGTATCAATAGCATTGAAAATGGATTCATGAGACTACAGCATGAAGAACATGCTCCACTGCACTCTATCTGGTGATATTGTTCATACTATATCTGACTCTAGGGCATTCTTCTAAACAATTACAAGAATATGCTAAAAGCTCTATGAGCCATTAATGAACAGAATCACAGAATGCCTTTCCAGTGCATCTGGCAGTTTTTGGACTCCTCTCTCTTAACCTTGCTAGGAGAGGCATTCTTCTCCTCAGCTTTAAGTGTTTCAAAACCTGCTGCCCTAATGTAGGTGATCAGGCCCCCTCAGTATGCACTGGAAAGGAACAGTCATGTCCAAGAGGCAAGTTATCCCACCTGGCTTAAGAGTGGCAGACTTGTGCTTTGGAGGCAGAAGGAGCCCAGTTAAAGCTAGAGAAGGCAAAGGCTTTGGTAAAATGAATCCTGCCTAAAGTGGTTTAGTGGTTTGCCTTTTTTTGTTTGTTTGTTTGTTTGCTTGTTTTTCTGTGCTTGTTGTTGTTTTGTTTGTGGTTGGTTTTTTTTGTTTTGTTTTTCCCTTTAAGTTTTCATCTTACTAAAGCCCCCACCACTAAAAATTTTTCTGTCTGCATTTTTGTTTCAAACAAGGCAACATTTCACATTATCTTTTAATTGTACCTTTTTAAGAAATACAGTGGGGAGGAGAAAAATTGCTGATCAGAAACAATCTTGAAGCATTGGATTGAGAGGTGTAGAAAGAGTTCCAATACCTACTGATATTTATTTGAAGGCACACTTTGTTTTCTATTTTATTTTTATACATGAGTTTGAAAAGAGGAAAATACACAAAACCACAGCCCCAGGCAATTCCCAAAATGGAAAAAAAACACTTTTTCTTTTTATTCCTGAAATGTAAAACAGGTAGCTGACATCTAAATGATTTTCAAGCAGTTGTCACTCTGAAAACTCATCTTGCCACCCAAATTAGCAGCATAAAGACTTGTTTGTTGTGAGGATATGTTGTTGCATATTTGACTTGAAGCACCACTAACAGTGATAGAAGTCCTTTCTACTGGGTGCTGTAGAAACAGAGGACAAAAAAGACAGTCACCACCCACTAAGAGCAAATTCTTTAATGTACATCATCAAGTTTGTGACATCTGTGTTTAAATTTGTAGCACTGTCTTGGTACTAAAAGGATATGGATATGGAGCCAAATTAACCCAGAAATCACTGGCTATGTTTAGATCACGAGATGTGAATTTGACCAGTTGGCTTTGGTAGTGTAAATGACAGATGCTGAGGAAACGGACAAAAGCAGATTTCCCCCACCTTTGCCCTTTCAGAGTTTCAGGGCTGACAGCAGCTTGTCTGTATAATTCAGAACACCTCAAGGCTGCTCTAAGCTCCACTGGCTTGTAACAGCCTCCGAGGTGTTTTGTGCCACTGAGGGATTTCCAGAACGCAGGCTGTGTCCATCGGCCCAGCAATGGGTTGTGAAGCAGAAAGAGATCACTGGTTTTGCAGGGCTTGGAGATCCCCCAACTCCAGGGTAACTCCTAGCCTCCATTATGGCTGTTTTCCAGGGTCTTTGCACTCCTGCAATCAGTGTTGCTCTCTCCTTGTAAAGTTGCATCCTTGCCATTAAACGTAAAAAAAAAGACAAAGGGATGTTAATTTGTTACACAGGCTGTATTGTCAGCTCTTGCAATGGTTTCTCTCATGCCTGATTATGACCTAGACATTTGCAAGGGATTGGTGTCCAATTTCTGTAGATCAAATTTAGCCTGAAGATGACCTTAACTTTTCAATTCTTGCCAAATATATATACTCAGAGTTGTTTAGAAAAACCTGCATCTAATAAGCCTTAAACCAAATGTGAGATCAGTAATATCAGTAATCAGTGACTATTAATCAGTAGTGTGTCAGTGCACAAGTAGTTGACAAAGTAGTAATAATTGATACGGTAGGAAGAAAAATGACAGCTGTCAATGAGTATATTGAACTCAGTGATTGTGTATACCTGTACATGTAATGCATATGCATATGCCTAGGTGTATGTCACTTTTGTGTGTTCAGGTGTGACAACTCTTATATATATACTGACATACATGGTACAGTTTCCAAACAAAACAAATAGAGCCCCAAACTGATCACTTAAACTGCAAGTGAATGATGCTTCCAGCCTGTGGTCCCTGCTCTGAATACAAGCAGGTGAGGAATGGTGCTAAATGCTTTTGATGTTGCCAGCTCCCATTTACCACCCAACTTTTTTCTCCTCCAAAACCTCTTAACAAACTTCAAAGGCCTCCTTGCTTCTTGCCTTAATCCAGTGCACTGAGACCTCTAGTTCAAAGAACTTTCCTTAAACCCTCTTCTTAAACTGCAACCAAAACTTTTTCTTTCCTTTCCACAAAGTAGCAATTACAGCTCTGTTGCGTGGCAATTGGGCTTGGGCCGATCAGCTCCTGCTATTAATTAATCTCACAAAGGGGGCTCATTTCCTGGCATTCAAATTGACAAGAGAGCAGAGAACAGAAAGCCCTTTCAAAGTAGTTCCAGTTAACTGAGGGAAGAGGTATCAGAAGAAAGAGCCCCACAGTATTTGAGGTAGAGGGCACATTTGATACTGCCTATGCTTGCTACTGATTGAATGATTTTGTTAAGGACAGCTCTTTACTAATCTTTTACCTGCAAAAAGCTCAAGAGCAAGTAAAAGCAGCACAAATATTGCTAAATTGTGGCACAGAGGCTTAACAGGCCAGGCTTTCGATTTCACTCTCCCAGTGCATCTTCTGGAGCATTATACTTTCTTTAAACAGAAAGTGTTCACTTTATTAACGCAGAAAAGCTCTTGGAAGAAGGGGGGTGGTGTTTGAGGGGAGATGAAGAGGCAAGAAAGAAGAATAGCAGACAAGAGATTAAAGCTTTTTATTCAGTATCTCTTTCGTATTCAAATTGTGGTAAGGGCTCTGTGAAAGTTAGAAGCAAGCTTGTTCAGGAGGGCTTCTAAAGTGTGTACATGGATTTCATGGGAATAGAAAAGAAGCCACGGACTGGGTAATGAAAGAAGATAAGATGTCCTATATAAAACAACTCAAGAGTGGTTCAATTACTTCAGCAAACCATCAAGCAAGCTTTGAAGATTTGAGGAAACACTGTTAAAATGTAACAAAAAACTCATGTTGCAGGTTTTGTACCACTATATGTTTGTATACTGTGTGAACTGTTTAAGCTATATTCCCTCTCTGAACGTTGTTTACTTCTTTGGGGTTTTTATTATTATTTTTCTGCTAGAGATGTGTTTGTCTGGAAGAGTTATGGAATATGAAACATCCACGTTTGATCTTTGTATCTGTGTGAAAAGGAGCGTGCCATAAAAAAATGGCATCATTGTTTACAAAAATAAGCCCAGGAATTAAAGGTCTGTGGCTGACAGTTTCACATATTTCTCTTTGCAGTTAAAATAGTCCTCCTGACAAAGGCTAAATGGTATAAGAAATAATCAACTGCTTTCACCCAGGGAAAGATCTGAACTGAAGAATATACCAACTACATATATACATATATATAAAATCTGCAGTTCAGAAAATACTTGTTTTTAATTGCAGCTATCTCTTTCTCTCTCTGTCTCCTTCCCATCCCCAATTCTCTATGTCTGAGACTTGACAAGTAACATCAAACATGGCCCAAGAACAAAGCTAACCAACCATGGCCTGCAGCATCCTTCAACCAAAAGTCACCTTTAGTCAAGATTTGCCATCTAATTTGCAGTGTTTCTGTTTGTAGTCTTCAAGCAGAAGTCCTAAACTCTTGCAGTATAAAGCTTTCCTGGTTTCTGTCTGGTAAGATTACAATGAGAAAGTTCGAATCATTTAACACTTCTAGCAATCATCAGCCACAGGCGGAGCTGGGCCCGACACTTTATTTTTCTTAAGTTTATTTTGTGATTTTTAATGTGTGCTGAATAATACAACTGTAAGGCTCCCAATTTAAAGTGCAACTCAATCCCCTTCTGTGCCAAGTGTCCTGAAACAGTGCTAAATTACTTTCATAGATTATTGTTTTTTTAATTTAGTTGGGTCAAATAGATGGCAATGTTATATCCCACCAAGTGAAAGACATCAATGGCTCGTTTGTTTGAATCAAAGTAAACAAAGACAGTTTACAGGTCCTTTTCTCACCAGAGAAAAAAGGAATGTCACCAGTAAAACTCATCAGCTCACAGAGGCAATGAATAAGAAGGAAAAATGAAATCTAAAATCAAAAGAAATATCCATTTTTCTGTCCCATGATCAAGGAAAGTCATATAAACTCATTCAGCATAGCATTAACATTCAAGGTATCAGCAACCAAGGTTTTTTTTCAGTGGATTGTCAAAGATCTCATGGTTCTCTAAAAACTTAGAGCATTGACTTGAGACCTCAGATGTCATTAAACTATGACACTGCTCACTTTCCTCAGTGAGGAAACAGTCCTTTTGGCTTCACAGGGACTCAGAGAAAGGTTACCTAAATTTTATTTTGCCTTTTAGTGATTTAAACTCTTATTGCCCCATGAACCAACCACCATTTCCATTCTACCTCTGATTCACTGATGCTTGCTGTGCTAGGGATACAGTGGTATCAGCACCCTGCTGGTCAGACCCTGGGCTTTCCCTCTAAAGACTGGATGCTGAAAGGGGCTGTGACGAGAGCTGACATGTTGGGTAATCCAATAAAGCCATGTGGACACCCCAAAGGCAAACACCAGTCATGGCTGGAATATCTTTTAAAAGCAGCTTTTAAAAGAAGTGTTAATACAGAAATCAAAATCATACCTGAGCCTTTTGCAAAATTTTTGCATGAATCATATGATTTTTTAAAAAATTGTTTTAATGTTAAATAAATCCCAAACAACAGAGAAGCCTACAGGAAAGAAACATTTTTGCTTCTCTCCCTTTAGACATACCAGAAAAGAATGCATATTTTGAATGAACCATAGTTCTTGGGTTAGGACTCATGAATTTAGGACCATCCACTCTTCCCCATTCCTTCAGGAATTCATGCTAAACACAGGAGGAGGACAGTGAAGAAATTAAAGGAAAGGACAAGTTCTATGTTCTAAAGGGCATTTTTTGTTCCTTAATTTTATGATAGTCATTACAATATACTAGCAAAACGCAGCTGCAATTTGGAGAGGCCCTCTCATGTACTTTCTTCTCTTAATTGCCCGCATTCCCAATGAATTTTCTTTTTTTCCTTCTTTAGTATATCTCTGTCTTTGACTGCACTTCAGTGAGCTTGATCCTAGTGGAATTGTATCAGTTCATCCTCAATAAAAGATCTCTATATGTCTTTCAAATAGTGACATTAAAATCCATACAAATCTTGGATTTCATACATATGTGTGAGCCTGCCAGTCTCTTCCTGGTGTGTTTGGAGTTTTGCCCCATATATTACCTTTTTCAACTAAGTAACATCTTGAGTGTACTTTCAACCTTGCAGCAAATAGAATAACTACAACAAACTTGGGCAAACTAAGACTTCCCATATGGTTCATGCTGTTTGTTTTGAATATTTTAGTAATATCTGTCAGTACCTCTATCACCTTCACTGAAACTGCAAGAGATAATCTGCAACTACATTTACAAAATAATTGGATTTTCCCCTGGCTTCTATTGTATTTTCCTGTGCTCTCTTCTTTACATGCAACTCCTTCTCTCTCTGTTTTCCTTTACTAGACTAATTTTGCATGCTTGTTGGAGCATTACTCTTGTCATTTTTTGGGATCTGCTTAGCATACATAGATAACCTCCTAACAACTTGGATTTCTATGTATATACATACAGGTGACATGTAACTCCAGAATTTACCTTTCTGCCTCTCAAGACTGTGAGTGTGCAGGTCTTCAGAAATCAAAGTTATTTGGAAACCCTCACCAGGAATGGGGCTTTACATGAGATCCAGTAATGTTAACAGCAAGTTTTCCATTGCCATTGATAAGAGTTCAATTAAGTATCTAACATACGAGGAAAAAAATATTTTAAAAATTAAATACAAAAGCCTATATGGAAGAAACTCCTTGGATTTTCTCATTTTAGACATGCCAGAAAACAAAACATCTGTCAGACTCTCTGAAATTCTTTCTGATTTCTGAAGAAAAGACAATTTCACAGGAAATAAATAAAAGGTCTCTGATTAACTGACCAACAAAGCAAAGGTCCTTCTCTCTTCCTGAAATGAGCAATTCCCTTCTCTATCAGCTTAATAAAATTGTCTGGGGCAATTTTGCTGGTTCTGAACTTGATATAAAGGCAAATACCATTCTTGAAAGACTATAAAGCATACCTTTAGATCAATAGAGCATAGGAAATCCTCCAGAGATACAGTCTTATTTATGGTAAGGGAAGCCTTTTTGGGGGTGGAAAAGGAGGGTTTCACAGTATTCAGGTTCATTAGAGTATCAGCCTAGAGGACCTCTAATTTCTTTGAGACCGCAAAAGAGATTCAATTGAAACTTAAGCCCTTTTTCAATTGTGGTACTGGAATAATAGATTCTATGGCAAGTATCTTGGAGACGGTGGAAAAGGCTGCTCGCTTTTTTATGCATAGTTCACTGATTAACATCTGCCTGATTGAACCCTTATAAACTTGGAACAGACTGAAATTTTATTGAGTAGGCTTGCTGAAAGGTCTCTGAAATACATGTATACGATGCCTGTGGGCATATGGATGGGCAAATAGGTGGGGCTTCAACAGGCACTACTCCTACTACCTGAGGACTATAGACAGGATTGACAATAAAAGCTATCCAAAGTCATGGTAGCAGGTGGTACGTGTCCCTCAGCTCTCTTGTATTCTGCTAAAGGTATATGACCAGATTTGGATGGAGAACAAACTTCAGTGGTCACGGGAGCACCCAATGTGACAGTTATCTTTGAAGCTTTTCTGTAGGACAAATAGAGTTTTGGACTTGTAAGGTCTGTATAAGTCATTTCAGGGACAGGAAGGAGGGGCAAAAAGGATATATGAGTGAAAATGTTTAGAATAATGCATTGAAAAAAGTTTTAGTGATTCCATCTTAGTTAAAGGTCAGTTACTCTGTTAAACGGTCAAACCATTTGCCATGTTCCTGAAAACAGGCTCACTACTAGCACAGTATTGGCTTCTAGTGTCCTTATTTGAACTGAGTGGTATCTTACTGACCATAAATGAAGGGAGCAACCAAACAGAGATGACAAAGGACTAGCCTTTGCCCTTATCTCTTGCCAAAATCCCCATGGTTTACCATGTGAGCGTCTCAGAAAAGCCAGGAGCAGGCAGCACAAGGACTTAACTCAGCAGGATGCTGAGTGCTCAGTAAGATACTCAGCAGGCTATGTGTGTACATTTCAATGTTTGGCTGATCCAAATTTTTCAGTTTTGACTAAGGGAAATACTTCAAGTTTGAGTCAAATTAACCACAGATCATTTATTTAATGAAGATTAAATATGTCCACAGAGGTCGTCTGGCTCAGGAGGGATATCCAGAGCATGGTAGAGAGAACAGAGGTGATGTGTTCAGAAACAAGGCAATGTAGCTAGCTGAATGGGAGGGTCAGGGGCTGGACTAGATGATCTTTCAAGGTCCCTTCCAACCCCTAAGATTCTGTGATTCTGTGAAAATTTGAGGTAACTATGAGTTTCTGAGAAAGCGGGTTCTGACCTGGCTTGGTTTCCTGTTGCCACCTGTTGTATACAGACAATGATCACTGAATATTGACAATATTCTCAGTGCATCATACTTATAGAAACACCTGTGAGGGCTATAAATCTGCTGGCATATGAAGAAATGTTTTGATAGTCGATAGCTTAAAATTTCTCATTTTTCATGGGGATGGAGAGAACTAGCTTAGCATTGTACAGTGAAGTACATGGCAGTAACGGAGGTACCAACTCTTTGCTTTTGTTTACTCATGTAGCAAGATGTAACTCTTTGTTTAACGTTGTACAATGGCTTTTGTCTCTTTACAACTGTTTGAAATGTTTTTATACTTAGTTTATAAAAATAATTATAACAGCACATTAATAGATGTTGAATATGATTAAAAATATGTGGGAAGGTGGTAGCAGCGTTCTCTCAAGCTGTAGTCAAAATACCCCTCTGAGAAGTATTTGGTCTGTGACTGTATAGTTGGATCTATAGTTGGAGCTATGGTTGGATCTAACTGATCCTAAAAATGGAAGTTAATGACTTAATTCTGAAACACTACTCACACCTCATGTCTGAGGGGTTTCTTCACAGATCTGGCCTAAAAGTAGAGGTTTTCTAGGAAAGAGAGGTAAAACAGGTAGAGGAGTTGTAACCTGTGTTAGAATTATTTACCAAACCACAGAGAAAAATGTGCTGAAAACCATACAACTTTGAAGTTCCTTAGGCAAAAAGTTTCATTGTACCTAGTGTAGCCATCTGCTGCAGACAGCTAAGACTGCAGAGAGTAAAAATGCTCAGTGTTTATAAGGCCACATTTATTTACCATGTGCTTGAAGGGTGGCAAGTAAATCAAAGGAGGAATTAAAAAGAACCTTAAAACAGGGAAAGGAAAATGCTCTGTCCCAAAGATGTAGCAACTTATGTTACATAATTCTGGTGTTTTGGTTTGTTCATTATGGCTATGTATTCCTAGGATTTGCTGCTAGGATTTTGTTCAGCTGTAAGCTGTCAGCTACAGACTGTGGTGCTGGGTCTTTCCCTTGCACACCTTGGCTTCTCTGGTCCGCTTGCCCTGAAGTAAGGCAATAAGCTAAGCAGAAGTTACGACACGTCTTATCTACCTGACTCCATTAAGAAAGGAGCATATGAAATATGGGAGAAATCGGTAAGATCATCTATGACATTTAATTCAGCAGACCACTGTTTAAACATATACGTTATTAAGAGTTCACTCTAGAAAAATAAATTGCCTATTCTAGTCTGGAGAATCTTTAGGAATTAGAATCTTTAGGAATTCAGCAATACAGTGATAGAGTGGTTTTCCTAGTTTTGGACCAGTGAAGCTGGCAAAGCTGCAGCACACAAAAAATATTCAGATTCTAGGTGCATGTATTTCTCTCAGCTGGGAAAAATCTACTCTAGAAAAATATGCATAAGCTTCATTATTTGATTTTCCACTCTCACAGGTGTCTACACACAGAGTCCAAGAGTTGGAAGAAGAAAACACGCTATTTTTTTCCCAACTGAGTGTGTTTCTAGTGCTGCTGAGGAGCCTTAAGCAATGCTGAAAAACAGGCTTTATGGATTTTTTCAGCCTGTCATCTCCAGAACAGTGTTTTTCTTCCCTGAAATTAATATCTGCTGACTTGTGGATGTACCAAGAATGTGACAACCTTTGTTATTCTAGGAGATGGGGAGATTAAACCATTTGTCAAACAGCATCAAAGTGTGTAACCTTGCAGTCTTGGAAGACACAGGCTTCTCCAAAAAGCCATTCAGAGAACATAGGTAAGGATTTGGCTCTGAATCTTCTGCTGGAGAAGACATTCTCACTTCCATGAATAAGTATATGGAAATTAAGGACATTTAAGGTTCCTTACTCTTAACACCAGGCTCCTGAAAGTTAACTGCACCCTCAGAGTTATTCATCCTGGTCCTTTCTGCATGTGAACACAAGGAAAGGGAGACAAGGGTTCACCAAATGCAATTTATTCTGCCTATCTCAGGTTATCTTGGGATGGGGTAAATTCTCTTGTGAGCCTGTGTGTCTCTCTTGCAGAAATCTTGACATCTGGTTAAGATTGTATGATTAAGTACTATATGTGAAGTTATCAGTGAGATTAATCCTGTTCTTCCTTTTTCCCAACATTAACTAAGAGGTATTGTCAAGCCTAGTGCAGGGGGTGAATGCTAGCTCACAGCAGATGCAGCTTGGCAGGTTCTTACCACCATTTCCTCCTGAATGAGGCTTCTCCACACATATCCTGTCTCCTACAAGGAGCTCAAGTTATATAATTTGCATGATATTTCACCCTAGCTTCTCTCATGTAGAGGGTAGTTTTCTAGAGAGCCTGGACAGTAGGAAAGGATTGAAGCCTTATTCAAAAGTGCTGTGAGGCAGTAGATTTAATTTTGGACATTATGATGTAAAATAATGACATAGAACAGTTTAGAATCAGATTTAGAATAGCTTCGTTTTTGTTTTTGTTTGTTTGTTTGTTTGTTATTTTTGTTTTTGTTTTTTTGAGATCTTGCATGTTCTATCAGGAAAGCCTTCTGACGGAATTGTCATAAATCCCTTACTCTGACAGTTTTTGTATTTAAAGAATGAAGTCAGCAAAACTAAAGGTAATAATATGTAAAAAAACAGCAACCAAAAAAGTCTCAAAGAAAACAAGCCTTCCCGATGGCTTTCCTTAGAAGGCCACACAATAGACACCAGCATAAAATAATGAAAGAATACATATAATTTAAAACTAACTAGATATAATACTTGAAATAATTAAAAAAAAAAAATGTCTTGTTCAGAAATCTATATGTGGTTTCTGAGGTCTCATGCTGTGTACTCACTAGTCACAAATAATTAGTGTACTATATAGTAAAGACACACTGAAAGGAATGGTCTTAGAGAGAAATAATTTCAGATTTGTTTTTCTTTTTTGTATCTGTATCATGCACCAAACAATACTGATAGCCCATTGAAGATCTGAAAATATTTGCAATAGATGTAGTGGTTAATAAATTAAAAGTGAGCAAATATTCTTTTAAAATTATGAAACACAGGACTCCGCAAGGTAAATGCATCTAACACTTGGTGTACCATTCTATTTCAGTGTTATTATTTCTAAAAAAATCAACATAAGCGTTCAACTGTTTATTTTGTTTAGAATGGTGAAAAGAATTAAAGTAGTATACAATATACACATTCCTAAGTTACAGCAAGACATGCTCCTCAGCAAGGGGTTACAATGTAACATAAATCAACTTCAAACTCATAAAAGCAGTAACTTACATGTATTTTATTGCCATAGGCACATTTATTAGGATTAAAATTTTACAATGTCATAATACCCTTACTGGCTCACTTTAAAGTATTAATGTGATAGGAACACTATTAATAAATATACATCCTACAATAGGGATTTTCTGGAAAAACATGGCTTTGAAACCCATGTATTCTACTAGTCATGAAGACTTTTTAGCTACTGTTCAATATTCATTCCCAAGTCATAAACCCCCCCTGAAGCAAAACACACGTAACTTCAGTGTGCCCCAAGCTAACTAAACTTTTCTACCAGTTTTCTCCTGGAAAAAATAAACATCTTTGAGCAAATCCGAAAACCTGACTGCCTTCGGTGCTATCCTTGCAAATGGTTATTCCAGAATCATTCTTTTACTTGCCCTGGAAAAATTTGTTTTAAACATGCATTCTTTTCAGTATGTTATTTTAAGTGTATGTTTGAATTAAATTTTTTATCAGTATCATTTTGGTAATTGTGTCTTCAGTATTGCTAATCATTAAGTTTGTCGTCACAGAAATATCAGGTGGTAATGCAACTTTAACAGAAGACAACTAGGTTTTCAGGGTTCCTCAACTACGGAATAAACAGAGAGTCTGGAATTTGGCAGCTTTCTTTTACTTTTTTCCCTCTCACTCTTTTATTTTGCTGTTAGCAATTCTGACTGTTTGCATTACATTCAACTCTATCAAACCTCTATTGAATCCTCTGTAGAACACTCCAGATGTTCTTCACCTTTATGTAACATGCACTTTTCCAGCTGTTCATTATTGGTCTTCATTACTTCATTTTTACAATAATGCATAAAGGGCACTTCAGGGGGATGTTTGACATAAAACTATACCAGTCATCAACCTGGTATGTTTTGGGATATTTTGATAGCATTTGTTTATCTATCTAATACATCAGTGTGGATGGGATTCAACTCACCTAACTTCACACACTTATATTCTCAGCTACCCATGCCATGGTCTTCTGGAGACTTATGGGCACATTTAGGGCATCTGTCATTTTACAAAAGTCTACTTTGGGAGGAGATGAATCATGAGCAAAAAATTCTTATTCTATCCACTCCCTGATTATAAAGGCTGAGGTAATTAAATCAGATATGGATGATGGATTTAGAAACATCTACATTTAATCTTTGTGTCTAGTGGAGATACAAGAAATTCTTAAGCTCCTGTATAGATATTTTAGGATTAGCATGTCTGGAGAGTGAAATGATGCTGACATAAGGAGGAAAAGAGTAGAACAGTCTGAGTAGCGGTACAGCTAATATTTGGGGATGGGGCATATATTTGGCTAATATAATTTAAATTGTTTTCTGAATAGCTGAGATCTGTCTTTACCGATGTGAAGACTTTCTGTTAGATTTCATAGAATCATGGAGTTATAGAACTGTAGAATCATAGAAACATTGAATGGTTTAGGTTGGAAGGGGCTTTTAAAGGTTACCTAGTCCAACCTCCCTGCAGTGAACAGGGACATCTTCAGCTAGGTTGCTAAGACTGTGATCCAACCTTACCTTGAATGTTTGCAGGGGTAGGGCTTCTACCACCTCCCTGGGCAACCAGTTACAGTGTTTCACTGTTTCCTTATAAAAAAAATATTGCTAAAACCTACTTTAAATCTACTCTCTTTTTGTTTAAAATCATTACCCCTTGTCCTTTCACTACAGGCCCTGCTAAAAAGTTTGTTCCTGTCTTTCTTATAGACCCCTTCAAAGTATTTAAAGGCCATAATAAGGTCTTCCTGGAGCATTCTCCAGGCTGAACAAGCTCGACTCTCTCAGCCTTTCTTCATAGGAAAGGTGTAGCATCCTTCTGATCATTTTTGTGGCCTTTTTGCATGAGGCAGTGCAAACGTACTGCTACTTGACTGGCGTATGCCATTTTGAGTGCAAGAGAGGAGCAAGCAGGCAGAGATACAGGAATCTAACTCTTTCTGTCAAGGCCAGGTTCCCAAGGTAAGAGTCACCTTTGTGAACATAGGCACAGAGGCCAAAAGAACAGGGAAGTCCATTCTTCCCTGGTCTCCTGAATAGCCTTAAGTCACAGGCGATCCCCTTTCAGGGTTGTCTTGCAAACCTATCTGCTCTGCAAATGGGTCCTTCCTACTGGAATAATATAAATCTGCACCACTGGTCACATCTTAACATTGCGTAAGTCTTCTTGCCACTGTCTCCCTCTATGCTGAAGAAGACACCAGCGTATTGGAATGGAAACGACCGTGAGGCAACTTCTGAGTGAAAATAAAATGCAAATACAGTATACTCTCAGCATTATCTAGTGCGTATACAAATAAGCATTGCCATCTGTGATAGATTTTTTCAAATGTGATTTTCAGGATCTGTTTTTGTGTGTGGTTGTTTTTTTTGGTTTTTTTTTTTTTTTTTTTTTTTTTTTTTTCCTGTGGAGCATAAAAACTGGAAAGTTGTAGGGAAATCTGGCCTGAAGTATTTGCCATCAGAATATACATCTCTTTTTTGCAAACAACATTCACTTATATTTCATTTGAGTACTTTCCTCTTCCCATTCCCTTTGTCAAATAAAATCAGTTCATTGGAGGGAAAGAATACTTACTGTGAAAACAAATAGGCATGGTACTTTGCAGATCAATATTGATTTTTCCTGTTCAATGCATATTTTATTGCTAATTGGATGTTGAGCTATTCTTGTTTGGATATATGCAAATATTTCTGAACTTTTTACTTAGAAATAATAATAAAATATAATTTTTAAAAATGCACTTCCATATATACAGGAAAAAAACCTGCCTAGTTTAGACTTTGGACAGATGGTCCGATTTGGTACAGCCAAAAAATAGCCCAATTAAACCCTAAATATTTTATGTTTCCACACTCCATGAGTCAGAGGTCAAATATAGGCATTTATTTTTAATTTTGCCAAAAGACCTTGTCTAGTGCACCATGTAGAACAAAACTAAGCAAGATTAATACATATTCCCCACAATGTATGATTGGAACTTCCTGCTGACATTTATACATAGGTTTAAATTCATTAAAAATATAACTACCTAATATTTGTTTTATATGACTGAATTAATTACATTTATAAATGTTAACACTCTATGACAGGTCTACACAAATCACCTCATTAAAATACAAGTACACTGTGTGCCTGAACTCTTAATTTTAACTTGTTTTTAGCTAACATCAACATAACTGTTGACATTAAAAATGTTAACCTATTGAGGAGTTTGCTTACTATTTCCTGTATATGCCTTGTTGCCAAGAAAGGAATTATGACAGAAACAAAGAAACTGAGACAAAAAACTGGTTGGACTTTGAATGACAGCTATCACCAATAGCAAAATCACAGAATCACAGAATCCTAGGGGTTGGAAGTGACCTCAAAAGATCATCTAGTCCAACCCCCCTGCCAGAGCAGAATCACCTAGAGCACATCACACAGGAATGTGTCCAGGCAGGTTTTGATTGTCTCCAGCGAAGGAGACTTCACAACCTCTCTGGGCAGCCTGTCCCAGTGCTCTGTCACTGTCACAGTAAAGAAGTTTTTTCTGATGTTTATGTGGAACCTCCTATGTTCCAGTTTGCACTCATTGCCCCTTGTCCTATCACCGGACATCACTGAAAAAAGCACGGTTCCGTCCTCCCGGCACTCAATCGTAACATATTTGTAAACATTGATGAGGTCGCCCCTCAGTCTCCTCCAAGCTAAAGAGACCCAGCTCCCTCAGCCTTTCCTCATAAGAGAGATGTTCCACTCCCTTAATCAACTTTGTGGCTCTGCACTGGACTCCTTCAAGCAGTTCCCTGTCCTTCTGGAACTGAGGGCCCAGAACTGGACACAATATTCCAGATGTGACCTCACCAAGGCAGAAAAGAAGGGGAGGAGAATCTCCCTTGACCTACTAACCACACCCTTTCTAATACACCCCAGGATACCATTGGCCTTCTTGGCTACAAGGGCACGTTGCTGGCTCATGGTTATTCTCTTGTCCACTAGGTGAAGATATATTTTGGTAGATGATTTTCTGTGTCCTAAATGAGAGAAGACTGAATGCAGAATGCAGAAACATAAATGTTTTCAAGCCTGTAAAAGTTATAATGGAAAAAACCAACAACTTCCTGTTCACTTTTTTGTGATCTCCTTTAAACCAAAGAAAGATAAATTCAAGTAGGATTTAGTTACTATAATATTCTGGTGCTAGCACCTGGTATGAGAAAGAAACCCTCTTTTTGTGCTTGCAGGTGATTTCCATTTTTCCACTTTACTGCCTTCCTAAGCTGTACTTCTGTTGCACAATCTGGCATGGATAAATTACTCCCAATTTGGTTTTTGTTTGTTTGTTTGTTTTCCCCCTCCTTTTTCCATCAAAATCATTCAAAAGTACCACATCTCCTTAAATCACACTGACATTTCTATCTTTATCTGTTTCTTATTATGCTGGAAGATTTTCAGATGAAAAATTGTGTGTTTTCTCCAAGTCTGCTTGTCTTTTGCCTAGAAAAAATATCCAGACATCCAGACAATTCTAAAGGTATCTTCTTTGTCTCCCGAGGCAAGTTTGGTAAAAGCATGAATAAGCCCTCTTCTGCATTTGAGTAATATTTACCAGTAGGCAGATGATCACAAGACAGTGTTTATAACATGCTCTGACTAAAAACATGTACCACAGAAGAAGAGCTGGATATTCAAGTTAGCAAAAGGAGAGTGATAAGACTCAGTCTCCAAATTATCAGCCTCAGGAATTGTAATGCCTGTGAGGTACAAGGAAGCAGATTTTCTATTGTTAATGCCAGCTCCAAAGACAACTACTTTTTGATGGCTGGACACTCAAAATATCTAGCTTGAAACTTTGAAAATGCTGAGCTTCTTTGAATGCTGAGCTTCTTTGAGACTTCAGACTTTACGGTATTGTTATTTTTAACCTTATACTTAGATTTTACAAGTTAGATACTTTGTATGGTGTACTCTGCCAATACTATAAAATGCATTGGAAATTATTTGTGAAGTGTGATGTGAAGAAAGCAGTTATAGTTCATTATTACTCTCTTACAGCTCTGCTTTAAAGCTAAATAGGTCAGTGTAGACTACCCAAGACAATGTGCTAATTTAGATTCTACCTACATATCTACCAAACTACTTAAAATTTGCAGTATGCTTGCTTGTTTTATTTATAAAATTTTCCTGTCTAAGGAAATCTCTTTGATCAGCTGAAAAATGGAATAAAAGAGTAAAAAAAAAAAAAGATTTGTGGACACAACATTTTCAAAGAATCATTGTGTCATTAATTTACATAAAATTTCAGATTCATTTAGAAAAAAATGACATATGATAGCTGAAAGCATGTTTGGTTAAACTATACAGAAACCTACTGAGATAGATACAAAGATCAAAACTGGTGTGCAGCAATTTAAAAACTTCCAGACATACTCTTAAAAGGGTAAAGATGCAAAGTTGTGTTGATATACCATTTATCTGTAACTGTAATACTTGGCATTATTATTTATATACTTCTTACACACTTAAAGAAATATTTGTTTAGACATGCTTCTCTCTTGTTTCTGAAGCCAAAAAAAGGAGAACTGTGATTTTGCAATGGTCCATGTAAAGCAGACAAATATCAGGATTTTCATGAATGAAAATGAGTGATCAGTTTTTACATTAGTTCCACATTAGTATTGGAAACTCCAGAAATACTTAATAGGCTGCTACTATTTAGCATCTCCTCTGAATATTTTCAAATGTAATACAGAATCCTGAATACTAAGTCTATTCAGAAATGTTTGGAGAGGCAAATAAACTCCAAACAAACAAGCCCAGAGACAAAACTTGTCAAATGTATATTTGTGGAGAAAAAAACCGTCATGCTCTTTGCCTGCTGTATTGTAAGAAGCACATACCTTCTTCCCAATTACCTGAAGTTTTCAAAAGAAAAATAATTTGTACCATTAAGGCACATAAACTAGATTTGCAATTGTTTTCCTTTAAGAGATTGTTTCTTACAACTTTACTGCACATGGTTTCATACTGAATTGACTGGAAAAAAATAAAGAAATCTGAAGAGTTTGGCTTGTTCATAAGAAGTGAAGAGTTGGTGACTGATGTCCTAAGAAAATCCACATTTTTTGGGTCCTTTTTAGTAATCAGCTCTGTGGACTAAAGCAGTGGCTTCAAGTGATGACATGTAAGATATTTCTCTAGGTTCATGTGATTATCTAATATCAAGGATACCTCAGTCTACTTTCTAAATCACTGTAGGAACATTAAAAAATTAATTAATTTCCTCTGTGCTTTGTAAGATTACTCTGTATTTCTGTATTTCATTCCCCATTTTCTGAACTGAAAGCTAAGGCACCTATGTTGACAAGATTGATTTTCAGAGGGCCAGTCATCAGAAAATAAATGTTTACCCATTCTAAGCCATTTGTAAAACAAAGAATGAAAACCACACACCATTGATAACAGTAAAAGGTGATCACTGTATGACACGGGCTTATAGACAGCTGATTGTTGAGATCCAGTGCTAAAACCTGAATATACAGCCCAAAACAAGTGTTTTACTTCTTACCTCTGTTCTTTAAATGGGATACCTGTATGCTGGTCATAATCTAGATGGTCTTCTGGACATATTTTCTGACTGAGAGCCTAACATTTCTGAGAAATATCCATATGTTTGTACTGGATGAAATATAAGAAGAGAGAAAGCATATACTGTGTCTTCTCAGGAATGCTTACCAGTGAAACAGAAGACTTCTGGAGTGGCTGTGAGCTTCCTACTGTGCTTACATCCTTATGACTTTTGAAATCAAGATACAAGATCAAGAACTCTAAAGCTATGCCCAGATATTGTCTCCTATATAGATGTCATCAAGCTGTCTAGACATCCTATGATCTCTAACAGTAGTATTAGGTTTATATGGCATGGTTTTGGTAGTGGGGTGGCTGCAGGGGTGTTTTATGTGACAAGACACTAGGAGCTGCCCCCATGTTGGTACAAAGCCAGGTCCAGCTGTCTCCAAAACAGACTCACTGCTGGCCAAAGCTGAGCCCATCAGTGATGTTGGTAGCACCTCTGTGATGTCATATTTAAGAAAGTTTAAAAGCTGCTTTACAACAGCAGCTGAGAGAGAGTAGTGTGAATATGTGAAATAAAAAACTAAGCAGAGGCCAAAGTCAGTAAAGAAAGAGAGGGAGGAGGTACTCCATGCACCGGAGCAGAGATTCTCTGCAGCCAATGATGAAGACCATGGTGATGCAGGTTGTTCTCCTGCAGCTCATGGAGAAGACACACTGCAGCCTATGAAGGACCTCCTGCCAGAGCAGTGGATTTGCCCTGAAGGAAGCTGAAGCCCATGGAGAGCCCATACAGCAGAAGGCTCCTGGAAGAAACTGCAGCCTGTGAAGCGGGGACCATACAGGAGCAATTTTTCTGGCAAGACCTGTAACAGTGCGAGTGATCCATGCTAGAACAATATTCTCCTGAAGGACTGAATCCTATGGAAAGGACCCACACTGGACCAATTCTTGAAAACCTGTAGGCCATGGGAAGAATACTTGTTGGAGAAGTTAATGAAGGTCTGTCTCCTGTAGGCGGGACCACACACTGAAGCAGAGGAAGCGTGTGAGGAGGAAGGAGCAGCAGAGACAAAGCATTATGTATTGATCAAATCCCCCACTTCCCATTCCTTTATGCCACTCAGGGGGAAGACACAGGAGAGTTGGGAATGAAGTGGAGCCTCGGAAGAAAGAAAGAGTGGGAAAAGGTGGTTTTGGTTTTTTTTAGATTTATTACTGTTTCTCATTATCCTATTCATTTGATTGTCCTAATAGTAAGCATCCACAGCTGTGACACTGTTCTCTGAGATCCTGGTCTTTGTCTTAGAAGTGTTAATAAATTCTCTAGAATAATGTAGACAGTGAAAGTAGAAGCATTTCAGTAACCAGAATCATCTCCCTGTTTGAGCTGAAGAGCAACCAAGAGAGGCTCCTTATGACTTGTGCTCCAGCTGATGCCAGCAGCCTGTGCTTCAAGGTTTGCAACATTCGCCCTGGGTACCCCAATGTTTCCTGTATCCAACTCTGATTTGCAGACTGTCATATATGGGAGCTCACTGAGTGAATTCTCCTAAGACTTGAAGCATCCATAACATCACCGGAAACTGTGCAAGATGTGCAGGTACAGGATGTGGTAAATCCTGTGAAAACTGTTAAAAGGTTCTGTATGGAACACTGCCATACTGTAGAAGTGATCTGCACTGACAGTAGGAATTATTGCATGTCCTAATTGTTGTACTCCTTTGTTGCTCATTCTTTTGGGGAGATATTGGGAAGATATTCTCATCTAGGATTGTCACAGCCTGAAATCTTATTGCAGCCATAAATTAATTTCCTACACGGCTACAATCTTTACAGAAGAAAGTGACCTAAATCAGTATCTTTTAATGTAGATCATGATTGACCCATACCCTTACTCTGTGAAGAGGCAATGTGTCAGAAAAAAATGTCAATAACGTATATGAACTTTATTTTCCCAACATTCCTCATCTTTTGTAAGTATTCATACCTAAAATAAACACTGTGGTACTACTTTTCAGTTTGCTACTTCAAGGAACACACCTAATTGCAATGACAAAACACCAGATCAGAAAGCATAAGATTTGTTAAGGAAAAAACATAAATTCCCATTTTATTGCCTCTTCTGATAGCAAATCTAACGGAAGTCCTAGAGAAATTCTTCAAGCACCTAAAGTTTATGTGTGCTTCAATAGCTTTTCTCTTCCCCCAGGGAGAAAAAAATACCTCAGTAAGAGATATTTTTTGAGTCTCCAGAATTATTGTTTCCTCAAATACAAATCACTTTTTTTCTTTTATATATATATATATAATTATATATATATGAGAGCAGAAATCAAGCTCCAGTCATTTTTATATGTGAAGTTTTGAATTCCATAAATGCACAAAACAGAGTCCAAGAGTATTTTTTAAACTCTTACTTTAATAAGTTGAATAAATTGCTTTAAACTTTCAAACCAGTGCAGAATGGCTATATATGGAAGTATGTGTTCTGTCCTTATTTTCACTTTGTTATTGCTTTATCTCCTGTGTAATATGATTGACTTATCTTCAGAACCACAAATGCTATTCCCTGGTGTACTCAGCATTAATACTGTATGAATAGGTTTATATTTATCAATAAACAAGGTTAATAACCTCAAATGTTGTTTATTTTTACCTGCAGATCACTAAATGTGAAAGTTTTATCTGTACATAATAGCTTTACTGTGAACTTACACTCAGTTAAAGGTTGGGGCACATGCTCTGTTAGTAATACAGTTAACGCTAAAACAAAGTGGAACCTACATAATCTGTTTTTTATACTTCTGTCTCATTTTAGGAGCAGAAGAAAAGATTTCCTGCTTCCTATTTTCTGGATCCTGGGTCTGGATAAATTCAACCTCAGTCATCATCATGGCTGATCCAAAGTACTGAACATTATTATGGCAACAGCTCCATGGCCATTGCCAGATCGTAGAACACGATTGCTCCTGTTACTGTGGAGAGAAAGCTGGGTCTGGCCCGAGGCAGTAGAAGCAGCAGACACAAATTTCCAGGGCTCACCAGTCCTTCCTTTCCCCCTTAGCTGCACCTGGCTCTTTTTCTTCTTCCTTGGTCCTTCCTATGGCAGAGGCAATTTGGTTCTGATCAACTCTTTATCCTTGACATGGAGCTCTTGGATCAAGACCAGAGGAGGGCCACAGAGATGATTAGAAGGCTGGAGCACCTCTCCTATGAAAAGAGGCTGAGATAGTGGGTGTTGCTCAGCCTGAAGAAGAGAAGGCTCTGAGAAGAATTTATACTGGTCTTCCAGTACCTGAAGGGGCCTACAGGAAAGCTAGAAAGGGACTTATTACAAAGGCATCTAGAAATAGGATGACAGGTAACCATTTTAAGCTGAGAGAAGGTAGATTTAGATTAAATATTCGGAATAAATTATTTCCTGTGGGGATGGGGAAACACTGGACCAGGCTGCCCAGGGAAGTTGTGGATAGCCCATCCCTGAAAGTGTTCAAGACCAGGTTGGATGGGGCTTTGGGCAACCTGGTCTAGTGGAAGGTGTCCCTGCCCATGGTAGAGGGGTTGGAACTAGGTGGTCTTTAAGGTCCCTTCCATCCCAAACCATTCTGCAATTCAATGATTTACCAATGCTGCAAAGAAGCTCAGAAGCAACTCCATCAAAAACAACAACAGGCACTGTTTATACTGAAACAGACAAGCAGTGGAGATCAAGAGGTTACCTTCTCGATGCTGTAGCCCCAGTGCTGTAGACCCAGTGTAATGCACCAATGCAGCACAGCTCTGCATTCAATTTGGGTACCGTCCTACAAGCTCTCACAGCAGTAAGGCTGTATTTGCACCTCCCAAGGTAATGATCCTTTCCTGTCAGGCAATACTGTTTTGCCTCAACTATACAGCTCCAAGAATGTAACTCTCTTCTTCCTGTAATGGCATGGTGCAGATGTGGTTTGTCAAAATATTTGTAGATGGCCCAGGTCAGGATGGGAATCGGACACTGAGGCCCTCAGGCTCCCACTAAGTTACCTGGCCACAACCATGATCCTCTCCCTACACCCTGCTCATGGCTTTTTACTGATGTTTTCTGGCATATGAACCTATCCAGAAGGAGACAGCAAAGTAGCCAAAGACAAAAACCTCTGGAAAATTTTCCTTCTCAATGTATTGCCTGTTTTATTTCTGGAAGAGGCTTGACTGACTTGACAGTGAGCCACAGCCACAGCCAATGTCTGACCACAGCCCTCTGTGTTTGTGTGTGTCTCCAAAATGTATTCTGACATTTCTGTGTGGGGATGTACACATGTAAGGGATAAAGATATGGAGAAATGTGCATTTCTAGGACTCTCCTACCCATCTTCCTCTGTTTCTCTTGAAGGATGAAAATCAAGTGAAAAGAAAAAAAACAACAACAACAACTTTCTCTCAGATGACTAAGGTTTCTGACATTCCCAAGTAAAATTAAGGTGACTACTTAAATGTGAATAACTTCCCCGACAGAGCCATGCACCTCAGCCCTGAACTGCAAAGACCATCCACCACAACAGCAAACTCCTCCTGAGGCTGTCACCTGAGTAGACAAATGCTTATTTTGACATGATATTTTTGTGATCTTCACTACTGTGTGGTTAGAAGGAAGAAATAAATACATAAAAATCTGTTTAGCTTGCTCAACAGCCTCAACAAAGGGACTTGAAGGGCATATCATGGCTCTGAGGTTTGCTATGAATGGTGCGTTGTCAGTAACCTTGCTTCTACACTTTGAGATACATAATGATACACACAAATTCTGAACTTAAGCTGTTGTAAGCCAGCGATAAACACATGAAATAAAGGGAGAAAAGATGGTACACAAATTCTGCTCTGTTCAGATGTGGAAAATATTGCTGCCAAAGCTAGAGCTGCCAGTCTCTGGCTTTAAGTCACTTGGTAATTCTGCAAGCTAAACATAACTGCAGCTGGGCCACCTTTGCTGTGACCCTGTCAAATCTTATTCTTTATTTATTTGAATGTCTAAAATGTAGCTACAGGTGTACGGCTTGGGCTTTGGATCTCTCTTCTCTTGTTGAAGGCATAAAATAAGTAAAGGACTTCCAAAAATTCTTTACAGATGAAGAAATGAAGCTACTACATTTCTATGTATTTTTCAATTTCAAATCATTGCAAGATGTAATGAACACCAATTACCTGTAGCAGTGCTGGGTAGGCAGTCTGACATGAGCTGCAGTAATACATGATATGAGAGAGATTATGCCAATCTCTCTTCATATAATAAGACCAACTAATAGCAAGACATGTTTTGAAATTTACTGACAATTGTTTTCTTTAGGAAGAGGAATTTTTTTTGCAAACCGTTTTTCAACTGTTGCTACAAAGGATACCACACAGTTCATCATTCAAAGCCAGATGCTCACCTAATCACAGGCTAAATGTTATTGAATAGTTCCAATGGTAGGCTGAACTCCTTATTTATCTCTTCGATAGAAAATCTCTTTGGCGGAAGCAAATACTGTCCAATAGGATTTTATTAAGATCTTTCAGAACTTGACAGCAAAGTAAAAAACTGAGGTATGATCTGTAAACACTATCTACTCCAAACTGAACACGTGTATGTGAGAGAAGCCCATAGTGGGTGAGAATTGCTTCCTTGATGAGGAAATAGCTGCCAAGAAGATGAGTACAGGAAGAACATTTTAGAAGGTGACTGCATTTAAATGCTTTAATCTTAATACAAACAACTCAAATCCAACACAGGTGAGTTGATTGGCTGAAAGCCATTATTATTACTTGGTCATACTACAGCTGTTATGGTATATAAAACAATTTTGGCAGCCCTGAGTTAGTTCCTAATGGAAAATATTACATTACAAGATCTATTAGTAGTGTTGTTCTGCTGACATTATGCTACTTGTTGGCAGTCACTTCAGAGAGGTGAAAGATGGAACAGGGAAGGCAAAGTAAGTACATTTGCTTATTATTTATTTATTTATTTTTAAACAGAAGGCACTTTATCCTCCTGGTCAATGCTGTGGAAACCTGAAATGGGCATCTGGGAAATTCTGATGACCAAATGTAATTCATAAGCGCACCTCTGCTCTGATCATTGACTGCAATTTTTTACTGTCCTCATAGCCATTGTTTGATATATATTCCATTCCTGCCAAATTAATGATTATTCTTATTTTTATTCCAATCTAATCGCTGCTGCAACTCTTTCTTGGTAGCGTGCAAAATGGTTAGTTTTCAGTGATACCTCAGTATGCAAAGATTGTAATGACATATATTTTAACTCACAGCTTAATGCTTTGATTTAAAAATCATTGTTTTGCTTGCTATTCTTTCATAGCTCTTCATTAGTTGTCGTATTATTGTGAAAGACTGACAAGCTTCTTCTGAACATAATTATTAGTTAATGTTCATATACTATATAAGTGCAAACATTTAGTCCTACTGTTTCTTATACAAATAAAGTGTTTTCATTGCTGCAGTAAGAACCAGATTTTTAAGCTTTAAAATGGGACCTTTATTATACATGTGAAACTCAGGGGGGACCTTATCACTCTTTACAACTACCTGAAGAGACGCTATAGTCAGGTGAGGGTCGGGCTCTTCTCCCAGACAACTAGTGACTGGATGAGAGGGCATGGCCTGAAGCTGCCCAGGAGAGGTTTAGGCTGGCTATTAGGAAGCACTTCCTCATGGAAAGGGTGATTAGACATTGGAATGGACTGCCCAGGGAAGTGGTGGAGTCACCATCCCTGGAGGTGTTTAAGGAAAGACTGGATGTGGCACTTAGTGCCATGGTCTAGCTGATGTAGTCGTGTTAGGTGAAAGGCTGGACTTTGTGATCTCAGAGGTCTTTTCCAGCCTCAATAATTCTGTGATTCTGTGTGACTGTTAGAGTCTTGTTCTGACAAGAAATAGACTGATGGCAACAAAGGGTAAATAGATAAAGTAGTGCCAGAAAGCAAAGAAAGAAAATCCCAAGTTTTTCCACTTTGAAGTAAATTGGAAAATATGTCACACTACCTCATGATGTTCAAGCAGATTGGATGCACCTGGAAGTTATACTTAGAAAAACTAATTTTCCCATTGACTACTGTCCTGCACCATCCCTATACAGAGCTACAACTTGAAAACCACACTATCCCCCTTAATCCTGAGACAACAAACCCATTTGATAGAGATTAATTCCATTTTTTATATCAGCTACATGGTCTTTGAAACAAATGCAGAGTCACAAACAGCTTGCTTTATATGATAGGAGGCCTGCTGATATGAGTGGGAGATTTGTATTGATGTTAAAGTTAGGGTGAAATATTTTATTCTTGACTACATTTAAGTTATTTTCAATATGTATTTTCTTAGTGCATTGTTACTCTTAGTAAAAGGCAATAAGAAAAAAGTCCTCCTTAGGACAAGCACATTTTTGTCCTTTTCCTTTATTTTAGCCTTCTGAGCATCCTTTTCATTCTTTTGGCATTTAATTAATTTTTTTTTGGTCTTTATCTACTTCCTAATCACTTTTCTTATCATGAAAGCCTGCCTTATATTGTCAGTGTAAACACAGTAGGAAGGATTGATCTTCAAGGTCCTTTCCAACCAGGATGATTCTATGATTCTATGATTCTTCTTGCCTAACTTCATATAAGCTGATATAAATAAGTCCATAAGAATAAGATTTCCTCTTCCCACTCTCCAGACTCCCATTATAGTCAATGGGCAGAATCAAGCACTTTTAGGAAATTACAGGATCAGTTCAGTTGCCTGAGCAGAGGTGTCTGCTGCCAGACTGACAGAAATGCAGAGACCTGCACACTTCTGGAGACACAACACAGAGCATGACAGGCTATGCTTAGGCAATTGAAATAGTGCAATTCAATTTATCCTACAATAAACATCCAAAAAAAGACAGGTACGTTTTGTACTAAGTATCCCACAGAAGACATCTGTGCATGAGTTAGTTGTCTAAGCTACTTTTACAGTACATTGAAATCTAAGTCAAACCATTCACAATGATGTGTGAAGCTCTCTGGCTCATTTCAAGAAGGCACATATGTGTGGTCAGCCAAATCACTCCAGAAACTCTTCAGGATGAATTAACTAGTCTGCAGCTAGCTATAATAGGACCATAGATGACTATATTTAGGCATCTGAAATTGCTCACCTGCAATACAGAGCTGCTATCCAGCATTTTCATGTATTTCAATTAATATTTAATTGAATCCCACCCTTGACTATTGGTGCTTTCAGCAAGGTAAGATAAATCACCCTGCTCCATCATCAACAGCAGTGGAGATCAGAGAGATGTATAAAAGGCAGGGAAATTTTCATCCTTCAGAACTATTGATTCAGGTAGTCCAAACCAGGAGACAACACTGTATCAAAAACATTTGATTTGGTAAAGGAATTTGTCTTTGCAAACATCAGGGTTAAAAATGGGCTGCTTCTTTTGAAATGACAACAGTTTTGACAGCATAGTAAACCATCCTGTACATTATACACAAGGACCTTGGTGGTCTAAGTGTGACTAATAGGAGGGAGACTTGTCTACAAGTAGCACGGTCCCCTGATTTTATTATTGTGTTGGTAAGACTGAAGAAGAAATAGAATCACTGGAGTTCAATTGGTTATCTGGTTCACCTTAAAGCAGGATCAAGTTTTCTTTGGACAGTCCTAACTTGCATTTGTCTCTCTTGTCTTAAAAAACTGCAAAGGGAGGGATTCCTGAAACTTCATGGGCAGCCTTCTTTGGGATTTTGTCACAATAGGCTTTTTCCTAATATCTAAACTGTTTTTTGTTTGTTTGTTTGTTTGTTTCTTTAAATAAGCTCCCTTTCTCTACTCTTTCCACTATTGGCAATGAGGAAGAAATTCTTACCATCTTTATAACCATCCTTTACATGGTAGAGAATGACTGCCATGTTCTGCCTCAGTATCCTTTTCTTTTTTGTTATTTTTGTTTCTAGACTAAATTAATTCTCTCAGCCTTTACTCACAGGACTTTTCTTCTAAACCTTATCTCATTTTTCACGCTCTTCTCTGAGCCTTTGGAATTTATCTTTCTTAAAGTGTGATATTCAGAAGCAGACACAGAACTCCAGCCTCACCAGAGCAGGCTGGATAGAATTGTATTCTGTATCTTATGTGTAGCAATCCTACTAATCTCTCCCCAAAGCAGAGTATTTTGGGTAAGAAAATCACATTATCTATCTACATTTACATTGCAACTCACTATGATCTTCACATTTCTCTTCTACTTTTGCCTGGGCAAACATTCCCCACTTCGTAAATGCACACAAAATTTAGAATTAAAAAAATGCTTCTAAGTCTTAAGACTTCAACTGATTTCAGAAATGAGTGGGCAGACAATCCCAAGGGGTGCAAGATTTGCAGTCTTTCATAAGAAAAATTGTTTTTAACTTTCCAGTAAGAAGAGGAAGGGACCAAAGTTCAAAAGACAAATTCCATTTACTACAACCCATTTTTCATGATGTAAATTTTTCCAGCATGCTAAACTACTTTCAGATTTATAATTGGCTCTGAAAAAAAGGGATGGACAGAATGAGATCATTTGACCGCCTTAGGGACATGTTTAAAGAATTACTGCAGAGCATGTACGAAGAGACTAAAACCAGTGTATTTCACTTCGTACTCTTCCTCATGTTTTGGAGGAATCACAATAGCAGCACACTATTCCAGAGCTTGTCTGGAGAGGCAACTGGAGAATAAGATTGGCTGCTGACAGATACAATGGATCTAAGAAGAAAAAGTAGGGGGAAAATCACAACAACAGGTAATAGGAATGGATAAGACAATAGAGCATCCCATTCAATTAAAAAAGTGCTATGAGGTCTGAAGATGGAGTGAAACTTTAGGACTTGCCCATATTTTTTGGTATTTATTTTTTTTTTGCACATTTATAACTATTAAATAAGCCTCCTTAGGTTCAGTAGACATCCTGTCTTCACCAAAGTCAATGCTGTTTTTTTCCAATTGACTTCAGTAGAGGTAAAATTTCATTTTCTGATCCAAAGCCTGGAGCCAGCACATATTTTTTTCCATTACAGGATAGAAACTTTATTAAAATTATAATGGTCAGTGCCTTTCAGTCATGCTGACAGTTTCCTAAGCCCTGTGATACTCTCTCCTTTTCTGCTCTTTCTCTTCTACCTCCCAGCATCCTTCCTCTTCCTAACAGTCAGCTTCTCAGAATGAAAGGACAAGGTCAGATAGCTTTTGAAAACAAAAGAAAAACTGGGAAAAGAGGATGGGGGCTGAGGTACTTTTCCTGCATTTATACTACACCCTTAAAGTGCAGCTTGTAGTTGATAAGTGGATGTTTGGCGCTTTGATTTGAAGCCCCTGCCTTCTGAGATGTATAGATCCACTTAAATCAGCAAAAGATTGCTTTGAAAGTGCTGAATTTTCCTGTCCCAGGATGAGAGCATGCAAAGTCAGGCAGGGACTTCTTAGGAGTGATTTTGTACTGGGATTTTACATGAAATCACAGAATCACAGAATAGTTACTGTTGGAAAAGACCTCCAAGATCACTGAGTCCAAATGTCCACCCAGGGCGGGGGGGAAGGAAAAACCACAAAACACCAACCACACACCCCACAAAACCAGCAACAACACACAATCCCCAGAAAAAAAAAAAAAAAAAAAAAGCGCCCACAATCACTTGCCCTGAAGTGCCACATCTACATGTTTCTTGAATACCTCCAGGGATGGTGACTCCACCACCTCCCTTGGTGGCCTGTTCCAGTGCATGACTACTCTTTCAGCTGCAGTGCAGCAGCAAGGACCTTTCCAGGCATGGCTGGGGCAGAATCAGCATGGAAAGAGCAGTGGAAAGTGCAACACTGATCTCTTGTCTCTTAGTTACTCCTCGGTGTTTCTAACCAGAAGGATCAATCTCAAGTTAGCATTCCAAAGCTACTGTTAAAATTGACAGGTAGGCTGTCTTCTTTTCTGAATAGGCTATAACATAAGCATCTAAAGTCAATTAATTTGATAGCTCCTACTTACCAAGCTGGTGCCTCAGTAATCAGCCCTAACAAGGAAAAGCTGTATTCAACTCCTTATCAACAGCCTCAGACTTGGCAGTAAGATTTTTCGAAGTGAAACCAAAAATCATGAGAAAAGTGACATATACTTTGGTATGACTTTACTTGTACTTTAACCTGAATACAGCTGAATTGAGGTTGATGATTCACTCATATTGTGGTTCAGTTACTTCTTTGCCAAAGTTGATTTTTCATTAAAATCACTTGTAGGCTAGAGTCTAATACCAAGCTGCATCAAAACATTGTTTCATTGTGTGTGAGTTTGTGCATGAGGGTTCACATGAATTTATTGTCATCCCATCATTCACAGTGACAGGCATTGTAGCTTGCTGTCATGCCATGGCATCTTACAATGATGTGAACTTTAAATTTTTATAAGATGGTAAGTTACCACCAGATTAAGATAAGTGCCTTAGCTTAGCCTGAAATGGAATAAAGGCTGGGATACCTGCAGTAATAACAAGTTAGCATGGGTGACAAGACCCTTTTGGGGTAATTCCCAATTATCATTGATACAGTTCCACTGGTGGAAGTGCTCCTGTCCCTCCTGTCACTTAGTCTAAAGGTAAGTGATATTAAGGCAAGAATTAAGAACAAAGGTTCATCATAAGTAGAAACTCATCCCAAATTAATGTAGATGATTCAAATTCAGATATCTAAGTCTGCTTTAGTTATGCTTCATAGTGTGTTTCTGGATTATTATTGAAGAGTAAGGCATTATAATTATAATAACACATAATAATTCCAGTGTATGATGCATTGAGGTGCTTGTGCACAGAAACTGCTTATTTTACTGTTTAGTACAGAAGAAAACCTATGGTGAACCAGTTCAGTCTTAAATATCTAACCTTTGGAAAGCTAGGTTGATGAGTGCATTTTCACATGTCTTAATAGGAGATTGCTCACTTTTTTCCAAAGTTTTTCTCTATGCCACAAGCCCTTTGACGACATTCAAAGTCCTTTACATTTATGGGGTACTAAAGAGGTGATCAAGGGTGGAAAACATATCCTTAGACTCTAGAGAAACGCCAGAGGAACCCTAGAGAAAAACAGTTCTGTAAACAATAAATTTCTTCACTCATTTTTTATTACTGCTTTACTTGTTTTTTGTCTGTTTAAAAACATCTGGGTTTCTCTATGTCGATGATTCTAAAACTTACATCAGCAGAAATCTAGGGGTCTTTAGCTATTTCTTTACAAATTGTCCTCATGCAGAATGCTAGAAAGAGGGTTCCTCACAGAAATGTAAACTCAGCATTACATAGAGCAACTGCACCAGTAGCAAATGCAAGCATGTGGAGCTGGGGAGGAAAAAAAAAAAAAAAGAAAACAAATGAAAAAGCAAGCAAACAAAAAATCCCCCACAAAAGAACCACACCCTTTGCTGATAAATCAACCATAGATTAAATATGAATCATCAAATACTGCCGTGATCAGTATTCATGGAAAATAAATGATGCCAAATATGCTTTAAGAAAAAAGAAATCTGTTTAAATGGTATTAATGGTAAGGCATACTACAGCAAGGTGAACAACACTGATAATATTAAATTAACCCAAGGGGCTCCCTAATCAGGATCCCTATGCAGAAATCTGCTTGCCAACTGTCGTTCTTTTTCCCATTGGTTTAGTTAAGGGTTGAAGTTCTTCTTGAAGTTTCTTTTTTAATCATTAGATCCCGACCTTACAGTTTTCTCTGACTACTTTCCTTCAGGCTGTCTTTGCTCCTGTCAATTTAGGATTTCCAGGGAATTATTCTTCTTTGAAATGCATATTCCAGGCTTGAAATACTGGCATATGTACACTGTAGAGTAATTGTGGAGGCCAAATGTTTAATTACACATGACAGCTGGAGCTGTAGGAGTCCGAGGCATGCTTGAAAACAACTTATGCCCTATGCAGTCTTAACGAAAAGGAACAAAATAATATATATTTAGGTTTTGTGCCACATGGTAGCCGCTGTTCTCTCTCTTTTCACAACTGAGGGTGGTTTGCAAGAAGTTCAGCTGCTTTCACTTCTGTGTACTGTCTCTCTGAAGATATACTTTTTCCCTCTTCATACAGTCTAAGCATAAACTTTCAGACCTTGCAATGCTGCAAGAAATGCTTATAATTTTTCTTTCATGTTTTTCCTGAGTGACAGAGAAGAGGATTTCAAGAGTTTCTCTAATACAGCATAGTTAGTACAATTTGATAAAACCACATTAAGAGAAATGCCAGAATCAAGATATTTTAAGTAAAAAAGATGTAAGCAACAATCATATTTTACCTTAATGTATGTGATTTGCTCAGAAATGAAGCAAATGGAGCAACCTGACTTCTCAGGCTTTGGAAAATACTTTTTTCAATCAGCACAAATTTGTCCCCTTTCACAGACAGATTTTATAGCCTCCCGAAAATATATATTTAATTCTGCTGACAGAAGCATTTCTTTCATAGTACAACAGAAGTAAGAAGTTACTTCCTATTATGCATACACCTGTTGTCAGTGTTCATCTCTTCATCTGACATAAGTTCATATAATTCCACTGATGAAATCCCTGTGTTTTTAGCAGGTTTAAAACAATTGGGGGTCTCACTCAATATTTGACACAGCTTTTCCTTATGTATGCATATATATGTACATGCACACTTTTAAAACTTTTATTATGAGCTATTATTATAATTGTGTTGCAAAAGAGGGTAAAATGTTATATAGATGTTCTGGCAAATCAGACTTTCTTTGTGTGTTGTGTTACCTAAGCACATCTTCATTAAATTATACCATAATATGAAAGGGATTTTCTGGATTTTTTTCCCTTCTCTTATTAAATGCCTATGTATGTAGGCATTTAATGTAGGATTGAGGTAAGATTTCATATAGTGGTGGTGCTGTTAGTATTTGACAGGAAAATAACAAGCATTTTTTTAGCCCCTGAGTGTTCGGTTCCATGGTAAGAAAAATATATCTCTGGTATCCTTGTGAAAAAAGATATTTCATTCCTTACAAGGAGGAATTAATGAATATCTATAACACTTAGACATACAACTAGCAAACAAAGAGAATAATGATATTTTCCTGGTGTATTTTCTTATATGAAAAGAGAGCAAAGATGAGATTAATTTGACAAATGAACTTTAAAGGAGTATTGTTCAGTAGCATTGGGAATTAACTGCTTTGTGTGGTAGGTTAACAATGAACGATGTTGTAATTGAGTAAGATAAAATGAAACTCCCACCAGCAAAAAATTTGAGTATTTTACATCATTGCTGTGAATCAGAAGGGTAAACAAACCTCTCCTAAAAATGTGAAGCAAAATTTCTGTTTTAAACCACTTTGTGTTCCTTGAAAAAAAAGGCTTTCTTTGAGATGAGCCTGCTTGCTAAAAGCCGTTAAGCATTACATTGACTTTTTTTTTTTTTTTTTTTTTTTTTTTTTTTTGGGTTTTCCTGGGCTCTGATTACCTCTATGTTTAGAAAATAAGATGGGAGGGATGACTGTGAAATGCCCAACTTGATAAGGAGAATATTAGAGATACAGCCAACAAACATTGTCATCCACCACTTCAAAGTCCCAAAATGAGATTCATAGAAGTTGGACTCTAAAAGTTAGTTGTGAGAAGGAGACAGGTAAGTGCACCATGATAAGCCAGAGAAATCACATTTTAAAAATGACTATTTCCAAGACTCTTCTAAGGGAGGCGCGGCTACTTCTGTCAGTCAGGAGTTTCCAGGAAAAGGCTTGCTGAGGCTCACTTCTCATGCAAAGGAGTGGACGTGCCTAGGTGAACGTACATACATACATATTTGCATTCTTGAATACCATGGCTTGCAGTTTCCTGAATCAGTAAGGGAGCTGAGTTGCAGCGAAGTGCACCTCAGAAAGTAACTGTGATGACTGATCCCTTAAAGATCTATTCCAGAAACCCTGCAAGTCACCTTTATTCCCTGCCACCCTCTGAAACAATTCTGTATGTAAACCCTCCACTTGTTCTGGCACAGAAAAAAACATTCTACTAACACTGCCCTCATCCTACTCATGGCTATTGAGTATGGTTATTTTATTTTCCTCATCTAGAAAGCTGAGCTGAAAGTGTTTGATTTCAACCAAGATCAACCAAATGTCTTCGGCATTTTCAACCTGACATATTTATATATTAAGCTCACAAAATACAGAATGTATTGTGTAAGACCAGAGTCTTTTCTCTTATAAGGAGACTTGAGTTTGAATTTGAATCATTATAATAAAAAGTAATTGCTTTTAGTAAGCTTTTTGTACTTTTTAAAGTTTTCTGTTGATATAGAATAACATGAAGACAGAAGGTTGTACAGTACAGAGAAAAATACCCAAGGCTGCAAACAAGAGAGATGAGGAAGATTACTTTAAAAAGTTTGACAGAAGGAAAAATGCTTCCACTGTTAGCGCTGTGGGGGGTTGCATGTGATAGATGAACACATTTGTATCAGTTGGGCTGATTTTCAATAGATATTTTATTTCACTACAGTCTTCCCTTTATCTAGCCTTCATGAATAGCACTTATCCCTTTGTAACACCGTTTTTCTACCTTTGTGGATTATTTGAATGTTATTTTAAGTCTCCTATTTTAGGAACCAAGAGCCACTTACTGATGTAAACAAAGCTCCTTGGGAAACACATGACAACATAAAGACATTGTGAAATGTTTTACTTTTAATAGGTAACATTATCTGGAGTTTGGGATTGAGCAGCTCTAGACTGGCTTTTAATTCAAACCAGGCATAAGAGTGCACGTGTTGACCTATGGGCTTTACTGGAGCCAAACAGGAACAGAGGAAGCGATGCCCTGAAAGTGAGCCCGAACACCTGTACAGGTCACTGTTGGTCCATCATGCTTAACTAATTTTCCCCTGCCCTCTGACCTAGTTTTCCACAGTGCCACCGAGAGTTACATCTTTCATCCTGCAAACCCTACAGCTGCCTTCAATTAATGAAACCAGCCTTAACTTTGTTATCAGACAAACTGAGCTCACAGTGCTATGGGAACAATTCTTTTATTATTGTATTGACAAATTATCCTATTAACAAGTGGCTACTATGAAAATCAATTAAAATCTTGGCTGAAATACTTGAATATCACTGGAGAAGATGCAAGGGGGAATTAATTACTAAGTCAATTAACAGTTACTCTATATGGTTCATAAATTAGGTGTGTCCAGCACAAAAACTGTCATTTGTATTGATAACTAGAGCACAAAATTATTGGGTGAAATACAGAGTGGCATGTTATGGAATTTCATTTTTTATTTGATATGGACTATCCTATGTAAGTTACTTGCAATGTGTTTGAGATACCTTTTACAGGTTTCTCTTTATTTCTTGCAGATACCTTCACACCTTTTGGATGGAAATGCAAGCCTCCCACCCTTCACACTATAAGGAGACAGGAATGGTATCTTGCATGGCCAGGACGGCCTACCCAAGTGTGTACTAAGCAAAGATCAGCTCCTTACAGACTTCCTGCAAGTTCTAAGCTTAAACCAACCTGTCTTTATGCAGAGAGGAGGGCTGGCAGGTCACTGATTTCTGAAATAAAGCGATGTGGCCACAGACAAACATAGTGTTACTTGTCTTACAGAGCAGAAAAATCAGACCTGCAGGCTGGTTGGGTTGTTTATAATAGATGTTACTAGTACTCTAGAAAGAGTTAGCTAATATATTTTGCAGAGAGCAACACAGGCTTCTTTTGATGTAAGCAAGGACTTGCTCTGATACCCAGGGAAAAAGATTTGATACCTTTTATTATAAAAAGAAGTAATACCCTATTGAAGCACTTTGAGTTAATAATCACTTGTACAATGTCTTGGGATTTAGTTCTGCCCTCTCGACACCCCTCATAAAGTATGGTTTAAGGTAAAGTAAGTAAAATTATATGTGCTGTATAAAGTATACATTATACTTCAAATTATCTTAAACTATACCTTAAACTATGCTTTGGGGAAACATAATCAGAAAAAGCAGCACCATAGAATGAGAGACAATGAAACTTCTAGGGTAAAACTATACTTTCACTGAAGTATATTATACTTAATGGAGTTAAAGACTTCTAAAACCTTTAAGTGGAATCTCCAGAAAAAAAGATTCTACCTTGTCATTGAGCTACTGCACACAGAGGTAGTGTAACAAGACATATATTTGGTTTATTTGGAGGGAGGGGAGAATGGGAGAGAAGGAAGAAAATCTCCTCAGACAGCTAAGTTGGTGTTCGAGTTCATGTCTTTTCGAGAGTACTGGGAGTGGTAGAAGCCATGATTTGCTATTCTATCACTATTCACGTACATATATGTCTTGAGAGATTTAGATACACACACATATACTTACATGCTTGTATACATATGCATACACATGTAAATATCTTTTTATACATTTAAAAATACACATAGAGGGGTCTAAGGAAAAATATACTGAATACATTTTGTCTTGTTCTTATATCTCAATTAAACAAGACTGTTTCCTTAGTAAAAAAAGGAACAAAGCAGTCCTGGCAGTAGAACATCAGAAATGAAAAAAAAAAAAAACAGAGGAAATTAGAGCTACCGTGCACCAGTGAATCATTTTAAGTCTCTCAGCTGCACTTTGGCAATGGTTGCTGCAGGGAACTGTACATGAACATGTATCATTCACCACTAACAGCTTATGGGGACTAACACCATACAGGCAGTGCATAAAAGCAAGTGAGAGGTGTGGGTGAAGAAATCTGCTTACTGACAATGCTCACCATATGAATTACGAACTTCTCCACCCAGGAATGACAGAAGTCCTTAATGTTTCAGGGCCACAGAGTCTGGATAACTGCAAAGTATTTTATAATCAAATGTCTACAAAAATATTATTCACAAGATGTTATATTATGAACTCTTTTTAAACCTGTTTACTACAGCTGTTATTATCCTTGCTTTGTAAGTGTGGTAACATCCAGAAGCACCAATTAGAATCAAGTACCACTGTGCTAGGCCATTTCATAATGAGCAGAAGACCCTCTTTTGAAGGCCTTGCAAAATCCTGTAGAGTGGATAGAATTTCTTTGAAGTTCAAAAGTATATATGTAATTCATACAAAAGCCAAAGACTTTCCTTTTTTTATCAAACATTTTTTCCTAAGAAAACTATTATTTCACAACTGATATATAAATCTGAACTAGACTGTAGTGATCATTTCAGGCAAATGTAATCTGCAATGACATGGAAAATTGCATAGTAATGTGTCCTGAAAATGAGAGAATGAAAGAAACTTCCTGAGCTAATACAGGGTAAGAAACATTTGAACCTTGAGAACAACATGGACAGAAAGTCAGCTGCCATAAATCGTGGTAGCTGCAGTCAAAACTCTACAGTTGCAATAATTCTCTGCATAAGGTCCTTTAGTTTGATCTCAGGAGCTTAGTAAAATCTCCTCACCAAACTAGTGCAGTGCAGCTACTACTAAATACACATATTTCACTGTGGTGGTGAGCCATACAGATTTATGAAGAGCTGGTACAAAAAACATACAGGATAGAGCAATACTGTCTTGCTGAAGAGGATTTTGTATGTTTACAGAAAGCTGACATGAACTTCTGGACTTTTTTTTCTGGAGTTAAGTGCTTGCCTGCCTGCATTTTTCTGTTTTGATTTGTTTGGTTGGTTGATTTTTAGTATGTACTTTCAAAGAATTTGTGAGAAGGTGGGGGCTATTTTTCACAGGATGGAGTGGAATCTCTATACATCTTTCCTGTAAGGTTATTGTTGCCACTGACTGGTAATAGTCATAACGAACAGTTCAAATTGTAGAGAGCAGTGTTGTTTACTATCAATCCATCTGATGTCATCTGGAATCCCATGTTTAGCTCTCTGATTGAAATTGACTGGCCAAGAATCTTCCGGTAACATCTTTGGAGGAAGCTGCACTGCTTAATGTACCTGTGCCCATGCTTATTGTAAATGTATTCCTCCACAGGTCTCCTTTTGCAATCAGCATGTACTTTATCAGGTGGATGCTAGAGGATGTTTTAGCTTTCATTACAATGCGTTCAGGTTTTCACTGTTTGAGTCTGATCCAACCTTTAGGTTTTGAGCCTTAATGAAAAAATCTGCTTTCATCTCTTTAATCTAGCAGTAGTGTGTTGTTGTCATTGTTTAATACACAGGAAATAGCAAGGGATCTGGAACAGAGCAGAACAGACAATAATAATTAAAAAAAAAACCCTTACAAATGCACTTGCCAATGGATTAAATGATTCTGCTTTATTTACTGTTTCATATTAGACATTTTGAATTTGTATCCAGGCAACAGAAAGCTAATTGAAGAAAAATTACAAATCTCAAGATTCCTCCACCACGCTCATAAGCAGAGGGACGAGAAGTGCATCATTCATGGCTTACCACAGGCTATTCAATGCTTATCATTCACCTTTCTCTGTTTCCCAAAATCCTTTCAACCAGAGACCAGAAACAGCATTTGGTAACTTACTGTATTTACTAATCAGATACACAGTTGAGTAAAGGGGATGACTTGTGAACCCCTCCTACACGTTGATGGAGGATGCACTCCACTCTATGGTGGTAGCTACGGAAAGGCTTGTGTGCTGCCTTTAAACTGTATATTACATGCACAGCACTGCATTTGTAGATGTAATTAAGGAATAATTAGGGTAACTTCTGCCTTTGCACCTTGTGTAAGCATAGGCAAATATATCAAGAGAAATCTAAATTAATTGTTAAAAAACTCAAAACCAAGAAAAAGGCCAAAAGTACTGGAAAACGAATTTATAGCTCTAGTTAAATACTCTCCCAGGATTCCTTCTTAAAAGAAGGTGTGCTATTTATTAGTTGTTCTTTGTGCCCAGTGAATGTATGAAGAATCACCCTGTACTTATGACTGTATTGGTCTCTAGCAGTACTACATATCAGATGACTTTGTCCAAAGCACAAATCCAATTGCAATTTGTTTTTGAGGTCACTGGAGGGAAACTGCACAGTCTTGTGATGGCATATGCAGATATAAATTCATTTTTGCCATAAGACAGTAACAAAGAGCAAGACAAATGCTTGTCTGCTTCCATTGTGTCCCTTTGTCATGTGGAAATGATCAGATTGTTAGCTGAGGCTATCTGAGTATTGATGTCTCTGGAGATATACATCCATGCTACAAAACCTTTAGGCCTTGTCTTTTAATTCTATCTTCATGTTATATCCTAGTTTTTCTGTGTATTCTTCTTTTTTTTTCCACTGAATCTCTTTTTAATATCTTTTGTAGTCTTTTTTTGTGTCATGTGATGTCTCTCTGTTCATTGACCTTTTGCTTTATCAATCATTTTATACCTACAATTGTGAATTATATATGGCATTTCAGAATGCATATTTAATTATCCTATAGGCACCATCAGCACCATAAGTGAAATTTACATTACACAGCTGAAATCACCATTCCCTATATAAACCCAATATGATAAAACATCAGAAGAACAATTATGTACTCTGTCCACAGAATAAGAAATACTATACATTCTCTAAAATTGCATAACTATGAGGTCAGGGAAGCACAAGCAGTAAAACTCACCCATTTTTCATAATGTTTCTCTCTGTAAGTCCAGCAATTTAAGTGTGATAACAAAAATGGGCAAACATTTGAATCCCTCTGAGTCTGGATGGTGGTATAACTAAACCTGCTATCCCTTTGATGGGAGAGCCTTTTGTGGCCTAACTCAGCCCAGACCTCATTGACTTCAGTATTCTGAATTTTTCAGACAATATCATCTGGCATCCACACTACTTTGGCATGCCAAACAATATCTGTCTTATCTAACTCAATCAATCAGTCTGTCTGTCATAGTTTGCATTTATGTAACGCCTTTATCCAACAAGTGCAACCTCCTTTACAAACTTTAATTAACTTAGGCATCTAACATCCCAGGGAAACAGGGAAATACGATCTCTTTTTGAACCGAGGAAGAAACTGAGACACAGAGAAATTAAGAGTAGGATTCATCTTGCCTAACTTTAGCTGACTACAATATAGACATTTAAGCTTTGGAAAATGAGACTAGGCTCTCTTTAACGTTATAGGAAATAATTCATCTGGCATATTTTAGGCACTGTTTTAAGATGTGACTAATTGCCCTCTGGAGGCTTTTATTTGTGGCCATGAAAGAAACCTAGATGCCTACCTTATACTTGAAAATCTAAGCTAGGGAAGATGATCCCTATTCAAAATGATTTGTCCAAACTCAGTGAGGAATAAAAGATGTGTACCGTGCAAATCAAACCAAGTTCTGAGAATATAATGTTTGAGCTCTGATTTTGTCAAGCTTAGAAGACAGAAGGATATAGAAAGAAATTTTTATGTTTAAGGCCACGGCCTTTCTATTCTGACATGGAAAATCTAAAAGACTGTATGTTTTATCTTTTAATAAAAATACAAATGCTCATTTGGGGCTCGCTCTTTTCTCCTGGCAAAAAAAAAATAAATTAAAAAAAATATTCTTTATGATGATGAAAATCTTTTGTAAGGAAAAAAGTGTTCAAAAAGGTGATTACAGTTTTACTTTAAAATGTTACAGAAAATGGGATTTTGGAATTTTTCTGCTTTTCTGAACAAAATCATGTTCCAATCTCCCTTCTTTTTTCCTTTGTTTTTATGTATTTTTCTGTGTTTTAATTTCCTACCCTTTCCTTTTTTTTTAAGAACACACACTCCAAAAATGAAAAGATGGATAGAAAAAAAAAAAAAAAAGGTAGGAAGATCCCAAGACACACAAAAAAGTCATAAAAGTAGGAGAAGTCTTTTTAGAAGTGACTTTGCAACTAAAATGCATATGACAGTCTTCATTGTTTTGTTTTCTTCCCTTGCTTTAACTCTCTTTTTCCGGCTTTGCTTTCCTTGGAGATATTTACTCTAACTAGATCTTGCCTTGAAAATTGCTGCCAAATTTTCCATTCATTGGTGACTTGTTAGGACAGCTCTGGAAGGAAGCCCACAGCACTTTTGCCTCTGTTTTCTATGAACTAACATGGGACTGAAAGAAAGGTCCATTCAGTCTCCTCCCATTTCTGGCAGTATATTCTTCCTCAGAGCCCAGCTTCTTCTGGGGTCATCCAAGGAGGAAAATGTCTCCTCTTCTGTAAAAAGCCTGGAAAACTTATTACAAGTAGTTAAATTTCATGATGCTCTAGGTTTCATGGTGCTGTAGGACTTTGCCATTGGCTTTGCCTAAGCGTTCAACAGAGCTAACAAGGTGGGATTGCCTTTAGAGCTCCCAAGAGATCTTAAGTATAAATTGAGAGATTAAACTTCAGAAAGATGCCAAATGTGAAAGAGGAGAGGCTGGAACACCTTCTGCACCATAGAGGAGAAGCTGTAAGAGAGTTTGATGAAGGACAGAGGGAATTTCTGTGCACATCAGCTCTCATCTGAATAAAGTGGCAGCGTTCAATTTAGGGAATAGGTGTGTTGTAGCTTTTAATCATACCAGAATAAATTGATTTTATCGAACATAAATAAATTCGATATAGAATGTATAGTTTAAGAAAAAAAAATAATCAGAAAAATTAGGGACACTCACTGCACATTTTAAAATCCTCAGTTGCAGTTCATTGTGAAGGAAGAACATAGGCAAGACACCTTCTGCCCTCCTGGCTCCCAGTTTACATGAATTAATGTCACTGGAAGAGAGTCTAGTACTGGGGATGGTCTGGACTTGGCAGAATACTGGCTTATTTCAGACATGCTTTCTTTTCAGCCTATCCAAATGATTCCCAGTCATCTCCTTACAGATTCCAGGGTGCAAGCAACATTGATACTGTACACACAACTCTGCAAACCTTCAGCAAAGGTTCATCTGGGCAGTAAGGATCCTATCAATCCCTATGTTCTTTGTGTAAAGGATTCTTTCCTCAAGTAACTTTTTCTAAGTGTCCTTGGAGCACTTTTCCAAAGTATCTTCTATACCAAAGAAGTCAAATGATGTGAAGGAAAAATAGATTTTATTTTTTTTTTAATGAACTTGAGTGCATTTGTTTATTTTTCTTTTTTATTTTAAGACAATTCATTGAAATCATTTAGCTTTTTCAAAATGAAAAGCCTATACCTGTGTTTCTCATTTTAAAAAATGCAGGAAAAATAACGACAGAACACACAGTGTAATGTTTCCATACACTGCAATCATTACAATTAAAGGACAAAGAGATTTTTATTATTATTTTAAATAGTTGTTATTCATTAAAAGTTTATAATATATGAAACAATTATGACTAACACATTGTCTAATAAAGATGAAAAGGATGAAAGTCCTTATGAATTTTTAATCTGAAAATATAGAACATTAACAATCCTTAATTATATCATAAAATATTTAAAATTACCTCCCATACTAAATTATATTTGTATATAATATATTTATTTTTTAGATATCTGTAACATTTTTTTGAGTGGGTACATAAAATACCATCAGCTGTTGCAAGAAGAGACATCTTGATTTAATGCATTCAGCATCTTGATCAAAATTTCCATTTTGTTTATTTTTAAGATAAATCAATAACCTTTGTACACTGTATTAAAACTTGTATTTTTTTCTCAATATTTTCAGATATATAATTCATACTGTTACTACTACAAAATTTAATTTGTGTTTGTCAGGCAAAAGCCTCATGTAGATCCAAATTTTCAGATCTATTTTATGCAAAAAATCATTGCTTATTTTGCATGTACCTAATTCATGCAACATGCTTAAAATTTTGGTGTGTATATTCCATGCATTGATCCTCCTGTCATCTACTACTGCTGAGTCTTCTGTTAACACATTCAGAAACCAGAGCTCTTCTATTGGCCTTCCAACCAATTCCATCATCTCATTCCAAGATCAGCTACAAGTTTAGTTTCAGGCCTGCTGTAGATTTAGGTGCCTATATGTACTCAGTGATGTTCAAGTGATGGGTAAGAGTCAAGGTCTCTCAGGAACTAAAAAGTAGCTCTATGGTAAAATAAATATACCCCAAGAAGAAACAACAAAAACTGAAGCACTTGCAGAAAATTAGGGCACCAGGTTCCTGAAGAGCATCAATTGGGCATTGCAGATCATGTCCCAAAATTTTTCCATCAGAATCTTTAATGAAAGCAAAAAACATGTTGAAATTGTGTAAGAAAACATAAAAGACATGTCTCATATTAAGGATATAAGAAGTTTCAATGCAATAATTTTTATCTATCATGAATTGATATCCAGCATGTTCTTATAGGCAAAACATTCAGAAAATGCCTAGACATTTGGATGCTTTGGTTTAGGGTAACCTTAAATAGATTAGATATTCCAAAAGGGAATGTTCAGTCTTTTCTGAAAATTAGGTTTCCTTAAGGATATAAAAGAAGATAGGTGTACAAATCTGTCTTTTTCATCACTTTGTAACTTGAAGATGATTTTACTAGATTGGATTTGAGTACCATATAGGATGCATATCTCTAATCCCTGTAGCATGATTTCCCAGGAACAAGAAAAACTGCACCACTACCTTATTCTTTGTCTAGATGGAATACTGACTCCTCTTCTGATCTTTTATGTCAAGGAAAATATCTAGCATTGGGCAGATGACGGTGATGTGACTTGGCTGACTGCACTGAAAACATCTCACAGTCTTCTGCAGTGGGCTCCCTTATTTGTTGAAGACGTCAGACTAGACACCACACTAGGCAGCCAAGGGGGCAATCTCCTTTTACTACTGCTGAATAACACAATGTATGGGTTATATTGTTCTCATCTCCCAACAGGCAAATGTTACAATCTCTTTAATGTTATTTTTTCATTAAAATGAAAATGTAACTTTGCAAGTATGGTGAAGCTATTCTGGGCGCAGCGCCTTCTTTGCTCTATTTATATGTTTCAAATGTATGTAATTTAAAATAACTTCATCTTTCTAACTATATTTAAGCTAAAAATAGAGAAGATGGAAATTTTCTGAAATTGGGCTAGCACCAGGGTTTAGTGTGATAACAGCTTATCTCGGAGAACTGGGTCACAACATAGCTTAAATTATACAAATTTGATTGCTTTTTAGGGAGCTGCTTTGTTGATCTTGCTTTTGTGTCACATAGGAGTCCCAGGCAAAAAATCAGGATCCAAGGGAAGAGGGACTGAACCAGCAAAGAAAAGACAGTTTCTGCCCCATAGCAGCTGTTTAAAACACACTGAAGGATTTCACAATCTGTTGCAGCTCAGCTCAGCCACGTATCTGCCCCAGCACAACTTCCAAGTGGGCTAACGGGGGCAGGCTCCCTTCACTATCAGGTACGTTGTCTGACAGACTTGCATGAGAAACAGGAGCCATGTCTAATCAACACTGTGGCTTCTTTCAGGCAATGCTATTACTCTCTGACTTTCATGAGCATCCCTGATAATTTATTAATTAAAAAATGGAAAACATACTATTTGTGAAATTCAGAAAAAGGGAGTATATTAAAACATTGCTCTAGGCATGTTTTGCTGCATGTAAATCTGATTTGTTGACATCCTATATAACATACCAAACCAATGTACTTCAGCTCAATGTTTTGCTGTCTTCCAGCATAATTAATTTCCAGGGATGTGTGTGCATCCAAACAAGAAGCAGAAAAGCATCAGAAGGAATGAACTCGTCTGAGCCTATTCAGACAGTATACATGAAAAAGCATGCTTCCCTTCTACCAAAAGTTCATCAAGATTAGTAACTTTGGCAAAGCTTAATTAACAGCTAGGAAAAATGTAACTTGGGGTGAAGGGGAGGCAAATTGATTAACAGAAACTTTTTTTTTTCTTAATTATGCTTTGAATTACTCTCCTTTAGATTCTTCTCACCTACTGATGGGCAAACTGCATGTAGTTCAGCATTCATATTAGGTTCAAATAAGTCTCAGGCATTCAGAAGCTTATTCAAAAACTGCCCTAACACTCCTATATAGGCAAGACTGCAAAGTTTTTTATAAAAAAAATAAATCTGTTTCCTGACTGTTTTTTACTTGATTGGAAAACTGAAGAACAGCTTTTCTTTCCTTATCTGGGATAGATTTCAAGAACAAAGTTGAAAACATGATTAAAAAGCACCAATTGAGAAGTTTAAATGAGGGTGTTTAGATGGAAATTGGGGTAAATACTGACTAAAGAGTTGAGGTGACTTAGCTTGCTTAAGCTATTTGAGGCTGTCATTCAGAGCTGACCTTCTGTCTTCCTTCACCCCTGGGTGGGTGGCAGCGCACAGCCGAGTGCAGCTGCACGAATAGACCAGCAGCCCTTCAGCTTTGAGTTGACCACTCACTGTTGGCTGGTAAAAAAAAAAAAGCCAGCCAGGGTGCCTTGCCTGTGGCCAGTAAATGGAGAATTGTGGTAATGCTCTCCCACAACAGCACCACGATTGGAACCAGCACTAGATCCCCACAGCTGTGCTTCAAGAACCATTTATTTGCTGGAGCATCCCTAGGTGACACTGGATACTGTAGTGACATCACCAATAACAAGAGTGGTAGCTGCTGCTCCTTTCCATGGATTCACAGGTCTAGGGAGATTCTTGGAGAGGATCTGTAAGGAAGGCACTCATTCCCCCTTCCATTCCACTTATTTGTGCATCTTGTAGCTTTTGTTCAATGTAAATTTCAGTGCATCCTGCAACTCTCTCTTCTCCCTCCCTCACCATGTATATATCACAAAAAAACAGGATATCTATCAAAAACCTAAAAGATACCTGTCCCTGGTGCCCTGAGGCCTTGCTACTGCAAAATACAAACTTTGCTGTGGATGAGTGGCATGACACATGTTTTATAATCTTTCCTAAAGTCAGTCTCAGCTGCCTCTTTTCAAGTACTCCAGAAGACCCAAAAGACAACAGAGAACAAAAATGGCTCAAGAGTGAAGTTGATTCACACTCTGCAAGTTTGAATAACTAATAGCTACATGGGAAAAAAAAACAGCAACAAAAAAAAAACCAAAACAACAAAACAACCACCCAAAAAACAAGAACAAAACAGGCTGCTCCTAGTCTGTTTTTGGAAAGGAGAAACCCTAAATTCACAGTATAAATATAGGGGCTTGGCATTTGCTCACTCAACAATGAAACAAGGAGTGGTGGCAATTCTGTTCTGGTTAATATAGGCTAGCTCCGCCTCTTTAGATCCTGCAGCTTGAAAAATATTTACTGATTAGAAAATAGTCTGATACTGTGGCTATGTTTTTTGCTTACATTAGATAGTTTTTTTTAAACTGAAATAGCTCAGTTTTATTTGTTTGTTGCTTTTGCTTTTGGTTTTGTTTACATTTTTTTGTTGGCTTTTCTTTTAAATCAGGATCATATTTTGTTAGAGACAAACATATTTTATAATATATTTAATATCTAACTAAGATAACTAAATAGGTTTTCCATCCAGGTAACCAAACTACTGCCCAGGAGCTGAAGCTTTCTAGGAGAGCACTGGAAGCTGCCTTCACTTCAACTTAATTAAATGTCGGCAGTGTTTTCACGAGAGCAGGACCAGGATGGCAGCAGAGGCAAGCAGAAAATTCCGTATTAAAAACAGTTCCCACAGCTAATTAAGTGGATCTGCCAAAAGTGCTGTGCACTTAGCCTCTTGTTGCATTGGAGCAGTAGCTTCTGTGATTCAGGGACTAAGCAAAAGAAGGGATTAGCTAAACCAATATTTAAGAGATATGAAAAGTGTTTAAGCTATATGTTTAAAATAACCCTCCACAGTTCAGACAACTACCTGATTGCAGGTCTGAATAGAATGGTCAGTGTCTCGATTATTAACTGTTCTCTGCTTGGGTGCTTTTAACCCAGGAAGACACATTTTTAAGATCACTTGTAAATACCCTGGTGAGCCTGCAGGTGGGAATGGAAGGAAGACACTCCCTCTTAGAATTGCTGGAACTTTCTTTTTTATGCATTTATCTCTCAGCCTAGGGGAAGAAGGAACAGTTCAAGCAAACTCTTCTCTGGCTACTTTATTTCAGCACATTTGTGACCTAGATAAGATCATTATCTAACAACTTGGAATGAAGTCGAAGTTATGTAGTTGTTTCTAATAATGTAATCCATGTTTGTGAAATAGCTGTGATATATTTCTCAGACTCTAAGCCTTAAGGCAGAAAGGAGACTTACAAGCAAATTATTCAACAGGTCAGATAAAGTGGCTATTTTAAATTACATGCCTTGGGGAGTGGCAGAGTTTAAGAAGGAACTTTGCAGTCCTGGGAAGTGCTTATTTCTAGAGCAGACTAATTAAACAGCTTGCTTAGAGAATTCATGCATTCTCTGTCATGTTGAGTTTTTAAATCAAGACTGGATACTTTTCCTTGAAGGTATGTTCTAGGTCAAACAAAAATTGTGGCCTTGGTGCAAGGGGTCTCTGCTAAGAATGGTGAAAAAAATATGTAGGTTAGTCTCCTTGATCTTTTCCTTAAAATTCACAAATAGATCAAGAGACAATGACAACTAAAGCTCAGACCTTCAGATAATAGTGTCACGGTTACAGTTCAGGCCCTTTTATAGTCTAAAACCAGAAAAATCATCCCATCTCTATACCAAAAGTAACCTTAGATATGTAGATCTCACCATTTTGTCAAGAAGGCAATGCTATTTTCATATGTCATACTACCTTTTTTCTTAAATTCTGCAATACCTCCTGCTCTTGCCAGGAAGAGAGTAGTAGCAGAAAATGGAGAAGCCAGCAGTCCAGGCTTCATCCCAGAAAGTTCATTATAAGTTTAACTATGCCCATGTTTGCACTGGCTATTTAACAGCTCTGCATAAAAACTTGGTGAAGAAGAAAAAAAAAAAAAGGAGAGAAATTTGGCCAGAAATATGATCTTCCATGTTCTGTTCTCCAAATGCAGAGGGTATTGCAGTCTGACCTTGTGGTCCATGTGTGTCAATGTGAAAATGATGGGAGATCATCCCAAACCCTAAACACACTAAACTCAGGATGATGACTTTGAGACAACTGCTTTTCTTCTCTTCTGTCCTTTTCTGCAGAGTTTTCTTTTCCACCACAGAAGAGGAAAACAGGGCGTGAAACTTGAGCATGAAAACTAATGTATTTGTAGTTTTAATGCACATCTTTTTCCTGGGAATGGGGGGTGGGGTTAGTACCCTACTCCATATGTAACACAATTGCAAACTCTCCTGCTCAGAACTGGTGTACAGTTTCATATTCTGGAGTCTGTTATTTGGGGTTTCCCTTTCAGGGATGAAGGCCAGCAAGTACTTAGTGCCCCCTGCTGCCTTTTGGTCTCTTATATTGATTTTCTTCACTTTGTGACCTTAGGGTCTGCTTTGACCTTTTGCCCTTTCATGTGAGAACTTCTCTGTCGGAGGGGTTGAGTGGGGAACGCTATAGGGAAGAAAGGCCAGTCACCTGTTTTCTGAATAAAGCTTCCTTTTTGGTGGCTGGCAGCTGCAACTAGACTCTAATGCGTTGGATTTTTGCACTTTGGAAGTGATGGTGAAGGTCCATGGGCAGATACCTGGATTACAGCTGGTTATTAATCACTCCTCCACTGGGAGTCAGAGATACCACTTTTGACTTGTATGGTGATGAGAGAGAACATAATCTTCCCCCTCCCCCCCCAATTTCAGTTACAGCTAAAGAAGTGGCAATGATCTAAAATACTGGAGCTAAGGTCCAGAAGATGCCTGGTATAGTTTTTTCCTCTCTCTCAGCTCTGTGGAGCATCTATTTGGAAGAGAAACTCACATGAATATATAAGCAAATGCAGCACTGTGCCAAGTCACACCTACCTCTCAGACACTGTCAAATATTTTGGAGGGAACCGGGGTCTTTTTTATTCACAGAAACAATGCACTTGTCTTTCCATATGAATCACCTGCAGAGAAATTAAGAAAAAGGAAGAAAATTAAAAAAAATAGGCCTCTAAAAGAAAGCTGCATAGCCCTATATTAGGCATCAAATGGGCTAATTACTACAGAAGTATTTCCCAGTTATATATATATATATATATATATATATATATATATATATATATAACAAGCACCAGAAATATGTGGACTTAATAAGTAGCAAGAAGAGAATTTATACAAAAAACAGACATAACAAGGCAAAGTTAATTCATCACAACTTTCACATAAGCCTTTGTTGGGCAGTTGGCCAGGCCCATCACATTATCTGTTTGACTCAGTGAGTCACTCCAGCTAATAGAATTTTGCCCCGTGTTTGTTGTTGCCATGGCAATGCAATATTATCAGGCATGTCATGTTCACAGATCAGTAGCAGCGGCGCTGCTGCAGACACACAACAGCTTTCAGCCTTTGACCATAAACAGGAATTCACTCCACAGTCAGTCTGTCAAAAAGGAAGTCGGCTGTGGTGAAGAAGCACTAGTGCCAGTACTACTAGCCTTTTCCTTTTTCCTTTGTGAGCACATTGCCATTATCATTAAAATAACCTTGAGTCGTCATGAATTCATTCATTCACAAACATTGTCAAAGAAGGTGCAATAGTTCAAGAGAATCCAGAGGGTCAAAGAGAGGACTAGTTTTAAATCTGTGCCTATTGAACCTGGAAATGACATAGTCTGTTAGATATAATCTTATTCTTACCATAGCAAATCAAGCTGTGTTGACTGGCACCAATGTCCAAGTCAATTCAGCACCATGAAAGGTTACTAGGAGTAAAGAGGTCATATCCTTTGTGGCATTGCTTTGAGAAATAAACTTAGGCATGTGTGGGAATATTTTACAAAGAATAGCTTTTTCACCAAAAGTGAAAACCAAATCCTGTCAGGAATCTACAGAGACTGCAGGTATTTTCTTACATAGCCATATTTAGTGTTTAAACCAAAGATATAATTACTAGCTTTTTCAATATTTTAGATGTTTAATTGAGTCATAAATATTCCACCGGACATTTCAATTCCTTCCCAAAGAAAATAGATAAATATATTTTTTGAAACTGAGGTTTTAAACTGAGAATGCACTCCATCTTGGGGTTTATAAGGATTTTAATTTTCCTTCCAACATAGACATATCAAATAATAATATGGAATACATGGGAAGATCACAGACCCTCTGAATTTGATTTGCTTGATAGATTGCACAAGATTTACCCCAGTGTAACCTTTTTGACATCAGCTGACTTGTTCTGATATACACTGCTTTGAAAGGAGGATTAAGATTCTTGGATTTAAAATACAGGAGAGAATTTTTGCAAGGACATACTGTTTTTTAATGCCTCTGTTGTACGGAAAGACCTGCTTAAACATTTGCTGTCACATATGTCCCAAAATGTTGTTGACAAGCTATACTGGCATTGAGAGACCCTACACAAAGTTTAGAAATGCATTTGAAAATGATTATGAGCAATAAGGGCCTGATTATGCTTCTCCTTCTGTGGGCTTAAGACTGGTATAACTCCACAGATTTTAAAGCAGTTGCTGCTGAAATGCTGGGAGAAGTGGCTCCATTCTGGTAAGTGCCGATCCCTTTTATTGCAGCACTAATTCTTAAGTTACTCAGCTGAGACCACCAAAGTGTTCACATTTACATTGGTGTGCATGTGATACTGGTCCCTAGTATTGAAAATTGAACTTTGGGACCAGTCTTAGGCTATGCTTGATGAATACAAAGAAGTCCTGAGATGTAAAGCTTTTGCCCATGGTCTCTCTCCTGCTGAGCAGCATGGCTACTCTCAGCTTCCATTGCCACAGAAGTTACATTTCAGCCAGTGTAACAGAATGGATTTATATTTCCTATGCATCTGCATGAATCTTCCCTTGCTAACATTATGGCATAGATCCTGAAGTCCAGATTTTCTTACAGTCATGAAAAAGGCCATATCTCCCATGATGCCCAAAGAAATACTAAAGTCTAATTTGACTGTGCAGGTTATGACCAAGAGAAGTGCAGTACTCCTGTACCAGAGTCCGTTAATGGTCATGCAATTAAAATAGCCCCACTCTTGCACTTGAGACTTGAACTAGTTTCTGGTAATTAGGAAGGAGTAATGGTATAATTGAACATTTGCTCTCAACTCCTCTCATGAAGGGGCAGGCACAGCTTGATGAAGTCCCAAAGATTTGAAGTAATATGATCTTTTAACTGAAATGCGTTTGTGTTTATGTCATTAATCTCATTTTAGTCCAGTAAAGATCAGAATAAAGTTTAAGGGGGAGACAGCCTCCCCCTGCTTTTGTGAGGAATGAACAGGAAGACTTTCAAAATAGCAAAACAGGCCACGAGCTCTGAATTGTCCTGAATGGTGCATCTGCATACCTGTTTTCAGGCAACTTGTAGCCTACCCATAAAAGACAGAAGAAAGGGAAGAGTAACATACATCTCTATCTATATTTTGCCTGCTCATAAAAGTGATAATGTTAGACTTAGGGTGGTTAAAAGCTATTTGGTGCAGCTCCTCTGCCTGGCCATCCTTTGATCAGGTCCAGAACAACAATTGTCAGCCTGATCTGCAAGGGCTCTGAATGTCTCGCACAGACTTCATATTAATTGGTGGAGAGTTTTAACCAGTGGAATGACATCCAATTCAATAACAACATAATTAAACAGGTGCAATTTTAATGTGTTGAGAAAGAATGAAATACAGAGCCTGCTCTAGTAAAAATCATGGAATAAACCAGTGATGGTTTGGATCATTACATCTTAGAGTAATGGCTGTTCTGTTTACCCCAAGGGTCAGCAGATTTCTGTCATTCAGATGCAATCTGCAAACGCATTAAAGCTATTCGTGTCAAACTGGCAAAGGAAAATAAGTCATTGACATTTTTTAAATGTGTTTTTACACATAACTTTTTTTAAAGACTGTGTGATCTATAGTTGAATCAAACATTCCACTCTGTGTTTGCTGGTTTTCCTCTGTCAGAATGAAATACCCATTTTTCCTGGAACTTGACTCTACGGCAGACACCTTCAATTTTATTTAATATATGTGCACATCAATTTCTGTTATTAGTCCAATATTTTGCAACAACAGCAAAGAGAAAGAATAATTCTTTACTTTCATTTCAACAGAGAACGCATTTTCTGAAAAAGTAGGTTTAGAAGTCAAGTTCCACATACAAGGATGTATCCATTTCATGAAGGAAATTCTTACTTGTTAAACCTTGTGAATAATGATTTAGTGAAAAACATACATAATATTCTATGAAGTACTAGAATTCACAGGTATATTACCTAGGTGGTGTGATACATTATAAACATAGTAATATCTGTGCTTTTATTGGTAGGCAGATCTAGCAGAAGTTTTGGGTAAACACAGGCATTGAAAAACGAAATTTTGAGTCATCTGCAACAGTTCATAAGTTTGTCATGACTATGACAAAAGGTGTTGATTCTGAAGAAAGGAAAAGATTCAGCAAGTACTGAGAAGATTTTATGTAGACTTACTTATACACTGTGTTTCCTATCCAGCACCTCTGCTTCCCTTTCATTTTGTCATGAAAGAGAAGGTTTTTGGAATCCCTCAAGAATAAGAATTGTAAAATAGCCTTTAATTTTGGCTGCAGCAGATGAACTTTTTCAAATCTCTTGTGTTATCCAAAGAGAAATGAGCTGAAATAATGGCTTTAGAGAAAATTAACATTTTAGTTTTGCAGCTAAACTCAATACTAATATTTTGTAAAATGTACTGAAAGCATTTAAATATGAGGAGTCTTCTAGAACTGAAAATGAAACAAAATATTATTTATTTATTTATTCATAGGCTTTTCCATGGTACTTAATGCTTTAAGTATTTGAGTAGTGACAATAAGGTCATCTTTTAATTAGCAGCTTCAATTTATAAAAGGAAAGAAAACTTCTCAAAACACTTTTAAGGAAACCCAGAAAATTCCAGATCCACTTACCCTAAAAGAGTAAATAATGTGTAAAGAATACATGGATAAATATAAAAGTTCACCTCCTTGGCTTACTTACGTTAAATAATTAACTACTTTTCGGAATTACAATTTTTCCCATATCTCTTATGTCAGAGGGTTGTTAAGAAAGCATCCTTAAAGGTGTAAGAGGTGGAATATGAGGTTAAACTCCTGTTTAATTACTATAAGTTTGATTGTGCTGAGATATTCAGACGAACAAAGTGTAGCATCTGGTATGACAGAAAATTATTAGCTTTCATCTAGACTGCAAGGATTTTGACTTAAGTGATACAGATTATTATACCAAGTGAAGTAATAATCTTATTGAAAACTATGGCAAAGGTCCCCGTGACTCCATTGGACCCTCAGTTTTCATATGTGCATTTAACCTTGGGCACTATGGTGATATCACCCCCACCTCTAATCACGGGTGTAGAGTTCCTTCCTTTTCTAGGCTTTTTTTTCTTATGTTGAGAATAAATTCCATCAAGGAATTGCTGAGAGATTAAAAAAAAAAAAAAGAAAAGAAAGAAAGCATGCAAAGTATTTTGGAAAGAGAACACAGGATTCAAAATCTTTGGAGCAAAGATGCAGTAGAAGACAATAAAGAAATTTAAAAGGAGAGACAGAATGAAAACAGTAGAGGGAAAATTGTACACTGGAAGAAGGTGGAGACTAAATGAGCCTTCAAAGCAGGCAGAATTAGAGGGATGGGAGGTAGCTGAGCATTCAGTTCTCATGCTGTGTGTAGGCTGAGCATTTAAAACTCCTAACACTTTAGCAGGTAAAGCTACTGCACAGTGATAGCAAAGTTTATGTTAGATTGTTCTGAGATGCTTTTTAACATTCATAGTGGCACATCTAAACAAATAATCTCACTTTTAATGAAAATTGCTGTGATGTCGATCTGAGCTTTGTTTCAAATGTTCTTGTTAGTTCCTCAATGAATGTACAAGGCAACATTTTCAAGTGCATTAAAATGAGGCTATTTACCACTGTTATGATAATCATGGCTCTGCAATCTTTAACAAATATTTATCCAGTTTGTTGAAATCGGTCAACATGCTGAGATTTCTAAAAATGTTTGTAGCAGTTTTGATAACAGAGCCCCATATTGTATGCTAACTCCTTCAGATATTTCTCAAAGCCTAAACTGGAGCCATACTACTGTCCACATTAAACTGAGGTGTACTTTTTACTAAGGTTATTAGTGTGTATTGTCATTGAACAGGCTAAAATCATAGAATCATAGAATGGTTTGAGCTGGAAGGGACCTTAAAGATAATCTAGTTCCAACCTCCCTGCATGGGCAGTGACACCTTGCAGTAGATCAGGTTGCTCAGTTTCACAGGGAGAGTGTCACCATTTTACACAATTGATTATATAGAAATAATGAACTCCAAGGTTCACAGGACATGTATTACTCAATTTTGATAGCACACAGAAGAGTTCATATGGATCACCCAAAGAGTTAGTCTTATCTGTTTATTGGCACTATACATAGGAAATATGCCTATGGATAACCACTCCATAAATTGAAGCATCTTCATCTCCAAAATTGTCTTTGAACTAGCACAATTTGTGCTTCATTTATGTTCCCTAGAGGAATATTTTTGAGAAATTAATGAGGTCTGTTTTCAACAAAATTTCTGTTTTCCTCAATTGCTCTTTTTTTTGTAGGATCCTTCTTTCCAATGTCTTTAGAAAGCAGTCTATTAAAAAAAAAAAAAAGAAACAAAACTCTATTTACAATATCATCAAGTATTGTATCAGTTAAGTCAACACAATTATGGTTATGAACTGCCAGAGAAAAGCAGTCTACTTATTTACTACTCAATTTGTTGATTCGGTGAATGCTAAAGCTGTTTATTAATTGTTCAGCATAAGATTGGTTACGTACTCTGGAATATGTCTGAGAGGTGAGAACACGGGGAAGAGAGGAAAGAAATAACAAAGCTGAACATAATTGCCTCTCCAAAACATTTTAATCCTAAAGAATATTTTCACTGGAAACTAGGTAGATGTGAAAGTCTGTGTTCTTTACATTATTCAACTCCACACAAATGATTCTTCATAATTTTATCTGTGGTCAAGTGTTCTTCCAAATATTTCATTATTCCTCCTACATCTTAACTTTCAAAACCTCTAGGGTTCCTCTACCAATCATAATTCCAATTTTCTTAGCAACTCTTCCATAGTTATCTTACTTGAAGAGGTTTAACAGTTTCTTTTCCAAAGTCAAACAATTTCTCTTTCTAAATTCATTTACCATAATCTTTGAGAGAAAACAAACAAACAAACAAAAAACCAACCCAAAACCAACCCAAACCTCAATAAAACAAAGCAAAAAAACCCCTAACCAAAACAAAAACCCCAACACACAAAACCCCAAAAAAACCCACAGCCAAACCCCCCTCATCTTGGTCATCTTGTCCTTTATTCCAGAGTAACAGTTCCATGTCTTTCTGGATCTATCTTGTGATGGGAAGACATCAGTGACTGCAATAACATCTTGAATCAGAAAGTAACGTGATGTGATATATGGATTAAAGTCTGGATTAAAGAGAGATGTAGGCAGTACATGTTCTGTCCATTCTGATTTAACGTGGGTTGTTTCAAGACAGTGTCCTGTCCTGAGCTGAGTCAGTACTCTTTGTATAACCTGAACTTCATTGTGTCTCTGGGCTTTTTTTCCAAACCTGCATCTTAGATCAAAAGCGACAGCAGTGCTGCAGTCTGAAGTAGGTGAACATATTGCTATACCATTTCACAAATACATCTTGATATTCAGGAGTGGCAGTTTATAATGATCCATCTGATCTGAATCACTGCTTTCAGGTAAAAGCATTACCCTTAAGCAGAGCCCAAATCATGAGCAGTTTTGTCTAGGTTGGTACTCTGGCCAAGAAGTCAGAGACCATATATTCCTTTCCTAATTCTTTGAGTTGGATGGTCCCTTTACAAAGAGGCATTTCGAACAATATTTACACACCAAGGTGAATTTGCCTTTTTTTTTAAACTTTCATAAATTCTCTGACCTTTCTCTACATTGTAAAATATCCCTGAGTGTAGTTTACTGTACATTGATTTTAATAAGCATTCTCTACAGACCAATATGTATAATGTTGGAAATGGTATAATACAATTTTCTTCCACTGAAATGCTATAGAAAATTATGCATTTTATACTGACATGTGCCACATCAATAATACAGTTTTTATATCTTATTTGTAGCTATTGATCTCAACAACATAATGAAAAATTGATTGCAATGAAGTGCACTACTTCTTAAGTGTAAATTTCAATGTCAAATTATTTTTATCTATGCTTCCCAATTTTAGATGAAGCGTATACATTTATATATGTTTGCTTTTACAAAACTCTGGATCAGTAAATTAGGTATGACAAGAATCTACTGGGTCAATAGAAACCTTGTTGCTCTCACTAAAATATGATTCCAAAATTAAATACACTAGTTCTCTTTCTTCATTATAGAAAGAATTAAAGTCTCCATATGTGGTATCACCTTTCTGGGCAATTTAACAATTTGAAATAGGGCCCTAAATCTTAAGGGGATACAGGCACACAAAGTATTTTATTGTATGGGAAACCACTGAAATTCAGGCACTCATTTTGGAATCTACATGGCAAAGTAAACAAGGAGCAGTATATTTTTTTTTGTTATCTCTTGAGACCTTATTATTTGCAAGGGAAAACTTTTGTGTTTGGGAAAGCCTTATGTTATTAGAACTAACAAAAAAAATGAGAATGGCTTCCATACTTAGCAAAGGGAGGCATTGGTTTCTATTTTTTCACTGTAAAGACAGAGTAACTATTTCTGTACCTTCTCCATACCCTTTTGGGAAGTTCGGACAGGGAAATTCTAACTATCGTTCTGCTGGGTCACAAACAGAGATTATCTTCACAGGAAGGTAATCTTCCCTTTGGGGACCAGGACACTTAATACAGAATGGCTTCTGCTTGTAGAATTGCTGGGAAAATTAGCAAAAATGTTTATTATTTAATTAGATATATTGCTCATTTCATGACCAACAAATTAGTTAGGTGCAGAGCTTAAGCCAGTCTGCCAGGTTTTTTCCACTCACTGAACAGAGATGGGAACCTCTGAGATAGTGGGATTCATCCTTTCTTAACATGATGAGACTGACTCAGCCTTTAAAAGCGTCTGTCACTTTGCATTGATAATACAGGCAGCAGAGATTATTATTTCAGGCTAAAGCCTGTATTTAGGAACCACAGTTGGAGAGAAATCTTACCATAAGTGTTCATATAACCATAAAAAAATATTAGCTTGCAATGATGTCATACCATTGTTCAACCACTAACATATACTTGGTAAGTTCCATTATTTCACTGTCATGAAGGTAGATTTTGGCCTACAGGTCCAAAAAAGAGATGACTAGTTTTCAGTGGTTTTTGCATACCAGTAAATAGTGTCCCAAATCTTCAGTTTCTCAATACAGAAACAAAAGCGTCTTCCCAAGCCAGCTGCAGATGCAATGCTGACTAGGGAAGGAAGAGGGAATTAATGTCTAGGGCAGATTATCTGTAATAATTTGCCTTTTTTAGAACTGCTAATAAAAGGAACTGGACCAGTACTTGGAGACCCTCTGTCATAATCTAGTGTTTAGGATCTTCCTTTTTTTTTGGTCCCTATTAAATAAAAAATAATCTCTCTACTTCTATATCTGTTTGATATGTTAGAAACACAGTAAAAACTACGTGTTCTCATTGGTAGGCAGACCTGGTTGAAGATTTTGGGTAAATACAGGCACTGAAAAATGAAGATTTGAGTAACCTGCTATAGTTCATACATATGTCACAAGTATGACATACTCGTCATCAGATGTTGACACTGAGGAAAGGAAAAATTCAGCCAGTACTGAGAAGATTTTATGTAGACCTACTTATACACTATTTTCTATCCAGCACATCTGCTTCCCTTTGGTCTTATCATGAAAGAGAAGAGGGGTTTAGTATTTACCTTCCCAAGAACTGTTGAGCTGTTTACATTTGTTGTGATTTGTAGCTGAAAAAGGAGGAATGAAAAGCTGTTTCACATGCTGTGGTATAAAACCCTCCTGTTTTCCCACATATTTGTGCTTCTCTAAAAAAACGTTCTTGAGAGTTAGGACATTAACAATACCCCTTTTCTATAAAGAATTATTTTCATAAAGGTTGAGTTCATGCTGAAGTATATTCTTTAATGGTAGTTTTTACATGGTTTCCTTCTGTGCAGTTGCCTATGTTAATGATGTTTGTTGACATTAGATCCTACTCATCTCTCAGATTTAGTTGATAGCTGTCATGGGTTCAAAATTGATTGGAAATCAAGTTGAAAGTTGACTTGAGCATGGTGGGTATTGTTTGCAGAAAGGCATTGCATACGTTTCTGGTCTGAGATGATGAGCAACTTTTTCCCCCTTCACTGCATAAGCCACATTTTTAACAAGCTGGCACTGATTAAGTGGCTGCACTCTCCAAAGCCAGGTAGGGATTAACTTTGACCTCTCCTCAAGTGGGCAGCTGGTGCACAGATTTAGAATACACTGACCAAAAAATCTGGAGAGCTATGTCAATGAAGGCTGACTTTTATTGTTTCCAAGCATTTCTTTGAGGATGGAGTTTTACAGCTTTGCAATTAATTTGAAGACATCCTAAAGCAAATGTTGTGTGAACTTGCATATTTCCTGACAGATTTTTAAATACTGCCCACATAGCAACTTAAAAGTGATGCAAACTTTAAAAGAGAATATGATACTCTTACCAATTGGATAATTATTGCTATTATAATTACTGGCCAGCAATCAATGAAGGCTCCAGTGTGAGCTGGACTACATGAAGGATGCAGTGAAATACACCTGTAGGAAGGGGACTTTTTCCTCCCTCTTAGAGTCCTGTGCTTCTTCCTTAAATACAAGGCATTAATAAGTTCTGTACACCTAAATATCTTCTTCCCAATAATTTAGTCTGAGCTGTATTGCCACCCACATATACATCATCCAATAGGGAAAACTTGAAATAAGTCACAATGATCGTATCATGAGAGCTAAGATAATTTCCACATGACTCTTTGAAACCTAAGTGTGTCATACTGAGACCAGGCTGAACAGTGTTTCCATCACTCTAATTAACTTACTGATGTTTCAAAGCAAAAAGCATGTCAACACAGCTGTACAAGGAAGGGATCAGCACATGTGAGCTGTTGAAAGAACTATAAAATATTAAAACCAAATAAATTAAGGTGTAAACTGAAAATCTCCAGAAAGAAACCAAGGAAAAGCTACTAGATTTGACTGGGGAGTATTCATTTGCAGTACTCCTCTATTGACAGATGGAGGTCCAGAAAATGTCTAAAGCAAAATAAAAGCAAACCACCAAACACTGAAATAACAGGGGAGATAATAGATGTGATGAAATCATCTTTGTGAAAAGGTAATTATTTAAATGGATGTTCCTCAATTAAGGAAGGTTAAAAGCAGAAATTGTAGTTAGTGTTTTATTATTTATTTTTTAATGCTGTTTATTTGGAGGTTGAGCCTCTTGAGAGAACTGACCTCGGTGTCCTGTAACACTTGGACAAATGAAAACATCAACCAAAGCTTAGCAGCAAGACTGACAACTGCAACATCAATGTTCACTGAGAAGACTGTTGCCCGTGTAAGAGACAGAGTAAAACTGAAATAAATATCCAAAACCTGGCAAATTTGTGAGCACTGTCAAACACCAACCAGAGGGACAAACTGCTAATTTATGCTTCCAAGAGAAGGTCTCACTTTAATTCCCTTGGGCTTTTTCTGAGGCAATAGCCCTTAGGTGTTATGATATGGGCACTCATCATGTCTCCTCAAACTTTCCATTGTATGCCAAAAGATGGTGACATACAGTGGGATGCTAGAAGGCATCTGAAAATGTTGCCTTACACATAATCAGATTACGTGGAAGTTGAGTGCAGTTCTTAATGAACACAGAAAGAAATATACGGTTACTGTGGCTATCTCACCCACAGAAAAAAACCCACATTGATCAGGCATACTTTACCAGACGCTGGAGAATTCAATTCCCTGTTTCCTGATCCTTAATGAAAAATGATGTAACCTAATTCCTACAAGGCAAGCCACAGCTGTGCTAGTGTTCTTATTGCATGGATAACAGGGAATAGGACTGAGAAGTCTACAGAATTTTTTTTAGCCATCAGGAAAAGTAATCAGAATATTCTCAGTGTCTAACAGAGCAAGAAAGAGAAGGAATAACTTTTTTTGGCAACTATGATTCAGTTCTAACTTTTGAGTCCTTTTCAGCCCCTAAGGGACATATTTATAATAATTAAAACAATCTGTTAGAGGAAGTATACCAGTTAGCACCTGAGTGACTACTAGACCCATATTTTGTATATTTAGGAAGATTTTACATTGCTCATATATTGTTATATTGCACCATTTTATGCAAACAGCCACAGGCCCTGTGTGAAATATTTTATAAGCATAGTTAGTAATGCTTCCTACTGTTTTAGTGGTAGATGCAGCTAATCTATTCATGAAGTGATATAGTTGGAGCCAAGGCAGTGGCCAGGTAGGAAGATCAAGAACATGATATTGTGCTGACAGAAGGAACTGGGTGATTCTTTACACACTTAGGGCTATCAGTAGTTATAGCAAAGATTCTCTACGCCAAATGTCAGCAACCTAACCTATATGGGCAAGTGATGTAAAGTTTAAAAAATTACTTGCCTCACTGCAATTCCCCTGAAGCAAGTCTAGCAGTTATGCCACCAACCCCAGGCATTGAAATACCTATGTGAAGTTAACCTGCATTCATCTGTTTAAAATACAAACATCTGCTCTGTCTATTTACCCTAAACATCTCCAATCAGTGGAAAGAAGCAAGTACCTTGAAGAATCATCTCATAATATCTGCTTTAGTACAGGATGGATTGCCCTTGGGAGACATTGTCCTATTGGTCACTAAGGGCTTCTTGACAGCTGTTTGAGACCAGACAACTCATTATGCCTATGCTTTAAGTTGTTTTGGTCAAACTTTAGTACAGTGTGATAATAACCTTCATTAAGGATATACATTAATTGCTGCATGGCAGTTATAGGTTGCCAAAAGGAAGCAAAATGTTATTTTCCACTGACCTTACCTTTAATGTTTACTGGTGTGATCTACACACCATTAATAGAGTTCTGCTATAATCTCTGCTTTTTCCACAGTACCAAGGAAACTCTTTTGTCTGCTGCACTTAGTTTGGCATCATTTTTTCCCACTGACTTAGTAAATTATTCAACAATTCTTTCCCAGGGTGTCTTTCCACATCAACATAAGTAGCAAGATAGAATCACAGAATCCTAGAATGGTTAAGGTTGGAAGGGACCTTAAAGATCATCAGGTTCCAACCTCCCTGCTATGAGTAGGGACACCTTGCACTAGACCAGGCTGCACAAAGCCTCATGCAACCTGGCCTTAAACACCTCCAGGAAGGGGGCTTCCACAACCTCCCTAGGCAACCTATTCCAGCCCCTTGCTACCCTAATAGTGAAGAATTTCTTCTGGATGTCTAATTTAAATCTCCCCTCTTTCCGTTTAAAACCATTACCTCTTGTCCTATCACTGCCCTCTATAGTGAAAGGTCCTTTCCCAGTTTTCCTGTAGCCCCTGCAGGTACTGAAAGGCCACTATAAGGTCTCCCCAGAGCCTTCTCTTCTCCAGGCTGAATATTCCCAACTGCCTCAGCTTGTCTTCATAGCAGAGGTGCTCCAGCTCTTCAATCATCTTCGTGGTGGAAACAGTGAGTTTCAAGATCTACGTTGTAGATATAGGACTTGGTGAAAATTATTTGTGTTCCCTCTTGCTCTGATACACCCTTTAGGAGAGTGGTGACTGTGCTGCTTTGTAGGACTACGAGCAACCAGAGAAGGAAGCATTCAAAAGTTTTATAGTCTAGTATCTGGTCTAATTTAACTTAAGGAAACAGAAAGTCACATAATGACCTGCTATCCTTATGCCCAATATGTAAAACAGGGCTAAAATGAGTCACTTCTCCTCGCAGCATGCTGCAAAGCTAATTCATATTTTACAGAATGTTTAATTGAACTTCATAGTTTTACTTCTAGAGTTTCAGATCTCTCTTCACTTGTGTATTAACTCTCTTGTTGTCATGTATTTTGATGTAGAAAATGTCATACAAGTAAAAGAAAATGGGCATTTTATTAAGGTGATTGGAAAAATGTGATCTTGTACTTACTGGGACAAGAGCTGGGAGTCTCTGAAACCTCCTGCAACTGAAACTTAATTTTTCCTCCCTTTGGGAATTCTCTTTAGCACCATTTTGTTTAGTTTGTATAAGTTCAAGTTTCATCAAAGCAGCATTTATTTGTATAAAACTGTACACCAGATGTCTGCAACCATGAAGCCTATAAAGCATTTTGTTGCCAATGTGACCCTGGTGGTTTCAACAATTATAAACTGAAGCAGGTCTCTTTACACAAGGCTTTAATGTTAAACTGTATGCAAACATAACTATGTGGACTCAGAGTCTCTGAGACAGACACATCCAGTTTCACAAATATTCCAGCAAATGAAATCTTAGAACATGTAAGCTATTAAGTATAGCACAAAGAACATGAAAATCACGATGCAGTAGTACTCAGCACTTATATATATAGCACTTTACATCTTCAAAGTACTGTGCTAACAATATTTAATTAATCCTCCTCAACTAATTAATCCTTTCCAGATCAAGAAGCTGAGACATATTAATTACAATTATTATTTATGTATTTATAGACCATAGGTGTGCATGCCACCTTACAGACTTATAGACCAGTCCCTCACTATTGTAAGTAGCTAAAAATTTATCTTTAACGCTAATAGGAGAAAGTTCATGGCCTTAACATTTGGAGGGAATACTTTCCCTGGAAAAGTTTACCACTGTGCACCAGACTCTGGTGCCTTTTTTTAAAAAAAAGAATAAAAGACTGCTGTTTATTAATTGGTTTTCAAGAAGCTTCAGAACATGTTCAAGCCTCTCAAAACATGAATTACCAATAATAGTACGTAGATGTTAATAGATTTTTATGTTATGTGTCTCACCCCTCATGAAGAATGAAAAAGATCCTGAAATAATGAATTGTTCCATTTTGTGGACGAAAGATCTAAATTTTTATGTTTGTAACTCCTTTCTGAAAGTTAGTCCCAGTTGTCTCAGATTTTGGGTTACTGTACTGGAGGCCTAGTTCTATTAATAGTGTATAATTTCCTAATGCAGCACGAAACAGAGTTTATTAGAGTTTATTACTTAATCATGACTTTTAAAATTACATAATCTGTAACATGAGGGTTTAAGTAACTCTAAAATTAATGATCGCCTAGGTCCCAGCTCATTGCACATTACCTTAGATGAAGGAATGTTATGGGGAAAATACAGAATATTTTAATGGTAATCAGAGTACAACCTAGAACCCTATTCAGTTTCTCTCCTATCCAGAGAGTCCTTGCTACTAGCAGGACACCATGCAAAGAAGTTGAAGGACTTTGTCTGGAATAAGGTCTAGTTACAAAACCTTATTCAGGAAAAATAGTTGTTAGTAACTTGTAAACAGGTCCAAATCAGACCAGATTGCTCCTTGCCCAGCAAAAAGTTATTCTAATCAACCTAGGACAAAACCCCCCTTCAACATATAATGGATAGGATAGAATGATTCCTGAAACAGTTAGAAAAATACATGTAAGGGAAAGTATTTTTCAGCTTGATTACTTGTGCTCATATCACATTCTATGATATTTACTGCATTTTTTTCTCGGGCTTCAAGTCTGTATTTGATGTTGTTCTATGAATTTCTTCTTATCAAGTGGATGGAATAAATCTTGCATTTTAGAATTTCCTAGGTTGAGGAGGGTAGAGATTATATAGCTTAGTCCCAAAGAAATAAGTTGTAAAAAACCCCTTTTGAAAAAAGCAGATTTTAATGTTTGTGTCATGTATATTACCTATTATAGATTATTCACTACAGTTCTTGTTCTGACAACAATTCAGCAGCAGTTTGTTATAAGTACTGATAAATGAGATACAACTTTTGAGCCAGTTCCCTTATTTATGTCTATCTATGCTGCTTCCACCTTATTGCTCTTGACCAAAAGTGAAGAAAATATTTTGGGGTTTTTTCTCCCTGCTGAAATGGCAAGGGTTATTTAGGAAAGCAGAATGTAATTTCCTGAACTGGCATTTGTCCAATATATGTGGCTTGACCTCCTTTTAAAGAAGATCTGTTTATTTAAAGTAGCAGAGCACAATCAAAGACCAAGTGTATTTTCAGCGGAGGTGAGGAAGTGAAAACAGGGAGCACCAATAAAGAATTCTAATCGGGAATGAAACACCTAAAAATGTATTGCAACAGTGTTCTGCAGTTCTTCCATTAATCCCAGGGTATTTTAACTCATGCAGCTGGTACTTGCAAGAGAAATATTATGAGCTGACGCCAACCAGGCACATGTTTTCATTAGGATAAGCCATTATTCAAGGGTGCTTCAGATGTATTGAGTGACAGTGAACTTTCTGTTTCCAGGGTGTTGTGGTGCAGTGCTCAGTCTTCCCATGAGCTCAGGCATTCAGGCTCAAGCCTTGCTTCAGGTTTGTGCAGATCATCCACCAACAAAGTGTGGTGGTATAAATGAGTAGCAGTTTATTGAGGCTGAGAGTAAGTGTTGCTGCCTACTTCTTTTCTGTGTGTCACTGGGTGGATAAATGTGAATGCCTTAAACACTAGAGTGTGATTGGTAACTGAAGCTGACCTCTTCTCTTGGCTTCTAAGGCATCCAATTTGAGAATAAAAACCCAACCACTGTGTTTTCCCATCTACCACTTTAAACCCTAATGTTTCAGCAACATGAGATGAAACCTGCCTGCCTCTGGATTACCAGGGACCCAACTCAAAGTTCAGCAACACATTTATTCTGATGAACTTTCTGAATGACAAAAAAAGCTAATGCTAAAGGAACGCAAATAAATACTTCATGCTTATGCCCTCTGCCTCAGTAGCTGAATATACAAATCGGTTTCACCATCACTAGGAATGAAAGTCCTTACTATTTCCTTGAGTTAACAATATATTTGATGCCTTATATTCGGTGAGAGAAGTCACATTCTCTTGTGTACACGTATTATCACTATTGCACGCTATTAGTGGTAGTTCGCGAATGTAAGAATTCTCACCAGGCCTAGTCATGGATCAGATTAATCTAGCTGTCTGCTAATTACTGCTTTGTTATTTAACTCGTCTGAAAGTAACTAGCTATTGCTATTTCACTGCAAAAATTTGAATAGACTGAGAGACAGCCACAAAAGGAAATGTTGATTACAGATCAGTGCAAGAACTAGGAGACTACTTTGCTTTAGTCAGTGACTATCCAGGTATCTATCATGAATTTGAAGCAGTGTGTATAATGATATGGAAGAACTGTACAAAGCATGGATGGAATTTGTAAGGGGTCTGGAAGACAAAAGAGTGTGTAAAAAATTTATATTGCACTGAGATTAAGCCCTTTGGCTGAAGGACAGCTACAGAAGACTTGGGGAAGGGGGGCGGAGAGAACAGGTGACCAATTTAGAATTATAAGGAAGGGAAAAGCCATTACTGATTTGTGTAATTAAAGGTGACATGGGGAACTGTCAGAGAAGGAAGAAGTCCCTAGCCATATGGTTAGTGTGATGTAAGATTGATGGAACAAAAAGAAAAAGGCACGTGTAAGACAGGTCAGTTTTAACCTGTTCTTGAGACCAACACTGTGTTATTTCCCAAGGTAAAATACCTAAGGGTGAAACTCTGTTGCCACAAGTGATCTGTCTGAATGAATGCAACACATTGACTCCAGGGGAAGAGTTTTATCAACGCAAATGGTGGAATGATAAGAGAAAAGGTGTTTCTGAGAATCTGATGGTTGTTTTTTTTCTGATAATCTGCTTCTTTTTTCATCTGTCAGTCATGTGCTGTATATAAGAATTTTAAGCATATATGGGCATGATGATCCTCTGAAGATGTCAAGTGGAAGCTGGGTTTTAAGTTTTTCCTTTCTTCCTCCTTTCCTCCCTTTCTCCTTCTTCCTCCCTCCTCCTTTCCTTTCTTACTTTTTTCCTTTTTTTTCTTTCACTGTAGGCTCACACTGTGAACTTTTTTGAGAGTCATGGCAACATATCATCAAAACCAGCAAGCTTGGAGAAGGTGCTCAGGTCATTCTCCCAACCTGCTCAATGAAACCAACTAGTTCCTGTGCACTGCTTGCTGACAGTAGCTGATTCTTTGTTGATAAAAAAGGGTCAACACATAAAATCAGATTTGTGCTATTCCTTCCCGTGATCAAAAGGAGGAGGTTCCCCCTTCTCTCAATTGAAATGTTTGCTGAAATACACAGTCAGCAAACCTTGCTAAGTGCCTCTACAATTGTTGTAGGTTTGCAGATTTTTTCTTTCCTCCGTCTCCTCTGCCACCCTAGATAAAAACTGAAGCTGTTGGTTCCTAACAAAGCTCATCCTGGAATGAAGCTAAAAGGAAGAATCTCTCTCTGCATATTTCCACTATTGATGAATTAAGGCCTAAAACATCTTTTTGTATTTCAAAAAAACAGAGTCCATGCTTAAAATTGAGATTAGCTCCATCAAGAAGCAGTAAATTCAGCAATAAGATTTAATCTCAGTGGCACTCAAAAGACAAGATTCAATTATATTCTCTGATCTTAATTGAATTACACCCCCCAAAAAAAAAAAGTAATGACATTATTTCATATTTTCCCCAAGACCAGCTTACTTGGATTGAAAAGAATTAAATAATCCATGGTTTGAGAAAAAAATGTTTGTTTTTGCTGCCTAATAATTCACAGCTTTGAGGAGAAGCTAATATCCTTTAAGTAAAAGACTAATATCTATCTCTGGAAGTGCTTTTTTTGACCCATCTGGTTTGTCAGAAAAGTCTCCTACCTCTGATATTTATACAATATCATGCAAATGTCAAAATCTGAATGTCATCTTCAAAGACCCTTTTATGTCAGGCAACCCCTTTTATAGGGAAAAAATAAACAATTTTATGTATGCATGCTTGATGCCAGTCCAATTAATAAAAGCCTTTTTTGCTATGCTTGGCTACAAGCAAGTTTCTCTTTTGAAAATGAACAGAGGGAGAATGAGATAAAAGGTCTGTATTGTTTCCTTGCAAATTTTACAGTTTCATTTTTAATTTGTGTTTGGATGTGAGGATCTTGGTGCAGATGGTGTGATAGTCCACAGTATGTTCTGAGAACCTGAAATGATAACAAAGATATGCAAATTGAGAGGGTGCTTTGGATGAAAGCCAGGATATCCAATTTCACAATAGCTGAAAACAAATTGATGTGCCCAGCAAACTACTCAGAGTAGCACTAGGAAATGTAACAGTGCCAAAACAAATTATATTAATGACCTGAGCAGTTTGTTGAATTCTATTGGCTAGCTTAATGTTGGTTACATTTGTCTGCATTGGCACTTCATTTACTGCACAAAACAACTTTTGTAAATGAAAAAAAAAAACACCAAAAAACCCACAAAAAACCCCAACAACAACAACAACAACAAAAACCCAAACAAGAAAAAGGACTTGAAAAATCAATCTTGGTAATTGCAAAATAAAGTTATACAAGAAGTATTTTTGCATCTTAGAAATGTCCAACATATTTCATGTGAAACAAACTGAAAAAGCAGATACTCTTGAAATTCAGAGATATAAACTGAAATTATTTCTGTGAGGAAACATAAATCTCATCCTCTTTAATGTTCAATCTAGATCAGCATTACATTTAATATTAACAAAACAAATGATACAATTTCTACTATTTGTTATAGAAACCTAAAAGAAGATGCTTTAAAAGAAAATATTTGGGTGTAAAGTCATTGTCTGGAGTTATTCTGAAAGAGTAATTTATTCACATTTTTGCCAGTGTTAAAACGAGAACCTGAGCCCTTGGCAGTCATTTCTGTCTTCCCCTCCTCCTTTCTGTAAATGAAAGATTCCTGTCTCCAAGTGAATCACTTTAAACAGACTTTTATAAATTGTTCCTGTTCTAAACTATATTTAAATGGATGAGAAAAAAGGTCTGCCAAGAATATTTGTAGTTTTACTATCCCTTAACAGTTCATATAATATTGCATTAATAGCTTCTTTCTATTTAGAATGAGAAAACCAAGGACACTTTCAGTTTTCACAAAATCATGCTAGCAATGCAGTGAAATGACTTCACCTTTCACATATTTCAGTGCTCCATATTGAATAATGCATTTTGAACTACCCAGATCCATAATGTGAATATTTTTCAAGCCTGATTTTTAGTTTAATTCCAAACACATGATTTATTATTTTTTAAAAATTTATTTATACTATACCTGAATTTGGCCTAGTAGTGGAAAAAATAAACTGAGATTTGATCTTACTATCCCTGCAGTCAACAGGCTACCGTCATGGCTGGCATAAGAATACCAGAGTTTCAATAGGGAGAAGTAAGTCTAAATCCCTTAGATGCCAGTGAACTGCATATTTTATTTTAATTTCCAGAAACACCACTAATCCTTTACTAATCTAAAAAGTTCTGAGGGCATTTTATAAAACAATAAATCAAACAAAAAAATGAGGCAGATACGCCCCCTACCCCCTCATGGTGTACAACTGTAACTTAAATCTCTTATGAACTGTTATCATATATTAAAATGTGAAGCAGATACTTATTGCTTGCAACTTTATTTTAATCTGTCACAAGAATTAAAAAAAAATACTGGCAGAGAATTAATCAAACATTTCATACAAAGACAATGTGCCTCAACTCTTAAATGTCACCTATTATATATACACTTATATTTGTCCTTATGCCTCAAAACTGTTCTTGTGAAAATCACTTATATCCATATTTTGCACTTTTGCTGACTTCAGCCTTTCCAGTACACAATCCATAACTAACAAGCAGGAAGTTTAAGACAATGTCAGTATGCTAACTGCAGATACTGTAATTTCCCAGTTTAGCATAAAAAAGTGGGACCAGTGCAGTGAACCCCATGGCCTCACTGCAGATCTGGCTTTGCAAAGTAAGGCTGCACTGGAGCTGCCTGTGAGACCTCCTGGTGCATCAGGTTACACCTAAGCACTACTGGGACCTGCTCCTCTTTCAGAAGGTGCACATCAAAGGGCAGGTCCCATCAAAAGCTGGTGGAGAAATGCCTGCTACCCACGCCTGCTACCCATGACAGGCACAAAGTCAGGTCAGAGAATGACAGTCCCAGCTGGGACAGCCCCTCCTCTGCAGTGGAGGGTTGCAACATGAAGACCAAGGAAACAGAGCAGGGAAAGAGGGAGCAGCTCCTCTTCTTGCAATAAATCTGTAGTCACTCTCTTTAGCAGAGCACTCTCAAGCCTGAGGTGCCTGCTCCAAACACTCTCATCTCCCAGTGACTTCATCCCTCTGCATTACTCCCACACTCCCCTCAGTAGATGTGCAGCACTGTGCCATTTATATGTTGCATACAATGTGCCTGAGTAAAAGTTTAGCTTTTCTAATTAGGCACCATGCTATTTTAAAAACCTTTTTCATAGCAAGATGAAGGTATAAGTGCAAACTTGATGCACATTTGTCAAAGGAAATAATAATAATAATAATAAAAGCCCCACAAAGCAATTAATAGCTTTTATTAACTGATGTATCTATGTAACAGTAAAGTATAGGTTTTAGATGAGCCCAGAAAATGACCCTTGGTAAAAAGTTTGCTAAAAGGAATACCTTGGAGCTGTCCATCAGTTGCACAGATGCACACAAATCCTGAGCAGCGAGGCAATGTACTCTCTGTCTTCATGCATAATACATACAAAATAGGTGAAGTGGTATGTAAAGTGAATTTTAATTGGTTATAATTGTCATTTCATTTAGTAAAGTATTGTCTGGAGACCAGGATATCAATTAGCACTCTATGGACTCTGTTACTTATGAAAATATGCATATATAGAGATGATGTGCTCTAGCAGCAGATATACTTTAATTAAGAAAGTGGTACAGTAAATTAAAGACCTTTAAAGTATTAATTAATTGGTGTATAGATCAGTTCTAAGCATCAACTTGGTAAAGTTAAAATCACTGTTTCTGATTTAAACGAGGTAAGAAATGTGTATTCTGTGTTGTTACTAGGTTTTAAAAGGTGTTCATTGCCAGAACCATGTTGGCCTAAAGATTAAATACATCTCTTCTCCATACAGTGCTAAAGTTTTATCTTAAGTTGGAGCTGTTTAAACTTCTCATTTGTTCATACTAATATATCAACCAGAAGTGTTTTGTCAGAAGTCTTTATTCTGCTCTTTTTGTATATGTCCTTCATATTCCTTGGTATTAATAAACATACCAGCATTAAAAGGTATAGAGAAGTGATTGATGTATTCCATAATATTATTAAACAGTTGGTAATGAAGGCAAGGTTTGCTGGTTTTTTTTTTTTTTCTTTCTTCTTCTTCTCCTTTTCCATGGGGGATGAAGAAGGACCCGTCCCTTTTTAACCACTTGCTCTGAATGACTTTTATACCCAATATAAGTGTGAAAAGAGGATGAATGTCACCTCTCTTCTCTTCCTCCTCCTGCCGATGCATACTCCTTCTTTTGATTGACAGCTACTAATAACCTTCCTGCCCTAAGTGCCATGGAGACACTTTATTAGGACAAACAGCCAAGGAAATCTAGGAATGAAGCCAAGCCTGCAGTGAGTTATTATCGCGCTTGTATTTATCTCAGCTTTGTAATTTTTTTCAGTGATATGCAAATCCTGAAATAGATCTTCTTCTGTTGAAGGACAGGTCCCTCTGTTAATTGATCCACTGAGATTCAGCCTAACCTCTTTTAGCTATCAGCCAGGGAAACAGGCTACATAAAAGAGTCTCAGTGCTGTATACAGTTCACATAAATTCAGTGTGCATTCTACAAGGAAAACTTCCGCACAGAAAATGCATTTTTAGTTCCTGAACATATTTTACATATCAGTGTTATCTGCATAACAGATCAAACTGATTTGTTTATTTGTTTATTAGATATGTATGAGGGTGCACGCTTCTAATCAAATGTGATCTCATATGGAGCTTTCTTTCTTTCTGGAATGATACACCACAAACATACTGTAAAAACACATTAAATGAAATTCAGACATAATGAAAATGCATTTGTCCAAAATCACCCTTCTGGTTTTTTTGGGGTTTTTTTTGAAAAAAAAAAAAAAGGTTACAAGGTTACCTGACCTTGTAAAATCTATTTTTTGGAAAAAAAAAAAAGAAAAAGTACATTAGAGAAACACTTTATTACTGAGCAATTTGACTGGGAATTAGCAACACAGGTGCATGTCCTACATGCCTTGAGATTCTTCAAACATTTTTTGTTTCTTTGTGGAGATCTGCAGCAAACAGGTAACATTGGTTTAAATAGATCTTTTAATAGCATATTAATAATAGCAGCACGATGGATTTACTTCTGCTTTGCATTTCTATAGGTATAGGTCCATTTAGCAAATAACTTATTTGACAGAGAGCAGAATTTGTAACAAAGAGAAATGTTCAGAGAAACACTAATAATAATAATCATAACTTCTGCTTTGCATTTCTATAGGTATAGGTCCGTTTAGCAAGGAACTTATTTGACAGAGAACAGAATTTGTAACAAAGGGAACTGTTCAGGGAAACACTAATAATAATAATCATAACAATAATAGTAATATCAAAGAGTCCAGAGTGAAAAGGGATCATAATAAAAAATGGGTATTATTTTTAATTTACATAGCATCTTTCACTGTAAGAATCCCAAGGATCTTCATCACTCACTGCTATAATATCACAAGTACAAGTATAGCTATTGCTGAGATAAGGAAGACAGCCTCGAGAAGGAACAAATTTGGACATGAGTTCAAACTCTGCTGAAGAGTGAACTGGAATCAATAATTCTCACTCAGTGTGGACAAGCTTTCATTTTGACATCTCATCTAAACCATGGCAACATGAAGTAGTACAGGGGAAATCTGTTACCAAAACTTTCTGGTTTCTCAACCTGAGAGACAGAACGACGTGCAGTAATGAGGTGTGAGGCATGAAAACCTCTGCTCTAATCCCAGTTCTGCCCACCAAATTATTTCATGGCCTTGAGCAAGTCATTTCACCTCTACTGCTTCAAAATGAGGATGATAAGCTTTACAAGGCTCAGTCTATGATTCTTACTCAGTAAGTGTTTGTAAAGTGCTTCCAATATATGAAATACTTAGGCAGGTTTGAATAAGTTTTGTGAGCACAACCGTAGTAACTGGAACAGAGAGCTCCTGAAGGGGCAGCACTATTCATGTTGGCAGGGGTGCAAGGAAATCTGCATTTCAACCTAGACCAGAATGCAGACTCTTCCACACATTGAAACTACCTCAGCAAAATTTCATGCCTTGTTCTTATGTCTCCAGTAAGGTAATGGTGGAACTGGACAGGAACATTTTTATATGTTAATGAGCTGAGATCTAGAATCAATGTCCAACAAGCATATTTGGTCAGGACATGCTTGAATCCTGCTGATTTTAATGGTATTCTGACCCACGCTTACAGCTTATATGTTTAGGGCTGACAGGGATGGAGAACATTGAAAATAAAAATGAACTTCTAAATTACTGGGCTGTTTTGGGGTTTCAGATGTATCTTCAAATTTTAACGTGCTGCTGAAAGTCTAGCTTTTCTGAATGAGAAGAAATATAGGTAGATTTTACAAGGTGAGGTAACCTCTGCACAAGTTCTTCATTCTTTCCATCTGTCCTCAAAGAATTTTCTATCAGTTATTACAAATAAGTCAATTCAACTGGGAAATCTATGTAACTCATATCTCCAGTGGTGCTACGGTAGCTCTAGATAAAATATCTGTGTCACATTAAAGGTGTGGTACTACAGCTTCAAAGTTGTTACATAATAATAGGCTGTACAGATGACGACTAAATTGACACTGCAGGAGTTTACTTCTTTGTATTTTTCTGGTTAAGAAGGTCATTCCTGAGTAATGAAGATGTGAAATTAAATTATCACTCAGTTGTCTTCAGATTTCTCTCCCTTTTTCTTCTCTGCAATTTCACTCTTCCATTTCCTCTTTGGTCATTTACAAACTAGTGTGTTATTGGTTTGGAGGAAATGTCTGGCAAATGACATCACTTTGGGGACTAAGGCTCTGTGGAGGAGTAAATGCATCAGCACGAGGTTTTACAAGATTTTAGAGAAATTGAGGAGAAGAGTATTAAGTGAAAGCATTCATGTTGCATGAATCGGTACTACATTCTAGTAGATTTTTTCTGTGAAGTGGTAGTTTCATAACAAGCTTTTCTTTCTTCTGAGTGAATCTAGTCTAGCTGAAATTAGCTGTCTTTATGCCTAAAACAAAAAAAAAAAATCACAGGATTTTTTGGAAGCAATTATTTCTTATGCATGAAGTTACAATGAAAGGCAAACATCTCACAATCTGAGGAATTTTTAATTTAACTGATGGGGGGGGGTTTGGTACAGATATACCAGTACAAGCAAATAAGATTGCAACTAAAAAAGATACACAAGTAGAAAGTCAGTAGCTTAGTATACAGAGAACTCATAGTGTAGGAACCTATACTTTGCTACATTAGACGCTACAACAACAAGGAATTAATTGATTTTCCTAACATGATTCTCTGGGCAATGTGATTTATGTATGGAATCCTTGTGAGAGAGGGTAAAGCTTATTCCTGTGCTTCTCTTTTTGGTATTTGATTTGTAGCAAACTATCTCAGATAATCTGTGATAGTTTTAGAGGACAGATAGCAATTTCACATGTCTCTCTTCTGTCCTCCCTCCCTCTCTGATATGCATATAAAAACACCTTTTGCATATATACACATATACATACATGTGTCTGTATATATTTATATATACACTTATACTTGTGCAGACTGTATTTGCTACCTTATTGCAAATATTAAACGGGAAACTTTTATTCAGTCTTCCATAATAAGACGCCGTTTTCTGGAAACAGTTGGCAATGCTCTCCTGACTTCTGTGGAACCACAGTTAAGCCAATGCTAAGCATTTTTGGAACAGCTCCTTAACTAATGAAAAAGTGGAAGAACATTATGACAAAACGGTGCTGTCTTCAGGAATGTATTAATAAATAAGATGTGCTAATTTTGATTAATCAGGTTGGTTTAGAGGCTGTAAGTACATAGCTTTTAGAAGAGATCAGCACCTGAAAAATCACTTTTTCTAGAATCATAAACATCACATGTGGAGAGCTGAGCCAGGATGCATGTAACACTGTCAGAGTTGGCCTGTGATGGTAAATAGTTTTATCAGTATTGGTTTTAAACCCAAGGCAGTGCCAAGGAAAGAGGTAGTGCAATTTAATCTGACCAAAGCACAACATAATTTATTTTTTTAATTGATACTGCCTTTTATTTTGTATCTCCTCACAATAATCTGAGAACAAGGAAAATGTCAAAAAAGGTTATTTTAAAACTGAGGACATCAGAATAAGGCTAGTCAGCTTTCCTTCGTGGACAAAGTGAGAGCAAAATGTTCTAATCCTTAAAGTCTGAGGAAGTAAAGGTTTCTTAAAGTCAGTGCAATACAGCAGGTGACAGAGAGCACATAGCCCACAGGCACGTCTACAGGCCCTTCCTGGTTTCCTCACACAGGCTGTTAAAAGGATGTTTTATCCTCAGGCAAAGTTCTCCTGAAAGAGTTAAAAACTGCTTTAGAACATCACATATCATGTCACGGTGCTTCAGAAACACTGCTGAAGTGTTGCAATGCATATAATGTTTTTCCTTCACTCATTTATCTTAGCTAAGAAATGATGTTTACGCCTGATACAAACTTTGCTTCAGTCCTCAGTACTTCTCCTTGTTTGTTTGTTTATTTGTTTTGAAATATTATTATTTTGATTTAGCACTGACATCAGTAAGCTTTAGACTAAGCCAAATAATGTTAGTATCTCAAGCGGACAAACATTAAGGATATTTAAATTACCTCCCAGTTTAGGAATAGCTTAGGCTATTTATCTAGTAGCTGAAGATTGACATAAATCCATGGAAACTGGTGGTTCTACACTGTTTTACATCATCAGAAGTGCTGTCAAAAGAAATTTTTTGGGAAAAAATGGAAGAAATTACACTTAAAAATCCCACATAAACTAAAATATATTAAAAGCCACAGAATTTCTCTTGATTTCAAACAACAAGCAACTAACAAATATTAATCTAATGTTTGAACTGCTACAAGAGATGACAGTGCTAAAAGAAGAATGTGAGAAAAAGATCTTGTTTATGTCAGAGTAGTATGACCCAAGACCTTTCCCTCCCCTTTGAGAGCATCTCTGTATAAGCAGCTAGTCAGGAGTCTGGCTGAAAGAGCTGTGAGAAAACAGGCTACTGTTGCCGACCAAGCAGTATCTCTCACAAATAGGCAGGAACAAGTTTTGGATCTAAAATACAACAGAATCTGTCAGAAGAGAAACAAACAAACAAACCAGAAAAAAAAAAGTTTAGTCCCTGCTTGCACATGCATTTTACAATTACTATCAAGCTGGCAAGAAATAAAGTGATGTTCTAGCTGTCTGAGCCTGGGAGCAGGCTAAGGGGGAACCACTCTTCTGAGAACAAGGCAAAGTTGAGTGCTGTCACTATTTACCATTTGAGAACAGAGGAAACCCAGCTGCCAGTCCAAGGCAAGGACAGGCTATGGAGGAAAGGAAGCCTGAAGCAACCATTGCTGCTTAAAGCTGACCTCTGAACAAAGAAGGACTCTTTCCAGGCTGACTTTTTCATTTTTGATGCTTAGTGAGTTGTATTCATGTATTCATGTAATGCTGAGCTCACAGACATGTATGGTGTGCTATGTCACACCCAGTTAGGCAAATCACAGTGGTCAAACTAGGCTCTTTGCCCGGAGAGTGTATCTGTTTGTTACCTGTCACAGTTTGACTCCTTTCTCCCTTTTGGAGAAATTTAATGGGACCAGGGGTCTGCAGGCGGCGTTCGCCTCTCTCAGAGGAGTAGCCAACTGCAGTGCCGACTTTTAGAGTGGGAAAGCAGCCAACCCTCACCATGCCCACGATAAACACAGTTGATACTGAATTTAAGGTTTATGAATTGAACAGTCTATTTAAGGGACTTAACAGAATTTAGGAAAAGAAGGTTCAGTAAGGCCAAAGAGCAATAAGGGATAACAAAAGAAACTTGGGGTAACACTCCAACAGTTAACATTTCCCACCCAGCAATATGTGTAAGTGAGGGAATTTAGGAGAGATGAGGAAAGGAGGAGACAGAGGATGGGCCCGATGCTGCCTTTTCCCCTCAGTGGGGTCGCGAGATATGTGTGTGTAAGGGTGAGGTAAAAGGGAGAGAAGGAATTCACTGGATGGGACTTTACCCTGCTCCTGAGATGGTCAGCTGTGTCAATGATATTTGCAACCCCTCTGCCTCACCAGCGCGACAGCAAAACTACGCGCAGTGAGTCAGGACAGGGTAGGCCACGACTGGCGGTGGTCTGCAGGGGTTTATCCCTGACAGCGATGCCTCCTTTCTTCTCCCTCCTTTATCGGTGTACTCTTGCCGTGACAGCAGCACACAATCCCTGTGGCAGTCTGTAGGCAGCACTCCAGCCGTCCAAAACCACCCAAAAAAGAGAAGCAGCAGCAGCAGTCACAAGCCGAGACAGCAGCCAGCAAGCAGTTCAGCAGCAAGGGCAAACAGCAGCCGCAACTGTCTGGCCGGGGCTGCTTTTATAGCTCACTACATTGTAGTCCAAGGTTTCCAATTGGTTCTTCGCGGTCTCCTCCTGTCCAATTAGAGCCCAAAACCTTGCTGCAGTCTCTGGGTAGAACAGCAACAAAGTTGTGGTTCTCCCGCCACAGGGTTCCCATCTCAGAGCCTGTTTCTTCAGCGTGGCAGTGTAGTTGTTGTTGTTTAGCGCATGCAGAAGGGAAAGGCAGGGAGCACAAGGTGCAGCCATTTTGAGCAGGTCAGATCACTGCTCCATGAGGCAGTCAGTTGCTCCAGAGAGAGAAGGGGTATCGACCCTCGCAGTTTCCGTACGGCTTTTGCCAGACCGAGCTTTCAGCCTGACAAGGAGCAGGGAAGAACATCCACCCAGAGCTATGTGGCATTTGGAATCATAGAATCACACAGAATCATTTAGGTTATAAAAGACCTTTAAGGTCACTGAGTCCAACCGTAAACGTAACACTGGATGGGAGTTGCATTCACCCAGAGATCAGTTCTCAATCTTCTTCATACCTTGTGGACAGGTGCTGTAGTTGCCCATTTATACACAGAAAATGAGAAGAAGGGTCTTTGAAAGTGTGTTCACACACAATCCTGGCTATATGAAGGTGGTCTAACTTAGATAAATATTGGTATATTTCCTGACACTGCCAACACAACTAATACAAACTCTAAAAGTCTACTTAATGTGAACATCTGGCCCATTACATAGCTGTTAACTGGAGTGAAACCATCATGTATGTTCTGTTTAAACAGCTTACTCTGCCACACAGTAACAGTATTTGATTTTTAACAGCCTGGGTGCTTTCAAGCCAGCCCTTTCCTCAGAACGCTTTCCCAAATGTTAACAACCCCTTTGGCTTGTACATTTCCCAAGAGTGTCACTTCCACGTGTTATGTAACTTATTTTGTTTAAGTTTATTCCCTCCACACAGCAACCTTAAATTGCTTTCTCATCTCCTGCTGCACCCATCTTGTTCATCTCAGTAGCCAGAAACAGCATAACCTGAAATACAAGAATGTTTCTACAGAAAGGTGATGTCACCGTTTGACTCAGGTCCGACAACAATGCTCTCTATCCCCTCCCCCCCCACCCAGTCAGGGAAGGAGAGAGAGAAAAGGAGAGAGACTTGGCTGGATTGAAAACTAAACTACACAGCTTTAATTAAAACACTAATGAATCACACAAGAAAATATATACAATTATATACAGATATATTCAGATATGGGCAAAAGCCTCTCGCCCCCCCCCCCACCCCCAGCAACTCCCACAGCACTCCCCTGAACTGGGAAGAGTCCCGAGAAATCCCGGAGCCGCTGCTGGAGAAAGCGGAGAGTTATGAGGGTCAGGAGAGCTCGAGCCTAAGGGTCGGCGGTGATGGATGAGCAGAGTCCTCCCCGGACGCCGGCCATGGACGGAAGAGAGCGGCGAGAAGAAGGAGGAAGCTGTCTTCTAAGATCTCTGTCCTTCCTCTGAGCTTACGTAGATATATGGAATGGAATATCTTTGGCCAATTTTGCTGTCTGTCTAACTCAGCCTCCCACGGGGGGTCAGAGATCTCCCCATAGTGTCTGAGCCGGCGGAGTGAAGGTGTAACCTTGAAGCCTCAGTAGTTAGAAAAACATTCCACTGTCTTATCAGCCTAGCAGAACACACAGTTGCTAGCTAAAAGAAAGCTTACTGAAGGAAAAAAAAATCAGTGAAAAGAAAAATTGGCTTAATCCTGGCTAAAACCAGGACATTCCACCCCTTATTCCATACCATATATTACATACAGGCTCTATACATTACCAGCTGTCAAATTAAGGATTCTCTCCCAAAGTCAGATTACCTTGAGGTACATATTGTACTTCACCATCCTCCATCATCACACACCAGGTATGTCCAGGTCCCTGAGCAAAAGCAATACCCCTGACAGGTTTACCTTTGCCTGAAGCAGGATAGACCCAAACACTTTTACCCAGCAGGTTTCTTTCACATACCACAGGGACTTTATCCCCATCTGTAGTATGCAAAAGGTCTGACTGGGCAGGACCAGCCCGATTGATGGATCCCCTGGTATTAACTAACCAGGTGGCCTTTGCCAAATTTTTATCCCAGTTTTTGAAAGTTCCACCACCCATTGCCTTTAGGGTAGCCTTCAACAGACCATTGTACCTTTCAACTTTCCCTGAGGCCTGTGCATAGTATGGGATATGGTAGATCCATTCAATACCATGCTCTTTAGCCCAATCAGTAACAAGACTGTTTTTGAAATGAGTCCCATTGTCTGACTCAATTCTCTCTGGAGTACCATGTCTCCACAAAATTTTCTTCTCAAGACCCAGAATAGTATTCCTGGCTGTGGCATGAGGCACAGGATATGTCTCCAACCATCCTGTACTTGTTTCCACCATTGTAAGCACATAGCGCTTACCCTGGCGGCTCTGAGGAAGTGTGATGTAGTCAATTTGCCAGGCCTCTCCAAATCTGTATTTTGACCACCTCCCCTCATACCACAAAGGTTTCAACCGTTTTGCCTGCTTAATTGCAGCACATGTCTCACAGTCATGGATCACCTGTGCAATAGTGTCCATGGTTAAGTCCACCCCTCGGTCACGAGCCCATTTGTATGTTGCATCTCTGCCCTGATGACCTGAAGCATCATGGGCCCACCGAGCCAGAAAAAGCTCACCCTTGTGTTCCCAGTCTAAGTCTACTTGGAACACTTGGGCAGCCTCATCTGCTCGTTGGTTGTGTCGATGTTCCTCAGTGGCTCGACTCAGAGGCACGTGTGCATCCACATGACGCACTTTTACCTCCAGTTTTTCTATCCGAGCTGCAATGTCTTTCCACAGGTCAGCAACCCAAATAGGTTTACCCTTTCGCTGCCAGTTGTTCTGCTGCCACTGTTTTAGCCAACCCCACAAGGCATTTGCTGCCATCCACGAGTCAGTGTAGAGGTAGAGTCTCGGCCACCCCTCTCGCTCAGCAATGTCCAAAGCCAGCTGGATGGCTTTTACCTCTGCAAACTGACTTGATTCACCTTCTCCTTCAGCTGCTTGTGCAACCAGTCGTGTAGGACTCCACACGGCAGCTTTCCACTTCCGGTGGTTCCCTACAAGACGACAGGAGCCATCGGTGAAAAGAGCAAATTGTTTCTCAGTCTCTGGTAGATGATCATATGGTGGAGCTTCTTGAGCTCGTCTCACCACTTCTTGTGGTGGCATTCCAAAGTGGGTGCCTTCTGGCCAGTTTGTAATTGCTTCCACAATACCTGGACGATTAGGTTTCCCTATTCGGGCTCTTTGGGTGATCAAAGCAGTCCATTTACTCCAAGTCACATCGGTGGCATGATGGACAGGAGAAAGGTTGTTCTCGAACATGAATCTCAGCACCGGTAGTCTGGGCGCCAGAAAGAGCTGTGCTTCAGTGCCAATCACTTCTGAAGCGGCTCTAACTCCTTCATATGCTGCAAGTATCTCCTTCTCAGTTGTTGTGTAGTTGGCCTCGGAACCTCTGTAGCTCCGGCTCCAGAATCCCAGGGGTCGACCTCGAGTTTCCCCTGGTGCTTTCTGCCAGAGGCTCCAGTTGGGACCATTGTGTCCGGCTGCAGTGTAGAGCACGTTCTTGATGTCTGGCCCTGTTCGAACTGGTCCAAGGGCCATTGCCTGCGCAATCTCCTTCTTAATCTGCTCAAAAGCTTTCTGTTGGTCAGGACCCCATTTGAAATCATTCTTCTTTCTGGTCACCTCATAGAGAGGTTTCACAATTTCACTGTAACATGGAATATGCATTCTCCAGAAACTAACAGTCCCTAAAAAGGTTTGAGTGTCCTTTTTAGTTGATGGTGGGGCCATAGCTGTTACTTTGTTAATCACATCCATTGGGATCTGGCGACGACCATCTTGCCACTTGATTCCCAGGAACTGGATCTCTCGCGAAGGTCCCTTGACCTTGCTTCTTTTTACAGCAAAACCAGCATCCAGAAGAATTTGGATGATCTTTTTACCTTTCTCAAAAACTTCTTCTGATGTGTCACCCCACACAATCATGTCATCAATATACTGCAGGTGTTCTGGAGCTTCACCCTTCTCCAGTGCAGCATGGATCAGTCCATGGCAAATGGTTGAGCTGTGTTTCCACCCCTGGGGCAGTCGATTCCAGGTGTACTGGACTCCCCTCCAGGTGAAAGCAAACTGTGGCCTGCACTCTGGTGCTATGGGAATAGAGAAGAATGCATGAGCAATGTCAATAGTGGCATACCACCTAGCTGCTTTTGACTCCAACTCATACTGAAGCTCTAGCATGTCCGGTACAGCAGCACGAAGTGGTGGTGTCACCTCATTCAGGCCACGATAGTCCACTGTCAGCCTCCACTCGCCATCAGGCTTTCGCACTGGCCAGATGGGACTGTTGAAGGGTGAATGAGTCCTGCTAATCACACCCTGGCTTTCCAATTGCCGAATCAGCTTATGAATGGGGATCACAGAGTCTCTGTTGGTGCGATACTGTCGTCTATGCACTGTTGAAGTGGCAATTGGCACCTGTTGGTCTTCAACCTCCAGCAACCCTACTACAGAAGGGTCATCTGAAAGGCCAGACAAAGTACGCAGCTGTTCAGTGTCCTCAGTCTCTACAGCTGCTATACCAAAGGCCCACCTGTACCCTTTCGGGTCACGGAAGTATCCTTTCCTGAGATAGTCTATGCCAAGGATGCACGGAGCACCTGGGCCAGTCACTATAGGGTGCATTTGCCACTCCTTACCAGTGAGGCTCACACCGGCCTCCACAACAGTCAGTTGTTGAGAACCTCCTGTCACTCCAGAGATAGTGACAGGGTTTGTCCCTTTATGATTCGATGGCATTAGAGTGCACTGTGCACCAGTATCCACCAAAGCTTTATATCTTTGTGGTTCTGATGTGCCAGGCCACCGAATCCACACAGTCCAATAAACTCGGTTGTCCCTCTCCTCCTCCTGGCTGGAGGCAGGGCATCCCTAGGGTTGAGCACTAGAGCTCGATGAACCATCCTGGTTGTTGACTGGTGCAACCTTCTTCTTGGAAGAACCATCTCCTGGCTTTGTTCTGTTTAGAAGCTCTTGCAAACGTAACTGGAGCATATCAGTGGGTTTCTTGTCCCAGACTCTCATGTCCTCTCTAAAATGATTTTTCAAGAGAGACCACAGGTGGCGTCGCAGCGAGTCCTGTCTTCCTTGCTGCTGTCTCGTAGCAGGACGTCTCTTCTTGATAGCTGCAACACGTGACCAGTTGTCTCTAGGAAGAGTCTGGAGTTTACTTCCATTTGGCATCTTATACTTCCTGTCAACCATTTTCTTAACGGCTGAGGTTTGGAAGTAAAGGGAATCAGAGAGGATGTCTCCATACTGTCGTGCTTTAACAGTTACCTCACGTACAGTTGGTCTTTCGTAACCTTCAAAACATCCCATGAAGGAGAATATATGGGCATGCGCTGCTGGTACAGCCTGAACAAACTTCCGGAACATTTGTGTGTCACACTCAACATCATCAGGATCTGTGATTCCATCGTTATTATAGATCACTTCTCGCACAGCAATCTCTCTCAAGTAGGTGATGGCTTTCTCAAGAGTGGGTGTTCTGCTTCGGCACCATCCGATGTCACCCTTATGGGGGTATCTCTCTCTCACAGCTGAAAGAAGTCGGTCCCACAGGGTAGTAGTTCCTGTCTTACTACTAAGTGCTCTGTCAATACCAGCATCTCTGGCCAGGGATCCCAACTGCTTGGCTTCTCTCTCATCCACATTGTAGGTCTCAGCACCACTATCAAAGCATCGGAGCAGCCAAGGAAGGATTCCCTCACCATCAATGCGGGTGAAGTCCTTTCTCATGAGGCGCAGTTCTTTCATAGAGAAAGGGTGGGCAAGGTCATCGTCATCATCTGATTGAGGAGGACCTGCTGTTCTTTTATTTGCTTGAGAGTGGCTTGGTTTTTTATCTGTCTGAGAGTGGCCTGGTTTTTTATCTCTCTGAGAGGTACCTGCTCCATCATCTGATTTAGAATCCTTCCCTTCCTCACCGTCAGCCTCTGTCTGAGAGGTACCTGCTCCATCAACTGTATTAGGATCCTCTTCTTCCTCACCCTCACTTTCTGCTGCTTTTGTCTTTGCCTTGCTCCTAGTCACAGGGTTAACTAGCTTGGTTCGCGATGGATCAGGCTTTTTCTTTGTAGAAGCAGTTGTTTTTGTAGCAGCAGGAGTGGTGGTATTGGCAGCAGTGGTGTTGGCAGCAGCAGTGGCAGCAACATTGCCTGTGGGGGAGTGGCAGTGAGCAGAACAGCATCTGGCCCTACGCATCCACAATATATTATAAACATTCAGCAAAAACATCCCCACTGCAACCATGCTATTTACATCAAGAGCTGGGAGATTCAGCTTGAGAGAATATGGAGAGGTAAAATTGAACCAGCTATTGCTGTTACCAACATGGACCGTTCTATTCACTTTAGGAGTTGTACCAGTAGGACTAGCAGTGTAACCGTACACATACAGTGACCCCATAGAGAACAGTATTATCATCCCTAGGATCACTAGGCTGGTAATGATACGATTGATTATGGCTACAGTTCTGTCAATAAACCACAAAAGAATCACAAGAGCAGCTACAAAGTGCAGAATGCCCTCGGCTACATACCACATGTACAATTGCAGGTTTGGAAAAAGATCCAATAGATTCATTGCAGCAAGTGTCTGTTCAGTTTTCAATCCGTCAGCACACTCAGCAGAATTATTGCTCATTGCTCTCTGAGGGATTCCTCCCTTCAGAGATGGAATTTTGGACACTCCCAATTGATGAAAATGTGTAATCTGGGCTTAAAATCAAGCCCCACGTTGGGCGCCAATTAAATTGTTGTCACCGTTTGACTCAGGTCCGACAACAATGCTCTCTATCCCCTCCCCCCCCCACCCAGTCAGGGAAGGAGAGAGAGAAAAGGAGAGAGACTTGGCTGGATTGAAAACTAAACTACACAGCTTTAATTAAAACACTAATGAATCACACAAGAAAATATATACAATTATATACAGATATATTCAGATATGGGCAAAAGCCTCTCGCCCCCCCCCCACCCCCAGCAACTCCCACAGCACTCCCCTGAACTGGGAAGAGTCCCGAGAAATCCCGGAGCCGCTGCTGGAGAAAGCGGAGAGTTATGAGGGTCAGGAGAGCTCGAGCCTAAGGGTCGGCGGTGATGGATGAGCAGAGTCCTCCCCGGACGCCGGCCATGGACGGAAGAGAGCGGCGAGAAGAAGGAGGAAGCTGTCTTCTAAGATCTCTGTCCTTCCTCTGAGCTTACGTAGATATATGGAATGGAATATCTTTGGCCAATTTTGCTGTCTGTCTAACTCAGCCTCCCACGGGGGGTCAGAGATCTCCCCATAGTGTCTGAGCCGGCGGAGTGAAGGTGTAACCTTGAAGCCTCAGTAGTTAGAAAAACATTCCACTGTCTTATCAGCCTAGCAGAACACACAGTTGCTAGCTAAAAGAAAGCTTACTGAAGGAAAAAAAAATCAGTGAAAAGAAAAATTGGCTTAATCCTGGCTAAAACCAGGACAGGTGAGAATCCCTCTGGCTAATCTGACATGTTCCATGTTGGATCATCCTAGCTATCACATACTGAAACTGTCAGAAATCACAGTAAGGCCCAAATATATACAGCTTCTCCTGTGCTGGACCCCCTATCAAGCCATGATTACTGTCATGAATTGGATGAGTTATACAAGAGAGGAAGGGTTGCTGGGTTTTGTTACAAATAACATACCTGTCAGTGAAGTGAAAGGCATGCCACATCCAAAAAGGTGATGTATGACATGCTTTTTATTTCACTAGGAGGGACAGAGGAGCAAATAAACTACATGTTTCAAATGCCTCATCTTCCACTCACAATTTGTCTAAGTGATTTCCTTGCTGTTTTCCACAAAGTGCCTCAATCAGCTAAGAAACTGTATTTTAGTCTATTTATGAAATGAAATGTGTTGTCTGCTGCACAGTTCTCATCTTTCAAAAATACAGATGTCACCATTTGACTCGGGTTCCACAACAATGCTCTCGATCCCCTCCCCCTCCCACCCAGATAGGGAAGGAGAGAGAGAGAGACTTGGCTGGATTGAAAACTAAACTACATAGCTTTAATTAAACACTAATGATACAAGAAAATATATACAATTATATACAAATATGTTCAGATATGTGCAAAAGCCTCTTGCCTCCCCTCACCCCCAGCAACTCCCACAGCACTCTCCTTAGCTGCAAACAGTCCCAAAGAATCCCGGAGCTGCTGCTGGAGAAAGCACAGAGTGATGAGGGTCAGGAGAGCTTGAGCCTAAGGATCAATGGTGCTGGATGGGCAGAGTCCTCCCTGGCCACTGGCCATGGATGGAAGAGAAGGGAAGAGGAAGAAGGAAGTTGTCTTCTGTGATCTCTGACCTTCCTCTGAGCTTACGTAGATATATGGAATGGAATATCTCTGGCCAATTTCGCTGTCTGTCTAATTCAGCCTCCTATGGGGGAGTCATAGATCTCCCTGAAGTGTCTCAATAGTATTCTGGGCTGTGGCATGAGGCACAGGATATGTTTCCAACCATCCTGTACTTGTTTCCACCATTGTAAGGACATAGCACTTACCTTGGCTGGTCTGAGGCAGTGGGATGTAGTCAATTTGCCAGGCCTCCCCATACCTGTACTTTGACCACCTCCCCTCATACCACAAAGGTTTCAACCGTTTTGCCTGCTTAATTGCAGCGCACGTCTCACAGTCATGGATCACCTGCACAATAGTGTCCATGGTTAAGTCCACCCCTTGGTCACAAGCCCATTTATATGTTGCATCTCTGCCCTGATGACCTGAAGTGCCATGGGCCCATCGAGCCAGAAAGAGCTCACCCTTATGTTCCCAGTCTTAAGTCTATTTGGAACCCCTGAGCAGCCTCATCTGCTTGCTGGTTGTGTCGATGTTCCTCAGTGGCTCGACTCAGAGGCACGTGTGCATCTACATCACGCACTTTTACCCCAGTTTCTCTATCTGAGCTGCAATGTCTTTCCACAGGTCAGCAACCCAAGTAGGTTTACCTTTTTGCTGCCAGTTGTTCTGCTGCCACTGCTTTAGCCAACTCCACAAGGCATTTGCTGCCATCCATGAGTTAGTGTAGAGACAGAGTCTCGGCCGCCCCTCTCGCTCAGCAATGTCCAAAGCCAGCTGGATGGCTTTTACCTCTGCAAACTGACTTGATTCACCTTCTCCTTCAGCTGCTTGTGCAACTAGTCGTGTAGGACTCCACACGGCAGCTTTCCACTTCCAGCGGTTCCCTACAAGACGACAGGACCCATCGGTGAAAAGAGCAAATTGTTTCTCAGTCTCTGGTAGATGATCATATGGTGGAGCTTCTTGAGCCCGTCTCACCACTTCTTGTGGTGGCATTCCAAAGTGTGTGCCTTCTGGCCAGTTTGTAATTGCTTCTACAATACCTGGATGATTAGGTCTTCCTATTCGAGCTCGCTGGGTGATTAAAGCAGTCCGTTTACTCCAAATCACATCAGTGGCATGATGGATAGCGGAAAGGTTACTCTACAGTTCAGTAAACTCGGTTGTTGTCCCTCTGCTCCCCCTGGCTAGAGGCAGGGCACCTCTAAGGTTGAGCATTAGAGTTTGGTGCACCATCCTGGGTGATGACTGGTGCAACCTTCCTCTTGGAAGAGCGATCTCCTGCCTTTATTCTGTTTAGTAGCTCTTGCACACATATCTCGAGAATATCAGTGGGTTTCTTGTCCCAAATTTTCAGGTCCTCTTTAAAATAATTTTGCAAGGGAGACCACAGGTGGCATCACAGTGGGTCCTGTCTCTCTCGCTGCTGACTCCTAGCAGGATGTCTCTTCTTCATGGCTTATATAAATGAATGTGACTCTTGTAAATGGTGTCTACAATGGAGTTCAAGCCTAAAGACAAGCACTGCAGATCTGCATGAGGAATCTGGAGTTTTTGGAAGACTGTAGCATGGTTCCATACTGGAGGCACTGCTGGCACCTGAAAAATCTCTCAGTCTTTGGGCAAGAAGAATGTGTTTGTCTCAAGGGCTAATACACCTGTGTGTGGTTTCTTCACAAATTTACTCCCTGTGTCCCCTTATCTTCCACCTCCATTTTCCTCCTCACACTCCTCAGGACACTGCATACTTTTTAAATTGTTGCTATTATTCTATGAAAAGCAATTTATTTACCTTTAGAAGTTAGGTATTTTGCAAAATATTTTGTACAACTGTATCCATAATTGAATAATCTATGTTTCACTTGAAGGGACCAGAAACAGATGGTTTGTTTTTAAACATTTCCTGAAATACAAATACTTACTGTGAGTAGCAAGCTGTGATTTGGAAACTGCAGGAACCCAGTTCTGATCCCTAGTTTATGTGTTCTATTTGGTAACTGTCTTGCTTTTTGCAGCAGCACATTAATTCTGAAAGTGATATACTGCTTTTGAGTCAAAGGAAGTTATAAAATGAGCCGGAAATATAGCAGCTCAATAATACCTCCATAATAAATGTTTCACACTAGATTCCATTATAAGTATCATATTCACTCTTAACGGCTTTGCACAGTAACAAATTCCATGATTACTGCCAGGGTACAAGGAGAAAAGTTTCTGGCAAAGATGCAGGCCATTTATCAAAGCATATTCAAGGTATGGAGGATTACAAAACTATGCTGGAATACCGGGCTACTAAACTCTGAATAATGACTGGAGAGGTTTTGTTTCTTTTAAAAAAATATATATATTAGAAAGATAAATAAATTGAAAAGTAGTATCCTGCAGGTAGCTTTTCCTAGGCAGTTGCTTTGATCATCCAGCAATAGAAGCATTCTCTTTGTGAGTGGATTCATTTAGCTGGACACACTAGAGGTTCAACCTGGACTCTCTTTAAGCACAACAAGAGGAACTGGGAAGACAGAGTTTGCAATTCATCTAATCCCAAAGTTGACATCTACATTAAGTCAGATGACTCACCAATCCATCTGTATTCTGTGTAGTCAGATCAATTTAATGGGAATGCATATTCCAAATGAGTAAAAGGTGAGACATCTTTCTATACTCGAACCCAGCTTGCTGTGCACTTGGCTGGAGAATGGTCAAGCCCAGGGGAGCTCACCTCAGTGAGGTGAGACATAACCTATTGTAGGTAATTTGGCCTACAATATATGTCATAATCTCTACATTTTTCTCCTTTCCTCACTCTAAAATTTCTGTGCACCTGCACCTCAGATACCCAATGTTGGTTTATGGCCAAACATCAATGCAACAGGTAACAGGAGCACCTGGTACATGGCTGGGAACTTGCAACAGGCAGCTAAAGAGAGTGAGGAATACATATGAGCTAAAAAGAGTCTGTTACCTTGAGCTCAGTCAGTACTAGAAAGTTTGAAGTTACCAGAGCTGAGTGTTTGTTTCAGTGCCTTCCTCACACCTACAGGCTAGGAAATAGCTAGTGGCATTGGCAACACTCCTGAAGACTACTGGCTGACCAGTGATGATTTCAATGTTTTAAACATTAGTTTCCATTTATTGAGTGTCCAATTTATACATTGACACCTGGTAACTATTTAACAAAGTCTGTATTCAACCAGAGTGAACTACATTTCCCAGCTGTAGGCAAATGCATTTTAGGCATTTCAGGTAGGATTCATATATGCAACAGTAGCCATCTAGAACATACGCAGCCTTAGTGTATAGCAACTATCCTTCTCCATCTATGAATGCAGGGAAGAGAGAGAAAGTGATTTTTAGTGCTTGATGTGTTATCCTAGAAAATTACCTTTCCATGGAATGAATTGCCTTCATGTCATAGACTGTAAAAGGGACTTGAATACTGACTTCAGCTGGTGTCTGCAGCTGCCCACAAATCAGAGGTCGGTGTCAGAGAGGATGAATCCCACCCCAGAAGTGCTAATGACCTCTCAAAAACCTGAAGAAAACAAAGGATTTGCATAGAAAATTATATTGTTCCCTGGAGCTATTTTCTGATTGAAAATGAAGAACCATGTGCTGACCAATTTTTTTTTTTTACTTCACTGTGTCCAAACCTGATCATTTTCATGTAAATGTAACCCTGATCAAGGTTATTATTAACCTATGTAACCCATGTTGGCATGGTTTAGAGAAGCTAGTCTAACCTAATCACCTCAAGTTTCAGAAAGATCCATTGGTCATTGCATTTTTTTCTGTAATTCTCAGTTTTCATACTTTCCTCATTTGTACCACTTTTTATATTTTATTTCTTCATTTACAGCCATTTTTCTTGTTTGCATCTTCTCTCTTCCATGCAACAGAGAGGATTCTCATTTACAAGCTGACACCTGTGGTTTTGAATAGAACCCTTTAATATAAGTTATATGAATGAGATGTGGTGCATGATTTTTCAGTGTACCTTACACAATAATTGACCTCACATAGATTATCAGTTATTCATGGCCCCTTGCCTTGAAAAAGGTCCTAAACAGCCAATCATAATTTAAAGGCATATTATTCTGCCTTATACACGTTTATTCACAGTACCTTTCACAAGTTATTGGCCATTTTCTTTCCCAGAATTAAGGATTATTGAAGCTTGCGCAACGAGAACTTTGCTCTTCATAACTCATCCTATTACTTGCTTATGCAATGACGCATTACAATTTGCAGATAGTTGCTTCAGAGGACTTATGACTTCACCAGCTGTACAAAGATGAGAACAAAGACAAGTCAAGAGGAAGGAAAACATTTACAACACAATGAGAAGGTAAATCAACTTACATTTGCTGCAAATCGGTTGATGGAAACATTATTGATGTTCCTTTTTAGTTGTGAAGATGAGGTGCTTCTACAAGTCCTTTTCCAATTATAATAAAGTACTTCATGTGGTCTTTTCTCTGGGGTTGAAGAGATCAGATATTGCATGCCTGTATTCTGATGTTTAGATGAATGTTAGAAATTGAAAAAAACCCAGGGGGAGGAGTGGACCTCATGACAATTCCTCTACCTAGAGTGATGGTGGGGTCCACCACTAGAAACTGGGTTTGGGGACTGAAAAATTTTCCAGCCCCTCTGCTAAGGCAGCTGGAGTTATGTGCATCACTCGTTTAAACCCTAATGTCCTGATGTAAGAAAGGGGAAGTAACACCATCTACATATGGGCGTATCTACGATGGCAGATGAGGTGTGAACTGAGAGATTATGCTCTGGAAATGATCCTTACCCAGTTAAAAATTGTGTCAGTTCTGCCATTAGAGCATGTCTGAGAGCTCCCAGCTAACAAAAGTACAAGGAATTGCAGTGCCCATTGATATGTTCAGGGGTTAACAGTGTGCTTATTAATTTCACCCCACTTACTCTCTCGTGTTTGTAGGGGCTTCCATAGTGGCTTTTGTAGAGTGCTTTGAGATCTGCAAAAGCAGAGGAGCAAGAACTGCTAATTAATATTGTTACTGATGGAAGATTGCAATAAGCTTCAGCACTTTCTTGGATCAAAGCTTAAATGACTGAATATTCTGTAATGACTTTTTAACTCTCTCTCTGTTTACAAGAAGTGTATGTATGCATACATAAACAATGCCACAAAGAAAAAGGTATTAAGTGAAACCTGAACAAAAAATAGCAGTTTCTCATGTTATGTCTACCTCATATCCTTGGCTGTTTGTTTTTTTTTGTTGTTTAAATGACCCTAATATGGTAGGATAAGAAAGAATAATATATGATTAATTTCTATTCTGAAGTGTTGTTTGAAAGGTGCTTTATTTGCATTAGCATTCATAATTACTTAATGACAAATCAGATATGGTTCATTGCTAGTAAGTGTAGAAACATGTTGTCTGAAGGATGTAGTTTAATTAGTATACTCCTAAAAACACGTCCCTCATGACCATTGGATGTAATCATTATTTTATGTATTTAACTGTGAAATTTATGTTTACTCAGCAGGCTAGAGACTTTTTTTTTTTTTCCAAAGCTATTTAATGCAATATATTTAGACTTAAAGGAACCCACAAAATTTCCCCAGCAGCAGGTACTAAATACATTTAAAAAAATAAAAAAATAAACCAACTATTATTGCAATGAAACACATTATTTTTTTTTTTTTTTTAAATATAACCAACATGATATTGCATCCATAAAACATAGTAGGAGGAATAAATATGCGGGGAAGCTCATTTTAATTCCTCAGTTAATAACTTAGACAGAGGAGATGCACATTCTCCTAGATCAATGAGACAATTTGGGCATTCTTTTATTGTTGATTAGTGAATCTGAAAATGACCTCGTTTCAAGGGCATCGAGCAATTTCTTTTTCTCTGTGCTGGTATAACACAAGTGAACAGTGTGAACGCTTTTTCTACCCAGGCTGCTGTAGAATCTGAGGGTGCCCTTTCCTCAGTGACACAGAGGACAGTGACAGCAATCAAAAATCATCAGGACTTTGCAAAGGGGTCTCTAAAAAACATACAGTCTCCTCAACAGTAATCTTATTGTCCCTTAAATCTCTCCCTGGAAAGGGAGTCCTTCTTCACTGAACATTTCCAGTGGGCTGTAGGAAACCAGTTACAGAGGCAGATGTTACTCCAGCTGTGTAAGGGACTCAACCTCCCTTTCAGCTGCAAAGAGGCTACAAGTAAAACCAATATTTTTCCTCCACTCTTCTACAATAATTATTTCTAGAATATTTGTCTTTTTAGGACATATACTGTAATTTTTAGGATACAGCTATTAATATTTAAGGATACACACCACCTGATATGCTTTCTGCTTGATTATTTCTGCTCCTGATTCTTCATTTGCTTCAGGGGAGATCTAATGACTTAGAGAAAGGTGCCTTTCACACCTGTCAGTACCAAACCCTTAGGTTTTATACTTTTCCATTATATCAGGGTTTGCCTCTATTACTAGGCATAAGCATCCTAAAGCGTAATGGGTGTCTCTAAGCTTCTGCCACCCCTGCTTCTCAACTACAGCACTCACAGTGTCTGACACTACAGTGCAGGTGCCTCCAGTGATCTTCATCAAGTTATTACCAGTTGCCTAAAAAGCCCTTGGGTGCTGGGCAGGGGTAAGAAGCATGTGCTTTCTGCCTGAACAGTGCAAACCTCCCCCCCCCCCCCCCCCCCCCCCCCCCCCCCCCGCCCCAAGTTATATAACTGTGTGCACCCTACAAGTTACATGATACGAAGAGAAACATGGCTCCTCTCCTTCACAGATTGTCACTGAGGCTGTGTCTGCACTTGGTACTACGAAGAGCAGCTTGTGACATTACATTGTGACATTACATTAATTAAGTAATACATTTGCCCATTAATCTTGGATGGTCATGAAGAAAACAGTCAACCTATGAAGCAATGGTATTGGATAAACATGACAGGATGTTTTAGTACTTACTTGGTCCCTGATGGTCTGGTTCTGCAGGGTTTCCTGGAGGAAACTGAATGTTTTTTTTTTCCTCTCCCTTTGCAGGCCCTACAACCATCCATGTTCTTCTGGAGGACATTGATTCTCTCCCAGACTACACTAGTTGTTTGGACCAAGACATAAATGGATGAATTTTCTAATGCCAGCAAACAAGCAAATATGATAAACAAAATGTAAATGAAAACTGAAGCTAAGATCCCTTCACAGTCACACTAACTGAAGAATGTGTAGTCATGATCCAAAATAAATGTTATTTTGTATTTTTTTGCAGTCTTCACAAAATTCATCGTTTTGCTTTGCCTTTTCTGATATGTACCTACAGTATCAAGTAGCAAAATAGGGCATCTTACTGAAATCTCCACAAAGAAAATTCTGTAGGTAATGACACAGCATTGTCTGAAGGGCACTTCCTTTTATGATGAAACCAAAATTTAATATGCAAAACAGTGCATTTTCCTAACTGAAAAACAGATTGACTAGCTGAAGCAGGGGTGTGTGGATGAAGACTGTAGCTAGGAATGTATGGAGAGCCTGTTGAAGGGGTGGAGGGCAGGTGGTACTGATTGGCAACATTGTTGGGTGTGGGCTGTTAGAAATCTGTATGGGAAGTAGTCATGAGAGAGACAAGAAGTGTTGCCCACACCACAGAAAACTTCTTGAGGTAAAGGATGGATATAATGAATATGCAGAGAAACATTGCCATAAAACTTTATGCTTTTACATTAATACTCATCAATACATTTTCAAATTCATTCTTTCCCAGTTTTCTTATTATTTATTTAAAACAAACAAATAAACAAACAGGGAAAACTGAAACAACAAAAGAAAACAAACAACTCTGACTTGTCCCTTGTGTTTAGGAAAAAAATTAAGAGAAAAATACAAGGGTGCTGAAAGGCATCTAACCTTTTGTCTGTCTTTGTGCTCCTATGTGCCTGCTTGTGCTGATTTTTTTTCTGTCCTGAAGTGGAGGAGTAGGGATCATCCCACACAACAGGAAGTGTGCATTGAAAGCAAAGTCTACATGTCATATGTCCAAATCTTTAATGGCAAAGCATCAGCTGCTGTGTTACGGAAAATTTCCTGTTGTTAGTACTGCAGGTTGTTGTTGGTGTTATTTAAAGAAGAAAAACATTTTGTTTTCAAACTTCTCATATGTCAATTACAATGAGGGAAATATTTTAAAGACAACAATAAAAATCAAATTAACCCAGAACACAGCTTCATGCCATTCATGCATCCACAGCATGGAACATTAAAATATATACTTCTAATAAATAAAAATACAGAACTCTGTATGAATACTTTCTAACCTGTTCAGCATAACGTGATTGTACTGAATTAAAAAACAACAACAACAACAACCAAACAGCTGTTTAATAGCAAGAGCTGGACTTACTACTGTACTGAATATGAAATGGAAAATTTCTAAGACAAATTACCAAACAATTAAGGCACTACATAAAATGGAAGGGTTTTATCAATATTGGTGCTTACTGAATATCTGGTCCAGTTGAACTGCATTTGTAATGACCAATAACATTTGCAAAGGAAATGTATGCAGTTGTAGTCAGTATATCTTTTATTAGCAGAAGTATGAAATCCTCCAAGATCTAAGTCAATGGCGCATTCTGCTTTGCTTCATCAGGGTGCTTATTGAAAAGAAGGTGTCTCTGAAGCTGAAAATTATCCACTCCACGGATTTCATTCTCTGACAATACTGAAAGGAAACTGAGGACAAGGACAACTGTTATAAGAAGCACATGTGACTCTTAGTTGCCTGCAATAGGCCTGCCACTGGCATGCCATGCCATGGGCCTCAGGAATGTAAATGAATTGCACTTTTACTACTTCTGCTGAAGACAATCGGTTTAATGCAAAACCAATGCAAAAACATAGAGATAGGAATGTCAGTGTTGTGGATTATATGAAAAGTCTGTCTAGTCTTGCTGTTGACTGTGGCCAACAGTAGAACCAACAAGGAAATTCTTCTACATCTCCCTACATGCAGCAACTTGTGGCATGGGGATCTCTTAAGTGAGGGATTGTATTTGTAGCTTATATTTAATTAAATCCATGAAATCAAATTCCATTTTCCCCCCTGTGATGTTAATACCTGTAACTGAAGTAGTACTGCACACTACATGTTCTTTCTTTTGGCCACCTCAAGCAACTTGCCTGCTTATTAATGTTGTTTACTGTCCAGTTATACATCCAGCAAGGCAAAGTTTTATTGAGTTTATGGGGACTCAAATGAGATCCAGTGGCTTTCAGGGTTGTTCTCTTAGATCAGAGCTTTGTATGGAAGACATCATGAAGGGAAGGCCTTGTATAGTTGTAGGGTTCCTAGCACAATGGTAGTAATTAGCATGAACAACCTCTGGTAGTGATTACACTGGGCTTTGGTTTGTAAGAACTGATATTTCTTACCAACTTGTTCTACCTAGTTCCACCACAGATGCTATTTTTATTAACATAATTGCTTTATCTTTCTTGAAACTTTCCAAGCAGCCCTCAATTATGATTCAATAATAACATATGATGGTCAGTTCAACAGGCTAATTATATGATGCAATGCCATAAAAAGTGTTTCATTTTATCACTTCTACATTTGTTGGCTTTTTCTTTCACTGAATGCCCTCTGTGTCTTTCTGTAGAAGAGAGTCGTGAGGACTACCCACTGCTTTTCTCTGTGCTACTCATTATTATATATGTCATCTCCTATTCTTTTTGCTTCATACTAAATAATCTTAATTTTTTTCAGTTTCTTTTCATATGAACACTCCCTATCCAACTAATATGTGTTTCCTGCCCTTTTCAGACCTTTCTTCTTCTACTGTATTTTTCTGAAATGTGACTTAAACCCGATAGAGTATTCAACATGAGAATGTAACCTCCATTTATAGAATGACATTATAATAATTCCTGTATTAGTCTCCATTCCCGTCTTAATATAGCCTAACATCTGAGAACCTTATCAAAAAGTGAAATGTGAAGCAATTAAATCTACAATATGTAAATTTGAACCTGACAGTTAGGCCTATGAGAAAGACACTCTTTATGTACAAAAAATAAAACTCACTCTGAATAAGGGAACAAACAAAAGATGATGCATGAGAAGTGATAAAGAGGATTAATAACAAGAAATGGCTGTAAGACCTTCATCACAAAATCCGTGAGCTAAATTCTGCTCTCCATTACAACTCCAATGGATACTCTGAACGTTAGTAACCTGCAATTATGTTGTATAAAGCCTGCTGAGTTGTATTGTAATTAACATCCTTTAGGGTGACCACAGTAATTTAAAATGTTATCATTGAATATACAAATGAAAGTGGAAGGTGTTGAATATTCCATAGTAAAGTTGAAGCTGATGTCCCTTTTCTTTTCTTTTCTTTTCTTTTCTTTTCTTTTCTTTTCTTTTCTTTTCTTTTCTTTTCTTTTCTTTTCTTTTCTTTTCTTTTCTTTTCTTTTCTTTTCTTTTCTTTTCTTTTCTTTTCTTTTCTTTTCTTTTCTTTTCTTTTCTTTTTTTCTTTAATATCACATTGTGATAAGCAGGCCCCCACAGAGGATTTCTTCCTTGCAGAAGTGCAGTCAGCCACAACTTGAATATTTTCCAAAGTATTTTTAATATTACTAGCTACAGATTTTGAAATTAAAATGGAAAAAATAAATATTCTTATAATTACAAAAGTAAGCCCTACTTGCACTACTTAAGTAGGAGACTGCTTTGCCTCTAGTAAAACTCAGAAAAGCCTCAAGGCTGATGTAAAACTGCATCTTTTTGCAGTGCTGTCTGCTGGAAGGAGATACCAGAGGACTCATCAAAGTAGATTTAGAGGAGAGAGGCTGTAGTCCACCTACACCAACTTTCCTTTCAACAGGGATTCACTATTCTGGAAAACATACTGTTGCTGGTTTGGAAACAATCTGTTTCCTTTGAACTCATCAAATATTTAAGACAAAACTCGTTAAAGTATATTGTGAGTGTAAGAAGTGCATTGCTGGTGAATTACATGGTTGAGGTTCCAAGTCCGGGATAATGGTGTCAGTGACTGAAAATGAGAAAGGCAAATGCCAAAAGCAAAAGGTTGCAGGGCATGAGAAATGTTAATACACCTATGAGGTTTATCTAATCCTTTCTACTTCACTGAGCAACACTTACAGTCCTCAGAAAGGGCGCAGTTATTAATGAGTATCTGACTTTTGGTGCTGGCATGACTGGTGCTTAAACATCCAGCAATCATTGTTTGAACTTTTATAAGGCTTTTCTGGTTATATATAAGCTTGCCAGTATTCTTACAAGCATACCAATGACAGTAATATAACAAAATCTAATAAAAGAAAAAAAGCACGTCTATTGGAGTAATGCTGCCTAAAAGACAAAAGTCTTCACATTTTTAGCAAAAGTAATCTGAGGAGCTGTGGATTAATTTTCACTGGTCTACTTTACATTGCTAGCCAATCTTTGAATTTCTCTTTTACTTATTTGTACTTTTTATGTTTCTCTCATGAGAACTTTATGGCTATGGATTTGTGTTTGGTCTTATTTGTGCTTGGAGACCATTGCTCTGCAGCACTGAGGACTTCTGCAGCTCCACGAATGGCTTGAACCTCAGCCCTTACACCGCAATGAATTGTGCTATAGCCTTTCCTTGAGTTCTTGTTTGCCTGGGGTTTCATCCTTCTATATGTGCATGGAAAAGAAAAAAGAAAAATATTCAATATAAAAACACAGCAGCTGGTTAACTGCTTGACAGAGCAAAATAGTTCTGCACAGCAAGTGAAGACATTAATATTTTATCTCACTGAAACACAAAAGTGAATTTTGCTGGTAGACAAAATGCAGTTTTCCAAGTGGGATTTTGGCATTGACACTGTCTAAAATTTCCAAACTTGTGAGAATTTCCATAGGATCTATAATGCCTTCAAGCTGTCATAAAGGTCTCTTTCCTACTTTTTTTCCAAATACGGAAAATACTTGGCCAGGCTAAATTTATTTCCCAGATGGAGATTAAATAAGGCTGTTATACAAGCAAAGTTCTTAAACATGCTCTTAGTTTAAACATGTCAGTAGGTCAGTTGAAGTAGGATGTTTCATTAGTTACAGGACTGAAAAACTAGAGCCATGTTATTTTGTCCCATTAAAAAGAAAAAAAAAAAAAGAGAATTTCTAAGAACAAATACAGACATGTTTTATTTTATTTGCTTGAAAATTATACTTTCAGCTTCACATGCAGGAATATGCCTTACAGCCTTTGAATAAAACTGCTGACATTTTGGATTGATGACTCTTTAAATTAATGATATATTTAAATAAATAGCTAAATTGCAGTGGAACTTTGTGTTACATCTACATTAATAATACCAAATGAATTAGTCATGATTAATGTTATAAAGAATATCAAATGAATTCATAATGATTGGCCACTTATTGCAAAATGGGCAACACTTTATAATAAGTGGCAAATCATTCTTACTTCCTTTGGTATTTCTTGCAATAATTTTAATAATGATGAATTCTTTTGGTATTCAGGTGCATATAATACAAGATTCCATAAGAAGTCCGCTGTAATTTAACATAATCTTACTGAAATAATTAATTTTAAGCCTGCCACTATATTTGAGGCCAGATTCAGGCTGAACTTGGGTACTTCAGAGTTTGTCTATCTGGCATTATGTAGCTGTTGTGGGATGGCCCTCAAAGTCATGGATACTGGTGCAGAAGGGGAGAGGTGTATGTGAGCCAGGTGCACAGGTAACTGAGCAGGCCTGTTCATGATGAATACTTTTTACTAAATAAAATTGCAGAATAAAACTTACCTAGATATGGTATGTTTAAGGTATTTTATATAGAGACGCATGCATATGTAATTAATAACATTAATTTATTCTAATGTTAATGTCATTTCTAGTATGTAGTGGCAGTCTCATCATGTCAGTTCTCACATTCGAGACCTCTATTTCCTGGGATCCCTCTTACTGTCTCAGAAACTACTCTCACTGCTGAGAATTGATTTCTGCAGATGTCTGGTTTGCGGTCTTGATGCTGTAGTGAGCAGGCAAAACACAAGGCCAGCCAAATAAAGGTTGAGTAGACTTAGAGGGCAAGTAGACTTGCAGTGTACCTGAAGAATGTTTTAGTTTTGGTAATAGAAGGGAAAAGAAGAAAACACAAACAAAACTATATGTGACTATGCTGGATATGCCTAAACCTGCTTGCATGCACAATTGTACTGAAAAATGTTATGCTTTGTAAAGAAACACTTTCTAGTAGAGAAGTTAGTGTTTTTTTAAAAAAAGATGACTAAAGAAAGCAACAGTCAGATCAAAGTGTACCTGGAGCTACCATGTAGGATAAGTCAAGAATGTTTTTAAATTTGCTTGGTGGACAGTTTTGTTTTGAGGCTGTGCAGCTAACATAGGCAATATCTGGAGCTGGGAGTCTTAAATTGGCCTGCAATCACTAGTACAGTATCAAGCTTCCATCTAGCAAACACTAGAGTACAGGTTTCTCTTCATTTTCTGTGAAAACTATCAGTTAAGCATTTTCTCTTCCATTGATGTAAGCTTAAATACTTAAAAGAGATAACATTAAATTTTTATTAGAGCTGTTATGGTTAGATCAACATTGTGCTCTTGCTAAAAAGCAACCTGACAGGTTGGTTTTAGATTCAGATTTAAGAAGCAAAAATATTTTGCCCAAACAATTATTCTGTGAGCTGCAATGACATGTTAGAGCTTTAGTTTTGTTTAACAGGTTTTAGTAGCAATTTCATTATTAAATAGTAATAGGGAAAACCAACCAACAAAACCCAAAAACCCACAACCAACCTCTATTAAGTTTGCACTACCCTTTTATTTTTTGTTAAAAATATCACTTAGGTGCTCCTTTTTCTTTTTCTCTTTCTTTCTTTTTCTTTTTCTTTTTCTTTTTCTTTTTCTTTTTCTTTTTCTTTTTCTTTTTCTTTTTCTTTTTCTTTTTCTTTTTCTTTTTCTTTTTCTTCTTTTTCTTTTTCGTTTTCTTTTTCGTTTTCTTTCTCTTTTTCTTTTTTTCTTTTTCTTTTTCTTTTTCTTTTTCTTTTTCTTTTTCTTTTTCTTTTTCTTTTTCTTTTTCTTTTTCTTTTTCTTTTTCTTTTTCTTTTTCTTTTTCTTTTTCTTCTTTTTCTTTTTTCTTTTTCTTTTTCTTTTTCTTTTTCTTCTTTTTCTTTTTCTTTTTCTTTTTCTTTTTCTTTTTCTTTTTCTTCTTTTTCTTTTTTCTTTTTCTTTTTCTTTTTTTCTTTTTCTTTTTCTTTTTCTTTTTCTTTTTCTTTTTCTTTTTCTTTTTCTTTTTCTTTTTCTTTTTCTTTTTCTTTTTCTTTTTCTTTTTCTTTTTTTTCTTTTTTTTTCTTTTTCTTTCTTTTTCTTTTTCCTTTCCTTTTTTTTTTTTTTTTAAGGTACATTATTTCTGAGTTTATAAGTAAAAGGATTGTTGCCAGTTATTTGCTGAGTAGAGCTGAATATTGCCTCCATGGAGATACTTCCCAAATGGTGAATCAGAAAGCACATCTCTAACTTCATGGGTAGCATTGTCTTTAATGCTGTAACTCCTTAATTTGGCCTTATTCTATTAATTAACCCTGTTTCTGTCATATTTTCTATCTTGCTCAATGGCATTTTAAAATTTATTTCTTGAGCAGTTCTGCACTTCCCTTCTGCTGGACTGCTTTTCTACCATTTTGGCTTTGCATATCCAGTGAAAATTGCATTAAGATCAGCATTCTCAGTGGACTGATGTCAAACATTCTTTATGCCTCAGAAGGCCACCTTGTTGGCTTTGTTTTCCTCCCATTTACCTTTGTCAGTTGGATGAAACCACAAATAACTAGAGATACTTATTGTGCTGTTCAAGGACTTAATCCAAACATTGTTTTTTGTTAGTTAGTTTTGGGGTTTTTGTTTGGGATTTTTTTTTGGTTGGCTGTTTTTTGTTGTTTGATTTTTTTTAATTTCCCCCCCCCCCAGATATAGCATTGGAATTTATTAAAGAAGAAAGATGAACCTAAAGTGGATCCTTCAAATTTAACATCAGATGCAGCCTTTTGAGACTTTCTTTACCAGCAAACCTATAATTTCCTTAGAGGAATTTTGATCTCTGCTTTTCCCAGGGGACTAATTGCCTATAAACTCTGAGTTGAATGTTTAAGATATTTTGAAGGTAAGTCAATAGTTTGCTCCTAAAATCTTTAAGAAGCAAAAGGGAGGGGAGAGGAAGGCAAAGCAAGGTAAAGCAAGGGACCCCCAATATACACAATAACTTTTTGACACTGATACTGTAATCAGGTTTGAATTTGTTGTGGAAGTTCTTATTACTGGGACTCAAAAACTGACCCTTCAGAAATATTTTTTTTCCTCAATTTATGGTTGACTGTGAAAGACAAGTGTGACATCATATATGATGTGTGCAATCACATCATACAATGATGAAAATTATGTAAGAGGTTAACCAAATTCTGTCATTAGACATAAATTTCCTAGCATTTATATAAGAAAATAGATATAAATGCTTTCAAATTCTCTTACCTCTATGTAAGTAACAAAATGCAAGACTACTTTCTAGTTTAGGTGTGGGTTTTTTTCCCACTGGGCTAAGAATTAGAGGTAGGAACAGATCAACAGCAGTATATAACACTTTTTATCCATGTTTTATGCATACAATAATAATCACTTAACATGAGTTGAACTGACATTATTAGTTCTTATACAGATGACATTTCCTAAAGGTAGACTATTTTTAAACAGACACTTAAATAAAAATGTATGCACCTGCAAGCTTAAAAGGCCACTGCAAGCTATTGGTGTGTAAAGCAGTATCTACAAACAGACCCTGTTTAAAACAAGACTGCACTCAGATAAATTCCAAAGGATAACTGTTTAACACCTGTAATGTATTTAATTTTTCATTTTACTTGTTTTCTATCAGAAGCATGTAGCTTTTTTTCTTCAACTAATTTTTTCCTTACTACTTATATAGACCACCACTAACTACTGATTGTACATATTTGCCTAGGCTGATCCGGTCTAGCAAGGAAAAATCAGTCAAACTAATGATTTCATTAATAAAGTAAGGGATTTATATTAAAAAAAAGAAATGCAGGAAATTATGAGATACAGACAAACACACAAGTTTTGCTGTAATTTCTAAATTAGGTTAAACTTTCGTTCTTATAATCAAGATATTTCTGCCTTTTCCTGACACTGATGTAGTTTAGCCATCTGCCAGGATGATACCTTCTTGTCGGTTACTTGTTTGAACTTCCTTTAGAGCCAGTGTTAAGACACAGGTATTAGTGCAAAATGCATTGATCCATTTATTTTAAGATTAAACAAATTACTCAGGCCACTATGTAATAATTTTAAGAAATTAATTTTTGTTTTCTTATTCAAAACACAATAGCAAGATAGAATATACAACACTAGTTGTATGTTCATTTTCTGCCTCAATGGATATCATTGCTCTTTTCAGGAATTTTGAGGTGTAAATGTTTTTTTAATACTTTAGGTGGAGTCTCGACAGTTCTCAGACCAAGCAGGCTAGTCTGTTGATTCTAATTAAGCTAAGATTACATTTGCTTCTTTAAAATATAGGCTAAGAACATTTAAACTTTCTTAAGAGGACCACAATGTTTCAAGAAGTTTTAAAATGCAGATTTTTTAATCTGTGCTTGTGTGCTGTTTGTTGAACAAAGGTACTGCTGTATTTGTTCTGCTTTGATTGTTGCATTCAACATAAAAAGTTGGGGGGTATGGCGTTGTTTTTTTTTTCAAGTTACTACCACAGAAAAATTTCTTCTTCCCACCCTTCATTTTTCAGAATTCAATTGAAGGCTAAAAACTGAGAATTTGTTCTGCTGCATAACTTAGGCAAAAAAGTATTCTGCTTCAATGGAACATAGGTGACCTGGAGGGGCAGCAGAATAATTTAGCATGCAGATTTTAGAAAGGGAGTTCTTAAAGGGAATATACCCAGAAACTCTAAAAATGTTAATAAAAAGTTCTTCAGTCTAAACCACTGGTGACATTTGAGGGCAAAACCTTTTGCATTTTGATCTGCCAAGGTCAGAAAATACAGACTCCCTGCCACATATTTCTCCCATTTCTGGAAAGAGAGTCTAAGAAATTCTAATGCTCTTACAGAGATATCTTTTTTTTTTTTTTTTTTCATTCTTATTGCAGTTCTTATGAGAAAAAGAATCTTTACTAATAATTCACTTTGTCTGGCTCTGTGACACCAACTAGTAATATCTCGTTATTGTTCTATAGTCTGAAAAACCTTTCCATCTGTATGCCTTTATATTTATTGTCCAACTGTGATTTGGGCTATTCATTAAGAGAAGTATCTCTATTACTTTGACAAAAAGGTGATAACCTTGCCTTATTCTGGCCCAGCTATTTATTAATGACTCCTAGATACCATTTTCCAGTTCTATGCACTGCAGTATTTTAATTTGATGATACAAATTGGATAATACAAATGTCCTCCAGCCATGCTTACAACTCCCAGTGATAGCAATGACCATGGCCAAATGCTTTTTTAGATTGCTCTTGATGACTGTACCAGCCAGCGTGCTTCATCTGGTGGCACTTTTGCAGGCCTTGCAGAGCCTCCAGACTGCTTCAGTCAAGCTGCATTTCTTGCTGGAGGGGATGCATTGTCTCACAATCTCCAAAACTTTAACATACCCGCCCTGCATGGGCTTTGTTTGCAGAAAATTTATCCCTGACTCCAATATATAGCCTTATGTGATTTACCCATGTTGGTACAGCCTGACAGCAACGCAGAGTATCTGTGTCAAACTTAGGCAACAACATCTAGAGCAGATTGAGTTCAAAGAAGGTAAGAATTTAAATTAGGAGCTCCAGAATGCTTCAGTTCAAGGAATAAGTAAAGCTGTCACTAAGTGAGCAATGTAATGCTCCTTTCCACAGGGCTGATTACCTGGCACATCTCAAGGATTTTGTTTCCTTCCCAACTCCATTGGTGTCAGTGCCAGCTACATTTTTTATATTGCCTTATGCACAAAGAGGAAGGCAAAGGTTCTGGAATGTGCCTTTGGTGTTTTGAAGGTTATGAGTGTCAATGTGCAATCAGCAGTGGACTGCTAATTTCACAGAATTGCAGAGAGTCATGGTTGGAAAGGATTTCTGAGATTACCAAGTCCAACCGAAGTTGGTCCAGTCTTTATCTAAGCAGTAAAATGCGTAAAATGGGATTTACAAGAATCTAAATTTTTGGGTTGGTCACAGTAAATAACCCAGCTATCATGGTTCACAGGAAACCACCTCTCTTGTCAGGTCCTTAAAAGGCCTGCTCTACAAGACACTCACATATAGTTGTGTTGTCCTTGAAGAAAGAGTAGCAGCTAAATAAACTTCCTTTTTATTTTTGTAGGCTTAGAAACACAAATTGTTTATTTTATAAAGTCATAATTAAGAACATGTCTTTTTGCCTTTTGTTTAAATTATTGAAGTTATCCTGTCGTTCTCCTGAAGTTCTCTATAACTAGCTTTTACGAACTCCGGGTCACCAATTAGTTATCCAAAGGTATTTGTCTCATAGCTTATTTAAATTGTTCACAGAAATAAAGTAATAAAAAAATCTGCATGACAAATACAAGGGTGTTTTTTTTCTTTAAGCATTAACGTAGAACAATTGATCTAGTAGAAAGTGATAGGTGAATAACAGAACAAAAGGTGCAAGACCTGGGGAGGCCAGTAAGTCTAGTTTCAAAGGCAGTAATTTTAGCTGTTAAGACAGAACATGCATTCTCCCAAACATGCCATTCAGTCACAGAGCTTAAGGTAGGAATTAATGCATATCTTTCTCGGTTATATGTTAAAATTATTCTTCACTGCACTTTTTCTTCTCCACTATGAAAGGTGAAATTTACAAAATGCTTGTTGTGATGGGAATCTTGATTCTATTAAAAATGTTAACGCTGCTGTTTTCCTCTAGAATTTTTACATTTAAAATATCTAGTGCTAGGTTAAGAATACAGATGTGAGAAGTTAGTTTTCCTAAGCTATAGGCAACCTGTGTCCGGACTTACAGTTTTATCTTCAGTTACACTTCAGATACATTATTTGAAGACTGGCATTTTGGGTCAGTGAACTTTATCACTCAAGTTAGCCTTTTGCCTTAGAAATCACTATCATGATATTAAACCTTGATATCAATGTGTATAAATGTTAAAAGCACAAAATGACAGAAAAATTAAGACCATTAGATCTGAAGAAGATACAAATTGTACTAATATTTCTTTTCTATGTGAGGTTTCTTGGGGCGGGAGTCACTTGTCCATGTTACCGTTTTATCTCTACAGATGACGTATGAAATTCATGAGGTATTTTAGAAATAATAATAAAAAAATATTGAAAAACATTAACTCAGTAAGATCTTATTTTTCAATTTTTAGCTATTGTGGTAGTAACAGAAAAAAATATATGCCTTATTTTCAATATGGGCTAATTCTGGTTTTTGTTTTTCTTTTTTTACTTTCATTAACTGAATCAAAGTAAGGTTAAAAATGCTACAGAATCTGTTGATGAGAATCTTGCTACCCACAATGCATAAAGAAGTTAATGGGTTCCTACAAAAAAGCAACATAATAGGCCAATTAAGCTTGATAATAAAGGCTGACATCTTTTATAAAACTTTCTTATATACTGTATCTATGTCTCTGTTCAAGATGTTATTAGGATTCTAATAAAGCTGCTTAATCTAGAAGACTTTTAAGAAGTATGAAAATTCTTGATTTTCAAACAAATTTTATAAATGAAGGCAACAAATTTATGTTTCTGTGGAGTGGTATAAATGAATAATAGCTAGTTCTTGGAATGCACCATAACAGAATGTGCCAGGATGGTACAAGAGAAATTTATTTATTTATTTTTTATTATTGTATGAACACAATTTTCTATAGTGGGTTTCCATTTCAGATTCACACACTAAAATGTTATTGTCTAAATGTACTTTCTTCATTAGGGCTAGCTAGATGTCTAACCTCCCATTACAGTCACTGGCAATAGGCAGTTTGACACATACTTATCAAATAACATTGTGTTTTCCCTGCATAGCTTATGAGTGAGTGGAAATTGACCTTTTCCAATGAGACAAATAATTCTAAAATCAGGTTACACTGGCATCTCTTTGAAGTCAGGTCCCTTTTAAGTGTGGGTATGTTTTTCACACTGATATTTTTCTAATTGGTGTTTGTATATTAACAGAAAAGCTTCAGGATAAGAAAATACTTAGTTGCCGAACATTTTATCTACCTGAAGATAAATTAAAAATTTAAAACTATGTTGTTTATTCATCTGAAACATTCATAGCAAGAAAATGAAAGAGGCCACATGTGAAAGTACAGATATAGGTATTATTTGGAAGTGCAAGTAAATGAATCTCTGTTAGTCAAATTTTGAGTTAAAACAGTCAGACAATTTCAAACACCTGGGAACTAAACAGAAGCAGTGATGTCACATCTCTCCCAGTTCTATGACAAAAACCTGTCATTTGACAGCCAGTTGGCATCAGTGGAGATAAGGATAGGAAGCTTGTGAGCTCTACTGCAAAACACAACCTCAAGACATTTGTTTTCTGTCCCACTGGTATACTTTCATATGAACTCTGTCTCACATTTATTCATTGCTTTGGGCCACTGAAACTGAATATTGAATACTCAAGTCAGGTCTCTTTGTGCACCAGGAAGGTCAGACAACTTGATTACACTAGCTATAATCAAAGAACATTCATTTTTTTCATATCTGCTCACCATTTCTGCAAGAACTGAACTTTGCCAGAAACAGCAGGATGGATGAACAAATCTTTGGAAAAGAGCAGTGCAGCACTGCATATATGGAGCATTTGAGGAAGAAAATAATCTCTGGTATTTACAAAAAAAAAAAAAAAATCTCAAAAAGATTAAAGTGCGTGTGGATATGTTTATTAACTATAAAATAACTGCATTTTGACCCTATGCAGAAACAAAGTGAGAAAGCTGGTGCAGAGGCAGGTCATGATCTGTGAAAAAAAAGTTAAAGCTCATACTAAGCTGAGAATTCTTGTTGTCGGTTTTCATTCAGCTGCACTCATCTATAAAAGAGCTATTAAAAACATCCATTAGCTGTTAATTTAGAATACTTCAGACAGTGATCCCTAAACCTTCATTGATGTCTTTCCAACAACCTCCTAATCTCTGAAAATTGTTGGCAAGAGCTACACTGAATCAGCCCATCATCAATCCTTGCTTTCATTATTTGAGTTAACACAGATGCACTACCTGCAAACAGAAGAGCTACAGATCTTCCTTTTTCTTGAAAGGCATACTTACAAGCAGAATTTGATTTCATGAATGAAGCTACTTCTCTTTTCTGTGGCATCTCAAATTAGTGACACAAAATCAGCAAATAACAGCAGTAAAGGCAGAAACCATGTCTGCATTTCAGAAATGTAAAGTCAGGAATTATGGCTAAGACATGGTTAAAATCTTCAATTTGAAAGAAAAGAAAAAAAAGCAAATCTCAAAGTAAATAAAAACCAAAAACCTTTTGATGAACTAAGCAAAATTTTGGTGTATCATGACATTGATCCCCTATTTTTTCCTGTTCAGAAAATATTGCATCCTATGTGGATGTAGTTTGGCACAAATTTTACTAAACTGTTCCTTCTTTATTTCTTCTTTTTCCATGAGTTATGCAGTGTTTGCAACAAAAATATCATATGATTAAATAAACTGAGAAAGGCATGATGTGCTCTTTTACTTTCATTAAGGTAATAGATGCAAAATACACTGTGTAATGACAAGAAAGTGCCTACTGGGTAGCTAATGATGTAGACAAGCTTGGGATGGAGCTGGATATTTGGTTTCCTTTTTAGGAATCTTGAAAATGATGCATTAAATTAATTGAAAGACAGAGAAATCAACTACTAGCGTCCTTTGTGATTTTTTTTTTGCTGCTAATTTCTCTGTTTTATGTGATTTTTGTAATATGCATTAGGCTAGGAAGAGTCACTATTGGTGAAATAGTGGATTGGAAAATATTTTACCACCCATTAGAGAGATATCAGTGAGTAAAAGTTATTAAGATTAATTGCATGTCATTTAAATACCTTCAGTTATTAAATACAAAATTCCCTCCCTTTTTCTAAAGGATAAGGCCATCCTTATACACCTTGGAAACTGGAATTGATTCTAAGGTTTTCTTATAAGCGCTAGGCTCTGTAGCACTATTTATGAGTTGCTCTTAATACAGTGTGTTCTAAAGGATATAATGTGACCTGCCACCCAGCCTAGCATCCTTCATGTGCCTCTCAGACATTTTTTTTGCTATACTCAATTATTCATCTGCAAATGAATTATCTGTACATTCTGCACTTGATTCACTTTTGAGACAAAAGTCTCTTAAACTAATAGTAATTTAGGAGGATTTTTTCACTGCTGTGTCTTACACAGACCTACATCTTTCCATTGACTAAACAGGGAATACAGACACTAGCTTTAAAATGTGTTTTCCACTAGCAGGGTGATAAAGTTTCAAAAGATTTGTGGGGGTCAACTTAAATTAGTTGCAAACATTGACTTTTACTTGATCTGGGCCATATCTTTTATTTTAATGTCTTGTAACAAATTAGCATTGCAGTTCATACATTATTCTGAGCATTTGTCAGTTTAAAGTGTTTCCTCAGACTGGTATCTATTGCTTATTTTAAAGGATATGCTTTTCTTCCTAAATTCAAGCATAATTAAAACTATAACAAAAAATCCTGGGATATAGAGAATAATTTGTTAATTGCTTCAAGAGCTCATCTTCCTTCATATGAGATTTTTTTTTTTAATACAGCATTCCTATGAGTATTGCTGGCACTAGATGACTTGTCTTTGTACCCAGTCCTGGTGCCTTTTGCTTCTGTAAATGACTCCCAACATAAAGACACCTACCAGTATAAAGATACTGTCAACTTGGTTAGTTTGGGAAGATCTTAACACTTCTGCATACAGAAGATGGAAAAAGTAGACTTATGATGCTAATTGAAAACACTAAGTTTGGGAGAAAGAAAATATTTAGAATGGCATTTAGAGATGCGGGAAAACCTGTGAATGCAAAGACAGAATTCTAATGAAAAGACGAGGAATCTTGCTAAGAGATTTAACCATGCCTTAGATTTTAAGGTGAGAGTTCAAAGAGTTTTTTTTCTTTGAAAAAAATTACGTACTTATAAGCTGAATTTCATGTTTCACATTCTAATGTAGAAACACTGTATCTTGAAGCTGAGAGACATTTAAAGAAAAACAAAGTTGGAATGCTTTTTTTAGCTCAGTCACTGTGGATAGACGAAAACACAAATATACATATATAATTTAAAATAATTTTGGGCTTCAATCAGCATGGACTTTTTTCATGAGGAAAGGCTGAGGGAGCTGGGTCTCTTTAGTTTGGAGAAAAGGAGACTGAGGGGTGACCTCATCAAAGTTTACAAATATGTAAAGGGTGAGTGTCAAGAAGATGGAGTTAAGCTTTTTTCAGTGATGACCAGTGATAGGACAAGGAGTAATGGATACAAATCGGAGCATAGAAGGTTTAAGGTGAATATCAGAATTTTTTTTTTTATTGTGAGAGTGACAGAGCACTGGAACAGGCTGCCCAGAGAGGTTGTGGAGTCTCCTTCACTGGAGACATTCAAAACCCGCCTGGACGCCTTCCTGTGTGATGTGCTCTAGGTGACCCTGCTCTGGCGGGGGGGTTGGACTAGATGATCTTTCGAGGTCCCTTCCAACCCCTAGGATTCTATGATTCTATGATTCTATGATTCATTACATCACAAAACTAAGCAGAGTTGTTGGTGTCCTCCCGGCTAAATTTACAGAGCCAAGTACAAGAAATTCACGCAGAGCTATAAATATTAACCTGAATTACACACCAAGGATGTCCGCGAAGACAGATTCAACAAACTAATGTGGATTTATTGCTTGTTTTTGTAGTCAACTATACTAATGTAATTACTTATATTCTAAGTGAGAAGATATGTAATAATTTAAAATAATCCACATACTATCTTCCTACTTTCCCCTGCCAAGTGGCTGTTAATAAATGCTATCTCTTGGGTAAGATGAAATGGAGTTTCATTGTTCCCTCACAGTTTGTGTGAGATCTTGTTTGTTTGTTTGTTTTGCACTTTTGAAATAGCTCTTTCTAACAAAAAACCTGACGTATTCCATTAAGATTCAAACACATGTGAATACATAGGAGCTGTGTTCAGGGTGTTTTATTTTTATAGCGTTCACCACATTCCACAGTTTAATCATAGCCTTATAATTAAAACATGTCTCAAAACATGGATAGCTGCTGACTATTCTACCAAACAGCCGTTAAAAGTACAATATGATTCCCTGGTTCTATTTAAAAAATACTCTTGGTCTGGCTTCCAGCCTGTCAGAGATAGAGAATTTGTCTCTCTCTTCAATGCTATGGACATGGGGTACCAAATTAGTTAATTTTTCTTTGAAATCTACACATGGAAAATGCTGCATACAAGCTCATTCCTAGATCCAGGTAAAAGAGAAACATTTACACCCTTCTTTTTATATGCTAGTCTGAGTAAGTTGCAAGTCTTAAATTCTGAAAGTCCAATGTACAATGAAACAACAACAACAACAAAAACACCTCACCAAAGGCATAAGAGAATATTGCAGTGACACTGAATAATGGCTCTTAGGGAGCACCTGAACACTGAAAGAAAATGAGAAATTTGAAAAAAGAAAAAAAAAACACCTTTGTTACACAAGTAACTCGGCTGCCCAGGCAGGTGGTTGAGTCACCATCCCTGGATGTGTTTAAGGGTCATTTGGATGTGGTGTTGGTGGATACAGTTTAGGGGAGAAATTTGTAGAGTAGGGACGATGGTTGGACTCGGTGATTCCAAGGATCTTTTCCAACCTGCATAGTTCTGTGATGATTCTGTGATTCTAAATGGTGAAATCTAAAAGGATTTTGTATTTCTTGTATACATGTAATTATAGATTAGCATGAATTATCATCTTACCTTTATTTTTTCACACCCTACCTTATGTTTTGTATACCAAAATGTGGGTACATCAGGCACCTACCAGTGACAGGTTGAAATATCATATGAGAGCTATTGCCTTCAACATCAGATAAAAATAATATGTAAATGACCAAATAGTTAAATGCAGAAACTAATTGTTTGAAATCTAAATTTACTGCTAGGATATATTGTATGCTCAGTGGTGTGCCTCATTTATGGGTACAGTTACCATGACAGTAGTGATAACGTTTTTTTCATGAAATCATTTTTTATTTCTATAGCCTAGTAAGATTTGGAAACAGCTCAAGATCCCCCACTATATGTGAAATCACAGTAAATGTACATAAATATGACAAATAGTTGCACTCATTTTTTATAAAGCTCTTATGTATTCCTAATTGAAAAATCAGTTCCAATGTACATCTTTTTTTATACCTCATATGTATAAAAATGCATAAAACACATTCATGTGTATTCTTTAAGATTGTTATTTAAAATTGACTCAATAATGAGCAGAAATGCTCTACATAACATTTTATTATTTACACCCCTGACTGGAATGGAAAAAGTCCTAACTTAGAAAAGCAGACAGTTTGTTTTCCTGTCTCTCGTTTCTCCTTTAGAGTATGCTATGCCAGGTGAATACCATCTTCTACATAAATCTGCTTCTCCAGGATATATGGTACTCAGAGGATGTAAAATCTCTTGGGTCTCTGCTTCAGCTGGTTTAAGCTGGCACTGTCCCTGTGAAGTCAAGAGAACTGTAGCAAATTATGCCTGTAAAGGATCTGTCTCAACTGCACCTGAGATAAAAAGCAAGCAGTCTAAAATACTGTGCAGGTACATACAGGAATTGCAAAAAAAAATTACTCCAGGTCTCATTAAAACAGCAATAAATGCATAATGCTACCGACATTTTTCTGACAGATCACCTTTTCAGGTCCTGACAGCCCCCATGTGCCCAGTGGAACTGCTTGACAAAATATAGGGTACAGACGTACAGCAGTTCGTAGGCTGCAGTGATCAGCGTGACATGACGACTGATGGATGCTATGGAATTTCACTCATAATGATTCCTGGATCAGTGTTAGTATTAATAGCACTTTACTCTTTGATTTCTAAGTGATACCATATTATCCCCTTCTACCTTTTTCTGCTTCCTCCTTTCTTTCATTTTCTCAGCCAAATTGCCAGTAACTCCATGACTGCCACAATCTATTAATTGACATTAACCTCATATGATCCCTGATGTTTGTCATACCAAAAATGTTCAGATCGTAATTGCCCTAAGTTTAATAAGAGATACGAAGGTGGAGAGAGGCAGTAGAAGATACATTAATTTTCTTGGACTAATAGATGTAAAAAATCTTTATCTTCTATTGAAGGCATGCCCCAAATCTCTGCATAGCATCCCATTATTTTATGACCTATTCTGAAAGCAAATGCCAGACAAGTTCAGCATCCACTCCTAGTCTCTTCTCACGTGTAATACAGTGAAAGGAAAAAATGAATAGTAAAAGACAGTGTATACAATACCTGAGATGAAAACAAATAAAGCAGACCAAGTAGAGAGGCAGATGGATAAGAGAAAATAAGCTTACTTATTGGAGGGGGGGGGAAAATAAAAAGAAGGAAAAAAAAAAGTTGAAGGAAACACTTAAACACATGCAAAAATTAATCCATATTTAGGAGCACAATGGAGCTCTTGACTTCACAGCTGTCTGTGAGCCAAATTCCTTCTAAGCCAATGTTTGCCACTAGAACAAAGGTATGCTGCTCTCTGCAACACGGGTCTCATTGCAACAGGCATTGAACAAGACCTAAGACATATCTCAGTCCTGGAGTCAAGATATCTCTGATGAGGAAGGGAAGAGTAGAGTGTCCATATTGCCAGATGTTACATGAAAAAAGAAGGAAGAATATCTTTGCATTAGGAACCTGGAGTATACTCACTGTATGAAGGGGGTTGATATGTGCTGTTACACAGAAATATGGGGCTGTAAATTGCTAAAGCTAGGAATCTAAAGATCTTCAAAAGCTTTTATTAGCACAGGTATACTAAACCTTAAATGCCTAAAATGCCTCTAAAAATGTTGAACAAAGGGGAAAAAAAAAAAAATCCAACCCCAAAAGCCCACAAACCTGTTTGCCATTTTATTTGTTCTGCACGTGTTTTTAATTAATTATTAGAATATAAACGACAGGTAGTTTTACAAGTTTCTGCTCTTAGGATTATGTAACACTTGAATATAAGTGAGTAAATGGCTTACATTTTGTGGGGTTTTTTTCCATGCTCATCAATGTTATTATATGAAAAGAAGTCCCACAAATTGTCTTCCAGGTTGTTACAAAAGCATACTTTTAGTATAGAATAGTTAGTTGACTTCCTTTATATTCTTCCCAATAGAGAGATATATTATTTTTAAATTACCTATTGCAAGTTTCAAAATTATTTTCAGGGACCCTGTGAAAGTACTGAAGTTAAATTAATCAGTCGGTTTCCAGTTTATTTGTTAATTAGGTCTCAAAAAACCCGTATTGTAATAAACCAGGGAGCAGCAGCTAACTGTCCTAGTGTGTCTGCTTTCTGTTGTTGCATAGAAAGAAAACACAATTAATAATGAGGCTGAACCCAGGAGAATAGATATTCACCTTAGTTGGGAGGATAGAATCACATCTTCAGTGATTTAAATATATGTACTGTAGTGTCATCAGGACACTTGAGTAGGAAGATTGCATCTGTTGAGATCACAGCCGGTTTTTTTTGGAATTGTGTTTTTAAATTGTGGCCCACCATCAGAGACAACTTACAAATATTCCCAGACTCCACCCCAACCTGAACAAGAAAGGATGCAACAGGATGCATTATCTGTTGGTACCTCAGGTGTTCTGAAAGGGAATAAGTTTCTATGCTGACATATGGGGATGATTGTCCCCCAGTTGTTGTTTACTCACAGGCTCTTAATCTAGCCTCTGGCCATTTTTTCCCCAAGATTTCTATCCTGAGTTCTTCCTTCTTTGAAATGTGGAGCTGCAATTCAGGAACTTGCAGTGAGGACCTTGAAAAGGACCCAAACTGGCTTTTTCTTCTTTCTGCACTTTCCACAGCTAGTGCATCACCTGGCTGAAGTAATTGAACTCATTTAAAAATGAAATTAAAAATTAAAGATTGCCAGCTAAATAGACTTCCATTCCCCCTTATCTAGCAGAATAGAATTTGGCTTTGAAAAGCTCTTTGAGTATTTTAAAAAACCTCACTTAAGGCTTGCACTACAAATAGCCACAGTCCTGGAAAGGAAGAAGGGAATGAAAATGCAGAGAAGAGAGAAAGAGCAGCTCCACAACCTGCTTCTGCAGCTCTTGATCTGTTGGGTTCACTCTGTGAGAGAATAGGGCAAGAGGAGGACTGGAGCTATCTCAGCCTCTGTTCCTGCTTGGGTGATGTTGCTTCACATGGGGCATGCAGGGACTGTGAGCCCTTGATGTGACAGCCCTGCCATGTTCAGCAAGGTGACACACACCTAGGGCTGGTCATTTACAGAAAGGCAGGATGGAATAATATCCAATACTCTTTTCAGAGTTCTCAAGTAGATCCACAGCTTTTCCCAAATGTGTTTTTGTCTAGCAAAACCGCTGAAGAGCAGTACTGATAACTCTCCTACCCCATAAAACAGTATATGTAAGTCTAAATCACAAAGCCAGACTCAAAAAATAGTTCTTTCACATGCTGGCAAATAAGCAAAGTACAGAGCAAATTGCAACTACAGGAAGTAAGGATATTTTTGTATAATTCTGGAACATTTCATTGGCAAATATAAAGGGAGACGTATAAGGCTCTTGTAACCATGTGTTAATGATGAAGTACAACATTAAGAATTTAAATTCTACTGGAATTACAGTTGTCAAAATAATTGCATTAGTTAATTTAAAATTCTTCATTGGAGAATGGCCCAGGCTATATCTCTGTTGCTCAAAATGTTTTATTGTGTAATCACTGTGCTTTTTTGATGAGTAATTTCTTTAATGTTATGCTATATATACGTTTTGCAAAACTATGAGTGATCTTTGTTTTTATACTGTACTGTGTTTTGCATATAAAATGCATTATGCATATTCTCTCTTACTCTCTCTCTCTCTCGCTCCTACCTCCAGAAAGCAGAGAATGGAGACCTAGTGTTCCCTAGGGTCTATGATATTTCTTAGTTTGGTCAAGGCTCTGAATTTCTTTGTTTCTTTGTTTCGCAGACTGTCTACCTGTAAAATAACCACAACAATCTTGACTGTGCAGCTAGTTTAGATTTCTGGAAGACTGAAAAAGTGCATTGGGTATGTCAGCCCCAGCCACCTCTCTTTGCTTCTGCTCTTTTCCCCGGTTACACTGGCAGCTTGGAGAATCAGCACGAATTACTTCTTGCAGGGGAATAATCCTTCCTGGGCTGCTTAAATTAACTTTATGCAGAAAATGGCCATGCTACATCATAGCCAGGCCCATAATATCTTGACAGAAAAGGATGATGAAGTATTCCTTTTCCTCTGATGGTGTCTTGCTCATCCTGCTGATCTGCTGTGTCTCCCTGCCTGCTCTACTTGCGCCAAATGGCATGTTCACCTCCACTGAACTTCCCCAGAAAATATTCTGACTTTTTATCTTCAAAATATATAATTTGTTGGTTTGTGTGTCCAGGGATGAACTGGGTGATGTTAGCAATAATTTTTCATTCCAGGAAGCTTAAGGATGGTGAAACCAGTTAGGGCAGATATCAGGTAATGGGGTTTTGCTGTCCCCCTAAGAAGAACAGAACTGGCTCAGCAGCAGAAGATGGATGAAAATTAGGCCATGGAGCTGCCATAGAATAGTTCAGAAGAAAAGCCGTGATTTAGAGTATTTTTTTCTGCTGTAGTTGCTTCACCTGATTAAAATAGTGGGCATTAGTGCTCTGTTCAGGTCTGTGTTGTTGAACAGGTGGAGCAGAGTATAACTTACAATGGGAGGTACAGGGAAGAAGAGAGAGACAGACAAAGACACAAAGAAGAGTCTGGTTTCCTGTCTGGGAAATCGCACATAACCTTAAATTATTTGTAAGTAATGGACCTGATGGTGCTGTGATGCAAACTGTGATGCCACGTGGATTTCAGTGGAGTTGCACTGATTTACATTCTCTAAGGGTTTAATCCCCAGACTATCAAACAATTCACACTGGAATAGTTGTATTAAACTAACCTTGGAGATTGACAAAATGTGCATTAACAAAACAGTCCACAGAAACTAGGAGGGCAAAGTAGTGTGGCAATTCTCAGCAGCACACTGTGATGTACACAGTCCGAGTGTGATGGAAATGGTTAATTGACAAATAAAGCTACTAAATATTGTCTATGCATTTAGACGGTGCATTGAAGGGTTTCTTATTGTGCAGGGGAAATAGGTGCACTTCCAGTCGCCCTGATTCACCCTTGGACATTTCATGAGTATTTCTTATTGCTCAGTTGAGCATAAATTCATAGATTTTACGGTTAAGGGAGCTTGAGATGGGCTGCTATATTTTCAGCACTTAGTTCTGCCACTTCTTATAGGACCATCTGCTGTCACCTTAAAGAGACAAGTGTATATTATCAAGGTAAACATACAAATCACTCCTGCATTTGATATTAAAAAATAAGAGAAACCTTAAAATGTATTGATCCAAATGTGTCAATAATATTACAGAGATAAGTCCTTGAAAAGGAAAATAACATAGATACTGTCTCTGCAGATTCAAACAGAATGCTTTTACCATAAAAATGGTTGCTGTGTAGAGAGCTTTACAATTTATTTATTTCAATGAAAACATAAAATTCATTCTAGTTCCAGCAAGATAATTTTAAAAGGAAGGAAAAGAAGGAAAATGTTAAATTTATCACAATTATTTTTAGAAGTCAGTGGTATTAGCTAACACTATGATTAAAAGTTAATGTTTCAGGGACTGAGTGCATCTCAAAACAGATGAAAACTCTGCAATATCCATCTCTGTGTACACAAAAAGGATTTATATACACAAATATATGTGCACACAAAAAGCCAAGCCTAATACATGTTACAGCTTCAAGTTCTAAAGAAAGACATATATATATATACAACACTCATTTTTAAGGGAAAAAAGTTTGAAACAAAACTAAATCTTATAATGTTTTATATACATATGTGCTACAAAAGACTATGATAGTACTATGAAACTAGAAAATATATATATTATATAGAAGACCTGTGGCATGAATATATCTGTTGATACACTTTCTTCTGTAGTTCCCATTATTAACGCCTTGACCTTATGATGTGTAGATCTTTAATTATTTTGGGTTTTATTCTTACCTTCCTGGAAAATACTCTTAACTGTAGAATGGATAGTCTACCTACTTCATAGATGCCCAGTATAATGGACAGTTAATTTAAGATGTGTGACTGGCAAATGACACATGACTGGTTGAAAAATAAATGTAAATAATGTACATTTGAACATAGGGTGCTGTACTATAGCAAATATATTTGAAATTTATCCTTTTTAATGTCTAGATCAATGTCATTGTGATTTTAAAAAGTAGGTACTGATTAAAATGGACACATTTATAAACAAAATGCACTAAAGTTTCTCAAATTAATTTCCCCACCTCCTGAATATTTAAAAAATAGTTCACAAAAGAGCTTGAGCATCTTGTTTCTTTTCAAGCAGTGTAATCATACATATTTTCATTCATATCTGATACTACAAAAGCTACAAAAAGATTCCATTGTTAGTATGTGCCATATTATTGGTATTAACACACTCTAAATATGTGGAAATCTCATTCCAGCAGGGTTTTCTGTTTAATTTGTTCCCCTGTGATAATTACAGTTTTTGTCTGAGATGAGAGTCTTTTTTGTTAAGCTCCAGTGCTTCTGTGCAGTCCCACTGTTATGCTGAGAAGCAAATGAAAAAGCTTGTGCTCAAAAGCAAAGGAAATAGGCCTCAGTATATTCATTTTCAGGTCTCAGTTCTGTGCAGAATGAAAAGACACAGTGTAATTTTTAAAGATGTTGTCCTGTTGGTGTGTGAGAAAGTATAGGAATTTTCCATTGAAAGATGGGAGTCCCTCCAAACATTTCTTTTTCATGTACTAGTCTATTTGGGTATTGTATATTTGGCTATTTGTATATTTGGCTAATTTGTATGTTGTTAAGCGTTTAAGCAACAAATACACTTGAATATGCATGCAGATGCATGCACACTTTCGTGACAATATATACATGTATGTATTGCTCTTTACCCTAATTTTATTTTACCAAAGTAACTAAAAGTAGGGTGATAGGTTTTAAGATTAACAACATTAACTAATAGCATCTATGCTGGTTTCCTCAAGTATAAACCATTTTATTGACAGAAGAAAATGGTGCAGAGCACCACTGTCCCTTAGATGACATCTGTCATCTCATCCTGCCTCTACCACATACATAATAATCATATACACAAAGAATATGCTCTTCTCATTTTCTTTCATGCAGGTACATGCATGCACGCACATACAGAGTGATGGAATAAAGGAGTATCCTTACTGACCTTGCAAATGGCATCATGGTAGGAAGAACGACAAGCACATTTTAAGGAAGGCTTAGAATTCAAAATGACCTTCACAGATTTGCAAAATGGTCTGGAAAAGAAAAAGGAGAGGAAGGATGAAATTCAAGAAGGACAAATGGAAGGTGCTACTTAAGAGAGAAATTATCAGTAGATACAGGATTGAAGTGTAGCTGGTCAGGTAGAATTTTTTCTAAGAAATCAGTAGCTATATGGGTCATGCTTGCTGGACATTGGTTGAAGCCCCAAGTTTTAGGAAAATACAAAATTTGTTCTGTGATGGATGTGCAAGAGACGCTGTATATATTTAAACCAAAACAATCCTTTTGGTTTATTCAAGATTGTGGAGGCCTTAATGGAAGCACCTTAGTACCACACTTCAGAAGTGACGTGATTCATTTTGACAAGAATGATCAAAGGCCTAGGAAGACCTTCAAAAGAAACTGAACATACTTACTTCATCTAAAGATGATAAAGAAGGGAAGCATGGTACAGTTTTCAGAGAAGAAGGCAATAACCTGTTTCTCATATTTCTGGTCAATCTGTCTAGAAGACATGGACTGAAAATGCAGCAAGAAGAGTATTTTTAAAATTCAGAAGAAATTTTTCATAGGTGAAAACAATGCACTGGTGTTGCAAGTCAGTTTGGGGCACAGGGAAACAGTTTGGTGGACAGAATTTAATCCTTAAGAATGAGTTAAACAAATGGCTAAAATTATCTAGATTTAGGAAAGTGGATAGTCAACAAGTCAACTAGAACATTCTCCAGCCCCACTTTTCTCTCATTTATATAGAATACTGTCTCTGCTTCTGTTCCTCTGCATGTCTTTTTCTTTCCCTTTTTGTTGGTGCAAGTTCTGTTTTTTTCCCTGTCTCTTTTACAAGATGCTGTTTCCATCCTGCTCTCTTGCATTTATTGTCTGACATTTGTTTGGTTCACACTCAAGACTTCCAGCCTCTCTTCAGTCACAGTGCATCTCTTTCCCTCCTCTTTTAGCTCCTTTCTGTCACGTTTCCTTATTACTCTCTCCCTTCCTGCCCCCTCTTCTCTTTCTGCAGGAAGAAGTCTGGACCTGCATAGGCAGTCATTCCTGTTCTGGGATTTCAGAGATGGAAGGTGAGGGGTCAAACCTGCTTCCTCTTCTTAGTTCTTGGGTTGCAAGGTGGGCGCAGCAGGATCTGCAGCTGAGGGAAACTCTTAAGAGGAGGGATGCCCATTGAGCCCCAGCAGTTGCTGCTGAGAGTCTTGCTCTACCCCAGCATGGGGGTGGCAGCTTAACCATGGATTATTTATTTACTGTAACACCTAATCTATGTTTATTTCACTCATCCTGGAGTTTTATCCCCTTTACTACCACAGGGCAAAGAACTTTGTTTCAACCTTCAGCCTGTCAGGAGTGCTGCAAGGGAACATCATCTGCTTTTTAGGGCATTTGTGGAAGAAAACTTTTTTTGGGGGGAATAAGAGGAAGATTTTTCTTCTCCTCTTCTCTCCTGTTTATTAGGTCCTCCTCGTCTTGGCTTAATCTGAAATGTTTTGTTGCCCAGCTGCTGCAATGGTCTCTTCCCCTGAGACAGAGCACAGGCCCTGCTGCTCAGCAAACAGCACAGGCCTATCTTAGCATATTTGTTTCTTCTTTTCCTGTTTCATAATTGATATTAGTTGTGCAGTAGTTTATACAGAAATGCACAGATGTCACAAATACACTCACACATGCAGGCATCCGTTTGGGCATGCACTTGGCTCCAAACCACCAGCATTTCCTCAGTAAGCATATGGAATTGGATCTTGTAGCCCTTCCTCTGATCTCTCCTTAGGGAAACAAGTGAGAATGCCCTAACTGCACTGCAACTCCCCTCTCCCTTCTCACGAGGGCTTTCACTTGCCAGCTGGTGCCAGGAACTGCTTTAACTGATCCTGAAAAATTAATCCTCTCTGGGACTGTATTAGCAACACAACATTCCCATTACCGTAGGGTACAAGCTCAGCACACTCACTTGGATGTTGCGTTTTGGGAATCCTGCCACCTATAAAATCAGACACCATAGACATACATAGTCTCTTGGCTGCTCAGAGCATGAGTGGTACAATGCCCGCTTGCCAATTAGCAAGACCCATTCCGAGGGGTAAAGCTGCCAAACAGCAAAGGAGTTCGGTGTGTTCCTGACTAGCCACTACAGCAAAAGTAATTTCCTTTGTAGGAGCTCCCTTCCCTGTGTCTATGCTTCTCTGTCAGTGCCAGAAGTCTCCTTCCAAACTCTGCTGAAGAAGTGGGCAAAACCCTTCTGACCTCTGGCCCCGGCTCCAGTTGTTCCGGGAACAGGCTGGGGCAGTTCAACAAGGCAGTGGGACTGACTCCTCAGACCCACCGGCTGTCATCACGGTCTGACAGGTAAACAAACACACAAACAGAAATCCCAAGGAAACAGAGAGTGATTGAGCCAACCCATAGCAGTAAAAGAGTCCTGAAGGGTTTCAGGAAATAGATTTGTCACCCAAAAAGCAAGCACAAACCAACAAAAAAAGCCAACAGCAACCAAAACTAGGCATAGCAGATTCACGAGATCCCCTTTAATCTCTTGAAATAACGCTTCAGCTTAAACAGACTGTGGTTACCTCGGTTATGTAGTGGGTACCCTTTGTGAAAACAAAATAAACAAACAACACATACTCTCCAGTAATGCAGGAGCTGCTTTCAGACTGCATATTGGCTCGGAGCCACATCTCCCGCAGTAAAGGGAGTGTGGAAATGCACAGCCTTGGCAGCAGCTTCCAGTGCCTCAGGCTCTCACAGTTTATTTTATTTATTTATAGGATTTTCTATGGCACTCGTCACCCTCATATCTAAGTATCTTAGAGTTATTAGCAGACTTACCATCACAAGCCCTCTTTGAAGTGGAAAGTGTTATTATCCCCATTTTATAGATAGAGAATGAAAGGCTCATCAACTTGCTCAGATTCAGAAGGAGAATTTGGCAGATTTAGGGACTGGACAACAAGCCCCTGTGTTCCAGTCTTGAGCTTTAACCACAGAAATCTCCTTCCAGGGGCACTGATGAGATCAATGAAATCCAGAGAGTAGAACTACATAGATAAATTTGACTCTGGTGTTTTGTTTTGGGTTTTTTTGGTGGGGTTTTTTGTTTGTTTGCTTGGGTTTTTTTGCTACAGTGCTGTGTAAAATACATATACAGAAAATAAGCTGAAATTGTGTATTTGCAGTTTCCCTTATCTCTGAGGTTAGAATAGGGATATTAATATGATACACCTTTTTCATTAGAATATTTAGTAAAAGGAGCTGAGATAATTTAAACTTGCATGTAGCCAAAGTCTAACATGTTTTTGGCATGACACTAATCCTAAATTAGTTGCTCTATGTTTATTTTTATTTTCGCTTCTGTTTGTGGTTCATTTTTCTAATTTGAGGACAATCTGGCAATGCTCTGAAGATGCTTTTTTCATTCCATTTTTCCCTGAAGTCCTCTCAGTTGGTAACTTCAATAGTTAAACTGTCTGTCATGCAGCTATTTCAGCATTCTAATGGGCCACTGCTATAAAGATTTGTGCCTCCTGGTCTCCATCAGAGATGCATTGCCACTACACAGAAAAGCAGCAGATACTACTGTGTGTCAAGAAACCAGGAGGATCCCATGTCTCTTCAAATGAACCATGTATTTCCAGGGTTCAAAGGACAATGAGAAAGACAGAGTGAGTCATGTGACTTTTGGGTTGCACCCTGATAAATGGCAGGTCAAGGAGGGTTGTGTTTAATAGTATATTCCCCAATGAAATGTCACTTTTTCCTCAATGTGTCCTCTGTGTGAGCTAATTAAAATCATGTTTTACTGCAATGTCAGCACATGAAGTTGCTGACTTTCTTGTTGTCTTCTACATAGTACAAAATGAATGTTGTCATTTGATAAATTCAGGATCTTAAAGGTTCTGTCTGATAGAGTCTAATGTATGCTGCTCTATATATGTGTAATGCTTTCAAACTGCCCCTCTTCCTTTGTTCAAATCACAGCATTCATGACCTGTAGACAATATTCTCCCTTGTCATTCTTAAGCCTCACCCTCCTCAAAATTAACAGAATTTTAAAAAAGAGTTCAAGCAAATATTGGTATGGCTTTCCTTGCAGGCTGTTTTAACTTAGTCTTTAAGGAATGTGTCCAAAAGCCAAACTCATATGCACCCAATGAGAATGGAAAGTTAATTTTCTTAAAGCTTATTTTTATAGTGATGTCAAGTTCTCTTTGCTGTGTTAATTTGAAAATAAACTCTTCCAATTTACATATCTGATAACAAGTGGTAGTTAAAAAGTATGAGTATAGAAATCACAGAATTCATTTCTCTAGCCTGTAGCCATTGTAGGATTTACACCAGGATTCTTATTTGTAAAGCTATGGGAAATTGTGTTTAGGGGTGCTTCTCATTTCAGTAATAGTCATGTGAGTCACAAAAATAAATTGATCGCTACTGCATGTATCTTTATTTTCATGTTTTCCATAATCGTATCCTGAAAAATTTCTTGCCTTTTTTCTTCTTTTAACAAAAATCAAGTTAATATCTCAGTATGTTTACAGTAACTAACAAAGAACAAAGTTTCCAAGTTTGGCCTAAAGCCTTATCATCTTGTGCTGTGATTCACAGAGACCTCACAAGTTACTCTGGGACTAGATTGGTTCTTCAATGAGCAATCTCCTCAGATTAGTTTATTGATAGGTGCTACAGAAATAAGTGGAGGCAATTCAAGCAACTGCTCAGTCCGATGTGTACCTTCACCCCTCTTCCCAACCCCTTTCTCATCCGGCTCCTTTCTCTCGTGCTGAGCGACTGTGTGCTGCTGACTTCTGGCTCAGATACAAAGTACATATCTCAAAGAAATTCTCTCACCTCCTAAGGACCTGATCCGAAGCCAGTTAAAGCTGATGAGAGCCTTCCCATTGACTTCAGAAGGCCTCAGATCCAATGCCCCAGGGAAAAGCTGTTAACACTAGCATACGCATCCTTAAACCAGCCAGGAGAGAACTTTTTGAAATCAATATCTCTCTGTCAGTATTGGTACCTAAAACCCAAACCACAACAAAGACACTTTATTTGTGAGCCCTGCTGTCTGCAGGGGAAAAAAAAACAAAACAAAAAAACAAAAAACCAACCAAAAAAAAAAAAAACGGCCCTTGGGAGACACCATTATCAAAAATAAGCAGCTGAGTGTGAGCACTGACCACAACACCTAGAAAGCTATATCCTAACCTTCCTGCATTTGTACTCACTCTGCTTTGCTCTACTGTATTCCCATCTCTGCACTGAATACACTAAATGACTCACATTACACATGCTGCAACAAAGGCAGTTATACCACAATCTTCATTAAGGTCTTAATGCAGCAAGGTACTTAAGCACATGCCTAATTTTAAGTACAAGGGAAGTCTAATTAACTTCAATGGGACTGCTCGCTTGCTTTAAGGTAGGCATGTGCTTAAGTACCTTGCTGAAACTGAGCCGAAGACTCCAGGTGCTACCATTTATACAAGTGTCATTAAACACAGAGTTAGTGTACTTATGTATACAAACTTCCTAACCCCTAAAACCAGATCATTAAATTATAGCACTTACTAGAAAACAGCAAAGGTGAGCATGTTGATAAAACATCACATATAGAAATGCAGACAGTAGGCATTAAGACAATCAGGAATCCAATATCCCCTGCACATATTCAGTACTCCACCTGTGGTTTATACATGTATTCTAGTTTCTAAAGAATACAGATATCAATAGCCAGAGACTGCAGAATTCTGAAGGACCTAAGAAAAAGACCTTGATCCAAAAATAATGCCACCTGTGACTTAGGTATGAAAGAACAAAGAGCTGAAAATGGAAATGGTTAGTGCTGCAGAGGGAAAGCAAGGTTTGTCTGGGTTTCTTGAAAGTCAGGTTTTTTTACTTTAAAGCACTTATGTTATTTTTCCACCCTCTGAATTTCCTGTATATTTAATGCCCGTTTAACTGTCGCCAGATAGAAATTAAACCATTCACTTGCTGTGTGACCACAGGCAAGTTGCTTGACCTGCTTTTTGCACCTCTTATCTGGCTGAATAATCCAGTATAAATGGGAGCTCACTGAAAGCTAGAAACTGTGCATGTGCTGTGCAGAAGCACTTCGCTAGCCTCTAGCTTTGTTCATCAACTGCCTTGTCAGCATCAGAAAAGAATCTACTGGGAAAGGACAACGTGTTCCAGGACAAACAGGTTTTCATGCTGCCCACTCTGCATGACATTTTTGGTGCTGTGTTTCTCCACTAAGAATTGCAGCACACAGCCATACCTGCAGATTTGGAACTGCACAGAGTATCCTACCTAAAAAACTGAAACCTCAGAAAATGAGGTCTCCTTCCTGCTTTCTCAATACAGTTACCAGCTTGACCAAGGGACTCGCATAATTTCCCTGTGGGTATGTGGTTAAGAACCTGAAATTGTGCACAAGTTGTGGATTATGCTTGGATGTTTCTATTTGGTAAAGACAACTATGAAATAAAGTTATCTTCATACTCAGGACAACAAGGAATGACTCTGTTAGACTGAACACCACGTGTTTCATGCACAGGGAACAGTACACCTGAAGGAGACCAGGGAAATTCAGTCTTTAGGATGAAGGGAGAGAGCGAACAGACAAAGATAATTGATGTGACTCTCATTTTATGTATGACAGGTAAATACTACGGTGATGAGTATAGAACAGGTTTTTTTCTGCTTTCAATTGATTAACTGATTATTTTGTTGAGGTTGGTAGCAAATGTCTCTGACCTCATCGTTTGCTGAAGCAACTGTATTGTCACCAGCACTGGAGTGGAACACTGCTAAATGAATGGATTAAGGAAAGTGCTCATAAAAATAATGCTGAAATGTATTCGGTCTTTGGTAACCAAGACATGCGCTGCAAAAAAGCAAATGCTGAAAAGAGCATTGCACTGGATAATTGCTTCAAATAACAATTTGTTAAACATAATTCTACCTACCTGTTATTCTACCTACTGTTCAGAGTTTTAACTAGTTAAAACTCTGAAAAATAATCAGATACTTGCAGACAAGACTTTTTAGGAATAGTGACATTTCTGGACAGTCTTCCACAGCGAAGAAAGCCAGCTATTTACAAAGTTATCCAATCACTCATACTTTGAAAGCTGTTAAGAGAGAAGAGAAAAAAAATCTGCTTATTGCTTTTTAAAGGGAAAAGTGCTTTGCTTGGTTTTACACGCAACATGCTGTTCTGTTGTCAGCCTTTCTGCATCTGTTATATCATGGGTCTTGACAACATCATAGGCCAATGTCCCTTCTGATTGAAGTAAAGTATTAAATTTTAGTATCCAGAACAAGGTGATATTTCAAAGGGCAGGCTATTATTTAGCTTGCAGGTGATAAGTCTCAAATTCTGAAATTCTGCATTTTATAGAGAAGTATATAACTGCTGACTTCAAAAATAAGTTTATAAGAAACTGCCAAGCACAAATGAACAAAGTTCCCAATACTCTGGACCAGATTAAAGCCAGGGGGTTCCAGAGCACTGTGCAGATTGTTTTTCTTGAGCTTCACTGTGGCTTCTCCACTTCAAAGAATAGAAAGCACCTGCTGAGAGTCTTGTTAGAGACGGTAATATTAAAACCAGGCCCAAACCTTACTTAAAATTCTGTAACTGCAGTCCAGTGATAGATCCACAGCAATACAGTTGTAAACATTGTATCATGCCATTGTAATACAGAATAAAGAAATAATACATAAGTTCAATGATTTCCTGAGAAATACTCTGCATGAGAAGTAGATTGAATGATTGCAGGCATCTCATGGTGTCAATAGCACAGTAGGAGAATTGTCCAGTTTTCAGGATGTAGATGGTGAGTGCAAAAAACATTTACTTGAGGAATCATCAGGTTGCCCTGTTGATCTTTCCAGCAGGGAAACAGCAGACTAAGAATTGTGATACCTATCACTTGGAATAGATATAGATCCTGTTTAAAGGGTGACTGAATATTTATTTCAACAGGTTCAAAAGGATGGAACTGGCTAATGCTGAGAAAAGCACAATGTGAATAGCAGAAGGTGGACGAGAAAGTTCGATGTCTGGGTAATTGGCCAACACAAAATACTGTGATGTTCACTTCAGCTATGGAATAAACCAAGATCTTCTTTTCCAAAATATGGTATGGCTTTGTGAAAAGAAAGAGAGCACTTAAAATCAGCTTTTGCACTCAGTCTCCAAAAACAGGACTTGCTGGTAGAACCCCTGACTGCTAGATAATACAGGAAAATCAGAGGCAAACACCATTCACTTTTCTGAGAAAGATTAATGACATCAGGATTGACATCAGGGTCATCCTGTTCTATGTCACTCACTGCGAGAAGGACAGCAATCTCCTTCTTATGAACCATTCCATATACTGACTCCCATTAAAAAATTCAGTTTCTATAAGCAATATGGGGGATTACAAAAGATAAGAGAAGGTAGAAAGATAAAAACAACTTGACATTGAAAATAAGGAGGTAAATAGTTTAGCCATGAATTTCTGCAGAACTGAGCCGAAGTCAGGAAACCACAAAGTAAAGCCAACCATTTTGTCTGATCTTACTGCAACTAATGAAACATTAACTATAATACATAACCATTGGTGATCGTATTTCATTTGATAATCCATTAGGGCTTCACATAGTTCTCTGCTTTTTCATATAAAACATAATACTTTAAAGGGAGGGAGGCAGGCAGGCAGAAGGGGAAGAGGATTTGTACTCACACTGTGTGCTGGCACAATAATGTTCTTCCTGCTGAACTAATGGCTGTTCATAGGGTTTAGGTCAAAGGGTTTAATGGAGCTTAGCTCTGGATGTCTCAGTAACTTCTTAAATTCTAAACCTAAACACTTTAGTCTTAAAATACAAATGATGATGGTCCTGATAAGGACTGTTCCCAACCAGACTTGAGAATTAAATATATGATGTGAATGCTAAAACAGACAATATCTTTCTTCCAACTAATGCTGTGAGAGATGTCCATTCTTTACCACAGATGAATTCCCCATTTCCCACAATTCTCCAAGGCAGAGGAAAAGAGGATGTTTGTACTCAGAATGTTTGCTACTTTTTATTTAGTCTCTGAGATGTACAGATATCTATTTAAAGAAATCCTGAACACACATCTGTATGTATCCTGCTTTTTTTGTTATGTGGCAAGCAATTTATGGGGACAATGCAGAGGCCCCCTCACCACATTATAGTCCAGGATGCAGTGTGAAACACCTTGTTCTTATGTCAGCCCCAGATGTCACTTGAAAAAAGCAGATCTCTCTATTAAATGGTTTCCTTTTTCAGAATTTCCACTTATAGCTTCCTCCATCTCTTTAAAAAGTTCTTCACATAACATAAAATTGACATTACAGACCAATCTATTTAACAATCCAGATTTCTCTACCACCATAAATCTGCTGCTTCTGCCTTTTACTGCATATTGAAGTTTGCTTACATATGTCCTACAGTTGTACTTATATCCACCATATATAAGTTCCCAACTAAAGTACATTTTGTAGTTTTCAGAGAGGTACAACCTGAAGTTTTTTCAATGGGATGAAAACAATTATTTCATCTGAAATTGGAAAAAAAAAACCAACAATAAAACCTTTTCATTCTCTTTCATAAAATTGTTTGTTTGTTTTTTGTTTTGGGGTTTTTTTTGTGTGTTTTTTTGTTGGTTTTGTTTTGTTTTGTTTTTTGTCCTGGGTCAGTTTACTCTGTTCTGGCAGATCTGGCTATTTCCCTTAGTCAATGCATAGAAAAGTAGATATGGAGGATAAGCAGGACAGCTGCTTTGCTTCAAAGAAGAGAAAAACTTGTAACAAACCGTACCAATAGTGCACTGGAAGTTTCTTTTATAGCTTTTGTGCAAGAAACAAGAGGCAATCAAATTATTCTAGATAGCTTTTGAATATTCCAGGCAAAAAATGGGGAAAAGTATGACTCAGGTCGTCTTTGTGAAACTAGCCTCAAGTAGGGTTATGCCTTAACATGCTCCACTAGCTGCTATCACTTTGTGCAAAGTAAGCACAGTTGCAGTTATGCTGTCTGGCTTGATGGACATGATAGCTCCAAAAGGCTGTGGCTGAAGCAAAGTGGAGCAACGGACAGCCAGCTGCAGCAAAGTACAGAAAACAAAACTTTGATCCAGCACTTCTATGGCTGAAAGCCTCAGAAGAGGCACTGTAAAAGGCCGAGGTAGGTAAAGAAATCCCACATCCCACTGCTCCAATCTAAGGACCTAAAATATTAGGCACTAGTTTTGTGTTTTCTATTACATCTCTGATCATAGAACCATGGAATCATTTAGGTTGGAAAAGACCTTCCAGGTCATTGAGTCCAACCATTAACCCTGCTCTTCCAAGTCCAGCACTAAGTCATACCCCCAAGAGCCACATCTAGATGACTTTGAAACACATCCAGGGATGGTGACTCAACCACATCCCTGGGCAGCATGTTCCAATGTCTGACAACCCTTTCAATGAAAAAAGTTCTTCCTAATGTCTAGTCTAAACCTCCCCTGGCACAGCTTGAGCCCATTCCCTCTAGTTCTATCACAGGTACTTGTGGGAAGAGACGAACACCTACCTCTTTACAACATGCTTTCAGGTAGTTGGAGAGGGCAATGAGGTCTCCCTTCAGCCTCCTTTTCTTCAGACTAAATAGCCTCAGTTTCCTCAGCTGCTTTTCATAAGACTTGTTCTCAAGGCCCTTTACCAGCTTCATTGCCGTTCTTTGGACACTCTCCAGTACCTCAACATCCTTCTTGTGTTGAGGTGGCCAAAACTGGACACAGTATTTGAAGTGTCAATGCCAAGTACAGAGGGACAATCACCTGCCTGGTCCTGCTTGCCACACTACTTCTAATACAGGCCAGGATGCCATTGGTCTTTTTGGCTACCTGAGCACACTGATGGCTCATATTCAGCAGCCTACCAATCAGAACCCCCAGGTTCAGCCACTCTTCTCAAGCCTGTAGCATTGCATGGGATTGTTGTGACCCTAGTGCAGGATAGGGTCCTTCTCTCTTTACCTAGCTCTACTGCCTAATGTGTAGAAGAGCACCACCAGACAGGTAAACATGGTCTTTGCCATTGTACAATGCTAAGAGTTTGCACAGAGTGTGCTGGCCACAAATCTGTGTACAAAAGACATTGAAGTCTTGTGCAGGCAGGAGATGTGAAAAAGAGGAGACACTGGCAGTTGAGGTTATTATTAGCTGAGGCACTTTCTGTCTAACTAGTGCTCATAGCCTAGTGCAGGAGTACTGCACAGGTGCTGGTAAGAGGTAATTGTGCAGAGTCTTACACAGGAGAAAGAGATTCTCCACTTTCCCCCTACATATATGTTCAGCTTCAAGACTGTCTTATGCCAGCTTTCACACACAGTCATCAAAGATCCTGACAGCCCTTTTGCTTCTCTTGGAATTCCCCAAGCAGCAACAACAGGGCCTGGAGATTTTAACAACGTTTTGAGTTGCTGTGGGTAGACAAAAAGCCTGAGTGACTCTCCTCTCCTTTACAAGGGTGTAAAATGGAAGTGTTATAATTCAGCTGCAAATGGGATGAAACCACTCATTGGCGTCATAGACCCAAGAAGAGGGTTGGGTACAAAAGGATTAGAGAAGGAAGGAGAGGTAAGAGGAGGAATCCCATCCCTCCAGCTTCTGCCTGGGCTCCTCTCTGCAGCTTGGAACAGCTGATGTAGAATCTGTATTATCTGATGGGGAATTATGCACTGAATTGCATCTATAAAGTTAATTCACTGTACCTAAAACTGAGAGTCAAGTTTATGCTTTGAAATTAAGCAAGAAAAACAGCCTTATGTTACACTTTCTTACTGTGTGCTAACAAGGGTGAAGGGACATGTAGCCTTTAGAGTGGAGAAAACATATCTCACTCTCTTTTGAAAATGCTGTTTTTTTTAAAGACCTCAGAAGTGTGCTACCTTACAGACATCAGGCTGCCTGTAGTCCCCATCTAAATCAGTACTTATGGCTTTGGATTGTTTTACTTTGTTTTGTTTTGATCCACAAACCTCGGTAGGATGGAAGAAGGCTCCATACCAGCATAATATTGACTTAAATCTTTGTTTTCAGTCTTCACTGTAAGTTATTCATTATGGGAAAATCTGAAGCCCCATTTTGAATTGCTGTGATGAGAGTTAAATCATTTTGGAGACACAATACGAGTGGGTTCTTCTCTTTCCCTCAATATTGTTGTTGAGTGCAATTATCAAATCTGTTAGCCTTTTGTTGCACTGTTCAACTATAGGAACATATATGCTTCCTAAAAAATACTTATTTCTGCCATAGATTGCTTTAGTTTGGTGGCTTTTTTATTCTTAAGAAGAGAAGAAAACCAAACGAAACCAACAACTAACAGAACACGAGAAACCTTAAACTATACAGGTTTTTGTACTGAGGCATCATATTGGAGGTTTCCAAAGAACCCAACATCCTGTTGCATTGGAAATTACAATAGCTCTTGTAAATAGTTGATAAAACTATCTCAGTGGTTATCAGCTTGTTCATGTGTGTACTTACCTCTTACAATGCCTATGCCCTGACAGAATTGGGAAGGATGTTACATTTTATTTATATTTTATGGATATATGTGAGGACGTGTTATATATGTGCGTGTGTATGTGTGTGTGTATAAATACAGCATATAGATGCAGTAGTAAGATTCCCTGTCCTGAAAGCTAGAAAGAAATAAAGAAGAAAAAAAAGGAAAACAGGGAAAAAAATAAGAGGGAGAAAGAACAGCAAAAAGTGAGAAATTTGATCTAGAGATTGGATGCTGGGAGAAAACACAGATATGTATAATTCCTCCAATATATATAAGAAAAGACCAGGAAAATCCAGGTTAACTTACCCTGGTTGCAGAAAGCCATTACGAAGTGTAAAGAATCAATTTAATTTATCACATTAAACAGATGAAAAAAAGCCAGTGCCAGATCTAATACAGATGTTTTGCCCTATAATGGGAAAATGAAGACATTTTCAAGCAGCAAGGCTTGCAAGATATAGTCTTGAAATACTTTGATCAGGTGGCGCTGTCAGAAAAGCAAGCTCTGTAATGATATTGATTGCTTCCAAGGCCATATTAGAGATGAAGACAAGTCCCAGGAGACAGGTTGTTGTCACCTTGACCTTGGGTCAGAGCTAGACCACTGACCCTTGACACCCAGGACTTCTGCACCGCATTGTGGTATCTTTCATGCCTACAGACAAATTCAGCAGGGGACACGTGTCGATGTGGCTGTTGCCAAATCAGAATTGACTGGCCTGTAGGAAGCTGGAGAGCAGCGGGAAATGTGGGTTAAAGTATGTCAATAATGTTTCACAAGAACAATTTCTCCCAAGAATTGTAGCTGTTGGAATGTTTTGACATTTATTCGGTAGAGAAATGTAGCATGTTTTGTGAAGCACTTCAAGAAAGCTGCTGCTAACTGCTGTGGTGTATTGATCTTCCTGTTAAATTGCATGGGCACACTTGGGAGATCATTGAGATTCAGGCAACAGGACAGAAAGGATCGGCTGCACCCGATGGTCACTAATGGTAATTGGTTTCGATCCTTGCACTTGAAGAAGCCGTGATTTACTCGGTTCACAGATGAATTGTAGACACTAAATATTTTGAAAAGAAAATATACTGTGATTTCTTTTTCTCGTGTCATTTACAAATTATTGCCTCCACTTCTGAGTGTTTCATATAAAGTATATAAATCCACATGACTGGATATAAAAAAACATGCTAAGCCAAATTTCAAGGGATTCTCCCTCTTAGGTGTAAAGCTTGCATGTGTGAAGCAAATGAGCATTCTGATCCTAATATAAATGAGTTAATTAAATAATTATTATAATAATAAGCAGCATCTTATAAATCTTCAACCCTCTTAAGCCTCCCTATCATCACAATATGTCTCTTTTACACTATACACATTCTTCTCTCTGTCCCTTTTGGTGGTGTATCATCACAGTCTGAACATAACAAATATTAAAAAGAAGTATATTGAAGGCAACTACAAAAGTAGAATAATGTAGGCAGGTATGGATAGTAATGTAATATTGGAGTAAATTATACTAGAATGTAGAATATGATGTGAAAATTGGCTATTAATGTTAATATCAGAGTAAATTATTGCTACAATACACGATCTGATATAAAATTGGAGTATACTTCTGAAAAAGAATGTGGTGATAACACTACCAAAATTCATGCCACACAACTTCCAAAGCAGTTTTTATAGTGCTTCAGTAGCTTTCTGCTTTATACAGGGTACTTTGCTAAGTATATATGCATAATTACATGAAAGCAAATATATTCAGTGAATGATGGCTGCTTTAATACAAAGACATTCATACAGACTAAGATTCTGGGAAAGAACCAATTTTGTACTTCTTTTAATCTGTTTCAAGCACATGTGTCCTTCATTTTGCATTTTTTCCCTTCAATGGAGAGGTCAGCAGTTTCTACAAACAGCTGAGTTTTGTGCATAAACTTGCATAACATATCCACAAAATCTATATAGCACTTGGACAAACAGAAAATATCACAATATGAATTAACAGCATACATTGTTTGTTAACTGAGATCAAAACTACGCCTATCTGGAGTCTCTTGGTTAAAAAGACTGTAAGTAGATTATCATTTCCATTACAATTAAATTATGCATTTCAGAATCTGTATTATCCCAAACTAAAATAGAAACAACAGAGAAAAATGAATGCCTGAATGCTACTGAAAGTATAATAGCAGTATGGCACTTGAAATAGTTATAGAAATCGCAAATTTCTGAAATATTTACAAACCTCAGATAATGACAACCTCAGGAGAAAATCAAGAAAACAGACGGTATACAAGAGATAGCCTGAGGCAACCAGGGATGAGGTCAGATCTATACAGTATGTGTGCTTTACATGAAAAACGGTCTACTAAAATGTCTTTGCGTACTGTGTAGGGCTTTGGGATATAGCAGGTATTCACTAGGGGAAGGTAAGGATTATTTACTAGGATCAGTAACATGGAATTCAATATTAAAACCGACAAAGGTTATCATCTATTACACATTAAATTCACCATGGTTGTTTGACAACTCTCATAGCAACAGATTCCACCCTTAACAATTCAAAGCAATCTTTCAGATTAAAGTTCATGTGATCACTTTAAAGAACTATTCACTGTTAATCAAGCAATATTGCTTCAGGCGTCGTGTTTGTCTTTCACTTCAGGCTATTTGGTTGATTGTGGAAAATGCTGAGTTTCTCTGTGTGAATGTGCAGAGCTGTGTGCCTGCTAGGTGGAACTGACAGGTGAGGCAGTGATGTGGGGGTGTGGGGGCTCATTGAATGGACTCTGCAACAGAGATAAAGTCTCAGGGGCTGGCTATTCTGGTGGGCTAGGGTAAGCAGTACATTCTGTATGAATAATTGCATATTCTATCTCATTTAATTTTGCAGGAGAGCAACTAATGATTAAACTATAAAGAAATTATTGAAAACACCTGATTATATATATAAATAACATATACAAGGATAAATAAATATATCTACATATGTATACACATACATATATGTATCAAATTTTAGACAGTGTCTCAGATTATCTTGAACTGGTAGTACTTCGCACATTTTCTAGTCAGAGCAGTTACTCAAAGGAAGGTGCATCTCAGTGGGATTAAGAAAATTCCACTCCAACATTTTACAGGATATAAAAGTTTTTTGGTTTTTTTTTTGGTTTTTTTTTGGTGCCAAATCTGCTCTAGTCTTGTCTTATTCCTGATCTGATTGTTGTTCTGAGGTATTGTGGATGCAGTATCTATAACAGTAACATCATATAGAGGAGAGACTACAGATGCTGGGACCATTTTGTGCTCTGACGTTGCTGTTGGAGACTCAAGGATGTTTATTTAAGTGACGTAACATCCATGGCAGTGTCTAGTGTCTTCAGAAAACAGTCCATTTGAAGAAAACTTTTGTTCTTCGGTGCTGTCCTAACATCTAACCAGGTGCTAAGCCCAAGCTCAAGGTGAGAGACTGCTTCCTATTAGCACAATTATCCCACCAGGCTGAGCTGTAGGCCCTTGTAGGTAACAGTAGAAGATGATGCTGTCAAGAATGGAGGTCATAAAATTGCTAAGATGATTCCTGTACTGATTTCAATGAAGAGTCCTGCTTGCAGGTCAGCAACCACAACCCTTTGATATGAATAAAAGTCAAGGAAGTCTTACTGCAGTATTCCTTGTGACCAGTGGAAGTGAGTATCCCATCATAATCTCTTCAAGAATTAAGATTGAAACAAATTCTGCAGCATCTGAATTAATGTTTCTTAAATAATTTCTGCATTCAAAACAAGCTAACAGTCATAATCATTCACTAGAAAATGTAAATTTGTTTCAGATTAATCTGTGTGTAGAAAATAAGCATTTTCAAACAACCTTCTCATTCAAGTCTTGTAATGAAGACTTTTTAAGTGGGCAAATATCTTGGTTAGATATTTTTAAGAAAAAACTTCTGAGTCTGTCTCTGGTTCAGAATGATCTCCTGTTAGAGACTATGCTGAGTAAGAACTGTTTGTAAACAATCATAACTTAAACAAATGCTTTGAAATTACCAGAATTACACTTGGTACTTCACCCAACCACATTTTTTTTCCCTAGTTCATTAGTTTGTATTAATTTTTCAATACTGAAATAAACTAGTTCCAGCTGTGGGAAATCTGTGGGTTTGGGAAATATTGTGTTGCTCAGCTGTCCTTACCATGACTGTTTTCAGAATCTGGAGGAATATTTAATTAGGAAATTTTATTTCCTATTTTGCAAGATTATCCACAAAATAATTTTGTTGTTCTGCCCTTCTCACAATTTCTAGTGATACTTTCCTGAGTTCTGATAAAGGATGATGTTATTTCAGAATTAATGAATGCTAAAAAACCCCTTTGTGAATCTTTGCAATCTGCTTGAAGTGTGAAATATATTTATGTCTCAGAATCTTCCCTAGTGTTTACTCCTAGTTAAAGATATTCTTACAGAATTCTTTGAGCATGAGAAAATGAAATAACTGTTATACTAACAATAATAATGATGATGTTTTTGAAGTATGAAAGCATATTGATGTGTACTTATTTTACTCTTTCCTCCTCTAGATTATCCAAAATAAACAAGCTGATGACCTTCCCCTCCAAATGTGTTTTCAGATGGTCACAATCACTCCAGAAATATTAAGGTTATAATTTTTTTCTTTTTCTTCTTTCCTTTTTTTTTCTTTTTCTTTTTTTTTCTTTTTCTTAGATGATGTTTTATTTTAATGATGCTTTGAAATTCCTTTTCAGGCAAAAAGAAATCCAGTTAACTGTGGAAGAAAATTCAAATCCTGATGATAATATCCTTGACAAGCCTATGCTTCTTCAGAGTAAATGAGATTTTACTGTCTTTTCTTTCACTTTCTCTTTTTGTATTTCATAAGAAAAATAGTTTCTAATTAATCAATGATCCTTCTTTTTTCACCTTTTTATATTATTATCCTTTCTGAAGAACCTTCCCATAAAGGTATATATTCTTTTTCTTACCTTCCTGAGAAAAAAAAAACACATAAGTATTTTACAAATATTTCTATGGTGATCTACTGTTCAGTTTGAATTACTGCCTGATTTCACTATATGCAGATTAATTAATATAATTTTGTTCTTTCAACTTCTTTCATGTGTCCATATTAACTTCATATATGTGCCTATATACTATCAGATATTATACATAAAATTAATACATATACATGAATAAAGCAAAAAGTAAAAAGACCATTTCTATCAAAGAGCTCTGCACCGGGTGGAAGCAGTGCAGTAGATCTTACAGAAGAATAATAATCAAGATGAAACTCATGGCTCCAGTAACCAGAAATGTGCAGTCATAGACATATAAGTGAATAAAATACATAAATTAACAACATATAATAAATACCTTTCATCTTCTATTGGGACATACGGGGAATTTTGTAGCTCATGACTGGATACTGTGTTTACCCCCTCAGAAGCCCCAAGTGAAAGCATTCAAATAAAATGTATCTGTAATTAGACACCTCAGAACCACAAACTGAGGCAGTTCAAAGCTCATAATAGCAAAAATTAAGCTAGTATAGGTACCTCCAGATGTGAGGAATTTAAACTGAAAGAGGGTAGATTTAGACTAAATATTAAGACATTTTTTATAGTGAGGGTGGTGAAACACTGGCACAGGTTGCTCAGAGAGGTGGTAGAAGCCCCATTCCTGGAAACGTTCAAGGCCATGCTGGGTGAAGCTCTGAGCAATCTGGTCTAGTGGAAGGTGTCCCTGCCCATGGCAGAGGCATTGTACTAGATGGACTTTAAAGGTCTCTTCCAACCCAAACCATTCTATGATTCTATAGGTACAATGTTTTGTTTCTGCAGAGAAAGCAGATGAATATCAACTAGAGTTAATTAGAGGTATCACCCTTTTGGGCTGTGTCTTCATGCGTGATTTTGTCTATAATACCACAGAAGGGGTGAAGTCAGGAAATAAATGAAAATAAGAGTAAGAAGGATCTTCTAATACCTCCAACTTAACTGCATAGCACAGGGAGTACTTACTATCCTCTTAATTTACTAGCATCAATAAAACATTCGTGTTTCACAGGCCATCACAAAGGAGGTGTTTCCTTGTGACCACTATAGGGATTGTGGTAAAAGTAAAGATGCCACTGCTATCGTGCTGTCACACAAGGATCCTAAAGATGTGCATTACAGCCCTAAAGAGAGGTGTGTAAGATGTGTGAGCTCCTGCTGCATATCCTTCTCTAGCAGAGAGAAATAAAATGTAGTATAGAGTATATTGTATCCTATGAAATAGGATAGCATTTTCTCCAGGCTTTCAGAGTCAAAAGCTCTATTTGTGATGACAGACTGCTCTGCATGCTCTGTATGTTTCAACTCATTAATCCCTGCAAGGTCTGGACTGATAGATTGCTCACAACCAAACATTGAACACAAGTGTGACTTCCCAACAGAATGACTTACAAAGGTTATTCTAAACTGGCATATCCAAAATACCCCTTGAAAAGAGATTTGCGAAACAAGTGAACAAGGGGAAATGGTTATTCAACCTTTTTTTGTTTGACTCCTGTCCTTAATAGCAGACTGTTTTATGATGTTTAAAACTGGAAGTTTCTTGCAGCAGTCCTGCTAAGACTGTACTATATGAAGATAGCAGATGAGCACCAACAGTGTGTTCAGATTCATAAATTTTATATCTTTTATGTTCTTTCTAGCTGCTTTTGGTATTACTGATTTAGTGGATTGTATTACTCTTATTTGTTATGGTCAATTCTTGCTTCAGTTTCATGTTCTTTTGAATATTTATTTCTGTTTTTTTAACAGTTTACATACAAGTGCACACAAGAAAATAAAAAAGTACATGGTGTTTTCATGGATTTCTTGAGAGGAATAGTCACCGTTCAATGTACGTTGCTATTTTTGTGAAGAATATGGCTTCAAGTTGATTCCATTTACTTTCTTAGACTCTTTGAAAAGGAACACTTCAGCAATATTTTTAAATAAATAATGGGATTATGGATATAGAATGCATATTTAGCTTCATTTTAAGGCTGTTAATATTTGAAAGTCTAGCATCATTTTCTTGCTAGATTGTAAAAATGTCTTTTGTTCTATGAATATTCCCAGTATAAAATGATGACACTTACACGGAGAAAACATCTGAACAAATGTTAATATTTATGAGCAATCTTTGGGCAAACGCTACAGGGAACTGACATCACTGAATATATTTGCATTGTGCATGTGATCCAGCCTTTCTCCACCCATAATTATTCCCAGAAAAGAACAAAACAAACAACTTCTGAACTCACTCTTTATAGCATAGTCCTAGGACTATGTAAGAGGAAGTTCCACTAAAAGAAACTTCCATGGGAAAGGCTGTGGTTGTTGTCTACCTAGACTTCAGTAAAACTTTTCACACAGCTCCACAGCATTCTCCTGGAGAAAATGGCTGGTCATGGCTTGGACAGCCATACTTCTGGCTTCTATCAGAAACAATGTGGCCAGCAGGAGTAGGGAAAGGATTGTTCCCCCGTACTCAACACTGGTGAGGTTACCTTGAATACTGTGTTCAGTTTTGGGCATCTCATTACAAGAAGGTCATTTTGGTTCTGGAACATGTCCAGAGATGGGCATCAGCTGGTGAAGGTTCTGGAGAACAAGACTTCAGAGGAGGGTCTGAGGGAACTGAGGTTGTTCAGTCTAGAGAAAAGGAGGCTGAGGAGAGACCTTATTGCTCTCTACAACTACCTGAAAGGATGTTGTAGTGAGGTGGGGCTAAGTCTCTTCTTAGTAACAAGTAACAGAAAACCAGAAAGTGGCCTCAAGTTGCTCCAGGGGAAGTTTAGGTTGGACATTAGGAGAAATTTCTTCACTGAAATGGTTGGTAAGTACTGGAACAGGCTGCCCGGAGAAGTGGTAGAGTCACTATCCCTGGATATATTTAAAAGATATGTAAATGTGGTGCTTAGGGACATGGTTTAGTGGTAGACTTACCAGTGCTGGGTTACTGGTTGGACTTCATGATCCTAAAGTGTTTTGTTGGTTTTTTTTAAACAGTTATATGTTTCTATTTTTCTATATGTGATTTTTCAGAAGCAAATAGAATTTGTCTGAATTTCTGAAGAAATAGGGATTTAAATGGAAATACACCTCTGCAGGAAACATGAAAATTCTGCCATTATGCTTTCAGGAAGGAAAAGGTAAAAAAATTCCCTTTGTTTACAGTAGTATCCCCAAAGAATATTTCATTGAGCTATTGCTCTAACTTGGATTAACTCATTATATTGGTGGAAATATTGGAATTTTATATATTAACATACAGAAGAAAAACAAAGGATAAAATCGAATACAGTTCAAAGGAATAGACATGCTGACTTTGATGTTTCCTACAGGTGCAGATCCATTTACAACAACAGGCTTTTCTGAAGGTTTTTTGTATTATTTAGACTTTTGGCATAGGACAATTTTTCAGATTAAGCCCTTCAGATTGGAATCTTGAATCTTGATTTTACTTTAATATCTATTTAGCAAGAACAAGATTAGTAAGGTTAGTCATCCTTTTATCCATGCTTCTCTGGGTCAAGTTCAGAAACTTTAAGTAAAGGGAAATAACTTACCCATAAAGCATTCATGCAATGGTCACGGAAGGGGAAGTCCAAGTTCATATATATATATACACACATATAAAAATATTTATCTATAAATATGCACATATATGTCAGTGTACATGTATATGTTCACATACAAGTGGATCAGAAGAGGGGGAACTTAGGAAAATATGGAAAAGGGTAAGAAAGTGCTTAAGCTTAAGCTTCCATTGTGTCTGAGACACATAGACATCTGCACCCATTACACTGAAGAATCTTGGTGCCTCTAAATGTATATATTACACCAACTAAACCCCATAGCTCACAGTCTATGACTAATAAGCTGACCATACTTTAAGGCTTTCCCTGATTGTTCACATTGTTGAACCTCTGGGCTGCAATTAGTCCCATTTGAGACAGTAAGGGAAATCCTGTAGCTTATTAGTGTGCTATAGGATACATGCAAATGAAGTCCGGAGAGCTCATACTTGTGAAGGTCTCTTTCCTGAAGTGCCTTTATCCAACAGCACATACCCTGCTGTGCAGTCTGGTGTGGCCCATGCACCACCACCCATGAACTCACTCCCTCACGTATGGGAACCCTTTCTACAGCCTAGAGGAGCTCTTCAACAGGAAGGCCAGGAGTCACCTATGCAGGAGGGAGGGGAGAGAAAGTGTTCCAGGAGACATATACAAGATGACCAGCACAAAACTGTGAACTAAAACAAGGCTCTGTATGGAAGAAGGACACCATTAGTACCAAAAAGAAGAGTACTTTTCTCATGTCCTTGAGATAGTAGTACAACATCAAGTGTGGTTGCAGAGCTGAAGGTCTTCTCTCAGTACAGAGCACCAACTGATAAGGGACTTCCATCACCATGTTCCACATTTTAAGCTTGAGAAGAGTTGCACCTTGCCAAGGAGTTATACCCATTGTGTAGGAAGCTATTTGACACCTGAGCCTCCTTATATAGCAGGGCTCCTGTTCACCACCATCAGAAACTGTGGGGTGAAGCCTTTTCAATCTAAAGAGCTTTAACACTGTGGCTATCTACACCCAAAGGTTTTAATCAAGTTACTGAGAAACTGTCCTATATGGGTATGCAAGAGTGAAGCGAGAGCTTTCAGAGCTGAACCTTTGCTCAGCTTTGTTGATACCTTCATTTGGGTGTTTAGTCTTGTGCAAACATCCATCAGTAGTGGCTTTATACAGCCCCTGCTGCTCCAGTAGTGACTTAGATGGCCTACAGTCACACAGAATGTGTCCTTTATGTTGATTAACTTACTGGTGGAACAACAAGCTTGTTCTCCCACATAAAATCTCTGAAACCTTCTGTTCTTCCTTACTCTCTTCCAGCCTCACAAATATCAGCAACCACAGCATATTTATCCACAGCTTGCAAATCTTTCATACAGACACAGTGTGGTGGGATTAAGGGATGTTTTTCATCTACAAATTAAATGCATGTTCTGGAAGTTGTTTGCTAAAGGTGGTGTAAGGGTTAGAGGGAGAGCTTTTGGGTTTTAATACGTATTTTCTCTGCTTGTTTCTTTTTTCATACACTTTTTGAAGCAGGGACCCTATTTTTGCCTCTCATTTAACCCAAGTCTAAGAGATTTCAGAAGTAAATGGAAATGTTAACATATTAAAAAAAAAAAGTCTAGCTATAGGAAAAATAAACCATAAATAGTTCTACCCAAGACTGTTGTGGAGAATTAAGTCTGCAAGTGCCTTTCTCCACTTTCATATGTATGACCACTAATATTTCTTAATATTCCGGTACTCCACTGGTACTGGAGTGATGACCAGTGTAGTAAAAAAAAAATAAAAAATAAAAGGGAGGGAGAGCCCAAATAAATTTTAATAATGTCTCAAATGCAACAACAGTAGCATTAAAGAGGAAGAAGTTAAATTTCTATTTCTTTGCTTCCCATGTAGAGATAACTGGAAGTAGCTAAGGCCAAACAATGGACTGTCTTCCATTTAGGCATAAAGACTAGCATTCCCTGTCAAGAACAGGATAAAATCTAGTAATAGATTATTGCCATCTATATCACAAAATCACTGAAATGTTGTCAATGTATTAGATATCTTATTTAATGAATATTGAACCCCATCTTAGTGCTGTTCTGTGATATTGGTCAGAATGAAATTTAAAAAATCAATTGTGAAATCTGGAATAGCAACCCTACTGAAATTATGGGTCTGATTTAACACAGTTGGGAGTGGAGAATAACAGAAAGTGAGTACTCAAACTATAGCATCCCATTAGTGAGGAAAATATTGGGAGGATTAGATAGTGGAAGCACTGAATTCAGAAATGGCGAAGTTAATGAGACTTTAGGAGCCACTGGAAACCAATTCTGGGTTTCATATGACTGAAATCCTCAGTCAGTCAGGATACAAATATGAACTGAAATGTAAACAACTTTTATTAGACACTTCAGCTCTGTTGTCTTTTCTGTTTTGTACCTATAGGTCACCAAACTATGCCCTGAACCCTCCTAAGGGATTGGGGTTTACAGACTGACACTGCCTGCCCTTTCCCTCATTTCTGTGTGTGGCTGCAGAGAAAGCTTCACAGAGACACCATCGGTCAGCGAGCAAGGGATTTTGCTAGCAACCCCAGATCTGGACACCTTTACCTGTAACAAAAGCTGCACTATTTTTAGTAGAGTCTTACTAGCTGGGTGGCAGCAAATGTTGCACAATGAGAATCCACCACAGGGTGGACCAGTAGCTGATGTTGTTCGGCTATCAAAAGGACCCCAAACCACTAGCAAATATGATGTGCTGTGTTTCTACTCAACAGAGTGAAAAAAAGCTATGCTGATATTTATGACTTGGCTGTAGTTTTAAGCATCATTCTTTATTAAAATAATAGATCTGCTTACAAGCAGAGAGGACAGTGAGACAAGGGACAGGTCTTTGAATTCTGAAACTCAGACAGAAATTAATTTACCCATCCTGAACTAATATACTAGATAGAACATTTTTTCCTCTCCAAAACACATGGAATGCTTAATTCATGAAAAATTCACTATTTCAAGATACCCAAGAATCTATATCCCCCAAGCTAGTGAATCAGTTATCTCTACAATCCAGTGAAGCATGACTAAGAAGTGACAAGGTTAGCTGACATCACAAGACATGGTCTGCAGACTTTATAGAGGATTTAGTTCTCAACTATGTGTGTCATTAACTTTTCTCAGTCGTCTCCTCTATTGCCACCTTTATTAAACAATAATAGTCTCGTAAAACAAACATGGTATGCCACTTCCAGCACTTATAGCCTCTTAATAAGGAATTTATACTACCTTCTGCTATAAAACTGCAACAGAAAATTGTGGCTCCAAACTTTACTAAATATAATCATAATCACTTTTTGTTTATAGCTCTGTGCTATGTATTGCTGAAATACTTGGCTTTGGGTGGTGATAGTTAAGTGAGTGCACTGTATATAGTTTAAGGCCTTAGAATACTGATGTACTTAGTTACCCAGGAAGAAAATAGGATGAGATAATAGTGTTAGGTTTGTTGCCTAATATAGTGCAGGCATATTTATTACATTAATTAACTTTGCAGACTTTAATAGAATTTTATTTGCAAAGTTACACTTTTCCCCTACTTTCAGAGCTCTAAGAGTATTTACGTGTTTGCAGATTAGAAAACAAGAACAGTTTGTCTGGATTTGATTCAAGTCTTTATAATCCTGTTACACACATATTTCTCCCCTGCATTCATAAAAAGCTGCAAGTTGATAAACATCACTTACTTGGCACTGATCAGCCATTTTCCAGGCCATATACCTGAGAAAAATACAATCCCCAAGCCAACTGCAGCAGGTATTTTAGTTCATAAAATGGAATGTGTGTCTCCAACCTCCTCTAATCAAAAATGAACAACCGTTGCTATGTGCATTTAGTTTATTACCATATGGTAGTTCATTGGGAAAGTGGTAAACTCCTGGAAGTTCAGCATCACAGCCCCTAAATGGCAGGAGCTCTGGTCAGCTCCATGGGAAGAAACCAGGGAGCAGTGCTCAAGTATCCCCAGCCACCCATCTGCTCTACGCCCTCAAACTTTGAATGTTCATGCTGGGAACACAGAATGCCTGTAAAGAATATCTATAGGATGCTGGGGGCTTGTTTTCTTCATGAAGCAAGCTGCCTAGCCATGTATTTTTTTCTTTCTTTTCCTGGTTGTTGACAAAAACTAATAGACAAAAGCAGACAGAGGTATCTCCATTTCTGGCACCCTCAGTACAAGCATGATGAAAGGATGTTTTAGAGGCAGCTGACTAAGCCAGTTATTTTTAACAACAGAACTACCAGTGGACATTTCTGTGCCTGTCATGTTATCTAGGACTTTAAACTAACTTGAAATATCAATTTCCATGTACTGGAGAGAAACTGAGACTCTCCAGCAGGCCAGCTTGCAGAAAACGTGGCTTTTCAAAAGGAAAATATATTGCAGATATCTCTCTTCTCATATCTCCCATAAATGATTCGTTCAGACACATAGGGAATTGGATAGAAACTACTTGTGTACAATGTTCTATAGGGAATGCATTGTCCAGCAGGCTTTATCTGTTAATGGTATAAAGTGTAATGTCAGATTTTAGGTAATGTTCCACTAACTATAACGTCTGTTGTTGAGCACTTGTATGTCTCACTGTGTCCTTCTCTGCTCTTCACTTGGAGAACTAGTGTGGCAAAGATTTATTGGACACCTAGACTCAATGTGCACAGTAGGAAATGCTTTTCCATCTCCAGCTCCAAGTCTCCAAATTAATCTGTGAATGAGAATCACTCTTGATCTACCACTTCTCAGATTTCTGGACAGTGTAAAATATCAGTCTCAAAGCATCTGCATCTCTAAACTCTAAATACCAAACTTTTCTTAATTAACTTTGATTACCTCACTGCTTAAATTGATACTGAAAGAGGGAATATAAAATCTAGGGAACTGTTCATAGTATAAATCAACATGCTTTCTGTATCAAGCACCTTCTGTTAAAGCTCGTGTCTTATACTAAAAGGCTCAAGCATTTTTACTCTTCCTTTCAGGACAAATTTCAAGAGAGTTGACAGAGTGACATTTAAACTTCTAAAATAATTAATCTACATTTTAACCAGTTGAAGTTTTGCTTCTTTTCTGTTTGTCTTTTCCTTTGGTTTCAGTTCTCAAGGTCATATTCATCTGTTTCTAAAGGCTCAGCTTTTTGTGCAGCAAGTTAGGTGAAGAGCTAAATTATTATTTTGTAGTAAGAAGATGAAAGTTAGATGAACCTTGACATATCATTCAGAGTATAATTCAGCAGTGAATTCATATCATCAGGATTTATCTACTTTAGAAACTAAACAGTTAACCTAATCATCTCTTTTTATTGCTAATTTCGAAAGGCTTTTTTTCCTAAGTACACTCTCACTTTTCTGAATTCACTGCATGTGACCTGCATCTTTTGTCCACTGCAACATTACCAGCAGCTAATCCCTCTTATTTATTGGTAATTGGACAAAACTGAACAACATGCTAACTCCTGAAAACTGAACACCACTAAGGCCTCTATTCAGGTTTTCCCCCAAAACCACCATTAGTTTCCAAGTTCACTTCCTTTGTGGAATATTAATGGGAAAAGAGTTTGTAATTCTCTCATGGCTTAGGAATTCTACTTATTCTGACCTGCACATTGCATAACCATGTGAGATGTAGGAATATGATGCACTTCGGCTCAAAAACGAACACTTGTCAAACTGGAAAGGGAAAATTCATTTAATGTTTTGCTGATCAATTTGGACCTTGCAATGTTCACTTAACAACAAATGTTCTTTTTTAGAGACATGTTGGTCAATAAGTAAATGATAATTAAGCAATCAATATTTGTGAAATGTGGCCTGGTCCTTAAAGTTTTAATCACATTTTCCATCATCATTGTTTTTTGTCAAGCACAACCTGCATCACCAATGCTTTGTCAAATAATTATTACAGCATATTCAAGATAATGTCAAGCTTCTTACAGTCATGTGTTGCTGGCAATCATGTTTCTCTACAAATTTATACAGGTCAATTACTTAGTGCACGGTACACAGGTACACACTGGCTAGAAGAAAACAAACAAAAAAGCTGCTCTAGGAAAAATCATAGTTATCACCAGCCTGCAAGCTTCCTAAATAGGAGCTCCCCATGAAAAAGACTGCTATTTAGAAGCAGAAGCACCAGCGAGCCTTGCTGAACTTCCCCCTTCAGTAAAATTTTCTTTTATGCTTTTCTTGATTTGCCCTGTCTCTGTACAGCCTTTCAAATATCCAGCTAGAGTGATCTACAGTCTAAAGATGAAGCCATAAGCCTCCCCTTGCAGAAACCAGGGAAAAGAATAAAATTCCTGTGTGGCAATTGACAAGGCTGTCTGTGTGTGAAGTCTCACACTGAGGTACCCAAGCAATTTGGGACTGGGTTATCTTTGGAGCAGGAGGCACTGCATATGGGCTTATTAGTCCTGTCTGTCAGGGCTATGCTACTTTAATGTGGCTTTATAGCTTCTGCATCATATGCTTATATCCTCCCTATACAGACTTACCAGCTTGCTCGGAGTGCTCTAGAGTATGTCTAACACAGCATTTCATTGTGGGGTGTAGATGTATTCCAAGAATCTCTGCTTGCCATTACTCAATTTGGGAAATGGATACGAGTAATTTTTCTGTAGCGAGGCTGGCTTTTAGCTAGGGAATTCAGGAAGCAGCATTACACAATGATCATTCAGAAGCACATGAAAAGAATCTTCTCCATCAATTTTTTTTTTTTTTTTTTTTTTTCTGTCAGCTTCCCTGGCAAGAAATCACATCTCATTTTTAACAAACGGATTTTTTTTTTAAAGAAAAAACAACTGTTCCCAAACATACAGTCTTGAATGTAGGAGCACAAAGAAACATTATATACACATGGTGTGAAATGGAGTAATTTACAGTTTTTAATCTCACAAATAATTTCAATCATATATTCAGAGCATATCACCATTGTCTGTCAACTTTAATTTCAGAAATTGGAAAGTATAATGGCTTTTCTTTTCACTTACAGGGGGGATGAATGGTATAGTTAAGGTTTATTTATGGAAAAGCTGGAGTGTCTCCATAGCACAGCATGCATATCTGCAAAAGCCAAGAGTGGACCCTTGCCCTCTAGCTCTGAGAAGAGACATGTTGGCAACAAAGAAAAAAAACAACACAGTAATAATCTCACAGGACCAAAAGACATAAAGATGGTCATATTCTTTAGTTATTTTATGTTGACAGGCTTACTGATACCACTGATGGATTTTCATTAGTTTACATAGGCAAAAATAATGATTCACACTGTTCTGACTGAAGTCAATGCAAGAAGAGAAAATTTTCTATCACATACATAAGAGGAAGACTAAATTCAAAGTTATGTGTATAACTTAATTTTCTTTTTTTTTACAGTTTGAATTTTTTTGAAATATTTAGCAAATGAATGTTTAACTATCTTTAAATATGTAGAAAAATCAAAAGCTTAGATGCAAGAGTTATTGCTGGATTAAAAGTATGCAAGGACTTTTTAACCATATATATACCAATTATACCATAGTCCCAAGAAAAATAAAATGCATACTAATTATCTCTAATTTAAAAATTATGTGAGAAATTTTGATTGAACCTAGCAGAACTTGGCCTTCAAATTAATATCACATCTGTGAATAAAGCATTAAGTAGATTTTACATCTAGAAAAAATATATTTGAAAATATTCTAGAATCTGCATGATCATCAGTAGCAACGTAATCCCACAACCAAACAAGTACTTAAATGTTTTTGGCCCACTTCTTCCTATTAACCTCTTGAGCTGCCATTGCATCCTACAAGAGAGAAGGAAGTTGTTACTATGTGGCTGTGGAGAGTGGCCCCCTAGGTTGTCTCTGATCTGGTACCTAAAAACACTAAAAGCTTCAGTTTTTGTAAAAGGTCTAAGTGAAAATTTAGCAGTGATAAATGGGACATAATAATAAAGAATCCATAAGACCTCATGGTTGTATTTGTGGTAGGATGTGTATGCAGAATGAGAATGGGGGTTTGCTTGAAACAGTAAAAATAATGCACATGTTGACTTAATCGTTATTGCTGTCCACAAAGGAGTACTCTCTACCACAGCTAGAAGGGAACAAGTAACCCATATTCCATGGATAATATCCTTACATGTACAGTGGTTGCCAGGGATGATCCAGGATCTTTGCCCTGAAGTGATGGAAATTTTGTTAGAAATTTTTCTGGTGTTATTAATTTCAGCAAGGATGGATTTGCAGGCTTTTCCACTTTCAGGAAAAATCCCATGTTACTAAATTTAAAAAATTCTTGTTGGTTTTAGTTTTGTTTATTTTAAGAGTGCTGCTTTGTGGTGAGTTGAGCCTGGCTGGGCACCAGGTGCCCACCAAAGCTATTCTATCAGTCCCCTCCTCAGCTGGTCAGATGAAAGAAAATTTACTTAAACGATTTTGCAGGTTGAGATAAGGAGAGGGAGATCACTCACCAGTCACTGTCACAGGCAAAACTAGACTTGACTTGGGGAAATCAGTTTAATTTATTACTATTCAAATCAGAGCAGGATTTGAGAAATAAAATCAAATCTGAAAAAAACCATCTTCTTCCCACCTCTTCTTTCTTACCATTCTCAACTTCACTCCTGATTCCCCTCCCTCCTCCCCTGAGCAGTGCAGGGTGATGGGAAATGGGAGTTGTGGTCAGTTCATCATGCATTGTTTTCTGCCAATCCTTCCTCTTCACAGGGAGGACTCTTCACACTCTTTCCATGCTCCAGTGTGAGGTCCCTCCCACAGGAGATAGTCCTCCATTAACTTCTCCAAAGTTAATCCTTCCCACAGGGTGCAGCTCTTCATAAACTGCTCCAGAGTGTGTCTTTTCTATGGGTTGCAGGAACAGACTGCTTGAATATGGGTCCCTCACCGGGCCACAAGTCCTGCCAGTAAACCTGCTCCAGTGTGGACTCCTCTCCCCACAGGTCAACATGTCCTTCCAGGAACCTGCTCTAGCACAGACCTCCCACAGGGTCACAGCCTCCTTCAGGCATCCACCTGCTCTGTTGTGGGTCTTCCATGGGCTGCAGGTGGATATCTGCTCCACCATGACCTCCATGTGCTGCAGGGGAACAGCTTACCTCACCATCATCTTCATCATGGGCTGCAGAAGAAGCTCTGCTCTGGTGCCCCTTTTTTTCATTACTGACCTTGGTGTCTGCAGAGAAATTGCTCTTCAACTGCAGTTGCACAGGGTTTTTCCCTCTTAAATATATTATCCCAGATGCACTACCACCATCTCTGATGGTCTCAGCCTTGGCCACTGGCAGGTAAATCTTGGAGCTGGCTGGTGTTCGCTCTGTTGGACATAGGAGAAACTTTCAGCAGCTTACCACAGAAGCCACCCCTGCAGGTGTGATATAACCACCTCTATTCCAAAACGTTGTCATGTAAACCCAAAACATTCGTTCAAAGCACTCCACATGTACTAATGAGATGTGCAGAAGGACAGTGTTTGGAATTGATGTCAGTTATTAATTGAGATAGGTGTGTCCTAGTGAAGTATTATGGGTCCAAAATTAGCTACTCTCTGAAGGGCTATGACATGGTAAACTGATTTGGGAAGTTAGCAGTTGTGAAGATTTGTACTAAAACTTTTCAAACCATGTTTCTTAAATGCATACTTCTAGATCCATAACTGGCCAACCAGGAAATATTCACATTGTGTAAGTTTTGGTCCCGAGCATAGATGAGTCCTTCCCAGAGTCCAGTGAGAAAACAGGAAGTGAGTTAGGCCTGTCAGTCTCTAGTGACTGTAGGTTTTGGTTTACCAAGAGATCATAACTTCAATATCAATAATAAGTTGCTTTAATTTCACTAGAGTGAACATCTCCCTTGCACTTACATTAATGTGCAGATTCAATTCAGGAAAAAAATGAATACTTGCAACCCTTTATTTTGAATAGCAATTACAGATTAAAGGGAAGCCTAAATACGTATACTTGTATGTTTGGGCAGTACCATGAAAAAAACACCATGAAAAAAACCATGCACCATTATAGATTAGGGGTTGGCCTGCTTGAAAGCAGCCCCATGGAGAAGGACCTCGGGATCCTGCTGGACAACAAGTTATTCATGGGACAGCAATGTGCCCTTGTGGCCAAGAGAGCCAATAGTACCTTGGGATATATTAATAACAGTGTGACCAACAGGTTAAGGGAGGTTCTCCTCCTCCTCTACTCTGCCCTCATAAGACCACATCAGGAGTATTGTGGCCAGTTATGGGCTCCCCAGCTCAAGAGGGACAGGGATATGCTGCAAAGAGTCCAACAGAGAACTATAAGGGTGATTAAGGGACTGGAGAATCTGTCATATGAGGAAAGGCCAAGAGACCTGGAGTAGTTTAGTCTTGAGAAGACTAAGAGGGGACCTTATTAATGTCTACAAACATCTGAAGGGTGAATGTCAAGGATGGGCCAATCTCTTTTCAGTGGTGCCCTGTGATAGGACAAGGAGAAACAGCACCAAGTTACAACACAGGAAGTTCCACCTCAACATGAGAAAAAACTTCTTTACTCTGAGGGTGGTGGAGCACTGGAACAGGCTGCCCAGAGAGACTGTGGAGTCTCCTTCTCTGGAGACTTTCAAGACCTGTCTGGACACTTTCCTGTGTGATCTTCTCTAGGTGGCCCTGCTCTAGCAGGGGTGTTTGACTTGATGATCTTCAGAAGTCCCTTCCAACCACTATGATTCTATGATTCTATGTTTCTATGATTCTTTTATTTCTATGTGCAAGCTCTGTCAGTCTATCGTGCAGGATTAGAAGGGATCAGTTCTCACACAGAACAAGTAATACAAAAGAAGTAAGTGCTAAAACAATTGGCCACTCTCTAAATACAAATACATGCCTTTACTTTTAAAATAATCATAGTTATACTAGATTTCTTGCTGCAGTTTCTCCCGTCTGTGACATCAAGCCACTGGCAAAGTTTCCTTTAAATTTCAGCAAGTTTCTTCCTTTTCTCAGCTGTAAAATCTAGGTGATAGGAAAATACTACACTGCAACTGTCAAAAATATTTATCCTCCTGGTGATGGGAAGACAAAGGGTTCACTAATCATGTAACATTTATCATTAATTCAATCGATTCTTGACAGAGAAGGAAGGTGGCCTGTTTGATATTTAAAGAGACTGTATGCTCAGGGGATATTGAATTATCCAAAGATCACTGCTAAGTAAAAAACAGAAAATAGCATACTATTTATGGAGGCTAAAAGTCTCAAATGTAGGTCCTAGCTGCAACTTATCTTTAACCTTGAGTGTCTCTTATTTCATCTCCCAGTAGCTATGAAGCCAAGAAAAATGAGCAAAGAGTCCAAACTGGAGACACTGCAACTAGCAGAGAAAGAAACAAAAAATTACTACAAATTCAGAGTTTAAGGGGTTAAAGAAGTAATACTATTTAAACAGGGTTGCAGAACTCCTATTAAAAATGGCAGTACTATAAATGTTCTAGCATTGTCAGGAATGTTCTGTTGGATGACACTATACCGTGATTTGTACACACAGCGGACCAGAGCTGATGGGTGAATGAAATGATCCATAACCCTCACTGACACATTTAGAGCAGTTCAGCTGCACACAGAGAACAGTCCATCATTTGCACCCTTCTGTGAAAGCTGGCTTTACCAAGTGTTTCAATGAAATATGTGCAACTTCCCATTTAAATTAGTACCACATGAACCATGAAGAGCACCACAGGTATCTGTTGTAGTACCAGCCTAATGCAAAAGTGGCCTGTCTTGTAATGCTCTAACAGGAAAGACATACAACCATTCATCTGTAACATATTAAAACCAGAAGAAATAAATTACTCTATAGATGAAGAATTATTGCTTGTGGAGAGAATGTGCAAAGGTAGTTCTAAAAAGCAGCTTTTACTAAAAAATTATTGCAACAGCATTTGAATTCCTAATGCATATTAAACCTAGTTCGCATAATCATAAATCATCATTTTTAAATCAAGAAAATCTGCTTGAAACTTTTTAAAGCTTTATTTTACTAGTTCAGAACTATTTCAGCATTACCACTGAGGGAAGCACAGTAGGAGTGACTATAAGGCTGAAATATGAAACTTCACTATTTGCTAAGAGAAGGCTTTTTAGTCCTGAATTTTTCAAGTTTAACAGTAAGAGCCACATAAGCATCTAAAAATGTCTTATGAACTCACAGGTGACTCAAAAGAATTGAATTCCTATGGGCAGATTTGCCCTCTTGTGCAATAGCTTTTCTTAAATTCTCTCCTGTAGTCTAGCCAGTTAGGCAGAAGAGTTATGAAAAGCAATGAATTCACCCGAATGATACAAAATGTTTATATCAAATTAATTTTAATGGAAAATTAATCTCTGAATGCTCATTCTAAGCAAAGTATCTAATGCTTGATAAATCCTGAGCTGAACACAAACTTGTTCAGGGTGGTGAATACTTAGCACGTTCAGGGTAGCGTACAGGAGCTGATGCACACGTGCCTTTTGCTATTGGATTAGGGAACAGCACCTGTATCAATAAAGAAGCAATCCTGCATCTGCCCACCAGTCTAGATACTCAGTGATAGTTCCAAATATAGAAACAAGGACAAAAAGGATGAGTATATTCTAGCCCAAATTTTTAAAAAATGTGCCTTGAATTTCAACTACTGGATACTAAAGTAGCCTCTGGGAAATCAGTCCTGTTCCAGCTGCATCTGGTTAAAATAGTTCTGTCATTTTGGAACATGAGACCTTTGTCTTAATTTCCATTAATGTTTAGAAAGCTGGCATCAGGTCCAGTCTTTCAATAAAATGGGATATCTTGCACCAGTATTTGGGCTATATACAATAGAAATGTGCTTTACATTACTGAATATTATTTTATTTGAATACTCTTAATATGACTTTTAAAACAGAGTATCTACAAAGCTCAAACAGAGAAAATTCTGCAGTAAGATACTTGGTCTGAAACCCAGTTTGCAAAACCATCTTTGTCCTGAACTGATGGACCCATATGCCGTGCTTCTCACTTGGAATTGATCATAACTGAAAATTGCAGCTTAGTCTTTTGGGCTCAGGCACCAGGTGAAGACAAATGAGCAGAGAGCCAAACTGCTTGTACACTCAGGATACAGGTGATTTAGGGGGATGCAAAGAGGACAGGCATGAGGGGACATGAAACAGGTATGTCCTATCTAGCAAGTAGGCTTCTCATGCCAAGTAATATGTGAGTTCCATGCCTATTTAATAATTTTCCCCCCCCGTTAATGTTAGGCAGTACCAGTGAAACTCAGATGATAGCAAAAGAGAGACTGTTTCTTGCAATTTTTCTAAAGCCATGTTTACTGCCTTTTTGTTCATGACTCTGTGGTCTCTCAGACACAAATATAAAGTGAAATGAAAAGCAATTTTGCAAAACTGCCACTTTTAGGTTGTGTGCAGTCAATTAAATTGAATACTATCATAAGATATCCAAATAGCACAAGTCTGGAACTGCTGCAATTTTGTGAATGATAACTAAATAATCTGGATGATTGAGAGTAATTTATACCACTAATCTTACTCTAGCAGCTACAAAATACAACTCCATATGTCATGAAACCTCTGTGGTATTTGTCTTTGCTTAACATAGCAGAATTTCAGATGCTAATGTATTTACAATAGTTGCTTTTAGCTTTGATCCTTGTTTTATTACCATGTGAGTTCATATCTGTATTTGATCAAAATGATTGTCTAGTTGACCCTGCCATCAGGTAAGACTCCACCCAACTGTGCTCTTGCTTTCCCCCAGCAGGTGGGGGAGGGAATTGGAAGGCAAAATAAACAAAACAACTTGTAGGTTGAGATAAAGATAGTTTAATAAGTGAACCAGGGGGTGGGGAAGTGGAATAAAAAAATAAACCCAACCCAAGTGCTGCAAAGGTGATCACTCACCACCTCCCATCAGGTGACTGGTGGCCAGCCAGTCTCCAAGAAATAACTACTTTAGAAAAAAACTCCTAGCACCACCTCTTTTTATTGCTGAGCATGACATTGTATGGTATAGAATACTTCTGCTCTTTTCAGGTCAGCTGTCCTGGCTCTGCTCCTTCTAACCTCCTCCCCATCCCAAGTCTGCACCCTGGGTGAGGGTAGAATGAGACACAGAGAAGGCCTTGACAGTGTGCAAGAAATGTTCAGCAGTAGCTAAAACACTGAAGTGGTATCACCATTGTTTTTATCAAAGGACCATAGAGACTATTGTGAAGAAAACTAATTCCCAAACAGACCCATTACAATGATTTTTTGTTACAATCATCATTTAAGAAAACTGACTGAAAATTTTCACATCCAAATTTTGGAAGCAAACTTCTACATTTCAGATAAAAAAACCCAAACAAACAACAAACAACTTTATATGCTGCTTTTTGTATTTTCTTTTCTTTGTGGATGGGACAATAATAATGAGTGTTAAAAGATATATCTGTTTCATAATTTAAAATCACAGCTGATATCATTGCAGAATCAAAGAATGGCAGAAGTTGAAAGGTATCTCTGGAGATGATCTAGTCCAAGTCCTGCTTGGGAAGAGAGATCTACAGCAGATTGCTCAGGACTATATTTAATTGGGTTTAGAATATCTTCAAGAATGAAAAGTTCATGAAGTTCCTGTCAATCCATTTCTTCATCTTTTTGAGGTCCCTTTGAATGGCATAACAACTATCTGGGTTATGAACCATTTCTCCCAGTTTTTTGTCCTCTGAAAACTTGCTGAGGGTGGAGTCCAGTTCATCATCTTGGTCATTAATTAGGATGTTACAGAGTATTGGTCCCCAAGGGTTCATATACCTGTCTTGTCTACTCTGTGGCCTGGCTTAACTGGTTATCCCATCTAGGACAGCTGGTGCCAGATGGTTCAGAAGAATACACATACACACACATACCCTGATCTCACAGGTAGGAAATATGAAATTATTTGCTCCCTGTACACGTATCTGAGTAACTGTTGACAGACAGATATTGTCCTAAATGCTAGAGCATGAATTTAAATCAATGCATTTTATTTTATATTGAGCTACTAGAATCAGACCTTCCTGCTATCCTTACTGATGTGTAATTTATCTGTAAATCAGTGATGTTTAATCACAGATTGTACAGAGGTGCAGCTAGAAGTAATTCTAAGGAAGTGTGCTTTTTTATTAAAAATAACACTTTTTTGTTTGTTTGTTTCATCTACATCATTAGAGCTGCTTATTCCCAGGCTATAACAATTAGATACATTGTCTATCAAAACTATTCAGGATCAGACTAAATTTTCACCCTCATCTCTAAGGCTAGATATGATATGGACGGTAACATCCTCTTCTGGGATTGGAGCAATGGTCTTAACAGCACCTGCCATAACCTCCCTGTTCCATTGTGCATCACCGAGAAGAGGAGACAAGAAAGTCTGGAGCATGAGATAACTAAGGGGAAAAAAATAAAATAAAATAGACGTTTCCTTCCCTTCATCCGAGGGATGTTTCCAGGTTATGTATCACTTCATCATCACTTGCACTTCAACCAGAGCACGTGACAATCAGCCTGAATGATGGACACTTTCTGTCAAATATAAACCACTTGAGAAGTCTCCTTAAAGGAACAGAACTTGAAAGAATATTTAATTATTCCCTTGAATTAAAACCTATATTACTGTATTCCATTACATGTTTACTGAGTATTGAGGAAATAAAGTAATGCATAACTACAGATTGCAGTGTACATTCAACCAAACTAAAAGGGATTTTAAGGGCATTTTTTTTTTCAAATTGGTTGTTTAATTCTCAACTCTGCATTATATATAGGTGAAGAGGAATCACTGATACACTTAATTAATTGTGTTAAGCACTTTAACTGTTCTTAATGTGTTTTTGTAATCTCTTTCTTTTGCACACAACTTGTATGACTTTTCTGCTAAAACTACTCACTGTGTTAGCTGGAATTTGCCACAAGAGATCTATGATCACTTGTAGTCTAGTAAGAAAACTGTAAGTCTAGTCTGGTACAGGAGTTCCTTGGATGACTTCAACAATCACAATCAAAAGCTGATTAAGAACTGTTTTTCATTCTTATTAACTTGCAAACTGTTTTAGACTGACAGTGGTTACACTGCTGAATATTCATGGTTTTGGAGTTATGACCATTGCATTATTTTTAAAAAGGGTCCTAAAAGAAGTCTCATTGGAATCATTGTTAGAAGACATTACTTATTTTTCACTTGGCCAGATCAGAGCACATTTTTCAATCAATGAAGTCTGTTCAAAAGGCACAATGCCATAATGATAATTCACTACAAAGAAAATAAACAAGATCTATGATTGGAGATCAAATATTGGCAGCAAAGTGGCAAGTTTGCAAAGGATGAGTGAGCTTTCTCTGGGCTCCTCTGTTCTTCAGCATGCCAAAATAAACAGCAAAATACACACAAACAACACACAAGTGCTTCTTTTTCTATTTCTTTTTTTAATGTTTTAAAATACATATGAGGTTAGCAAGTCAAACATTGTGGTTGTGTGTATGAAGGTAAAATGTGTTACTAGATAATTGGCATTAAATTGGAAATAGATTTTTCATGTGTGATTTGAGCAGTAAATATTGGTAAAACAGGGAAAATCTCTAACATTCTAGAACTTTTTCAACTTGCACTCTTACATAATATTCACAAATTTTTTTTCCAAGCAGTACTCATTAGGGAAAAAAAAACCACAAAAAAACCATTTGGGAGTATAATTATTATAATCTTAGAATTACTACCTAAAGTAATTCCAATGAAACACTTTTTAAAAAATGCCTGCCTTGCTACACTGACTATAGAAGGAGGCAAAGCTTTACCTCTAGATTTGGTACCAACACTGCAAGCATTTAACTTTAAGCAAATGGACCACACCTATAGCAATTTATGTGGGAAGGATATAAACAGAAAACTAGGAGGGACAGAAAATAGATGGAGACAGAAGAAAATCAGTATTTAGGTTTATGGTAAATGAATGTGAGAAAAGACACATATAAACATTATCCATCAGGGGAGGAAAAGGTTTTGTAAAAAAAAACAAGTGTATCAGGAGAATGGCATTGGGACTAGAGTCTGCAGAGTGTAAAAAGAGACAGAATAGGTGAAATTCAGGTTGCCTATGTCTATAAAGTCTGTAGCTGTGCTTATGTGCCCTAGGGGTCTTAATTATTCTCTGTAGTCAGAGGAGAACAGGTCAGCCAGCAGATCCTAAAGAGCTTTTATCTCCTCCTATACTAGATATCTAATTTCATTCAGCTGAATTGCTTTCTGACTTTGATGATCAAGTTGAACAGGTGCCTATTTCAGTCACCTAAACATGAGTGTAATTTGAGATGCTCTTGTATATCCTTCCTGGCATGCAGCAGAAGAGCATCAACTGCACAAGAGCATCAGTTTTCATATCACTGCGTTATATACCTAGGTCCTGAATCGTATCAACCATGTAAGTATGTTGGATACCACAGGGTATTCGAACTAGCTTTAGAAATATATGCATGATCAATCAAGTTCAGAGCCAGCTCTCCAGAGACTACTATAGGAAACCCAACTGCCTGCAGACACCTACATTTAGATGTCTGAGTTTGGAACTAAAAATCCCTTTTCTTAAGTTAGGGCAAGTGAAATTAATTCCCATGAATTGAGAAGGGTTAAGGAGTTGTAGGCCTGAATGAACTATGTCAGAAAGAAGATTGGAATTAGTGAGAAACTTGTATCTAAAGAGAAAACAAGCCCAGGCGCTGAAGAAATATGACAGTAAAAGATGTTTTTTTAGACAGAACAAAGACTAGATACATTAAGAAAGCAAAACGATACTTTCACACAATAGAAGTTGGTTTCATGTTTTGATATAAACCACATTTCTGTTTCTAAGCTGTAGGGATCTGGACTTTTATGTGGGTGGGAGATTTTGAGTTGTGTAGCATTATAAAATGACAGACGATAAATTCTTTGGCAAAATCCTGTAAAGGAAGAATAGAAAATTTTGACTAAGCATAAGTGAAAGTGCTTCACAGTAATGTAAATAGTAATACCAGTAAGAAGTGAAAATACAAGCAGTGTTATTTATCTTACTATTCTGTTCAGTTTAATTTCTCCTCTTCCACAGTTTCATATATTTAAGGTCATTATGTTTATAACATATAACATTAAGAAGGCCATCAAGAAAGCTAGATGTTTCAGCAGATGTGATTGGCAGATTGGAATGAGGGACTAAAAGAATCAGATTTTTCTGATAAAATTATCATTGGAATGAAAGTTAAGGATATTGACAAGTGAGGGTCTAGGTATAAAGGTTAATAGCCTTCTTTGATGAATAGATCTCACTTGGCATTATGCCTGGAAATAGGAGACTACTCCATTTAATACCCTTTTCACATCACTAATATTTTCTTTGCAACTGTAACAGCTAGAAAACATTCTACTAAATAAAACAGCAGTTTCTAAAAGACAGCTCTGCAAAAGAGTTGATTGGTGATGTGTCACAGAGCTGAGAAACTGGCTTGCAATTATTGTCCTTTCACACACATGTGCACAAATTTTGTGAGCAGTTTGGCAACATTTTTAAGTATGTGTGCATCTATATCTTTTTCTGACTCAAGTTACACACATCTAATGGCCAACAGAACTGTTATGAAAAGTGCTGATAACAGTATCTGAGATCTCCTTTTGTCCTTTCTGTTCCTCATTTGAGAGTGTTTTTATTATATTTGGAGGGCAGATATGACATATTAGTATATTTACATTTTTTCTGACCACTATGTGAATAATTTTATTTTTATTTTTCCCTGGTGTTGATTGTTTTGGTTTTGTTTGTTCATTTTAGTTTAGTTTTTCCCTGTGATTTAATTTGCTTACTTATTTGTATTTCTAATCTAACATTAGTTGAAAGAAGTATGTCTGTTATTTATGAGGCATATTTATCTCAGGATAGTTTGACTCCTTGGATAATGAAATTTTCACGTGCTTAGCTTTAATGAAAAAAGCCAAAACAACAAAAACCAAAACAAACAACCTTATTAAACACAAACATAACCATGAAATTGTCGTATAAGCAAAATAACTGGAATGACTGCTGAGCTGCCTAAGACAGTAATAGTTTGAACACAAACGTGTTTCCATAAGGTAAGCTAACGTCTATCTGATATATTGCTGGACAATGAAAGAAAAAGATAGAGCAGAATTTCAAGATTTTGCAAAACACAAAAGAAGTAAGGACTCTATATACTTACTTAAAAATACCTATAATCCTCAAATAATCATCTTTTATATATCTGTTCAGTGCCCTGTACTGTGATGCTGCTGGCTATAAGCAATCTTGTACATGAACTAATGAAAGTCAGTACAGGAAGTTTTAAAGTATAATTTAGACTTCTGTATGTCCTTATTGTGCAATTAAGTTATTATCTAATGGCTGGTTTAAGAATTATTCATTTCAAACAGACAAGAAGGTTTTCAGTAAAGTTGAATTGTACACCTCATATTTCTAAAAAATTTGGTTTCATGTCTGCTTTGCTAGGAAAACTGGAACATGTCAGATTTTCTGCAGAAAACTCTTGGGTACTCAGATTTCTGATAAGAAACTGCAATCAAAGCTACATATAACTTATTCTTACAAAATCCATATACTTATGAAGGCAGAAGAAAGTGTAACTCTTCCTTTTCCTTCTTTGTTGGAACTCACAAAATATGTAGCAGTGTAAATATCCAGGACAATTTCAGAGACTAACGTTTGGTATTCCAGTACAAATTGAGTGCCCATTTGAGGGCCAGAAAAAATCTTCCATATGTTGCCTGGTGTATTTAGAGAACTGCTAATGAGGGTAGTTTCTTTAGACCACTTTAAAAGTATTATGGCTAGAAGTAAACCTGTTCTCAGACATGTTCACTGCACATTTGCTAGAATTGGATGCAGCTTGTTTTATGCCTTTCTGAGCTTTCATTAAGTGTTTTGAAGAACAGATCATGTACATCTGGGTTTAAATTCATCTTCTGAATGGATATTAAATCCGAACTTTTCTTATTCTGTTGCCACAGATACCTTTGTGATTTTAATTGGACCTTCCATTTTCTTAATCTGCTGGTAATAAAGACTAATATTAAATAATGAATATATAAAATATTTATATGAAATTACATGGTAATAATTTAATCCCAGGACTGTGAAATAGTCTACAGAAATAAATCTATTTCAGATTTGCTAGGTTTCTCAAAAGTAAAAATGTCTTCATGAACAGACTGAAAGATTATTATTTATTATTAATGTTTAAATGTTTTTATTTATGTAAATCTTCAGTAAACGTTCATGTTCCTTCCAAATATTAACTGAAGAAATATAACTCACATATTTTCTAAAATTTAATAAATATAAAACAAAACAGATCAAACTGTTATGTCTTCTTCAAAGCCATCTCTAATTCAATAATGAAAGTAACATTACAGCAATATTCATTAAACACTTACAGGTTATTGACCTCCATAGCTGAACAGAACAGAAGCAGTCAGCCTTAAAGGACAAATATATCTTAATTTTTGTCATGGGTGGATTAATGGCTTGCCTTTATTGATAACATTTTCTATTCAGCCGTACGGAGGACTTGCAAAATGAAGCACAACAAAAGGATTAGAAAACAAAGAAATAATACGTCTAGCTGGACATACCATTTATTCAATTTTTGATTGCTCAATTATCAAGCACAATGCATTCCTTTTAATATATTTACTCAATGATATTTAAGATTCAAAGTAAAATTTATTTTAGCAATGCTGTGAAAACTAGCCATGAGGCATTTCCATAAAAATGACTAAACTGGCAGAGTGGATTAAATACTAGAGCATTTTGGAAGATGACACTCTAGTAAGATTTTGCATTTATATGAATGGATAGTGTGAGAAATTTGTTTGCATTTGAGGATTTTCTACTAAAAGGGAATAGTAAACAAACATGTTACCATTGAGATTACATGGTGTGCCAGCATACAATTATTTGTAGTTTGAAGGAGCATCCCATGGAACCATTACTTTTATGAAGCAAGTTTATTAAATTTTAAGGTAGACCAAGTTGGATTTTATTTAGCACTGTGATTTTATTTAGTTCTGTGAACTAAGTTATTAATTTAGAAAAAGTTACCTGCTGTAATCACTATATTAAAAGCTGTGGAACTGCACTTAAGTTTCTTATAATGAATAAGTGTATTGATTATTTTTTTTAAATACACATTTTAAGGAAATCTTTCATATATAGTGGTCTCCTTCAGGGATGGTCTCCTTTAGAGTTGGTGACTTCACGAGGAAGTCGTGAAACTGCCTTCAGAGCTTCATCCTTTCTGTCACTTCCATGTCAGAAATATTTTTTTCAATGTTTTTTGGTTGTTCCCTCAATTATCCTTAAAATTCTGTTTCTTTTAATTTGTAGCCAAGAGGAGACAGAAATATAGCATACAGAAAGCTATTATTTTAGTATATAGATATTCTGCCGGTGAGTGATAGATCACATCAGTATCCAATGTTTGCTTCACCTTACATCAGTGAAGAGTCGGTATTTAGCAGGTAATTTGATGATACAAAAACCAGTAAATCCTGTCATAAATACATTTGATAAAGAGAGAGAAGGAATTGTGTTATGGTAGAATTTTTGTGATCTGATTTTTCCTTAAAGTAATGGTGAAGTATTTTGATATAACTGACCGATCTTAAAAAGAAGGGAAGAAATGAGCAACAAATTTATGCTGCAGTATCCTTGATTTGGTGTCCAAAGTCAAACTCTTAAATTTACCAGAACAAGAGTTCTCAGATACTACATGCCCATATTTCAGAATAAATTTTAAAATTTGTATTAATTATTTTGATTCTTCTGCATATTAAACTGAGAATTATTTTCAAAGTAGTTCTTTGATCCTTGAGAAAACTTAGTGTTGCTGCCAATGACAGATACAATAATGCTAAATCATTCTGAAGCTCTTAAAATGAATCAAGTCTATTAGTACCTCACCCATACTGAGATTTCTAAAAAATAAGTTCTTACTTATGAACACTATATGGTTCTGCATCTTCTACTGTTAATAATAGTGATAGTGTATTTAGCCATGTTTCCAAAATCATGAGCATTGAGATTCTCCTGTTACTCCACTCACTTCCACTTGAGATTAATAGAGTTGTTTTATTTCAGTATAAACCCACATTGCAAATAATTTTGAATTCTCCTATTGTAAGTAGTGTGCATGACGGAAGTACAGTCTCAGAATTGGCTTGCTTTCACCAGCTTCTCAGGAATAGCTCGCTAGGCAATTAGCCCCACGGAGCTTGGTGAGGCAATAGAGGGGCCAAATTCAACCCAGATGGAAGACAACAGGATCAGCAACATGAACACAGGTTATATATGATCACCAGCCACAGGAATGTAAAAATCTCTGCAACTCCCATTTTCTAAATCTTGTATTTGTTTGTTTGTTTTGTGATAAAGCAATTAAATTATTGTTTCCATTCTGAAAATGCAAATTATGACCTCTTAAATGTTGCACTTATAAGAAGAAATTCTTCCAAATTGTTCACCAGAGCTGTGTTACCTGGTACAGTCATAATTAGTAAGTCTTGAATTTAATGCTTAAAAATGTTATTGCAAGGTGATTCTGAAACAGAGGGCATTTAACACCAATGTCACTGCCAAAAAAGTAGGAAACTGGAGCACAAGAGCCTGCATAAGAGAAGAAAGACCAGCACTGAAATAATTCATTATGTGAATGTAATACTTCTTCTCCAATGATCAATAATACTCTACATAATTTTCTACACTGAGGCTTTCTTTTAAAAACAATGACAATTACATTTTTATATAGTCATATTTAAATTAAATTCACTTAGAGTTTGGGGACTCAGATTAGTAGACATGAACAAACACTGTCATTGAATTTAATGAAATATATAGTCACATGATTCAGAAATCATTACAAGTAAGGTGTGCTGAGATAAAGCAGAGTGAAGTCATTGCATTTGTTTTATAAAGTAAAAATTGTCTACCTGAAAGTAGTAAGTGTGGCTAAACTCTTATTTAACATCTCTCACTTAATCATTTTTTTTAATTATTATTTTTTTTAATCGATACAGGTGTGTTGATGCAATTTAATCAGTCATGATCTTGGTTTTAACTATGCCCAAAATATAGTGCTTTTCAGTACATATCAGATGATGCTACATGATGATGTTCATCCCATCTTTCTCCTTAAAATCTGGACTGTGCTTACTGAGCTCATAAGAAGTGAATTACTCAGATATATTAATATTTCCAACCTCAGGCTTCTTATCCAGGTCCCAAAAATTACTGTCCACTAAGTAGAAAGAGAGGCTGATTACTAGTTAAGATGTAGATGGTTCCATGGTAAACATCTACACTTTATTAGATGAGCCTCACACTTACAGACTCTTTGAGAAGCTGCCATTCAATGCAGAATATACTAATTCTCTCTTACATATTCATGGAAGCTACTGTAAGTTAATTAGTTTGATGAGATACAATATCTGTGTTGGCAGACGTAGAAGATACTAGTGTGAAGGGCCTGATGACAGCAGAGGCAGTGCATCAAAATAAACAATCCTTTCATCTTGTTCTGTCAATCATTGTGTTGGTCATGGCCAAAAAAACCCCAGATATAGGAAATCATATTTTATAGAGCAGCCAGGTAGTGTGAGTGGTAACTAAGCAACTTACTTATTTTTTGTACATGAAGAACTTTCCAATATAGGCACTAGGAGAGTCACACTAGGGACATTTATTCCTTTGGGATGTCACATCAAAAGGTATTTCCCAAGGGAGCATATCCTTAGAGGAAGGTATGTTGAAAAACGAGGAAAACAAAATAAAGAATTAACACATTGCCTTTAACCTTCCCCGAATGGAAACAAATTCACTAGTTTTTGCAGACGCACGTCATAAAAGGTAAAGCAGGAGGCACTAACATAAAGATACTAAAACAGTTTAGCAACTTCTTTTAACAAGGTATTGTAAAACCGTACCAGGAATTGCAACCCACTATTGATTTCAAAAAAGAATAAAATTTATTTTCAGTCATTCTACAAATACAGCAATTTACTATGAAAGTTACTAAAGGAAGAGTCAGAAGATATAAACATTTGTTGGTGTACAGTTTGTTTGGAAATGTTACTGTAGAGAGATACTTTCCACCTAATTCAATAAATGCTTGTGCTTTTTGCAAGGAACACGAATTACTTACTATAAACACTCTGCAGTCATAATGCAAAACTGAAGAAAATACTCTCAAAGATAATACTTTTGCTAATTTTAGGAGTTTAGTTGTATGTCCTAGTTTATCCAGAATGTAGTACTACTTCCCTGCATGTTGAACTGCAGTGGCATTTACCCTCCACCACTCTTATTATTAAAATTTTACACCATAACTAGAGTTAGATTTTTAAGTACACTGATTGCAGGCATATACTATGTAACGTATGGCAGAGTGTATTTGTCTTTCCCACACATGACAGGTACTACTCAGCTTACAACCTTCAGGACAGACAAGATCCAAACACAATCTGGCAAAGGGAAAAAAATACCCAACATCTAATCCTAAATGCGTATTGAGGCTAAATGTGAACCGAACCTGAGTCACTGACTTGAAGATAATTTCTTGCTTTTAGAAATATAGGGATGATCTCTTCTCATATCAGGAAAACTACCTTGATAATTTTCTTTGTTCTATAATAATAATAATAATAATAATAATAATAATAATAATAATAATAATAATAATAATAATAGTTATTATTATTAATAAAAATTAGTCGTTATATTGCAACAAACTGATTTTGGGTATCTGAGAAAGATGAGCAACAGAGAGAGACAGGTTTTCTTTTATATTTTCAGCACTAGAAACATCATTTTTTTACAGTATAAACTCAGATTAGGCTACCTGAGCAGTGCAGTTGTGTCCCTTGCTGTAGCTGGGACTTGGACTAATCAACAACATTCAAGAAGGACAACAGCAGTCAGCACGGTAAACAGCATCCAGTGACTTAGCTAAGTAAACGGAGATCTAAATGAATGAATGAATGAATTATTATTGACTGGAAGTCATTGGGATAGTTCGCTAAGAACTTCAGTGTTGCACTGTATGATTCACAAACATTAACATATGTCAGGATTTAAAAAAAAAAAAAAAAAAAAAAAAAGAATGAAACAGGAAGTCAGATTACATAGTATCTAGATACGTTACACAAGCTCCAGTGTTCTTCACAACCTACTGCCCCAAAAAGGGATCCTGTAGAGCTGAAATTGTATCACAGAGGTTGAATAAAGATCACTATTTCAGTGTGAAATGAGACTAAATTAATTTTTCTTGGAATGTTTCAAGTTGAGAAGAAACTTAAAAGGAAGAGACTTAATATGTTATTACTTGTTTGCTCAGAAAAGAGGCACAAGCAGAAGATTCACAGATATCTATAAAAAGTCTGTCTTCAGTATATATTATTAATTATATGTACAACAGAACAGAGAGCTAATAAAATAAAGAAAAACACTACCAGAACAAACAAACAAACAAACTCCAACAGATTATTAAATCTCCATGTGTAATGAAACTGAGTGTATCTGAAATATCTAGGAGACAGACCTAGAATTTGGCATGATCATTGTAAATTAGAGAAATGGTCTTGGAAAACTGGGCTAAATCCAGTAGGGACAAGTGTGAGATACTGCAAATAGACAGGAATAATCAACTTCACAAACACAGGATGGGGAACAGCTGGTTAGATAGCAGTTTTTGGAAAGAGATCCAAGGGATAGACTAGACTACAGTCTGAACATGATAAAAAATACCATGCTGTTCTGAAGATGGCAAACATCATACCGAGATGTGTAAGTAGAATATAGCTTGCAAAAGATATGAACAAATTTTTCATCTTTTACACCACTTTGGAAGGCCTCAGCTGGAGTACTGTGAATTAACTTCGTGAACCACATCAGAGGGAGAACAGGGAACTATGGAAAGGAAGATAACAGATCTGCAGAGGACCACCGAAAAGAGAAGAAAAGGTTCAAGCTGTTTAAATTAAGAAAACTGAAATATTGAAGGCTGAGGTATCTAAAAAACTTCCCAAAACAAAAAGACAACAATCTACTCACTATACTCAGTGCCAAAATCTGAGAATTAATGGCTTTAATGGTAAGAGATACTGAAGATAGACATGAAGAGCAACTTTGTAATGGTAAAGAACAGCTTGACTAGGAATGCTATGGAGTCTTCATCACCAGAGAATTTAAAAAACAGATTACATCAACAGCTGCTAGGAGTCCTGCAGGCTCAGTTGATATAAACTATATTCTAGATGATCCCTTGAGAACTCCTCTCATCCTGTTTTTGTACGACTGCATGACTGAGTGACCATCATGAAATCTGTGAGTATGGTATGACTGTCCACAATAGAAAAATGGACCCAGTAGCAAATTTGACAGGAAAAGCAAGTTAGCTTTCTGTGGTGGAGTTAAAGAGGAGAAATCATAGACACAGTAAGTAAAAAACTAACTTGACACATTCATGGCAAATGATATACAAACATTTCTGCGAAGAAACCTTGATGCGATCTCCCTCATGGAAGTCTGAAAAACATTGGTTTTCACAATTTGTAAGAGTTTACTAAAAGAAGATTTTCAATGAGAAGAAGATGCTATTTTCTTATACCCTAACTTTCTTACAGTGATCACAGGACACTGAGCTAGATGAACCATATTTCTGACCCAGAGTGCTGACATTACTACAAAATAACTTTCTGGAAGTATCTTTGATTTGCACAAAGACTGGTGAACATTTCCAAATAAGGAATATATTAGCAGAAGAAGAGGTCTGTACATAAACCATTCACAAACAAACAAGCAAAAAGCAGTGTGAGGAGAGTACATCTGCTGGATAATTTATTCACAATGAATTATTCAGCCAACTCTACTGAAAGACCTGTTTGTTTTTTTGTTTTGTTCTGTTTTTTTATTTTTTTATTATTATTATTATTTCTAGTTGTATAAATGTATTTTTTTATGACAGCCATTGACACAATTGTTATCCCTGACTGATACTTCCCTTACTGTCATCTTTTCTATCTGGCTTGTAAAGTAAATTCAGGAAGTACTTTGTTTTCTCACTGATATTTTGATTCAGATGTGAATGACAACTCTAACCACACAGCTAGACCAAGTGCCTCAGGATGGCAAGGATAGAAGGAAAAAAATATTTTTAAATTAGAAGGACAACAATTGCCCACAGCCACTTAATAGACTATCACATAAGCAGAGACTTTGTGAAATAGCTGCATTCCAATTTCAGGACAAAAGCAAGATAAAGTTAAGGACATTTGGAAACAAAGGTTTGAGTAAAGTGACTCATGCATTGATAAACCAGATAAAAGATAAAACACTGTAAATAATAAGAGGTAGCTAATACACACAATACAACATTTGGTTGACATTTCCTCCTTAATTTAAAAAATTATATTCTCTTTCTTTTCTTTGCTTCAGCCTCCCTTTCCCTTTTACCTTGCAGTCCTTTGTTCTTTTCATTTAGTGACTAGCAGTGATTTAGTTATCTAGGTCATTCATTTACCTTGAATTGTTTGCTACGGCACAACAAATACCAGTTGAAACCTAGGAACTCCTGTTAACTTTGCTTAAGTTGTTGAAACTGGTTTTATATATATAAAAAAAGAAGTCTTAAAGATTTTTAATTACTTAAAATGTTTAAAATTTGAAATAAATTTAATATGAATTGTGAAAGTCAATGAGTTGCTAAAATGTGTGCAGTCTTTCTATTCATTAGGCAGTGTGTTTTCACATTTCTCTGTTAGCATAAGAAAACTCTGAAAATTCAATTAGTTGAATTAATGCAGTGTGCAAAACAGCACACAGCAAAATTCCCCATCCTTGATGGCACATACTACTTCTGCCCTATTATGTGAAAGAGTCAGATTATGACACAGCTTCTCATGCACTTGTTTTCAAATCTCTGTAAGCAGAGTGATGTTTGACAGAGAATACAAGACAGCAGATAGGTAAGTGGCTTGCATTTTGCTTAACAGGATTAAAGAATAAGGATATTTGAAGAAAAAAAGATAATAAACAAACACATACATTACTACCAACCATATTTTAAAAATATTATCCATATGGAGAAGTGATCTCATGTTCTCATAACAAAGGTGAGTTTACTTTTTGATTCTGCAGGGCAAGGAACACACAATCTTCTTTCAGATGTGGATTAGTACAGTACACTACATATGAGATTGTCTTAATCAGGACCTTTATGTTTAGGTAACAAAGAAGACCATCAACAGCTGAAGACCTGGTGTGAGGTGTCTTAAGCAATTTATCTCATTTCCCATAGATGTCTCATTACCTTGTGGTTCTCTTTTATTTGTGGTTTTCAGCTGTACTATGTTATCATTCACGCATGCCTACAGAAACAGATGTAGAAGTGTATACCTCCATGCAAACCCTCATAATAATGGATATCAAAAGATAGAGACCACCTGTTTTGTGTCTGTACAGCTGCTAACACTACGATCTCTATGTACAAAATGAGTTGAAATAGTAAATGTTGCTATTCAGTACCCACTCTTGTCTAAACCTTGTTATTGCAGTGGCCAGTAGATGAGAGATATTTTCTGGTGCCAGTTCCTCACTCCAGCTTTCATCACTTCCAGTCAGACTCTTGTACATATATTTCAACTTTCTGGGGAATATAAGTTGCTTCAGTATTCAAATAATATTTAACAACCTTTCTCTTACTCTTCTAGACTAGTTCATGAGTTTAGGACTGTGAAAATAATTGATTTTTCCATTCAGCATTGTGGTTCAAATCTCTGTGTGTGCCTTTTCCTCCACTCTGTCTCCTTCAGGTAAATGCCTTGATGACTGGGCTGTAGGTGAAGTACACCTGTACAAGCTGCAGACAGCTAGAAATCTCAGATGTGTGAAAATGCATTAGTCTTCAGAGCATGAGGAAGAAGTTCAACACTTTTGAATGTGTTAATGTGTTACACAGTTGATCTGTACAAGAGTAGTAAGACCAACCCTTTGTATTTTCAACACGTCAGCAGACCACTTTCTGCCCAAATGAATATGGACTTTGTTTCTGAAACTCATGCCATCTGACATAAATCAACTCTACAGGCTTTACAATACATTGTACCCTGACATTTTATTTGTTTGTTAAGCTTTTCCTTGGAAGAAAAAAAATGGTGGCTAGAGATCTCTAAGCTTTTCTTAGCTCTGGGTTTTTTCCAGGTTTTCTTTGTCAACTTACACCTATCAAGTGTCCACTGCTTCTATGCACATATATAGATATGCTGAATGCAGATTAGGAATATCTTTTATGTTGGGCAAGCACAATGATGTGTTCTGCAACTGCTAAATGCCATCAAATGTATGTTCATGAGAATGGTAAAATCTGCTACATGGTTTTGTGCTCAGATGTAGGGAAATCTCCTTCTGATTGGTTTTAGAAACTCCTAGGACCCTTCTATTATTAAAAGGTGGATTTTTTTCCTGCATAGTTGCTTGATTTTTGATCAGCATATGTACTATTTCCAAATACCTCACCTTTTACTGAAGCAGTTAATGCTGACACAATGTTGTCTTTGTGGCTTTCTTTGCCTTTAGCGTATAGATTACAAGATGCATTCTGCTTTATTTTTTTTTTCCTTTAGAAATGCTCCTCTGCACTTTGTTGCACTAATTCACAGGCAGCTTGAAAGCATACTGTCTTACATATAACACTCTCAACCAAATACCTGAATAAGATGTAAGTTGCCTAGGAATAAATAATGGTGAAATGACACCACAAGCACTCAGTAAGTTGTCTGTCTTTGATACCACCTCCCATTCCACAGATGTCCTCTGCTTCCATCACACTCTTCTCTATTGCACCTCCTGCCTGTATTCCCAGATATATATCCCCTATTCTTCCCCTAACACAAACAGTAGATTGAATTGCTGTCCTTCTCTTGGGCTAAACAGAAGAACAATGCTGCCTTTCTTTGATGCTTCCTTGTTAATATGGGCATGCCCTTGCCTCTCCCTTCTTGCCTAATCCATTAGTATTATCTCCCAAGGACATTTTTCCCTCCAGACTCTGCCTCCAAACTGACTGTAGAGGGGTCCTCAGGAATCAGTTTTCATTAGATGTGCCACTGTCTACAGCTGCAGGTGAATGTAACACACACACACAAAAGCCCAAACATATAAATATAGTTGGTGTTTATGGTTTCCCAGGGCTTAAAAAGCTAGTCAGCTGGACTTTATTTGAATGATGTTTGGAGGTGTTAGGTGACAGTTTTGCACCAGAACTCTTTATTGAAATTAATCCAAATCTCAGAGGATAAGGTCCTATATCTAATCTGATATCTGTGGCTAACACCACCACAAAAAATAATTGGATGTCATTAACTTGCCTTCAGAGTTTTTGTAATACATAGGTATTAATTTGATCATGTGCTAAGTCATTTGGTAGCCATACAGAAAACCTCCTGTCTGGTGAAGTCCCAACTAAATACAGTCTGTGTACGCTCAACATAGTTAATAAATGTGGCTGTTTGGAATCGAGAATCAACAGGGTTTCTCATGTTCTCCAGGGTTAGTACAAGAAACTAAAAGTACAGCAGAAAGAAAATGGCAAGCTGAAGCCTTAGAAGTTCAGAGTATCACATAGATTTGGGTCAAAAAAGGATTAAAATTCTCTGTCTTTTGAAGAATATGGAATTGTTTGCTAGCTCAGTTGAGGACTGGATATCCTATGTCAAGAAACTGGCATAGTATGTAATAACTAACAGTGATGAGAAAAGCTAGCCATAGTGTTTATTGTTATGAAAGCTGAAACCCATAACTTATTCCCTGTCAAAACAATTGCTCTTATATCAACAGACAAACCATTTGCTGTGATTGTTGATATTTCTATAAAATTGTGTATTTTTAAACCACTGGTCATTCTGTTCTGTCATCTACTGATGGCTCTGAAATTCATTTTCATTTCAGAAAAATAAATTAAAATGCTAAGAAAACTGGTAAACCTTTGTCATTTTGAAGGAAGAGCAAGTGATGAAACATAGAGCTGGTGACCATATTATACACAAAGTGAGATGATCCAGAAAGAAATATTGAGGCCAATTTCAACCCCAAAACATGCAACATGAGTGTTTGTTTTTTTTTTTAAAAAAGAGATCCCATAGTTGTTCAAGAACTGCAGTAAGAACATGCTGCAACAGCCTGCGGGAAGCAAATGGGCTTGGGTAGACATAAAAATGCAGAAGGCATTTAAAGACTGTGTATTTACTGTCCTGCAAGGCAAATGATTGTTGATTCTTGAAGAAATTGGGCACATGCAGATGTCCCTTTTTCTTTTCTTTTTTTTTGCAAAACAACATCAAGAGAATTTCAGATTCATTAGTTTGCAGAAATGCCCAAGGAGTATGCTGTAACATCTCTAAAACTGTTTATTACAGAAAACAATTGAGAAGTTTAATTTGCATGGTTTTTACAAGTGAAAGGAATGAGCCTTAAAATGAAGCCTGATTTAGAACCTCAGAAGGATTAGGAAAAAATACTTCAAAATGAAAGCACTGAAAAATACTGCTGTTCTAAGAATATGCAACATAGGGATTCTTGATAAATCCTGGATAATACTGAGGTACAGAGAAAAAAATAAATACATGTCCTATGCAGAAAAATCAGCTAATTTTAAGAAAGAGAGCATCAAATCACTTAACTGAGACATAGCCCACTGAGGAGGACACTACTTCAGCAATGAGCTACCTAAACAAAGTCCTCTACAATGCAAAAGCCCACCTTGTAAATTTCACGGATGTCTTTCTGTTGAAATGAAAAAAAAATAAAAATAGACATTTGCAGGGCAACATTAACTTGACTTAATATATAAATTAATTTTAAAATTAGATTAACTGTGCTGGATCAGATACTTCATCAAAGAATAATAAAACTTCCTAGCTCACATATGGATGGCTATGCTGTATATTTCTTTAGATATACATCATCTTAGGTGTTTCAGAAGCTTAATGAATTTATTAACTCCATCATAACACAAAAATCTGATGATCTTTCTTGGAAGGATCTTTCTTGGAAGTCTGCTTCAGTTAACTGACAGTTACTGCATGATAAGACTATGCAAATAAAATATTACCATGACTCATCTTCTGCATGATGCATTTTTTTATCCCACAGCATCTTATTGATGGGTCAATGACCTAACATATGACAAAGCAATGAGTTTTGGGGACAGCACAAAGCACCGCAAAGATAATGTCCACATTTAAAATGGGAGTGCTGAGCTACTTAGCTGTTACTGATCAGGAAAGACTGTTAAAAAACCTACAGAAGGAAGCAGAGATATTATTCCAGATACTCTTATAAAGTCTTTAGGATATTACTCAAACAGAAAATATACATTATCTCCTGGGTCTACTTATTATGAAGCACTAAAATGCTGTTTGGCAACACACTTGTAATTTTTGTACACTCCTTCATTTCAGAGGGGAAAAAAGAAAGTAGTGAAAGGGAATTTGGCAATACAGCTTTAAATATTGTATAATCGTAGTCAGCTTTCTGCTGGCAGCCAAACAGAAGCGCTTAGAGTCAGAAACCTCAGCAAAGGGCATTTACAAATATTTAATAAACACAGTTACTTGGAATCTGACTCTGCTGTTGTGCTGTCCCTGCAGACTTCAAATTACAAAGGCAAGGGAAGGAAAGTGCCCCATCTTCCTAACTGTGACCCATTTCTCCTTTTTTCTTCTTGGGAGTATAGTTAGCTTCCTCTTCTCTACACTTCCAGCCCAGTCTATTGGACTGGACAGCTCTGCTTTATTTCTTTTTCTTACTCTGAAGCTTCTTGTCTTCTTTCTTTCTATACTCGATCTTCAACAGACCTAGCTACTTTGATGATATGATGAGTCAACAGTCAGAACTGAAAATAAGAATAAAGAAGCCTACTGACAAACTGGTGTGCTTTTTTTTTCTTGCTTTTTTTTTTTCTTTAAAAAAAAGAAAAAGAAAAAAAAAAAAGAGTAATATGTGTCATCAGTGATTTTGATGCCAAAATCCTTGTGCAATGAACACAACTGGCAAGAACACTTGGATGCCTCCCAAATGCAGATGGAAATGTCAAAGAAATTATGAAGGTAATATTGTCATGAACTGAACTTTTCAGTAACCAATATATGCCCCAGAAGAAGGGGGGGATGGGGGGGGGGGTGGTAAGTCTATTTCTTAGCTAAAAAACAAAAAATTGCATAGGTATATCATGACCCTGACAAGTACTCAAAGTCGGCTCATGAGAAGAGGTTTTAAAACAACAACAACAACAGCAGGGCAGCAAGCAAGCCAAGAAATGATAAAAGCAGTCAGTGAAATGTATGGATAGAGCAGAGAAGGAATCTGAAAGCAAGGTGTCACAAATATCAGGATACTTGTAAAACACAGGAAAAGCCATCAGGAATTGTAGTTCTTTTCTTGACTCTGCTGGAGATTCCTGTGTGACTTTGGCTAACTATCAGCAAAGAAGGACAGCATAAATGAAAAGCAACCACAGAAATAATATTGCTTTGGAAATAATCCGTCAAATGGTATTTTTTAAAGTGATTTACTAGCATTTAGTTCTACCAAACAGGATAAACAGACTTCTTAGTGGTACTTTGCCATTTTTATTTCAGTCATGAAATGAATATAGTATCTGTACAAAAGTATGATAAACACAAAAAATAAACCTACAGACTTACTTGAATCTGGAAAGCTTAATCATAGAATCATATGCTGAATGTGACAGAAGATATATGGTATGGAATTACAAACCCTGGCTGGAATAGAAGAAATGTAAAACTTTAAAGATTTTAAAACTTGTCTGCCTGAGCATGAGAACACAAGCAAAAAAAAAAAAAAAGACTGAAAAGCATGGAAAGATTTTTCATGTTTTGTTTCTGCAAAAAAAGGAGCTAATTACAAAAATTTCCAAGCTCTTTGATGCAAAATCTGTTCCATGCCTGATTAAGGAAATTGTAGAAGATCGTGGCACACAAATCAGAAATGTGAGTCTATAAATCCCATAACTCTACTGTGAAATCAGAGTTATGTCATCCCTGCATCCAAGGGAGATGCACCAGTGAACACTGCAACCTTGAGCCTGACTGTCATCCTCCTTAATTTCCCATTTTATTCTAGCTAAGAAATTGAATGAGAGTGTTATAAAACTAGTGTGGGATCAAAAAAAATTGGAAAAAAGTTTCAAAGAAGTTAGGTGCAGAGAAAATAACAGCAGCTTGTATCTTTAGCTAGGGGAGACAGGAAACAGAAAAAAACAAAAACAAAAACAAACACAAACACAAAAAAAACTAAAAAAAAAAGTGCTTGAATTGTCTGAACAACAAATGTGAAATGGGGAAACTGCTGCCAAACAAATACAGTTTCTTTTATTTCTAGGACAAACGTGTTATCAGGTAAACAGTGAACATTTAAAAATAGACCAATGCATATATAGCACCACTTAGATGTACAGTTAATGGCACACAGTGCTGATAAGCTGCACTCAGCTTGAGAAAAGGTCTCCTTTGTCTGTAACAAAGCAGATACCCTAGCTCATGTCAGCCAAGGGCAGACACCAGATTTAGGTGTTTAATTTGTAAAGAAAATTTCACTCTTTCTGTATACTGATATTCTATTCCATCAGCTTAAATGTTGTCAGGAGAGTTTTGTTGTAACTATGTTAAGAATATATAGCTCTGAGCAGTTTAATAAGGCATGAAGAATTTGTTATGGATAGAGTTTAGACAGTGACCTAACGACACAGGAAACAGTTCACAAGTACAATCTCCTGCGTTTTACCTCTGGCACATTAACACATAACTGCCCATCACAGGTCATCCTGCTCCCAGTGCAGGTCCCCATACACTCCCACAGACACAGAATAACATGCTCTCACCCAGGAAAACAGTCAGAAATTGAGTTTAATAAGAAAATAGAACAGATTTTGTTGATTGGGCACAGGCAAATGTGTATGTTGCCAGATACATGGACTGTTTACACAAGACCAGGCTCTTTTGTCCCCATTTCTCCTGTGTTTTCCAATGGTTGCTATTCCTCAAACTACCCTCATCCCTTTCTTTCCCTGTCTTTGGTTCCTGCCCTAAAAATTCTATAAATAAGCCCTGTGTGGTCCCAAAAATGCTCTCCCCAGACATCCCAATAATGAGCCTTCTTCCCCACCACCTCACTTTATGAGGCACCCCAGGGAGAACCTCTCAGTTGCCTTATTGTAGTGGGTCTGACCCTAACCATGGGGCTCATCATCCGTGTCTGGATCAGAGCTGGGGCCCAGGTTTATTCCTCTGATAAGGGTATGGGAGGGTCTCCCACATAGCCTTGTCCCTCAGGACCCCTCTACATGGACATGCGTCTTTGCCCACATAACCTAACACCAGTCCTCATCTTCATCTTTTTGTTTGTCTGTTTGTTTGTTTTTGTTAAATCTCTTGCAGGTTGCAGCATTCTGGCTGCTGTCTGAGCAATCTGCAACAGCAGCTGCTTCAAGCTCCAGACGACAGTGATGATTCCACTGAAATCAATAAGACTTTGGCCACTGACTTGAGTGGAGATAGAATTTTGGATAAGCATATAACAGCATGCTCCTGGAGTATCCATAGACATAGACCTCACCTCCTCTCAGCAAGCAGGTTCACAGAGCTAAAGGAGAGAATATCTGACACAGAAAATTCCTTTCTCTGTGTTTTGTTTAATCAGAAGGAGGAAAACTTGCTTTTCCAACTTTACAATAAAGTTTAAAAAATACAGCTAGACCTACCATTTTGTAACAGTAATCTCCATAATTCTTCTAATTTTCTTCATTTTCTGCAAGCTTTATCTTTTTTATTACCTGCATGTTTCAGGATTAGAAAAATTGTTATGAGCTTTTGTAGGAAGCAGTATATCACTTAGCTTTCCAATAACTATTCATGCCCTCATAGTATTCAAATAATTAGGAAAAGTTGGCATGGGAAAGCTCCAGAAAAGTTTTTAACTGCTGAAATTAACAAAATTACCGATCGACTTTTTGTAAATAAACAGATGAGACTCATAGTAGCAGGCAATTTCTCAGTCCTTTATTGCTATTTAGACTACATCCCTTCATGCTGAAAAGGTTTGAGAAAGAAATACGCAGCACATTTTATTAGTAAGTCTCTTTTATTCTCCAGGAAATCTATCAAGAGACTAGGTCTACTGTATAAGTCTATCCAAATATTTTAATAGGACCCCGCTCAGCACTTTCCTAAAATGAAGACAGAGGGATTTTGGCTGAGTCCAAATTATGATCAGGAAGTTCCTCAGTGAACACAAGCAAGAGCACTGATAGAGGCCGGTGAGTGACTGAGACTGGAGATTCACAATGCTGCAGCAATTTCTGGCTCTTCTCCAGCTTCGAGGATAGAGCCTGCCAACTTGGCAGGCTGGAGAACTCACTGTGGCAATTTTTCAAACAGCAGAAATGGTCCAAGGAGGAGCTGTAACTCTATATAAACTGGCCAGAATGCCAGAACTGATCACAGAGGCCTTTGCTTCAAAGAATCTGGCCAAGAACTGAGTGAATTGCTGTGTCCGGCTGAAGATGGACAGTGAATTTATGGAATACCTGTGGGTGTTAACTGCAGCTACAACCAACTTGCTAATACAACTATGGCGTCCAGTTGGACCTACTGGAGAGTGCAATGTCTGGAATTTTCTGGATGTCAGAGCCTGGAATTTCCTTTGAATTCTCATAAATGTGAGGTCACCAAAATGGCATACCTACATTTTTAAAAATAGGGGGTTTGAACTGCTTTGTGTTGGCTTGCTTTAAAGGGGTTTTAATTTCCAGAAATCTTTACTGCAATATACTACACTATCACTTACCTTAAAATCACTAGTAAGATTTTGAAAATTCATTCTTTCTCAACCCTCTAAATAAGAAAAAAATTTTAGAGAATCTGTCCAAGTCTTTCTCCTGTCTGTATATTTCTGTTGCTCTTTCCTGTTCCATTTCAAGTACTGAGATGGTTTTGATGCATCCATAAAATTTTTCAAGCTCAAACAAACATGCTAACCTTGGCTAATTTGCCCTGTTGAATTTAGCAAGAACTGTATGGCTTGGCCATAAACCCTACTGCAGTCAGATTCCAAATATGAAATAAAAAAGATAGCTTCTGTTATTTCTTGAAGTTTCACAAAGAGGAAGAACAAAACCCCACAACATTTTCTGCTTAATGAAATGCAAAATAATACAAATAATGTCTCTTTGACTGTAGAAAGTCAGAAGGTAAAAAGTCAGCAGCAACTTGGTCTGCCAGTTAGACTAACTGGATCTCACCCACAAAATCAGGATTTTTTTTATAACAATGAGAACCCCTAGTACTCATTATGGAGCCTGCGTATTGTCTTCTAAATTTACAAGTGTTCAGAAATTTATATTCTATTTTCTTAACACTTTCCTGTATTTCCTAAACTTACATGTTTTATAGGAATTTATTTCTGTTGCTTGCAGCTCTGAACTACTTGAAGTTAACTATACTTCTCTTAACAGAGTAATGTTCACAAAACTCCTTTAAGTGCAACATCATTTCTATTACAGAAGAAAATAAAATATAGCTGTTATCACCTACAGTACTTGCAAACAGCACTGAAGAAATTGATACATGCATGTGTTCATTCAAGATGTTAAGCACAGCATATCCTATTCCAGTCAAATTCCTTCATACATATTTTTCCTACTTAAAGTATATTTGGTTCCTTCTAGGACCTCAAGGTCACTTTTATTACTGTTTATTTCTTTCTTTCCTGAGAGAAAGATTATGCTATAGTATACTTCTTGTTTATCTACAATCTCTGTTGTAAAAAGTTGTTATTTTTTTCTTTGACCTAAAAATAGTGAGAAATAGAAACTTCTGCGGCAAGTGAGTGGCTGCCATTCCAGCACCTTCAGCTGGAGAGAATTTGAGATGTAAAGACAAACTGCACAGGCTCTTGTGAAAAGCAAAATAACAACATCCAGAGGGAGAGAGAATGAAGCAGAACACATCCAAAGCTTTCTGAAGAGATTTAGTACACTTACCAATCCTATATACATAATTTAATTTCCCCAGAAGGCTATATTTCATAGCTCAGCATGGTACACTATATGATAAAAGAAACACCGACCAACCAGTCTGGTGTCTTGCTGAAAAAAACCTGAACATTATTGGAATTGGTGTATTTATGATACAACTATCTGCAGTGGTAAGGAGACAAAACAGTGCAGGTGTTGCTTGAACACAAAATGCCTTGCTACAGCTGTAGACCTGAGCTGTGGCAAGGGCAAGCTAGCATGAGCAGTCTTAAAGCAAACAAGAGGCACAAAGTGGAGTCAGTAAGACCTACTTCTGTTGAATGTTGCAGTCTGTGAGAAAAGTGATTGTGCATGTGTGGTGAGTTGGGTCAGGAAGCAGCAGCAGATGAAAGGAAAAAAAGGGAGACTTTCAACGTGGCCTGGCATCTAAATGTGTCATTATAGAATCAGTATATTGCATTATATGTAATTATTATGAAAAATGTTCCATGGCAAAAGAACTTCTTTTCTGATAGCTCTTTGTCCTACTTGGTGCAGCATAACTAAATTGGAAGAATTTATAGCTTTTTAAGATGGTACTGTTTTCTCTTGCTGCGGAAGCAGCATGTGAGGTTTTTGTTTTAAAAAAATATTTTTATTTTCTGTTTTCCCATATCTGATACTGTTTAATGTTATTCAAGCTAATTGTTTATTTTGCTACATTAACATGGAATAGATGATGGTTTGGGCTTCTTACATACAATGTAAACAATCATTTTATTTTTTTTTTTGAGTCCAATAGAAAATAATTTGTTGGGGAGACTGGAGCAAGGATATTTTTCTAAGTGGTCAGGTTCACTCATAAGTGTGCTTGCAAAGCTTTACTATCTAAAACACTGGGTCATTCATTCCCAAAAGGAAGACTCTGCCATGACTTATCCCACCCTGAAATCTTCCTTTAAAATCCGACTTAGCTCCGAGCAAAGTTGTAAAGAGCTTTTGGCTGCTTTTGAATGAAAATGTGATGTCCACCGTTCGGAAGCTGGCAATAGTGAAAGCAATCATGCTGTTTTTCTTCTAAGTGCAGGTTTCCAGGACATTCTTTATGTTCCCTTTAAAAAGCAATCCTATAAATATGACTTTGGTGGCAGAGGAATACACACAGCAGACAAATGACTCTCCTTACTAATGGTCTGATAAATTTGTGAGATTTTCTTTTGTGACATAATTACAGCTTGGTCGTCCCCTGCTATTGTTCATCACCGTGGTAAACAAGGCTTTGCCCTGGGTGTTTAAGTAAAGTCTTTGAGGAACTAGAGGCCTGTAAATCACCTGCTATCTAGGGCTGCAGCAAATTGTCCCCCAGAGTTTCGAACTCCAGAAAACTAGAGTATCAAAGCTCATGAGAGATACCAGATCCTGGGTCCACTTTTCTGGGATGCATTAAGGAGTAACTGCATGTGAAACAGATAAAGATGGTGAAAAGCTGTGTATTGGCAGTTCACTGACTTAACAAAAACTTTCTACATTATAATATTCAAGAAAAGCACACTCCCATCAAAAGCGTTTTGTAAGTGTGGTTTTAATAATGAACACAAACTACTGCACAGGCTGGCATAAAAAGAGCATGCGAACATGTTTAAATTTTTATTATAATTACTATGTTTCTGGAGATCCAGAACATTTCCTAACAGAGCTTTTTGGAGTGTTTGATTTATTTCTGAAGAAAAACAATGTTGGTTAAGGGGAAGCTTTTCAGGTTTACTGACTTTTTTGTAAAAGGACAACTATTATGCTATTCTAAGGTCAAATATTAAACCACTTTTGAAGAGCTCAATGCAGTCCTCTTCAATAGGTTGGTGGCTGAACTAGCAGTGTGTTTGAATTTGCCTTACAGCCATTACATAATTTATGTCAGAGAAGCTGTATATGGAGGGTACAAAATGGGGGTTTCTACTTATTTCCCATAATTACAGAGCTGTTTCCCCAGCCACCTTTGCACTAGACTTGTCTTTCCTGCAGGGTCCCTGAGTAGAACACAGTCCAAAGCCCTTCCAAAAGCATCAATGGAAGGATTTTTCTTCAAAATCTCTGCTGTTTCCTTTAAAACACTGTTATAGTCGCATCTCCTCCCTCCAGTGGCCTCTCATCAGGAATGGCATCTGCTTCCCCAGATCATAAGAGCCTTATGCAGAAGAGGTTTTTCCCTGTGCTCTTTCCACTCTTTCATAGATAATCAACAACCACTCACTGCCTAGCTATTTGTGTTAGATGTACTATATAACTGTGGCACAAAGCCTTTCATTTGTGTTCTTACTAATGCTATTTGTAGACTGTGGATGGTAGCTGCTGCCTCTGATCTTCCACTGTCTTTTAAAAATGAATAAAAAAAAGAGGAGCAATTATTGGCACTGTTCAAACAGCTTTCCCTGTTCTGCTCTCAGGAAGGCAGCCTTTGTACAAAGCCAGTGGAGTTGTGCCCATTCACAGCGGGGCTGAATTTGGCCTGAAACGCTGCCCTAGTAAACAGCACAGGCTTCGTCTTATGAATCATGAAAGGAACTGGTGTGGCTAGTCTCTGCATTTGATATGAGTCAAATTTGCAGTCCCCTGTTACTCACCTCTCATTCCTTGTGTAGATGTCTTTTTGAAACCATCGATATATCCTTTGGATGGACAGAGTCAGACCCAGCCTTCCCACGGAGTGCCAATAGATTCTGCCAAGAGTGCTGCACACAATCCAGGCTTTCATGCAGATGATCTTTATCAGCCCAATAAAGTTGTTACCATGCTGCTGGTTTTCTCAGAGAAGTTTGTAATATCTACAAAATTTCCAGTATAAGTTAGATCAGATCCTCAACAAGAAGTAAGCAAAATGGGATGAACAAAATGGGAAGAAAGGGGTCTCTGCATGCTGTAAGAGGAGGAGAAGGAAAACAAGGAGAAGGACTAGTACAAATAAGAAGCAAGAGGAAGAAGAGAATGTGTTGGATACAGGCTGATTAATGTAAAATAATTATTTGAGATAATTTTTTAACATTTGCTTTTTTAGTATTGTAGGAAATGGATGCTTCTTAAGACAGATTTCAAATTGCAATTGCATCTTACAGGAAGCAACCCCTTGCTTTATTTTCCTAGGAGGTGGAAAAGGGTAAAGAGGAAAGAAGGGTCTTTCTGGTTCCCAAACAAATACATTCATGCCAAGACTACCTCCAGCATCTCTTTGTTGAAGGTTCTCTTTCAGCAGATTCTACCTATTTTTCCTTGGAAAGCTATTCCTAAGAACTGCAGCTACCCTTGTCACAGCTATTTGGAAAAGAATCTAGAATAATGAGAATCCATTTAGAACTTTCTAGAAGGTTTCATCACCTGATTAAAAAATGCAGGGTTTTGGGAGAACACAGCCAGCACTTCCAGCATGTTTCTGTACTTCAGATAAGTGGTTTGTGTTCACATATCTGTGACCTGTAAGAAAGAGACTTTTGATATTAAAACTTGTCTGCAGTAAGAATCAAAGTTGAGGGGAGAAAGAATGTTAAAGATAATGCATCTACCACTGGGGATTAATTCACACCAAAAACATTACAGTGAAAACCAGCAAGCTGAACAGGCATGCAGGCATAACCACACTCCCTGAAGAGCCCTTCAGTAAGCTGGTTCTCTGACTTCAGGAACTACAAGTTGTATAGAAGAAGCACGAGATGCAGGGGGTCATTGTGCATCAGCTCATACTGTATCAGAGGGTGCTTGCTTATGCAATTTGAATTACTCTTTTTGAAAATTTAGAAGTGACCATCTGTGGGGAACGCCCTATCTTCTTTACCCCACATAAGACTAAACAAAAGATGCCTTTCAAGCCAGCAAAACAGGAGTGACGCCTTCACTCAAGGACAGAATGAGCAGGCCTCTTGCCCTGCGAGATAGGTGCATAGCAAAGGAACAACATAAAGGTTATGATGACTGGCAGAAGAAAGAACAATAGATTAAAATGTAAATATACATGGCCAATGGTGATTGGCTAATTCAGACAGTGGTACCTTTTGGAACAATGGTCTTTGGTCTATAAAAAAGAAGAAAGAGAAAAATCTGCGGGGTTTTTAGGACTCTGCTCGCCCTCTCTGCCTGCTTTGGACAGACCCCGCTGCAACACCTGGACCTGCTTGGACGCCACTCCCGCGCTCGGAGGAACGGAGAGAAAGGGGGGCGCCGCCTGTGCTCGCTCCGCGGGGGTCGTGCCTGCTCCCTGGAACTCTGCCTGCCTAGCCCGGACCGAATCGGACCAAAGAAGCCAGCCCAGCCTGCATCTGCCACTTGCCACGGGACCGGAGCCTTGCCTGCCAGTAGCAGGAAGGGGTCACCCCGATTACTGGAATGCCGGCCCCCTTGCAGATCTCCAATTGAGCCTGCCAGCACTTCTGACGATCAAATTAAGGAAGGAAGGTAAATATACAGACACACACACACACACATATACTTTTACTTTCTTACAGGGCTCAACTCCTACCCTTTCACTCCATTGGTTTACACCTCTCCTGAACCTTGATCCCTTAGTGTGTGTTATCCCTTAATAAACTGATTAATTTACAAACTAAACATTGGTCTCAGTAACAATTTCTGAGCGTGGTGGGGAGGGTACTTTAATCTACCCTCTAAGAAACGATCCCACACTCAGGGCTCATTTATAAACCTCTCCACATTGGGGGGGGGGGAAGTCGCGAAAATATCCTGACAGCCGGTAGCTCTTGGTACCGGCCCGCGACACCATCACAACCATCATCAGCAATAACAGAGACATGGTGGGACAGCTCACACGACTGGAATGTGGCCATGGATGGCTATGTGCTTTTTAGGAAAGATCGGTCGGTGAAGCGAGGTGGTGGAGTTGCTCTTTATGTGAGAGAGCAGCTAGAATGTATCAAGTTTTGTGCAGGGGCTGATGAGGGGCAAGTTGAAAGTCTGTGGGTAAGAATTAAAGGCCAGGGTGGTATGGGTGATACAGTTGTGGGGGTCTACTACAGACCTCCTGATAAAGATGTGGAAGTTGATGAGGCTTTCTACAGGCAGCTGAAGCAGCCTCACAATTACAGTCCTTGGTCCTCATGGGAGATTTTAACTACCCCGATATCTGCTGGAAGACTTATACAGCCAGCCTTTCACAGTCTAGGAGGTTCCTCCAATGCATTGATGACAACTTCTTAATGCAAATAGTGGATAAGCCGACTAGAAGAGGAGAGCTGCTGGATCTTGTGCTCACCAACAAGGAGGGCCTTGTTGAAGCAGTGGTGGTCAATGGCAGCCTTGGCTGCAGTGACCACGAGATGGTGGAGTTCAGGATCCTGTGTGGGAGGAACAGAATACCCAGCAGGACCAGAACCCTGGACTTCCACAGAGCAAACTTCAGCCTCCTCAATCAATTCTTAAGGGAAGTCCCATGGGACAGAGTGCTAGAAGGTAAAGGGGCTCAAGATAGCTGGACAACATTCAAGGATCACTTCTTGCAAGCACAGGATCAGTGTGTCCCAATGAGTAGAAAATCTAGTAAGGGAGCTAGGAGACCAGCGTGGTTAAAAAAGGAACAGCTGGGCAAACTCAAGTGGAAAAGGAAAATCTATAGATCATGGAAGGAGGGGCTGGTTACTTAGGAGGAATATAGGACTGTTGTCAGAGAATGTAGGGAGGCAACTAGGAAAGCTAAGGCCTCCTTGGAACTTAACCTTGCAAGTCGGGTTAAGGATAATAGAAAGGGCTTTTTCAAATACATAGCCAACAAAACTAACACCAGAGGCAATATAGGCCCACTGCTGAATGAGGTGGGTGCCCTGGTGACAGAGGATTTAAAGAAGGCAGAGGTGCTGAATGCCTTCTTTGCCTCTGTCTTTACTCCTGCAGGCTTTCCTCATGAGCCCCAGTTTCATATAGCCCCAGAAGAAGTCAAGATAAAGGAGGAGTTTGCCCAGGTAGATGAGGATTGGGTTAGGGATCAGTTGAGTAATCTGGACATCCATAAATCGATGGGTCCAGATGAAATGCATCCAAGGGTGCTGAGGGAGCTGGCGGAGGTCATTGCTAGTCCACTCTCCATCATCTTCGGTAAGTCATGGGTAACAGGAGAGGTGCCTGAGGACTGGAGGATAGCAAATGTCACTCCAGTCTACAAGAAGGGCAAGAAGGAGGACCCGGGTAACTATAGACCGGTCAGCCTCACCTCCATCCCTGGAAAGGTGATGGAACAACTTGTCCTTGGCACTATTTCTAGACATATCAAGGAGATGGGGGTCATCAAGAGCAGTCAACATGGTTTTACCAAGGGTAAGTCATGTTTGACTAACCTCATAGCCTTCTATGAGGAAATTACTAGGTGGATAGATGATGGTAGAGCGGTGGATGTGGTCTATCTTGATTTCAGTAAAGCATTTGACACCGTCTCCCACAGCATCCTTGTAGATAAGTTGATCAAGTATAGGTTTGATGATCAGGCAGTGAGGTGGATCAAGAACTGGTTGAAAGGAAGAAGTCAGAGAGTTGTAGTCAATGGGGAAGAATCTAGTTGGAGGCCTGTGACTAGTGGAGTCCCTCAGGGGTCAGTACTGGGACCGGTGTTATTCAACATCTTCATCAACGACCTGGATGAGGGCACAGAATGTACCCTCAGCAAGTTTGCTGATGACACCAAGCTGGGAGGAGTGGCTGACACACCAGAAGGCTGTGCTGCCATTCAGAGAGACTTAGACAGGCTGGAGACTTGGGCGGGGAAAAACCTGATTAAGTTTAACAAGGGCAAGTGTAGAGTTTTGCATTTGGGGAAGAAAAATGCCATGTACCAGTACAGGTTGGGGGCTGACCTGCTGGAGAGCAGTGTAGGTGAAAGGCATCTGGGGTCCTGGTAGACAGGAGGATGACCATGAGCCAGCAATGTGCCCTTGTGGCTAAGAAGGCCAATGGCATCCTGGGGTGTATTAGAAAGGGTGTGGTTAGTAGGTCAAGAGAGGTTCTCCTCCCCCTCTATTCTGCATTGGTGAGGCCGCATCTGGAGTATTGTGTCCAGTTCTGGGCCCCTCAGTTCAAGAAGGACAGGGAACTGCTGGAAAGAGACCAGCGCAGAGCCACAAAGATGATGAAGGGAGTGGAACATCTCCCTTATGAGGAAAGGCTGAGGGAGCTGGGTCTCTTTAGTTTGGAGAAAAGGAGACTGAGGGGTAACCTCATCAATGTTTACAAATACGTAAAGGGTGAGTGTCAAGAAGATGGAGTTAAGCTTTTTTCAGTGATGACCAGTGATAGGACAAGGAGTAATGGATACAAATTGGAGCATGGGAGGTTTAAGGTGAATATCAGAAAAAAAATTTTTACTGTGAGAGTGACAGAGCACTGGAACAGGCTGCCCAGAGAGGTTGTGGAGTCTCCTTCTCTGGAGACATTCAAAACCTGCCTGGACACCTTCCTGTGTGATGTACTCTAGGTGACCCTGCTCTGGCGGGGGGGTTGGACTAGATGATCTTTCGATGTCCCTTCCAACCCCTATGATTCTATGATTCTATGATTCTATGTTTCTATGATTTTTGAACAGGCAACACCAATATTCACCCAACATATATTCTTTTACATAGCACAAAGACTGTACAACTGTCACATGCCTCACCTCTTCTGTATATTTCCAAAGCTGTCCAATCCCCTGTTTCCTTACTCCATTTTCCTCACTGATGCAAAACTTTTAATGCTGGAAGCCTGGTTCAAAGCCCCATGCAACCTCCACAAAGTTGTCTCACTCAAAAAATATGATCTTGTAGGCAAGACATACTTTTCTCTCTCCCTTTACCATCCAGTGTGTTATCTGGACCCTTTGAGCATTTGGTGTTGGCTTTGTTGTACTGATTCTGTGCAAACATGACCTTCGAGGACTGCCCACACAGTACAGTAAGTGGGATATATTTTTATAGAAGAGCTAAATGAGAAGTCATTGTGGCACTTCTGATGAGGTTCTTCTAGTGTTGACTTTGTGTCTTACTTGTCTGTACTTGTTGTCAAGCTGTAGTGCTGCATGTAGACCCAAGCTGTTCTCCATCTCTATGTCTCAGAGAGAAGGGGCTGTATGATATCCATCAGGTCACTGTGTCAGTAGCTTTCAAGATACTTCTCCATGGTATTTCTGCATATGGAAGCCAATTTAATGCAATGTATCTTGCAGTCAGTTTGTCTAAAAGCATCTACATAGGAAAACCATCAACTTTTCAACTAAACATCCAGTGCAACGTAAAGTGGTACATATTGGAAATTACCAGTAAATTACATGATCCTGTGACCTTCCTTTCATGTGATCAAGAACATGGATGCTGCCCTACTTGGGAAGCATTCTGTACATGAAAAAACTTAGGAGACCCAAGAAAATGGAAGGCCAAGACAACATTTTGTCAAGACTTTGTATATCTCTATGTGTAGTGAGCAATGAAGAACTGGACTCTGAGGAAAGTGGTTCAGAAGACAAGATGTATTTAGTCAGATAATTTATTCCAGCTGAAGGCCTTGCTGTATGGATACAGACTGGGATGCACACTACCTCCAGACTACTTGTGGGTAATTTAACTGAGGAAGGTTTAAAAAAACCACATTTTTGTTTTGCTTCATTATGTAAGACCAAGAATTTGAGTAAATAGACTAAAATCACTTGCATGTGATTTTACTGCCTATAATAGGTGTAAGCAGACTGCAGTTACTGTTCAACATACAAGGAAATTTATCTTGTAATTACATTCTCACAATCCATTTACATCAGCATTTTATAGAGTTACCTGTATTTTATATCCCTTCTTGAATTTTCAAGATGCATTATGACACCTAGCAAAAAAGATTTTTATTAAGTCCTGTAAATACTTTTATGAAGAACTTTTAAGCTGGAAGTTCATATGCTTATAATTAGAGGAAAGGAATGTTGGTTCATTTGGATAGGTTATTGTGTTTTTCAGCTGAAAAGAAAGCAGAGAATGAGTAACACATCGTGTACATTTTCGCAAGGTAGAACTTCAAAAAGACCATAGGTGATAGACTACAGTGTTGCTATTTAATGCTGCAGTGGTCACAATTTTAACAAGTGAAAAGACTACAAGCCGAACTCTGGGCTATTTCTGAATAATGAGTCCTACAAAATCCTTGTTATGCAAGCTTTTTGCTTTGTTTGCGATCAAAGTAACCTCACTTCAAAAGTAGCTAATACAGTTGGAGGACCAACTAGTTATCAGCCTGTGAGGCACTTGAGTGCTGAACCTGTTAGGAAAGTAAGTTGATGCTACAAGGAAACTGTGTTTTCTTCTGCTGCTGCAGGGAAAGTTATAGCCTGTCCTATCTCCAGGATGAGAAACTTGCCATTTCTTTAGAACCAACGTGGTCATAGTGCTGGGAATTAATTCATTCCACTCTGAGCTAGACGATTTTGCATTTCCATTCTTGGCTCATGGTTCGTTAGTGTCTTTGTTTGTTTCCTTTTAAAGCAAAAAACCTATTTCAGAGGAAATGAAGTAGGCTGTTTCACAAAGAGTTCAAACAAATTAAGGTTATACATGAAGCTCCCAAAACACAGCTAGTAGTTGAGGGTTAAGTTTCATCAAGTCCAAAGATGGCTGTAGATAAATATTCAGACATATCAAGCAAGGAGAAATGTAACCAAAAAGAAAATTAACATTTGTTTGTTTGTTTGTTTTAAACAAGTTATGAGTCTTTTTTTTAATTTAACTAATCTTCTTCAAGGCTTTTTTTGTTTTCTTTTCACTTCAAAGTTGACAGAGGCTAGTTAGGTTCAAGCTTCTGCACCATTTCTGTAGCTACTTGTCTCTCAAAAGCTATGTTAAGCAGGCCTTACCAGTTCCTGCATACATATTGCATTGTCCCAACATTTTAAAATCAAAATACTACAGTTTTTAAATAGAAAGGTAAACAGAGGCAAAGAATTGAAGAAGAAGGAAAAAAAAAAAAAAACAACTGTTGAGAAGGCTCTTAGTAAGAAAATTGAAACAGGAGGGAATGGCATGCAGAGAAAAATGCAAGTTCACACACCAAACTTAGAGGATTTGGGATTAATTGAAATCCTCAAGTGGTGCATGGTAAGTGACTGCCTATTTAGAGCCAATAGATAGGTTTCCGTGAGGTTAAGGAAGCGAAAAATCCCATACGAAGCTAGTGAGATGTTAAATTCTAATTAGAAGTGTTAATTAAAAAAAAACATTTCCAATTTCATCAGTGAGAGTGCTTTTGTTGTTCTGATTCTCTTTGCTACAGTGAATCCTAAGTATCCTAACTCATTTTGTCCCAATATTATTTACCACTTCTATAGGGTATAAAAAAGTTGACTATGAATATAGGAGCATGGATTATTAGAGTGGCACCTACTACAGACTTTGTGATAAGCGGACTATTAGCACTTCCACTGTATGAGACTTTTCTGGGCTTGAAAACTCAAGTCATAAAGTTCACACTGGACTGAAACTTGGGCATATAACTTAGCAGCCTGTAAAAAAATGCCCTATGAACTTCATGCATACTAATTTGATTGAGCAGTTTTTAATTAACTGTACAAAAAGCAGTTTGTTTTCTCCACTTTCAAATGTTGATCTGTGAAACATGAACTAAAAATGTTGTTAACTTGACATTTTGCAGGTCATTAGCCCACAGCATGGAATAAGCACTTGGTGCACAGATGCTAGCTAGCGTCAGGTATCACTTTACTGAGGGTTTTGGTACTCATCCCTCCAGACACAGGGCCTCTGTTCCCCAGTATCATAAACAAAAACTGCTTGCTGCACATGCAGGGGCCTTGCCATGCTCCTGCAAGAAGGTGGGATGGTACAAGCCCAGTAAAGAGGCTACTTATAGCTAGACAGGCAGTAAATTGAAATCCTTAGATGAGCAGCCTACAACAGGTAACTGCCCCAGAGAGGGTTCAGCTAGATCTTTAGCAGTCTTCAGTGAGAGTTCTGAGTTAGGGACACAGTCAACATCTTCACTTACAGATCATAGTAACACTTCTATAACACATCTTGGTGCTGATTAGCAAATTAAAATACATAAGCTCCTATGAACCCCTTACATACCTATTTGAAAATATATACTTGACACAGTGTACATCAGATATATCTACAAGCGCAAAGAATTACTGGTTGATACACACATTCCTGTGTGTTTCAAGTGCTTCAAAACAGGAGAGAAACATTTTAAATAAAGAGAACTCTGAAAACTACAAGAGCTAGGGAGACACAAGTTACGGCTTCTGTTGGAGTCGTGGGTTGTTCTTTTAAAAAAACCACAACAAAACAAACACAAAAAACCAAGCAACAAATAACCCCAATCAAACAAAAAAATCCAATACAAACAAATAAGAAATCGCTGTAATTATAGAAAGACAACAGCTTGGGAGCTTGACACTTCCTAAAAGTTTTCTACTCTCTCTTTTGTGTATTTTCACAGGTCAGATCATGAAAGGACCATGCAAAGGCTGATCTTATATTTCAGTGCAAAACCTCTTTGAGATAATTTGCAGGGTAAAGCATCAAATTTGTTTCTAGAGAGGATGAGGAACCCATGCAGACACCATGTGAGCCCTGGAGGTGGTGATTTCTAACATAAAACCAGTGATATCGGTGAAAGACATGATGCCTTAAATCACTACGGCTTTGCATTGGAAGATGTCCGCCCCTGTCTGATGATGAAGGAAAAACCAAAATGAGAGAACTTGATCATTCTTAGGCAGAGCACAAGGACACGAAATGCGTTCCTCTTGCATGGCTTCGCCAGAAAGCTGTTAGAAAGCCCTGAACATGGTGTTTTCCCTCTGATATTTATACCCTGAGCATGGAAAAAGATTTCCCAGTGGAAATTTTTATAAACATGAATTTTCTTGCAAAAAAACTTCATTTCAAGAATTCAACAACTGAAAATAAAAAAAAACCAAAACACTTTGATTGAAAGTTTCTGTCCAGTTTTATCTTGTACATTAGGCTTGCTGGGCTTAGAAGGATAGTCTTGAATACTGACAAAGGAACACAGCTCTTACAGAAAGGTAAAGCAGCAAGTAACTGACTTGATTTTTATGACTTAACACATGTAAATGTATTTAATCTAATGCTTTGTCATGTATAATTCAGTAAGTTAAGGCTCGCTCCTGGTGGCAGATCAAAACTATGACAAATATATATACAATTCCCCTGATAAAATGTAAGATCAAATTCTGTATTTCACTTCGTCTGAAAAGGAAGGATCATTAGAGAAGAACATTGCAAATGTGTAAAGAGTATTTAGGATTTTATCCTTTATGCTGCATAAAGGTGAGGTAGTTTTCCAGTCTATGAACTACTGTCTCTTTCCTAAAACATTTCTGGATAATTGACAATGTTTATATCTGGGTTTTTTTGTTGCTCTGGTTTTTGTTTTGTTTTGTTTTTTAATTCTGCCATTACATATTCCCCCTGTTTCAGTACGTAGTTAGAAATTGTTATTCTCTGTATAGCAAGAGTTTCTTTTCTTGGCACAATTACTGGACTGTATCTTGTAGATTTTTCTCTGAAGTACTGAAATGGAAGGATACCCGCATTAGCCCTTGCCCCCAGCTCCCTCAGCTCTCCAGGCAAGTTTGATGAGTCACACTTTTTCCTTTCAAGCTTTAGGATCTCGTGCCAAATTCAAGCAGTGTTGCCAACTCCAGTGATTTTATCATGAGTCTCATGATATTTAAAGCCCTAGCTCCAGTACTCATTTGATAACATTAGAATCTCTGCTTTCATTAAAAATAAATAAATACAGAAAATCCAAGCTTTCAGGCTTGAGAGCTGTGACAAAATAAGAAAAACCCCACCAACAAAACAAAACAAAACAAAAACAAATCCCACAGAATACAAAGAACTTGAAGAAAACCAGACGGCAAATAATAAAAAAATAATCCTATTTAATATAAAAATCTTGCAATCTGTAAGATTCTTTATACGATTAATAAAATAAGAACTTCACACAGATATCTTACCATTTGTAATGTAATTTATATGTTGTAAGGGACTTCCCCCATGGTTTTGGAACAGCTGAAGCTGGGAATATTGAAATCATCACCCTTGGTAGTTAAGCACCACCAGCATTATGCAAAGGGAAAAGTTTGACCTAAAAATGTTTTGATATTCTTCATCATGTTACTCATATAGTTCTTGGCTTCTGAACATAAGCTATAGGCAAGAGTTCAGGAAGACCTTAAAGCTCTACATTGTTTTCCTGTTCCTTGGTTACTGTGGCAAGAGTGGGAGAGATCTTCATGACAGGTGGTGAAGCTATCATTGAAGTCCCGGGTAACCTTTGGTAGGGTGGCTATGAAAAATATAAATGCTCTTCTGCTACCACCCAATATGAAATGCTGTCTATCTTTCTACCCTTGCAGATCTTCAATGGCTATTTAGGGAGGCAGAAGGAGGGGGGTGGGACGGGGGTGTGGCAGGAAAGTATTCCTAATAGGTACCTGAATTCACTTCTAACATGAAAAAATAACAAGTTCCAGGTTTTGCAAGATACTTAATAGGCATACAGGGAGCGCATCCTGGCATAATATCACTAAAAAGAGGACAATTAAACATTGGAACAGTCTTCCAAGGGAATCAGTAGATTCCCCCACATTGGACAGTGTTAAGTCTCAGCCTCACAGTGTGCTGAGCCTTCTCATATAAACTACAGTAGTACCTAAAAAGGGTTGACCAGATGATCCTTGAGGTCCCTTCCAACCTGGCATTCTATGATTCTATGATCTTTCAAAAATCTGCCCACCACCTCCTGTTATATAATCCTTCCTCAGATATAACTCAGTGCTTTCAGCTTTATTGGCCATCAATACTATTAAACTGTTCGATTGTCTATGATGCAATGGCCCTTGTCTAGTCAGAGCTTATCAAGACCTTCCACATTATCCACTCTTTATATTTTCTGATACAATGTTGTAGTATTTGTAAACTTCTAAAAATACCTCTACTTTTCTTGAAAAATGCCCATTCTTCCTTCAGAAAAAAAAAGAAAGAAAATTAAATAAATAATTTTAAATATAAGACCTTAATGCTGAACAATATTAGACTAACCTTCTGTTCTGCCATGTTTGTGGTCATGTTTTTGCCATGGTCCTGTTTCTAACATATGCTTCCTGGACCAAAAAAAGTCCCCAACACCTACAGCTGACAATCAACCAACCACCAAAAAGACCCAAGAACAAAAACGAAATAATGGTTTTGCAGCAGCTTTGGAAATTAGGGAAAAAAAATATTGGTAAGAGTTTTTTAAAAACTTTCTTTAATGTTTTTATTTCATGGATCATGGTCTCTTAGTGAGGACCATAGCTCAAAAGATCAAGATATTTATCAAATTTATGGAGAATTTACATCAGTGGCCATTTATAACTGATAAAAATTTAAAGGAATAAGGTCTGAGAAGTATTTCCGGTAATTTTTGTGTTTGCTCTGAGCTTTTCCTACAGCATGTTCCACTTCTATATCAAGGGTGTCATGAGGCAGAGTGAAGTAAAACTAGCCAACTGCCCACATAACCAAAAGCTTAAAATGTAGAAATGCTTTTGGTAGGACAGCTTATTGAGCTTTCCAGTATCAGGAGGACCTGGACTGAGTTTGTTTCAGGTTCTTCAGTTTCTCTTAAATATTCTGTTCAGATTACATTTCAACTAAATCATAAAATGAAGATTAGCTATCAGCCTTGAAGAGAGGAGCTAAAAATAATTCAGTTAGATCTGCAGATTCATCTTTATGTAGCTGTCTCCTGAAGTGTACCACTCTGATAATTTTGGGTTTTTGTGGATCTGACCTTCAAGTCACATCCTTTTATTTTTATAAACAGGGAAAATAAACATAATGGAAAAAATGCTTTGGGATGATGTAACAAAAACATGGCTACAGAGAGCCTGTCCTTCTAAAAAAGACTGTAGCTCCATTGAACTAACACAATCACTTGTACTATTAAAAGTGACATTTCTAAAATATGTTAGTTTCTCTCATTAAATCTTACATTCACAGCCTGAGCAATGAGAAAATATCTTCTCTTTGTAAATTCTCCAAATACCCTGGAAAACCTAAAATTTTACAAGATGACAGAAAGAACAAAATCACTTTTGCTATGAGTCATAACTCATAAAATACAACGGTTTTGAAGAAAGGAAAGTGTCATTCCATCTTGATTCAAATTTTGAATACAGTAGTAATGAAATTATCACTTCTCTCACACTGATACATGCACAATGAAAGTTTCACACAGCTCCAAGTTTAATTTGCTAATGGAAAAATTGCCTACTGCTCAGAGAAGTCAGTGTGAATTCTAGTGTTTTGTAATGGGGTCCACATTATAATATTTGATTGTATTTGTAGGGGTTTTGTGAAGCAAAAATACCCACTGATGTAAAAATGAAAAAGACTAGTTGGACTATCAGGGGAGCTGAATCCAGCTCTATGCTGGTATTGCCTGGGTTTATTTCTGTCTTGACAATACATAATAACCATTTCTAGCAGGTCAGGCTCCTATTAAATATCCATTGCAACTTGACTTTTGGCAAAATATGTAGTTTTGCAAGGGAAACAAAAGCTGCAATTCTCTAAATGAAAGCTGGAATACGTGGAGCTTAATGTGGCTTTTCTTGCCAGAGATGATTGGTAAAGCCCATCTATTAAGCTTTATTTATTTAGTAATTGTATAGCAGCTTTCCAATTCCATGCTGACTTCCAGGAATGAAGAGTTACAATAATAATTTACACTATATTGAACGTATTTTCCTCTCACTAACCGTCTTGCATGATGGCTGGATCAGCCATCATGGTACGGGGCTGGCTTTTGCCCTGATCTGACTAGGAAAATTAGAGAGGTTATTTCTCTGTTGCTTTTCTTTTCAACAAAACATTATTTGTCATGCTCATTCATTGAAGTTGTCTCTACACGTGATGTCAAAACAAAACCAAGCAGACTTTGACAGAGCTCAATCCCATTCTGTTCTTGCTATCTTCGATGAACCTTTTTCTATTACAAACTTCATTTCAGAGTATAACTTAAGCAGCAGATTTTGAATTGAGGTTTAGAGCCAAGGTATTTCAAAGTTTTGTTTGAGATAGGAGTCAAAGCCGAAATCAAAGTATTGGCCACTTCATAAAATGTGGGGCATAGTGTAACAAAAAGAAGAGGATTCTACCTTCAGAAAACATGAGAGATACTGTGGTTTGGTCTCATAAATTCTCAGTGGGCTTCATAAACTCTTTATTTAACAAAAAAAATTGATTAATTTAAACCTGCACTACTCTTCACTCTCATCAAACATGGGCCTCGCTTTTAGTCTTTTTTCTTTATATTCTCTCACTAGCCTCATTCCCACTAGGCCACTAGTGACTCCAAAACTGAGAAATCCCATTTTGCAGTACATAGTCTTGCTAAAACAAATTACCAGCAGTTCTTTCTTCTTCCCCAACGACCTGGATCATCAAAATACAATCTACTCTCAAATAGAGTTACTAAATTTTTTTGTACAGATAAGGCAGACATCAAACAAATATTGTATTGGTTGTCTGCAAAATGCTAAGACACAAACATTGATCTTTCTGTAGATTTTCTTCAAACCGTTATTTGGTTGTAATTTCAGTTATTTAGCACAAACAGCCCATTTTGGTTTAGTTCTTATCAACATCAGTGTCTTTCTTTGCAAACCTCTTGAATCAGCATTCCTGCCTCAGTGATTACAGATACTCCTGATAGGAAACACTGCAACTGCTATTCCTGTGTGGACATCTTATTTTTTGTAGCACTCATTCTTAACTGCTGAATCAGAAGAAACAGCCTTCTGACACTGACAGTTCAGACTGCATCACTAGCTGCCTGCTTTCCCTTAGGATGGGGTTTTTTTTGGTAACGCAAGGAAAGTAAACTTCTATACAAACAGAAAAACAACAAATCCAATGCAGAGGCTACAGTTGGGGTCAGAATTTTTCCAGCCTAGACTCAACTAAAAAAATTCCATTTAGTCAAATCCCAGTTCCAATAGCAATAAGTACTTTCCCCTCTTTCCTTCTGCTTTATTGATTCATTAGGAAGAGGTGTGACAAGTCCACTCCCCTGAATATTGAGTCTCACATGACTGAAAGCCAAAAATACTCTCCCACAAAATAGTACCCTTACAGAAAAAAAAAAAAAAACACAACATGCATTAAACCATTTCCTGATTTAGTTCATAGAGAAAACTCACACTGATTTTCAAGGAAATGCAGTGAGTAAATCAATGACAAGACAATGGCCTATGCAGCAAGACAGCTAATTATAGCAAGACAAAATGGAGGAACAATTCTTGTTCTGTATTGCACTTACCATGTGTTATCCTGAGCCCTCAATACTTTGCAGGCAGTAGTCCATTAAACTCTGCAGCATTCTAGTAATATTAATGAGAATGCTGAATTACTTTATCAGAGACAAATTGTTTATACAAAGCCATCCATTTTATAAAAATAAATATATTTTATTATATAAATAAAAGAAAGAAAATAAGAAATTTCTAAAATAAGGTCACTCCATCAGCAGCCTGTGAAATATAAAATCTTTGGTATGTTTTCCACATAAAACACTGTTCTAAATGCGAATGGATCTGTAACCTCAGAGATTAATAAAAAAAATCCTTTTCTTTGGTTTGTTTGTTGTGGTTGCTTTTATTCGGGTGATGAAAATAGAACAAAGCAGACTATGTTCAAACAGCAGTTATTCAGTAGTCTTTACAGATATTGTCTGAATCTAATTGGATTTTAATGAAATGATATTTCCTTTGTGATAAGTACATAAAAATTATGTTTTTAATTAACATCACAAGGTATAAGCTATAGATACCAACCCTCAACTGAAATAATATTACTTTAATGTTTGCTTCATTAAAAAAGGGACAGAAGTAATAACAACTTAGCAAGAAACGTGTGTAAACTAACTGGACAATGATTAGTGCTGGACTCTTTTCATCCCCAGGAGCTGAACAGTTTTCCTGATGTCTTTTTCATTTCCTACTTTTAAATTCACTAGTGTTTAGCCATGAAGGAGTTTACAGTGTTTATTTATACACTTGAAATTAATTTTGGACAGGAGCAGGCACTTGGACTGGCATATCAATATGCTAGGCAGAATATCAGCTAAAATAGGATTCGAGGAGGCCTTGTAAGTGGTACAATTAAAAATAATTTTTAAAACCCCAAAACTTGTAAACGAAAAGCTATGAAGAAGTAGCAGTGTCCTGGGACAAACAAATGACCTTTGGGATATTATGCTCTTCAATGATTATTTCTCTGGCCTGTTACAACATAAGACTACAAAAATGGCCTCAGTAGGTAAAACCGAGAGTCTACTGAAGATTTCCTGTCCTGTCTCTGCCAGATGCTGGTACTTATCTTTCAGAAAATAATATGTTAAGTACAGACATAGGCTGTCTCAGTTTCTGCTTATTGATTGATTAATTCTTCAACCCAGGAAGATCTATTTGATCTCTTTATTTAAGTAACTCAGGAGTGAAGAAATACCAGGTCAAGGTATCACTTGGCCTTGTACTCCCAAAGAGATGAGACAATGAGCAGTCAGGAAGGTCAAAAAAGAGCTTTCTCCTCAGCATATTTATTGTGCTACCCACACAAACAATCATTAGTATGTTATTTTGGTTTTGCAGCAACAAGGTAGTGAAGGAAAGAGCTGGGACAGAGTTACTTTTGCTCCTGGGTCAGAGAAGCCCTGTGTTGCCCTTTTGAATACAGGCTTGATGGTGAATTTAATAAAAAATGAGACACACATCAAACAGATGGCAGTTGAAGGGATAATATACAATATACAGGTGGGCAAGTGAACAAAGAAAAAGAGCTAAGTAGGCTCAGAAGTTTATAGTTCCAAGGTGTTCATCCTGGCAAGGAACTAACAGTGAGATTTCCCTCAGCCAGAATCTGGGCTAAGTGAAGTGATGGAAAATCACTTTACAAATTGTAACTGTGTGTTGTAAGATAGACCAAAACCTGAAGATGGATGCTCTGAGTTGCGCCAAGCTCTGCAGTCTGTCTTTACAGCTCTGTCTGAAAAATGGGGTGGGGGTGAGGTAGCCGATGTCCTTGGCTTAAGGAAATAATTGCATCAAGGCACAAGACTGAATGCTGAGTCCTGCGTGGTAGCTTTGTAATTTTCACCCAAAGGAAGGATTTAGAAATATGGGTCTGTATTTAAAAGCCTCCAGTGCTGTGGATATAACTGAACATCTCTACCTGCTCACTTCACCCTGGAGCAACTAAACAAATATATTCTTGCTCAGAAATATTCAGTTCCTTCTGTTGCAACAATAGCTTTATTTGATGATCAGTGAGACTCCCATAATTTATTCATACTGAAGTACACTTACCATTGTGTATCTGCAGTGTCATTATTTGAGTTTGTTATTCTGTAACACTTGCTTAAACATTTTATAAACTGCTGTGCAGGTGACAAGTTTATTAAACTAGGAGAGAAAATAGTTGTACAGAAAGTGTTAGGCTGTGTTCTCTACAAGTTTTACAAAATTCTATTATATTTATCCTATTTGTCATATGAAGAATAAGGACTAAATTTCACCATTGCTCAAGGGTCATAGATTTACACATTCAGACATTCAAGAAAGACATGTTTGGCAAATACAGCATTGTTTTGCTTTTTTCGGGGTTTGGTATTGATTCTTTTTTTGGTTGGTCGGTTGGGGTTTCTTACTTTTGACATTGTGTTTTTTTTCATCAGCATAATAACTTCTTCTTTTGCTTGTTGGAATCATAAAATTGTGAAAATTTTCAAAGGTAGCTCTTTAAATCATCCAAATAGAGAGGACATATATTTTTTTAAGACTTACCTGCAGTCCTACACTCAGAAATCCACTAGATATCAGTGTTTTTCTGGACTTGTACTAAGGAAGAAGGGAAGGCTACCATCTGGCCCTTTACCTCAAATTGCAACATGAATTAAATAAGGTTAACATCAGGGATATAGAAAGGGATTTTCAAGTTATTAAAAGACATATAATGAACCATATAACATATTCTAAGCTTATCTCAGCTGAATCTAGTTTTTCACGACAGATTAGACTGCCACCTTCATATAGGTATATGCTGAATGCGTTGCAATGATAAGCTCACTTCAGTTGGGAAGACTGGGAACTACCTTAGCATATAATAACTCATAGTAATATTAACAGTTAATCCTTTGATGAAAGCCTAGAGAATCGCAAGCAAATTATTTTTTCCCATACTTTTAAAATAAAATGCAGTTTTTTAAAAACAAACAGCAGAAATCACTACCCTGAAAAGAAACTTTTATGCTACAGACCTTTTCCTTATGCCTAGTCTTTCTTCTCCAGCATGTGGTCTAAAATAGTTCATTGAACCTGAAGGTTGAAACTGCAGTTCTTCCTTTAAGATAGTTGTAAAAAAAAGCATTAAACTCCATGCAGAATCTGGATGCATGAAATAATTGGATTCTTCTAGCAAAGAAAATGTGTCAGTGACAGAAGCAGAAACATTTCTAAATCTGTAAAAGCATTTTAACATTATGGAGGAAAATGTTTAATACTTACTTCTTCTTCTAACTGGATACACCTAAAAGATCCCATATGTTTAGTTAACCATGTGAGAATAACAAAACTGACTGGTGTAGTGCTTAATAATGTGCATATTTTCTTTCTTTGTGATAAAAAATTATCACAATGCTCTATTGGAAAAAGTCTGACAGGATTATCTCCTATCAGTGTTTTCACAATGGCAATACTGCCCAAGAGTGCAGTGTACCCCATATCATCCCAGCTGATATTGTTTATAGAAGATATTCTTGCACGAGTAAGGTATTTTTTTAATAAGAATACATTTTGGGGACACAGAGAGAGACATGGACAGTAGGGCTACAGAGTCAATCATTGAAATATTCATGCTTCAGTGAAATGGAATTTGATCTGCAAGCAGTACAAGTAGGGAGGTATTTACAAACAAGGTAGAGACTGATAAGTGCTTAAAGGCAGTGAAAAAGTCCAGTCAATACTCTCACAAATTAAACTAAAGACCTGGAAACCTTGATTTAATAATATTTTAACAGTGAAAAGTTGGAGGCCCAATTTTTATATGATGTTTTCTCCAACAAAATTTTAATATTTTATAAATCCTCATTTCTGTCTTGACAACAGTTTTAGCTACCTCATAAAGCTTTAGTAATCACAGGCAGAAACAGAACTGCAGCTATTGGCTTAGGTCAATATTGCTTCTTCAGAGCTCTGAGACACTATTGAATTGTTAGGAGTGTAGAAAGCACCCAAAAGTCAAGTCATATAACTAAAAGACAAATTTTTGAAATTCCTGCTGTATCTTGGACGTGCAACTGTAGATATGCCAAAAGTTATGCCAGAAGTTGACTGAGCTAGTGAGAGTCTAAAAGCCACTAAAATATAGTAATATTTTGAATCCCTGAGTTGTAACAAAAATCCTATTAATTAAAATGTTGCTAAAAAGGTATATGCTACCTACTTCCAGCTTATGAATCTTAAAAATACCTTTAATTTTTAGTACCTCTCCCGGATTGAGCTAGGATGAAGCCAATTTTCCTTTTACTGATTTTTTCTTCCTTCATTAAGCTCTCTTTTAAAAAGCAGCAAGTGTTCCAGCTAGTGGACTGATAACACTGGAATGTTTATGTTACTGACGGCACTCCAAGGTCAAGTTTTTGCTCTGCATGCACAGCAAAATTGGCCAGAGATATTCCATTCTGTACATCTACATAAGATCAGAGGAAGGTCAGAGATCACAGAAGACAACTTCCTTCCTGCTTCTTCTTCCCTTCTCTTCCATCCATGGCTAGTGTCCAGGGAGGACTCCATCTCTCCATCACCGTTGACCCCTAGGCTTGTGCATCTCTGACCCTCATAACTCTCTCCTCAGCTCCTGTTTGCTCTGTCACTCTCTCCAGAGCGCTCCAGGACTTTTTGGGACTGTTCATAGCTAAGGAGAGTGCTGTGTATTCCTGAATACATGTGTATATAATTGTAAATATTTTCTTTTATCATTTGTGTTTAATTAAAGCTGTGTAGTTTAGTTTTCAACCTAGAGAGTATCTCCCTCATTCTCTCTCTCTTTCCATACCTGGATGGGAAGGGGAGGGGATCAAGAGCATTTTCGCCACTGGTTTAACTGCCGATCCTGAGTCAAACCCTGACAGTACCCTAAACTAATTCATATCACCATCATCAATACTCATCCCCAAAACATTGCTGACTACGCTCATCAGACTTTTCTCATCATCACAAAAATTGTTCATGACTGAGCATTTATTCTTACAAAATTATTATTCCTGCTAAACATGGAGCAAATTGTATACAGTCTTCAAATGTCTCTTGAGCAAACAATCTGGAGCTATTAATAAACAAAATGTGACGTGAAAAATCAGGGCATTCCAAGTGCCCCAAAATACATTTATTGGCAACTGTTTAATGACTTATTTGTAAAAATATTTATATATTACCTTTTTCAAAACATACCAATAACCCTGAAATCTTGACGCTGTTACTATTGATTATTCATGATCTTCCATTTTAAAAGTTTCAGGAAATAGAATGTGAAAAAAACAGATTTAACTCAGCAAATCCAGCCACCAATATTAACAAAAGGTAGTAAACAGGAAGTGTAAACAGTTTTCAAGTAACACACAGAATGCAGATGTGTTCAGTAAGTGAATAATTTTTAGATGTGACACTATTTATATCCTCTTATGTTGCTTGGCTTTTATGGAAAGTAAAATCGTGTACTATAACTGGAAATATGAAACTAATCTGTGCAACATTTATTATTCTGATCACTTTTATTGTCTGACAAAACTTGTTTTCTCTTGTGTTACCTTTTTTTTCTCCTTTTAATAATACTCTTTGAGTCATACTTGGTCCATGACCTTAAGGATGAGCCTGATTGCAATACTGCACAAGTTATAGTAATGGATTGGTAATAGTGGTCAAAACCTAATTTTTTTGTGCTCATCAGTGAAAGAGAAAATCAACAAACAAATAAACAAAAATAAGAACAACATAACAAAAAACAGATAAAAAGAAAGGTTTTTTTTTGTTTTATTTCCTGATATTAAACATTGAAAAGATTTTTTTTTACTTTTAGTTAAATCCATGCATGATTTTTGCATCTCAGCATAAACCCCCAAATCCTCTAGTAAAGGTTGTCTTTGGCAAAATGGACCTAAAGCTAACATGAATTATTACTGATTTGGCAAGAAGAGGGAGAAAGTTTGCTGCAGTGTAATGTACAAAGTGCCCTGGAGAGAGAGCTTAATGGGCTCACAGCATCCACACAGTGCTCAGGAGCAGCTCTGTGATGTAGTGATGCTCCCAGACATTTCAGTGAATGTGGCCAGTGTACCAAATGGATGCACCTGTGCCCCTTTGTTGTGCATTCACTGACTAACAAGATTTGCCTCTTCTCTATTCTCATTGCCACTGGTATGTCTAGAGTTGGAGGTAGCTGAGTGGGAGCCTATCTGGCCTGGAGGAGGAGGAAAGGGGGCTGTTGTCCCCCATCCCAGTGCATGTGAGTCTTGCCTGCAGTCAACATGGTCCCTGGGAAGCCTCCCCTGGAACTCAAGATGTTCTCCCAGAACCACTGGACCCCAGCAGCAGTAGCAGAATTTGTGAAGAGGAGGGAAGTCAGTACTGGTGTGGCTACATCTTTATGGCTTGTTACCCTGACACAGCTTTCCCACATGTAGACAAGCCCTCAGGCAAACGCTGCTGTATTGCTTACACTCCCATTAAAGGATCTCACAGAGCTTGCCTGTTCCTGGCACTTGTCCTTGTTCTTTGGTCCTTCCAGAAATTACCAAATTAAGATGTAAAGGAATGAAAGAGTAGCTTTTCACTTCCTTGTCATTTCAGTGGGTTCCTGCATGGTTTGTGCCAACTCAGACACTCAAGTCATATTTGATTAAGCTAAGTACAATCAAGGAGGAACATTTCCAGGCCAACTCTAATAATTAAATAACAGAAACAGTACTACCAAATCTGTTGCCCATCATGGTATGCAATCAGAGTGCCTATGCATGTAAAATAATTACAACTGTGGTTATCCCAAGCATAATTCTTTACTATTAAAGGCACTAGATTTTGTAGCACGTTCCCCTGATGCGTAATTTTACTCTTGATTTTTTTTTCTATATTCTGTTAGAAATTACATAAAAATGCTGCAACTGACAGGAGACAGTCTAAATATTTAATCTGTGGTAATGCTGGTTGAATTTTATGTATCTTGTTGAGTTCTTTCTGATTAAATATGAGTTTTTATTTCAGAGTAAATGTCTACATATTAATAAACTCTTAACAATGCTACCTTATAGCATCAATGCTAGTAGATAACAGATTGTAGATTACAAATGCGTATTTGGCATAGGCGTCAGTGTTCAATGGCATGAGGTATCCTAACAGATTCATCTGGTTTTCAATCACTTTTGACTGCTTGCAAATACGATACCTCTTTCAGTAGGTGTCAGAGTTTGCAGCTCTCTGCCATGAACTTAGACAAATTTTGTGACAGACTGTTGTCACTCACAGCTGTTTGTGTCTTAAAAGCTGCTAGTAAACAATTGTCAAGGAACCAACCTCGCGTACGCCTAAGGAAAGTGTGTTCTGAGTGAGCCACCATTTGGATGTCTTTATGTTCTAGCCCAGATTCATGCCACAGCTTGTGTTACACTAAATTCAACTTACTTCAAAGTTAATCCTATTTGATCCTTAACATATTTACAGTTGGGCAAATTTGTTTTGGATATGTGGTCTGTTTAATTCTATTGTCTTTTTTCATGTAGATAATGTATACAAACACTCATACTTAATATTTCTAAAGGAATATAGGCATGTACACATGTTTGCAGATATACATATGCATTTTACTATTGCTGCTCTGATTAGTGGGCAGTTAGTAAATAAACAGCAAGTAAAAACACAACATCTTCAGAATTAAAACAAACTAGAAATTGCTATGCTTTATATGAAGCAGCACCCTTAATGCATTACATCTCAATACAGGTTGCTGGCTGAAAAGTCAGCATAAGAGTAAGAAACCTAGGATTAACTTGTTAAAAACACAGTTGTCATTTCAAATTACATCAGATTACTTGAGATCACTGTGTGGTGGCAAAGAAGGGCTGCTCTTTTCATCAGTGTTTACCTGACATGCCCTACACATTAGAGATTTTGAATACAGCTTGTACAGGTAAGTGACTTCCGGCATGGATTCTGTCAAAGACCACAATGTAATATAAGCAAATAAGTACATTTTAAATAGAAATACCAGCATTTCAGACCATGACTTCAAATGAAATCTCAACTGTAATTCCCATTTATGTTGTGGGAATAATTGTTACTGAATACTGTAATCCTTTTACATCTTACCGTTCCTTTCACACGGTTATCTGGGAGCCTTTTAGCCTGACTGCATTTCACAGTAAACACATTCAGAAACCAGTGAGATGATGAAAATCAGTGGGTAATAAACTATAGTTGTCCACTAGTCCAGATTAATTTTAATAGTTTTCAACTTGCTTTATACCATATCACTGAACATATGGCAGCAATTTCAGAAAAATGACAGGTTCTTAAGAGTATCTGTAGAGATCAGCACACAACAAAGTCCTCATATGTAGATACATATGAACCAGGATAGGTTTTAATTCTGCACCTGAACTGCTCAGTTTTATTCCTCATGTGAGTATGATATTTCATTGTGACAGATACCCATGGGATCAGAGTCAGTTATATTATCCAGTCTTCCTGGCATACTCTGGAAAGACCAGGTAGAGAAAATAGGGAAAACTGTTCTTTTTTCTCCCCTCTAGAATCTGGATCATATTTTGTGCAGGCAACATATCATTCTGGAGAGGATTATTAATTGGAATACCACTCTATCTATAATAAGTAAACTTAAACTGTAACTCCAATATCCACTGCATTCTGACAACAATAAATTACACCTGCCTATCAGCTATCAGGTAATTACTGGTTTTCTATCTAGAAGAGTTCGTGTTAAGATCATCTGGACCATCTGTAGCAGAACTACGTGTTACTTGTAAATCATTGTTAGTTGCACCATTTTGTAGGGCTTACTGGTTTAGAAACAAATAATCATGCCTATAATCATGCAGTGCTTGTGAAATGTCATGGGGACAGACATGAACTGTACTATCACACAATTTCCTTGAATTTTTTTTTTAACTCATACTGTGCCTTGAACTTACTGTGAAACTGTAAAGCTTCCAATGAAACAGTGCAATCCGTAGGTGGTAGAAGCTTCATCAAATATAAACAAGTATGAAAATCCTGTCTTTCAGCTGAACAGGTAACTATATATTTATCTATGATGGCTACCTTTTACTATTATGCATTTAAGTACAAGAACTCCATGCTATTGAATGAAATCCTTTCTTGATGTTTCTTTCATTGTTAACAATCTGTCACCATGTCATTCAAAAGAAAAAGAAGTAACATGAGTTCCTCTCAAAGCTGAGTGAAGCTCATTTTAGCATCGATATGTGTTGTATTTTATTTTAATTTCCCAAGGTTCATGCCAAGGAGCTGTGCATTCAAAAAATATCAATTCATGGTTATGCTTAATTCAATAAACTTCTCAGCACGGTATCTTGTCACTGATATTTACCACTCACACTGAAGGATAAATTAGTAAAAGAAAAAAAGGATGCACCAAAAATCTTCAATTGCAATCCATTTGACTGAGATTTCACAACGGCCATTTAATCTCCTTCTTTCTCTCCTGTGTTCCCCCATTCCCACATCAGTCTCTTTTTATTTTCTACGGGTAGAATTCAGGTCAACTGCAGGGTCTCTTGAGAATTGGCTGACCTAGGAAACACTCTAAACAATTTTGTGCAGATAACAAGCTGGTGTGCTAGCACTGAATACACAGCTTAGTGGCTCTCATATATATATAAAAGATTCAGCTAATAATGCTTTAGTTTGGGAACTAAAATAATAGAGAATTTTGTCATTTTGTGTTCAATATACCATTGTATTATAATGGCAACATTAAATCTGGAATTTCTGACTTTTTGCAATTATAAACTGAACCTTAAGCATAGCATTAATGTCATTATTTGCATGAAATAAGAGGGGAGAAATCAAAGCAAGATAGAAGCTTTTTTTTTTTTTATCACCAATTTTCTCACTCTTTTTTTATATACCATTTATATACCATTTTCTTGCACTCTAAATGAAATTTCACCTTTACATAGTAACTGTGGTACTGCTGATCCTCCTTGGGACAGTGTTGGGAGGTGAACCCAAAGTATTTAGTAGCCCTGGTACAGCAAAACATTTCAGTACAAACAGTAATTAAAGCTGTTCTGAAGACAATTCGTGTTTATCCACATGCTGCAGGAGGTAACTAAAGTCAACTTGATTTTCTTGAAAAAGATATGAAGTCACTTTTGCTATTTAAGTGAGAAAATACCCCAAATAGGCTTACAAAATCAAAGACAAATAAAAAGCAAACTCTGAGATCTCTTCTACAGAGTAGCTACTAGTGAGAGGGGGGGAAAAAGAATTCACACAATTTAATTTCAGGGTCTTATTTCAAGAGAGCAGCAAACTCCCTCCACCATAAACAGAGGCAAACAAGTTCCTCTGATGATTTAAAACTTCTGTCTAGGCATTGACCTTAAGTACTTAAGCCCTCAAGTTACGTGCTTAAAATTAGGCAGTGTGAAACCCCTGAAGTCTATTGATAACTATGATGACACGACTCATAGTTCTATTTCAGTTAGTGCAGCATTCAGTAAAACTGAGTCCCTGCTGAGATCTTGAAGTTCTAGTGTGTTATGAATGGGTTGTATGAAACCACACAGGATCCTTGTCAACTAAACTTAACTAAGCAAAAGACCAGGATTTTCAATTAATTCTGTCTTACATAATTATTTCAGAAAAGGAGCAACTGTCCCTTGGAAGTAGCCACTTCTCTGCTGACTGTAAATGGAGACTGGGATTAGTTTAGACTAGATACCCAGTTTTCAGGTGCTTGTGGTTACATGAGTGGAATCCTACCCAGCACAATTAGGTCTACAGTTTTGTTAGAACAAATGTCAGAATAACTTGCAGACTAGCCCTGATGCATATTAATGTCAAAAATAAAAATAGTCTTTGTTTCCAAAGACTGCTGAACAATGATCATGTGAATGCTACAATAATAAGGTAGTCAGCTTGAGTAGATAATAAGTATTGCCATATTCTAATACAAGTCAGAGTGGTACCATATAACATCCACTTTACATATGTTTAAATGACATCAAACCCAGTTTCTCTCAGTTTCTTTTTAAGACCAGAAGGACACATGCGCCGAACCTCCAAGGGTAACACATAGGTCCTGTACCACTATTTCTTTCCCTTTCAGGAACCCTGCTTACAGTAACTGACAAATATAGGACCCTTCTTTCAGTGACTGGGAAGTAGGAAAGGAAGTGTTTGGAAGATCAATCCAGAGCCAGCTCTCCTGACCTCCTTCCTGTACAGGCTGGGTTTCAGGAGTACTCTTTCAGAGAACATGTAGGCAAAGAGCCCACCTTAAATAAAACACGTCAGAAGAGAAAGAGGAAGATGGCTTTTAAATGTGGCTTTTATCCACTTCCTAACTATTCAGAAAGTAGAGGGCATGCCTGAATTGACCACCCAACACATTTCCTCTGAAAAAAACCCAAAACAAACCAAACAAAAAACCAAACACCCCCCCAGTAAACCCAAAAAAACCCAAAACAAATAAAAAAACCCACCACCTAAAAAAAAAAGCCTGTCAGGAAACTGCAACTTTATGAAAACAGTCTGTAAGAAATTATAATTATTAGAAATCCTGTTACTTGTTATTCATTGATATTAATTTTTATATTAATTCTGATAGCTGTACAATGGTCCATGTTTGAATATCTGTTTCTTGTGTTAGAAGACTACATGACTGCAAAATACACATACAGAAGCATTAACATACACATAGAATCTTGTCTTGGTTTTGCTGGGACAGAACTGTAAAATTTTTTTTTCTGTTCAGAGAAACTGCAGTTTTAAGAGGCTGCACAGTCCAGTTCTGTGAGAACAAAAGAGATAAGACGCATTGTTTCATTTATACCCAGCTCTGCGATGCAGGTTTCTGTAGTGACCAAGGTTGATGGTAGTTCTGAATCATGCAGGTGCAGTGGGCCAGGAGGGTGGGGTGAAGAGCAGGGCAGCTGACCCAAGCTGGCCAACCAAAATATTCAATACCATAAACATCACTCACTATATATCCGGAAGATTGTGAGATAGATTTTTTTCTTTTACCATGACTGCCTTCCCAAGAGGATCTGTCTTGTAGGTCATCCCACACCTGAAGCCCACTCCTCCGCTTGCTACCACTGCCATGTTTTTGCTGGAGCTGTTGTTGACAGTGTTGCTTCACTTCAGTCTTCAGTGCTAGAAGCACACAACTCATAACTACTGTCTGCAGTGGAGACAGACTATATCTATATTAGATATAGTCTATATATACTATATATATACTAGACTATATTTCTTTTAAACACATCCAGGGATGGTGACTCCACGACCTCCCTGGGCAGCCTGTTCCAGTGTCCAACCACTCTTTTGGTATAGAAATTCATTCTAATATCCAGTCTAAACCTCCCCTGGTGCAGCTTCAGGCCATTTCCTCTCATCCTGTCATTATTCACTTGAGAGAAGAGGCTAACTTCCACCTCCCTACAACCTCCTTTCAGGTAATTGCAGAGAGCAATGAGGTCTCCCATCAGCCACCTCTTCTTCAATCACAGAGCTTAAGTAGCTCAATAGCTAAACCAGGCATACAGTTATGAAAAAAAAAAGAAAAAAGAAAAAAAAAAAAGAGTAAATTGGCATTTTGTTTTAACATTATAGAAATTAAATGTTGAACTTTCAGTTTAAGGTACAAGCTGATACTAGGTGTAACCTTTATGCGTATCTCTCTGTATATGAACTGCTCTCTGTGGATGTCCTGACAAACACACTACCAGTGAATCAGTTCTTCTCCACTTGTTTAAGTATTTAATTTTGTTCCTGGGAAAGTCACATCCAGAATTAAGTAACCTGTTGGTTTAGAGATGGCACAGGTGTATGACCACACTGTGAGTACTGCAATATGTTGTCAACATATGAAAGCTAGCTTAAAAATTAGCTAATTTGGTTGCCACAAACCTTCTAACTGGAACAACAGGGAGCTCAGCAAGTGTTTCCTGAGTGAATATTCACCCACCTACTCAGGCAGGCAAAGTTCCGTGCTGTGCCGAGCTGCTAAACTGCTCTTGGTAGCTATATTAGCTACCTGATTGTGCCTCTCCTCTGTTGTGGTCACAGCAGTGACGCTCATGTAGACACAGATTTGGCTCATTGACTGGGGAGTCACAGGTTATTTTTGCCACAGCAGGCAGCTTGTGTGATTCAATCCAAAGAAATTGCTGTTTTAATGCCATCAGAAGGAAATAGGACTTCATACCAATTTCCAGCACCAGTTCCCTGCACAGATGTTATGGATGTTAGCCTACCTTTCTGATATAATTTTTCAAGAAGAAAAGCTCTTGGTTTAAAATCCAAACATCCTGTGTCATTTATTAGTATTTTTTTTTTAAAAGGAAGCTCTCCTTGACACTGTATCAGATCCAAAGATCCTTCAGGATTAGTATGATACATGGATCATTTACACGCTAGACCATACCGTCTCTTTCAGAGTCATCATACTCTAATATCAAGGCCTCCTGTTCACATACTGCACAGAGCTATTATAGACTATTGTGTCAGGCTCGCCTGGAGGAGTAGGGAGCACTTGAATGCATGCGTTATTGACGCAATAGACTGTAATGGTATGTCAGTTGTCAAGGCCTATGTGGGGATACTTTCCTATGCGGATCATTAACAAAGAAGCTGACACTCTATCATGTCATTGCAGCTGCCAAGTGCACACACCAACTCTGCATATTAACACCGCTTGTGAAACTCTGAATAAGGAAAATGTGTGCCCACTCCTGGCACTTGAAATTCTCTCTGTTTATGTATATTTAATAATTTCATACGTGCTCATGCTGCAAAAAAGCTGGACCAGCACATGAAGTGGAACCTTTTTTTTTAAAAAAAAAAAAAGCAAAAAAGACTATAGTAGTGAGCAGGGCATTGCTCTTTTGTAGCACTTCTTAACAGTCATCTCAAAATACTTCACAAAGTAGTTTGTGTTAACCCCAGGTGATTTATGGTATCCCTGTTTCATAGGTGGAGAACTGACTCACAAAAATCCGTTACAGAGGTCCCTGAAACTGCAACTAACACTTCTGAGACCAAGTGTAGCAACCCACAGTGCTTGCTCCAAACAAAATAGGATGTGCTGTGGAAATCTTTAGAAATGCATTGAGCCAGACTACATCTCTCTCTCTCTTCCTCTTGTGTACTTCTGAGCAAAGATTTCTTTTTTTTACTCACAACTCTTCTGTTACATATCCCCTTCTAGGCATTTTCCTTTTCCTCTCTCTTATTAATAAACTCATACACAGAATATCTCTTATTACATCCATTAGATGACAGTAGAATAATGATTCTCTTTGGTATCACTCCTTATGGACCTAAGAAGTAAATAATGAAACTTTTCATTGCAACAGTTTTGGTTTAATTTGTCTAGAACTTGGTACAGTTATTTATCACTACTGGTAGATGAGAGTAGATTTTACACTTGCACAGTAGTGTGGCTGCAGGTAACAGATTTTCTGCTTATGGAGATGCACTGTCTTACTGAAAACAGTATGTTTTCTGAAGGCTGGAGCATTGACTGGTTTGTAAGGAGTGTGGAGGATAACCTTTCTTTAGAGGTATAATGTAATGACAATCATCTGCATCAAGACATTTCCTGAACAATTTCTATCCACCCTTGAATACCAGAAATTATTTTGAGTCAATAGCCATCATCCTAATGGAAAATTACATGCTAATATCCCTAATGCCAAACCCAGAGGCTGAAGCCAAGCCCACTGAGGCCAGCAAAAAGCTTTCTGTTGGTGTTCAATAGTCATGAACTTGAGTCTTGGTTTTGGGAAAGATGTTCATACAATAGCCAGAAGATGAGGCAGAGAAGAGATTTGCTGCACCCTTTGAAATTAGCAAGTCTCAAATATATTTACTTAAGGGACTTTAAAAATATTACAATTCATGAAAATTTTGTATGCAGCCAATAAGTTGTTCAATACAATAAACTGCTAAATTTTTTGATGTTTGGTTTTTAATGATGGTGTTGGTGGGTTCTTGGGTTGTTTTTTTTTTTTTTTGAGGGGACACCACAGTATTCTGAGCATGGTGTCAAAAGGAATGGAAAGTAGACAGGTGTTCACAAATCCTTTTTTTTTTTTTCCCTATTACAGTCCTACCTAAGTAAATACTTTCTGAAAGAGTTTAAATCCAAACAACTTCTTCAAGTTCACAGGGATGGAACTGACTTAATCATTCAACAAAAGCTAGCATACACTTCTAGGCAGAGCAATGTGATTTAAAAATATGAATAATCAAAATTATTAGTATTTTCCAGCAGTTTATTTTGTTCAAAACCAAGAAAAATCCATTTGTACAACGTAAAGAGAAAATATAATCTAGTGTTCCTACTAATTGTTGTTGAAGCATATTTGCTGAAAGAAAGACCATGAGGAAATTACAAAATGGACAACATAAAATAAAAGTGAAGGATAATAAAAAGATAAAGCTAGAAGGTTCAAAGATTACTGCTGTTAAGTAAACAGAAATTCAAGTGCTTATATGAAGCTCCTGTGATCTGCCTGAATCTAAAAATTTGGGTTGTGAGACTGGCAAGAAAAAAAACCCATTAGGTTCTTTTCCTATTTATTACTTTAGTTATTCTAAGAAATATGCTGGCGGAAACTTTCTTCATTGTATCAGTTCTACTTTAGACCAAATAAGAAAGGAAGAAAGAAGGAAACATAGGTACATAATTTACAATAAAAAGTTAATAAAGCTTTTTTCACTTTCTTATTTTCCTCATAGACTTGTTTCTGGAAAGATAATACCATCTTACTAGAACACTTTCTCTCTATGCCAACATTTTTATAGGAAACATATATGTATTTTCTAGTTTGTGTAAGCACATACCCAACAAAAGCTAGTAGCAGTGGGAAATATTTCTTGAAATACTGTTATAAAAATAGAGATGAGTGAACTCTTCATGTTTGTAATATTTCCTTGCAGAAGTAGCACACCCTCCCATATGCAGAATGCTTTGGATTAATGGGATTGCAACAGGAACTGCTTTTACAAAAGGTGTCAAGTGAGGAAGCAAAGCAGCAATGTCTCTATGGCAGAAGTTTTGCTGGCAATGTGGCCACAGACCTCTGGAGGTTTAGTTGTCATCAACCATGTAAGAAAACTCCTCAGACACAAGAATTCCCTGAGAGAGAGGAAAACCAGACATCATATAACCAAGTAATTTAACCTTGTTTTACTATTATCTTGCATTTGCACCTGTCCATCAGCCCTAGTATTTGAGAAATTATTTTATAGGCACAGTATCCTACCCTACCTCTTCTCAAAGTCCTCAGATAGGAGGGTAGATCATGACTATGACTGCTGTGGCTGACAAGTTTTCAAGAGGATTCTCTGAGTAGGTAACTTCATGTGTGGGACATCAGTCTGATTTTCCAGAGGATTTACTCTTATTTTGTAAAATAATGAGTTCTTATTTCCAAGATCAGCAGAAAAAAGCAGTCAGAAGAGTGGTGAGAACTGGATGTGATCAAGGTTATGCAAGACGATCAATGTAAATAACAAGGAAACCATAGCAAGTGTTGCATCTCAAAGAAAGTGATTCAATTTGATACAGGTTCATTTAAACTTATGAATTGACAGGATGTTCTATTTTCTTCTCTTTAGAGAATCAGATTTCAAAAAATGTTTGAGGTTGGATGGGACCTCAGGACTGAGACTTCACAATCTCTCTGGGGAACCAGTCCCATTGTTCAGCTATCCTCACAGGTAAAATTTGGGTTTTTCTCATGGAATTTCCCAAATCGCAATTTATGCCCACCACTGAGCACAAATGAGAGAAGCCTGACTCTACTGTCTTTACTTCCTCCAGCAGGTATTTAAACACATGGATAAGATCCACCCGAGCCTCAGATCAGAGTGTCTTTCATATGAGGAGAGTCTGAAGGATCTGGGACTCTTCTGCTCCCTTAGTTATCTTTGCAGTTTTTCTCTGGATTCTCTCCAGTATGCAGAGAGGAAGGGTCACTTCCTCTGATCTGCAGACAGTGCTTTTCCTAATGCTTTTCCCAGAAAGCAGCTGGTCTTTGTTTGTTTGTTTGTTTTTGTCTCAAGGGCACACTATGTGCTCATATTCAATCTGATGTCTAACAGGATCCTCCAGGTCTTTTTCATAAAACTGCTTTCCACCCAGTCAGCCTCCAGCATCTACTGGAACATAGAGTCAGATAAAGACTTGTCACTTCCTTTTGCTGTACTCCATGAATTTCTTAACAGTTTTTCTCCAGCCTGTTGCTGAATGGCAACACAGACATATGTGCTGTATGAACCACTACTCCCAGTTTTGTATCACCTGCAACTTTGCTGAAGGTGCAGGCTGTCCCAATACAGGTCACTGAGATTGTCATGGTTTGCACCTAACCTGATAACCTGTGGATTCTCACTTTCTTCCCCACTCCACCCACACACATGCACTGTGGGATAGGGAGGACAAAGGCCAACTAGAAGCCTATGAGTCAAGACAAAGGACAAGAAGGGTGCTTCACCAATTAAGGTCATGAGAAAAACAGACTCAACTTGGGAAAAATAATAATTTAATTTATCACTAATCCAATGCACATAGGACACAGACAACACAAAGAGTAGTGCTTACATACGTTATTTCCACCCTTCCCTTCTTCCTGGGCCCAAATTACTTTGTTCCAGATTTTTCTCCCTCCTTCGCCCAGAGGCACAGGGGGACAGGGAATGGGGTTTAGAGTCAGTTCACAGTCTGATGGTTCCTGCCGCTACTTTCTTCTCAGAAAGGAGTCTTCCCCTGTTTCCCCATGGGGTCCCTCCCATGGGAGAGTCCTTCATGAACCTCTCCAACATGAGTACTTCCCATGAGGTGAAGTCCCTCAGGAGCAAGTTGCTGCCACTTGCGCTTCCCACAGAGTCATGGGCTGCTTCAGGAATAGTCACGTCCCCTGGAGCAGGATCTTCCACAGCTGCAGATCCAAGTCCACAGGCTGCAGGTCCACATTTGCCACTCCTGTCACCTTCAGGTGATACTCTGCCACGTTATTCCATGAGTGCAGAGGGACAGCCTGCCATCTTGCCATGGGCTGCAGGGGAACTTCTGCTTGGGCACCTCTTCTTCCTCCTCAACCTCAGGATCTCCACTCCAGCACTGTTCTCACTTCTCCAGCTCAGCTCGTCCCTGCTTTCAGATCTTATGTCAGTTCTTTCATATGTTAATCACAGAGGCATATCTATTGTCTCTCTAATGGCTCAGCTGTGGCCACCTGAGCCAGGGGAGCTTTTAGTAGCTTCTTACAGGAGCCACTCCTGGGGCCCTCCCCTGCTACCGAAGCCATGCCTGAACCAAACCAGCACAAAGATGTTACCCAGTACTGTTCTCAGTATCAGTGTCTTGAGTACTCTGCTATTGACTGGCCTCCAAGTAGACTACATGAGGCTGATCACTACCCTTTGAACTCAGCAGTTCAGTCAGTTTTCAATAAGCTTCACTGTCTGTTTATCTAGGCTGTGTATCATCAGCTTGTCAGTGAGGATACTGTGGCAGAAAAGTGTTGAAAGCCTTGCTAAAGTCAAGGTAAACAACATGCACTGCTCTCCCCTATGTGTTTCCTGTGTCAGAAGTCTTTTAAGAGTGATAGCTCACTCAAAATCCAAGCACAGGACTTTATAAATGGTGAATGGTTAAGCAAGCCTTTCATAACAAACACAGCCATGGAAGGACAACTCATTTATTCACATGAACTTACTGTGTTGTTGGATATGCATGTTCAACTGGATGGAATTTACCTGAAATATTTTAATGCTTTTTTAGTTTGTTGTTTTTTGTTTGTTTGTTTGTTTGTTTTTTTCTGAGCACGAAAACATCACTTTGGGTGGAGGTAATTAAATGAGCTGGTTGGACTCTGCTGGATTATGATAGTCTGGGGATTTCCTTGTGAGTCAAATACTACAGTTGCTCTTAATCATTTCAGTCAATTGGTGCATGGCTAGTTCACAGGCTGCTTTTGACAGTGCCAGTGAACATCCATCCATGTGAAACTTCCAGAATTCACAGATGTTTCCATTATTCCCTGGCAGTCATCCAAGTGCCCAGCCACGTCAGATGTAGCAGGCTAAAGTGTCACAGGGAACCAAATTCACCAAAATATTTGTGGAAATACCATTTTATTAAATCATAATTATTTTTTGGAAAGACCTATGTGAAATGTAGTATACTCTGCCACACAAAAATACCCCAACCCAGCATGTGGTACAAGGAATACAGGAATACCAAAGGTATGATTTCCAGCTGCTACTGGTTGCTCACTGCTTACTGTAATATTATAGAAACATGGTCTGGTAAAGCACTTCTGATTATCTGCATTTGCTGGAGATAAAGGACTGTACTTTGATCACTTGAGCATTCAGAAAAGTCCATTAGTTATCTGTAAATCAATATATTGATTTTTGGATTGCTTGTTTATGAGTGTAAAATAATTGTTTACAGGCTGCTCATTCAAGTTCATACTCTTATTTGAATTCTCCCTTGTGGACAGCAGCCACAAGGTATTGTGATTTTCAGTAACAAAAGCCTTAGTTGGAAGAAGTGCACACTGTAAATTGCCCTGAGGCATTAGAAGATTTGAAACACTTCTTTTTGGAAATCATAAGTAACAAACTCTGTGCTGTTGGCTTTCAGCAGTCAGCTTTCTCGATTATGTTAAGCTAATCATGATTCTGTGAACCACTTTCAGCTATATTTACGAATAACATCCACAGGATCTGATATGTGTTTTTTATAGCATATTGAAAACATTTGCCTCTGCCTGCTACTGCATCTGTGTTAAAAAGAAATACTTTGCTTTCGGAAAATGGATCACTTGGGCCCAAATGTTCTAAACATCAATAAAGCTAATCAAGGTTAATACTGAAATGAGTATTAAACTGAAGATTAAGCTGAAAAAACAAACTGAGAAGCAGGTTCTTCTTTTCCTTGATTGCTAACTGAAACTGAAGAAGCTTATCATAATCAAGTGATGAGTTGAACTTAGCACTTACAGTGTCTAGCCTTATGAGCAAATAGTAATATTTATTGATGGTATTAATGTTTTTAAATAGGCTTAGACCTTTTAGAATACAGCCGACATTTCATTTTATGGAACATGGAATGTAGAGGCTGTAAAGTCATGATTAATATTGCCAACAGTAATAAGTAGAAGTGTAATAGTCATTTTTGCTCCTATTTGCTTATACTATGTGAATGCCTTCAGTGTCTGAAGAAACTCTATAGGGAACAAATTTTCCACAGGTTTGGAAATTGACTGACTTCTGAAAACATTGCACAGAATGACACAAAAAGTGTTCAGATTATTTACTTTAACTGTTAACTGACCACAGTCTGTGATAGCCACTTAAAGATATGTGTCATAGCTGTGTAATTAACTGTATTATTTAATCCTTCCCAGCCTGTGCTGCTACACAGTGGGAGATTTGAATGTGTTCAGCATCTCTGTTCCACAGAAAAAATATGTTAATATCCAAAGACTTTTAAAATAATATCACAAGGTCAGAATAAAACTGAAATAAAGTTTTGAGCAAATGAAAGAAAGCAGAATGGAGAAGAAGCCTAGCTTTGTGAAAGCTACTGCTAGTTTTTGACTGTTGCAACTGAGCAGTACAGCAAGAATTCTGTAATTGACTTCCCTAGATTACTATTTAAGTTCAGCCATTGCTGAATAAACAAAATTTGTGAAATACTGAAGATTATCCTATATAATAAAGGTACAAAAGAGGTAATAGGAGTGTAAGAAAGACATTTACCACCCAGTCTTCGGGCTAACATGAAGAAAATAAATTATCAGCTCATTTATGCCTCAGTTACCTCTATTCTACTTTTTGTTTCCAGGTTTCCCTTTTCTGTTTAAGTAAATTTCAAGACAATGAGAAAAATATATACCCAGAACCACATACATGATTTCATGTCATAGACTGTACTCTCAACAGACTGAAGTAACAATGCCTACATTTAAAGCCTCATTGAGATGTATTTATTTTATTTATTTATTTTAATTTATGTGATTGCAATGAGTGAGGATAGCAGCTGAGAAGAAAGCTAGAAAAGACAGAGCATTGCTTACATCTGAGCCTTTTAAGAATTATAAAATAAGGTGGAAAAAGTAAGATTCTTTTCCTTTGCAATTTTTTGTCTCTTGGAATGGTTAAAAATTGTCTAGAATATCAGATATATGTGCAGTATCTTGCTGTAAAACCATTCTCTTTCTTCTTGTGTGTAAGATAATGAAAGTCTGTTTGACATACAGGAACTGCTGTGTAGCAGTGGCAACTCACTTCAAAGAATATAAGAAGAATTCTAATTCTTGGATTACCCGCCTCTGTGGCTGTTTTTCAAAAGGGAATAATAATCAGGGAACATAGCTAAAGATTTGATACTTTTAGATTTCTTACTTAATCGTTCTTCTCTGTCAGTAATATCTGTACCCTGTTTTGTGTTTTTAACAAGGATCGTAGTTGTTTGTTTTTGTTTTTTTTTAAAGCAGGAGAAAACAGTTCTCAAGTTTATTCTGATGTTTAAAAACTCCCTAGGGCACAGGCTACTCTCTCAATGCATGAGCCTGCAACTCCTATTAGTACTAATGGGACTTGAAGAAAATGTGTGCAGAGAGTTCACAATCCTGAACGTCTTGAGTCAACCAGATATTTGCCATTGCTGCGGTGTACACAGGATAAAGCTCATGTACGTCATAAATAAAGTGGCATGTTTTAATTTGGTTTCTTAGTGTCTTCTTCATATTATTCACCAAAAAGCTTTTCAGGTGGATAATGATCTAATCTTCTCCCTTTTTACCATAGAATATTTAGTAGTTTACTTGAGAAAGAAAGTGTCTAGTATGGTAGGAATCTCATAGCAGTTCTTCAAGGACAAAATATTTACTAAAAAGACAGAAATGTCACCATCATGGTCTACTAAGGAGTTAGACATCTCACCTACAGAGCACCCGTGGCTTTTTTCAGATAGCATATGGATTATGAATTTTCATCTGCAAAACTAAAAATGGTGTTTGGATAAACCCACATATTTTATTTACCTATTGATATATGCATACTAACTTTTAAAAATTGACTTCTGGGCACAGATGAGGGTATCTTTGCAATCTTCCTCTAAGGGAGAGAAATACAATTAGATCTGTTTTACAGAGATGAAGGAAAGGATTAAAGGCTAAAATAAGAAAGGTACCTAAGGACTATTCACAAAAGGCAACCGTAGTCAGACATTTCCAGAGCATGATTCACAGTGCTTGAAGATAGGCTTTGAATCAACCCCTGGAGCTTCTCTCTCTTTCTCTTTCTCTGCGGAGTGGATCCTGGGATGATTCGTCCCCCTAAGCAAAAGTTTGCATTTGAGGATAGTCAGTGCAAACCTGAGTGTTTCAACCATGTCTTTTCAATTGCCTATTCCCTGTGCTGGCATCCAAAGCCTTAGCCTACATTTTGGCTCCCTGTGCAATGCAGAGGTGCCTGGGGGAATGAACATCCAAAATCAGGACTCTACTCAGGGAGTCACTCAGAGCTATCAAGAGGAAAAGGATGTGCCTTGAAATAACACTAATTCCAGGATATGATTGCTTTATTCACCTCAAGCAGAAGGTCTAAGGAGCCCTTTCTGGAACTGCAAAACAAAGACAGAAAAGCGCTTCTTTGCCAGGAGCCACTAATGTGCTTCTGTTCCCCTTTCTCCCTCTGTCTTGCACAGCTTCGGAAAAACTACAGCAAGCAATGACCATCTTCCTCTCCCCATATAACAGCAGCAGGGTAATTGATATCCTAGCGATTAGGATAATTCACTTTGATCAGAAACTTGTCCAGGGGCATAGAAAAATGAACTGGAGTGCTGTCACCTCTCAACTATTGTGTGAGGAAGGCTAAGGCCATTTCATAGATCACGTTGGAGCACTTGGCATATGGAAAGAACCTTAAAGTGTTTGCTGATCTCTTTGCAAATGTCTTCTAAGATTCTGGAAAAAGTTTCAAGGCAGTGGAAAATTATCTCACTGTCTCCTGAATCTTAATCCACTATCTCAATTACCAGATGACAACAACAAGGGGAAATGTATTAGAAATGAAGTGAAAAAGGAATGATTTATTTTAATATTTTTTTTTTTGGTGGAGATTGGAAGAAGTGTTATTTGTATGAATGAACCACAGAAACTTGACAACTTTTATACCATTTCAAAAGGTTGAGCAGTGCCTTGGATATATTTGCCTTTATAGCAATGTTCATTTCAAACCTGAGAATTGCCAGCTGGTTTGGTTGTTTTTCTTCAGCTTATTCAAGCCAGAACTTTGTTTGTTTCACTATCATTTTACCTTTATTAAAATGGAGTTGGATGCCAGATGTTTTCTTTGTGAAAGACATGGAGAGACACCTAAAAATCTGTTATGTGCTCAGGCAGGTGAAAACAGATGTGATTTTATGCTCATTATTACAGTTTAGACATAGGACATTAATACTGTTTTTAAAGATGAGAAAAACATGACATCAAAGGGTGATTTTTTATATTACTTTTTTTTTTTTTTCCACTAATTCACTCAAATTTCAGTCAGGCATAAAATAACACATTTGACTTTCTGTAGGAAGTAGAAAGTCAGGTTATGTAATACCAGGAGTTGAGAAATCTATTGCCCTGGGGATCTAATGCACACTTTTTAAATGCAAACATTTGTGTAGGTTAGTCAGATCTTAGATTCTGAGCAGGAACAACTTTTGAAGGTAACAGCGTAAGAAGAAAGAAATTTAGAAAGACAAAACTAGGGTAATCATCTAGGATCTCAGGTGGGATCCATCCAGTAGAAGTACTCATTTGTCAATTAAGTCAAGAAGCGAACTTCCTAAACCTTGTCTTTTATCACAAAGTACTCAAGTTGTCATTCTTTAGGTGCATACCATTGAGCAAGTCCTCTTGCTCTGCATGGAGTTCCCTAGCACATAGCAGTTCTTGAAAGCCTCTTCCACTAAGAATATGACATAAAGTATGGTTGCAAACAGTGACCTAATTTTAAATTCTAGATTTGTGCTCTCCTCATACTTAAGACATGCAAACTACTCTAAATTCAAAGACTTGTACCTATTTGCTCTTATAGCAGTTTTGAGATTCCTATGTTGTAGAAAATAAAAACCAAAACCAAAACCAAAACAAAAAAGAAAATTCTGGAAGTGATAAAATATACTCCAGAACATAAATGATCTTCAGTTTGTCAGTAAATATTAATGCTTACAGAAGGCCAGCTTATCACAGTAAAGAAACTCTCCAGGAAGAATTTCAGTGAAAAGCTCCATTGGAAAGGTTCCTCAGTTTCATTGTAGGCAGTAGGGATTGCTTCTATTTTAGGGATTAAATTCTCAAAAAATTCCATCTTCATTGGAGGATGCTCTGCATTTTGTAGCTTAAACTTTGCAAAAACTTAAGGTGCCAGTTTTCACCGTGTAAGGGTCATTCCTAATGCCTGAGAAACTTAGTAACATATCAAGAATGAACACTTTGGATAACATTCCATTTCTTTAAAAATATCTGGGCTGCCAACCATGAGGCACTGAATAAGAGACCTCCATTTCAATTAACTTTTCTTTGGAAAGGGATGTAGCTTCGGTTTTTTTAATGAGTTAAGAAGATCACATTCTCCAGCCCACCACAAGAGAGACCTAGATTCAAGACCTTATTCTGTATGAACTCAGAGTGATATAATGAAAAACACCCTCATGCCAGGAAAACTGGAAAACGTAATCTAGTTCCTCTTTCCAATAAGGTATGCAAAGAAAAAAATGCATCTGACAATTCAAAAAGTTCAAATTCTGACCAGTAAATGGAATTCTGATACAACTCAATTCTTGCAAATATGATTGAAAGTTTGGTTTATTTTTATGGGTATCAGATACAAAATTTTGGAATGTTACATAGAACGGGGATTTTGTTGTCTGCCGAGTTTGTTCTCCTTCACTTTTAATGATGTTCTTCACAGTCTGTGTCTGCATAGATCTGTAGATACAGGTCATGGTAACGTGTATTCAACCCCTGATACCTCAGTGATCCTATTTGGGGGCCTCTATGAAACACACTGCTGCACAATGGAGTTTCACCTTTCTTGTGTATACCACAGGAGACAGGGAATGGATAAGGTGGGAGTAGGGGAAGAGTGACTGCGTTCCACTGTGAGAGGGAGAAGGACACCTCTCAGGGAGCCTGGGAACTCAGAATAACTCCTTTGTCACTTAGAGTTAGTGTGTTTGATTTTAACCCCAATGCCACATTTGTGAAGACAATGCAGAAAATACAACTGGAGAGTTTTGATGCCTCTATGAGATATTGATTATTTGAGAGTACGGGTTTGATCCAGGTCAGCTGTGGGCAAATGGTCACATTGCCACCATATAAACCCTAGCAGTTGAAAATTAACCCATCAGTATATGTGGAGCATATTTCCCCAAGGAAATGGAGTACGTGTTCAATCAATGACTTTCGTCATATGCATGTTTTTCAATTTGAAGTGTGGGGGCTTTTTATGGTTGTTTTTCTGTTTTGTTTTAATTTGAATTTATTTAAATGCAAGCTTGAAATTAACAAACTGTGGATTGAGTCTCTTGCCTTTCACAGGCATCAACACCCTGTTATCTGTAACAAGGTTTGGCTTCTTATGAACCAAGTGGATGTCAATATGAGACCTAAAGATGAGACTCTGGGATTTGAAAGTTCCTTGAAGAGGTACTTTTGCTTTTACATGAAAATAGTACTTGACATGACAAAGACTGAAGATATATATTAAATAGTAATATGAATACTAGTAAGAAATCTACATCCAGATTTCAGCCTTGCCTTAAAGTACACTTTATAACATACAGGAGTGAAGCATATTTAATCAAGCACAAGGCTACTTTTTTTCTTAACACTAGTTTCTCAATGTGGTATGAAAACTCCTACAGACTTAAAAGAATGTTTTTCATCTGTACCCATAGGCAGGTTTGAAATACCATCCCCTAGGACTCCTTTCTCTGCCACCAAAACCCCAGATGGTCCTGACTGTTCTTTGGGGGAATCCTCATCACAGAGGGCAGCCCACAGAAATAAAAAATGACACTGTTAAATTTATTTTGATTTTTTTTCCACATTAAGTCTCAGATTCTCTGACTTCATTCCAGCTTGTAAACTGCCACCACACCAATAGTCCTGGGATAGCCAGTGTAAGCCTGTTAACCTTATAAGTGGACCAGAACCAAAGCAGCTTGAGAATCATGAATCCAAATTATCACCCAACCACTGTTGGGCTACTATGACAAACACAATGTGACATATGTGACTTATTGCTGATAGGGACAGGATAT